>NC_080432.1:35459406-36083156 GCF_028018845.1 Melospiza georgiana
TAAGCAGCAAATCCTGATAATTTTGGCTCAATCTATCATATTATCTGGTTTTACCCCATTGACTGATGCACTTTTCTCTTTAAAAGCTCTTTAAACACATCTCTTAACTGTATTCCTAACTCCACATCCTGCATTATTGACAATGAAGTCAGCAATTGCCTGCCTTTTATTCTTTTCTAAATATGGAAGACCTAACCCATTTCCTACTCTTTTCATATAGATCTTTCAAGTATGTAAGGGTCAAGCTTTTTAAAAAAATAATTATTTAACATTAATAATTATTTACTATTAAATAGTAACATTGTTAAATAGTAACAATGTTACTATTTAATAGTAACATTATTTATCATGATGTACTTAACATCAACTTAACAAAGTTGATTCTTCCAAATAAATTACTTCTAAATTAATATTGCTAATATTTACTAAAATAATGTAACCCTGTTCCCCTTTTTTTCTTCATCTTGTCTTCATATTTTTGAGCTTATAAGCCCTTTTGTTGTGGTTTAGATTTCCAAATAAGCTGTATTTTTATGGACAAGAAATAGTTTAGATATGGCAGGAAAGACATGGAATTTTTAATGACAAATACTGTATTTCTACTAGTAAAGTTAATAATATGTTTCTCCTTGCTCTTACATGAAGATCACACCACTTAATACTAGGATTTACAACCAATTCTCTGGAATTTTTATCAGTACTAACTGGGAGCTCTATTTACTATGCTGATAAAAACAAGTAGTACAAATAGAGTTAAGGTTAAAGAAAATATTTGAAGAGAAGATAGTAGATGTGAAAAATACATCTGAATAGGCAAAGGGTTGTAGCTTCACGGAAGTTAATAGATCTATCCCAATTCACATGTGGAATCCAGAAACAAAATAATGAAGAAAAAGGGAGAACCAGGGGTGGGACTTTTGGGAACACAGTGAGAAAGTCTGTAGGCTGCATGAAAAATGCACAGCAGAGATTAAAGTAGCGCTTCCGGCACTGGAATATTTTTTTCCTCTCTTTCTGTATGTCCGGTAGTTGGCTCATAGATATTTTCTTGTGCACGCAGGGTCGCGGCTGGCTCGGAAGGTGGCGGGGTTGGTCTCCAGGTGCGTTCAGAAGCGCGCACATGGAGCAGCCGCTGGATGTCCCTCTTGCTCCGCTTTCCTGCACCAGGAGCGCCTTCCAGAGGGACGAGCCCGCAGCCGGGAGGGACAAACGGGGCAGTGTGGGAGCAGCTGCTCGCTGCTGCCCAGCTGCCTGCTATGGTGTGACACAACTCTCAGCTCAAGGGATGGTCAGGTGTCAGCAAGACTGGCAGATGAGAAATGTGTTTTTCTTCCATTACAAGAGCACTTTCTTCCCCACTCCGTTCTTCTCAGGTTTGCTCTGTGCCACTCTGCTAAACCTGCTGCCAATAACTGAAGACTGTTTGAAAAAACAAGTTACAATGCCTTTCTCAACAGTTACCATATGTAAGCAAGTACTCTGTTAGGCTGGATGGAAGAAATGCACCAGGTAAATGTTCTTTTTTCATGCCAGGCGGTTCTGGTCCAGATCAGTTAAGCTGGGAGCACCTTCATATAAACAAGAACTAGATTTCCCCTTTCTGGAAGAGTCTGTACACTCTGTTCTGCAACAGAAATTGAGAGACATACCTTCAGAAGTTCCCATGAAATCCTGCTCTGAAAAAGTGGACATTGG
This sequence comes from Melospiza georgiana, assembly GCF_028018845.1. Classification (NCBI taxonomy): domain Eukaryota; kingdom Metazoa; phylum Chordata; class Aves; order Passeriformes; family Passerellidae; genus Melospiza; species Melospiza georgiana. Next base: position 35,461,102 of record NC_080432.1, read on the forward strand.
GAGAGAATTTTGGTTACCTGTGTGAGTCAGGGGTACAGGACCAGGCTCTTTGTGTTGCTCAGCTGCTGTGTTGGAAAGGCAATGGAAATTATCAGCCCTTGTTTGTTTGGCATCAAAAATACACAAATGCAGCAAAACTTTTCAGAAGCTCTGTGAAGGCTGAGAACCTCAGGGTGTCTGACTTGTGTAGAGCCAAAGAATTCTCCACTGCTGCCCATCACAGAGCTCTCAGGATAAGAACACAGGGGAGAGCAGAGAGGTGCCTCAGGCAGTGCTTTCAGAAGGACCATGAAGCTGAGAGCAGGGAATTTGTGTTTCAATGATCTAGCTAGGCTAATATGGGAATTTGGGGTTGGAATGTAATAGAGAACTCAAAGTTTCAAGGTAACGTGATGACTAGATCATTTTTTGCATTCCTCAAATCTCCATGCTATTTTCAGAAAGTTTCACCTGTATATTGTGAAGTGTATGTTTCCTTATATTCATATTATATCTTCAATTCTTTAAGTTGCAAACCAACCTAGATTACAAATTCTGAATGCTAAAAGTCTGATATATTTCAGGATTTTGCTGGATTTTTTTCCTGTGTATTTTTTTCTCAGTATATAAGAAAGGAGTTACATAACTTTTGACTTAAGTGGTCGGCCAATATTTGATCTCCTCTAGTTTATTTATGTCAGAAATGTTTATACAAAGTGATGTATCTTTGTGTACATTCTTTGTAATCAGAGTAGGATTAAGCTGAGGTCCTGTTTTCCTGAATGTAGCAGAAAAAAAGACAATAGGAAACAGATCTTTTGGCAGTAGCCCAGGCCTCTCTCTTCTTTCTGAGGGCTGCACTCAGAAAATCCTTGCTCCCTTTTTTCCTCTCTTTCTGGTAATTCAGGATCATTCTACAAAGTGCTTCACTGGTTTGGGGTGTTTTCTTACCTACATTTGTAATATTCCTTCCTGGGCCACACAATTTTGCTAAAATTCCATACACACACTTTTGTGTTTGCATCCACATGACTCAGATTATTTGTTTTTTCTTGTCTTGTGGCTGATGCTTGGGTGGCAAATACCTATTTGTCTGCATCTCCAGCTATATTTCAAACACATTTTCTTCTCTGGGACTACAAACTGGTTTCATTCCACTCCATTTTCTGCTGGGTTTCTCTGAGGCCATTCAGGAAAACAGGCAGGAAAAGACATTTTGGTCTCTCTTAACTCAGACAGTGAAATTTAAGGAATATCAGAAGTGTTTAACATTCTAAACTAAACATTAAACAGGGGAGGTGCTTATTACCATGTTCTTAAAGTCTGGGGCAGACAAATCTGCATTTTGATATAATGAATATTTAAAAGCCCTTAGTCCTTCTGGATTTTAGCTTTTCCAGGGTTGTATTGAGAAAGATGTTTGCCTAATCCTGACTATGCATAAAAACAATAATCAGAAGTGGTTATTCTGTGCAAAAGCCAAAATGCATGGTTGTTATCTTAGACTGGCAGTGAAACCCCTGGAGAGCTATTTAATTATGTAAATTAGCATGACATTAGAAAATTATATTTACTTTGAATTTGGGAGGGGGACGTTTAGTTTTTCCCCTGCAAAACCAAGAATACCATTATCAAAACATATGGTTTGTTTCTATAGCTTTTAGCTAGATTTAGCAGTTGCTTCAGGTTCATAAGTAGTTACCTCATCTGTATCTTGCAACAATATTTGTCAAAACTCCCAGTAGTGTGGATGTCTTAATATAGGAGAAATGAAGGAGAATAAGGAGAAATGAAGGAAAGGGATAATAATGTACACAGATGCACAGTGAAGCACAGAGCTCTGAAGTTCCAAAGTTGTTTTTTTTTAACCAAAAGCAAATGTCCATTTAAGAATTATGGAAGAATAGTGGGTATGTAATTGTGTTCATAATCAGAGAGGTGCTTTTTTGGTGCTTTAAATAATGTAAAATATGTAGGTTTTTGAGCAGCATAGAAATCATGAAAGTTGATAGTATATAGGAGGTTACTGTGGTCTAGGGAAAAGGGGGGACTGGATTCTAAAATAGTGAAATTCAGCATAGCTCAGTTGGAGTTCTGTGTTTCTATTGATGTACACTAGTTGAAAATTAGTTTATGATTTTATTAGTTGCATAGAAACAAAACAAACAAATGAAAAAGTACTGCTATGAAAGCATCCATCTAGGAAAACATTTGGGGGGGAAGAATACAGTGAAAACAGCACTCTTTCTAAATTAAATTTACTATTGCCTTTAACAAAGTTTCCTGGTAGGGAGTTCCTGAAAAAGGTGGACTGAAATGTGAAGCAAACAGTCAATGCTCTTTTAGCTGCCTTGATGGTATATTTACAAGAATACATTTCTTAAATATTTTTTTTCATTACTTCTAAAGAAAAAAGAAATGCTTCATAACCATCTGGAGGAGCATTTGCTATGATTGTTTCCAAAGGGGCAGCTTAGGAGTTTCATAAATATCAAAGTTAATAGGCTCCTAGAAACAAGGAAAATTGCCTGTAGGTGATTTCTATTTACACAGAAACAGCTCCTCTCTGAACTGCAGTCTTCTCTAAACTTTCTCTCCAGGCCTGTTGCCTATTACTGTGCTGTCCTGTTCCTACTTCCTTAAGCTGGTTTGAATCAACAGTGGGTAGAGCAATGCTTATATGAAATGTACTTGAGGGTGAAACACAATCTCACAAATTACAGAAAATAAACAATGTTAAGTGTAGCTTGTGGCTATAGGCAGATCAGAAGCAGTCTAATGAGAACACACTGGCTTTTTGGAAATGAAACAGCTCTGCCACATTGTCATAAAGCCATAGTTAGGGCTGGGTTTGAAGAAGAGAAAATCTTCCACAAAGTGGCTTCCAGAAGGAAGTCTGAGAAATAATTTTTTAATTTTTTTTTATTTACTTGCTATTTGGTATGTGGTAGGAGATGCCTCTCCTTTATTTTTGCACCTCCTGATGTTAAGGCACTTAATGGATAACTTTTACTAAAAATATAAAATCATTGTTTTCTGCGTAAGTAGGATAATATGTGTATGCCTCATAATGGTCATACTTGGAATAAGAGCTCCTTCCTCTCCTTAAAGGTGCAGGAAAACCTCATGATCATCATCACCCAGCTCACAGAATCATGCTTGGGAAAGGATGTGCACTATGACAAGATGTGCTAGAAATGGGCTTTTCCTGTTGGGCTTTCATCAGGCTTTGAGTCCTGATGGGCTTTCTGCCTTAAAGCTCCTTAGGCAGAGCCTGCAGGCAGCAGAGCTGGTTTTACAGAGCCAGCAGGAGGCTGAAACAAGGCTGAGCAGTGCTGGTTATTGCATGGGAGGAGACTGGTGACAACTGCTGGGGCTGTTGTGAGCCCTGTGAGGGCTGAGCTGGTTCCAGCCAGGAAGGGCTGGTGAATTGTGATTTAGTTCACAATATTGGGATGCCCGTTAGATAAAAATGAAGAGTGCCTTGCTTTATTCTTCTTTACTCTTCCATGTTCTGGTAATTTCATTTTATGTGTGGATAGCTGTTCATCATGTTAGATATTTGGATTTCACATTCCTCATGTTTCCTAAATTCTTGTTGGTGGGGAAGAAACATTCAAAAAGTTGTGGCAAGTTTCAGAAGTCTGGTATCAGATGTTTTTCGCAGGACCTTTTATAGAAACTGTTATTTTTGAAAGCTAACTCAGGAAGAACATTGTTGCTGTTAGCACCCTTGGGGGACTGGCTCCTTCTAGAAAATAAATGTGTGCTAGCAAAGATGATGTTGTAGTCTTGACTGAAGAGTGAGCTTTTAATTCCTTCAGCTGCTGTTCTTTAGCAAATCCATCCCTGATTCTGTCTTGCAGGGTGTAGAGTAAAGTAAGGAAAAACATTTTTTCTCCTTCAGGCAGCAAGTAAGCCTCTCCCTCCCTCCTTCTGTCCATCCAGCTGCAGCTGAACAAAAAACATCACAGGAGCTTAGGGGTGAAATATAATCCAAGATCTAGTTCTCCTAATCACTATGTACAATATAAAATAATACTTCATTCCCAACAGCTCACTCTATAGCATGTGTTTCTTCTTTCCCCACTTCACTGGTCTGAAATAATTCCTGCTGGTTCTGGCAGGAACCAGCCACACAGTGAGGCTGGCTCTGGACTTCTCTTACTCTGCTGTGGCTGGCAACATCAAAATTTCCATTACCTCTCTCTCCCTTGATTGTGGGGGTCCTTCTCTCCTCTTACTCTCTTTTTATCACTGATTTTTCCCTCCTCCTCATGTAACTCTTTTGTTTTCTTGATTCTCCAAGAGCTTTCCAGTTTGCCCCACACTGGCAGGATGGAGTCCTACTGTTTATTTTGTTCTGCCTGATTGGGAAACTTAGCAACCCTTGGACTTCTCCAAACTGTGTAATTGAATTGTCTAGAGTGTTAATCATCATTGGATTATTCTGACATTATCGATGCAAAAATATGTACATTAAAATAATAGCATAATTACAGAATTTGCTTTTAGCATGAATATATTTTTTCTTAGTGACACTGAAATGATTTACTACTCCCAATATTTATATATTGTTTTGACAGATATGCAGTGGACTGCGAGTAATTTTAAGGTGGTACAGTTTATTCCATGCTGCTTAAAAGCAAGGATTTCCCCCCTCCCCTTTTACCCCATCACATTTTATCATTAATGGGCACATTTGAATTGTCAGCTTTCCCAAAACCTTGGTGTATTGGCTGGAATGATCAGAATAATTGCTTAACCATGTCATCCCTAACTAGGAGTACTGAACATGCTCTTGCTTTATCTTTTCCCTAGTAGTTCTTCTGGTTGTTTTTTTTTTTTTTTTTTTTTTTTTTTATCCTGTTAGTTTAAACATAAGAAATACAAGCCACAAGTAATGTGGAAATGGAGGCTGCCAGCAGCTGTGTGGGCTAAGAGCAAACTTCTGGCTTTGTCTGGAGGCAGGATGCTAAGGCAGCTCAGCTGGCAGGTTAATGGTGATTATCATGAATATTAAATGACAGAACCAAAACAAAACTCCCAGAGAGACACTTGTGCACAAATCTTACATAGCAACACAAGCAGCTCAGACAGCTGGCTCTCTGTAGGCTCTCTTGAAAGAAAACAGTGCTGGGGTGTATTAGGATGATTTTTATCAACCAGAAAGCCAATTTGGGATGCACTGGTTGAAAGTTAGAGGCCTTAATGATTTACAGCTTGAGGCAAAAATCTGTTTTCTGAAGTAGATAAATAACAGGTAAATTATATCTATGCTGTTCTCCCTTGGATTAAGTGCTTTGTAATATTTTTTGGGTTTTGTGCTGTCTGAAAATGTGTAAACAAATGTGTATCAGCCTTACTGTTAAAGTTCATACCAGCTCTCTGGAGTACAAATATAATCCCACTTTTCCTTCTGAAGTTCCTCTAATCCCTTTGTTGTTGTTGTTGTTGTTGTTGTTGATTTGGCTTTTTGCTTTGGTTTGGTTTTTTCTCTTAAAAAAAAAAAAAGAAAAAAAAGCCACAAACAAACAAAAAACCACATTGCAGGGCACAAAATAATGAACTGCATTTGAATTTGTTTCTGTCTTGTTATTTGTCCCAGACAGGGTAAGAATTTGCTATTCACAGAGTACCTCCTTTGGCTCCTGTGGTGGAAAGCTACCTGTATCTCCAGCTACATGGAAAAAATTGCAAAATAATGAAAATTCAAGAAGCCTGGATTTATTTGAAGTAACACCAGCAGAGATCTGGATGATTCCATTAAAAGCACTGCAGTCATGCTGTTTCTAAAAGGATATCTAAAGGTGAGACATCTCCAGGGCCTAGACAGTAATCTTTGTTACATTTTTAAGTGGGGATCAGATCCTTGCACATACTTTCCTTGACTTTTATGGTTATTTAAATTTATACCAACTTAATATGTTGTTCAGTGATTTCCATCCTCCAAAAGGAATGAGCTGAAATAACAGAGTAGGTTTCCTCAGATAACTGCATGTTGGCATGATCCATTTTGTGGTGTTATTCTGAGTATAAAAAGATAAAGTAAATCTAAACTATTTTTAGGTGCAGTGAGTCAGTCTAAATGAGTTGATGGAAAAAGATAAAAATGAAAGGACAGTCCAGTTAGAGGAAGTTATGGAGAGTAATGCTTTTATATAAACATTCTACAGAAATTATTTGGTTTTCCAAACTCTGTCTATAAATCAAGAAGTGCTTTCCAGTAGCTCATGGAGACCTCTCAGGTCTAGCTGTCTACTTTTATTTCAATTTCATTGAAAACAGATTTCTTATATACATATTTAAAGTAGATTTTTTAAAGTATTTTTGTAAATAATTAATGCAGGTATCCCAGTGATTATTATGTGTCTACCAGCAGTGTGCACAATGAAAAATACAAGTGGTCAGCAGATTCCCAGCTGTGAAGAAAACACATTCAGTGAGATGATTTTTCAGCTAGTACCAGGAAAAACCCTGATTTATTTCTGTTGTTCTTAAATCAAACAGCCTAGTGGAGGGTTTTTTTAAGGGCAACGTAAACCAGATATATTTCAAAGACTTAGACTAGCTTATATTTCTGTTTCCACAGTACCATGAGGAATTTACACACACTGCCTCCAACAGGGCTTGCAACAAAATGAGCTGCAGTATTGTAAAAGAATGGTTTGTAACTATTTTCCTTTGTATTAAAGCTTCCCATAAATACATATTGCTTGGATCAGCATGGGGTAAACCTCACTCACTTCAGCTGAAAGATGAAGCAGCAGTAAGTGATACCTCTTTGGAGTGAGGAAAGTAAAGTTAGAGTTCCATAAAGTAGCATTCTTGATGCTATAGCCATCTTGGGGTCCCACCAGCCCAAATGTCCAGCCAACATTACCTTCCTCAAGAGGCTGGAAGTCACAGCAGGGATAAAAGTCACAAGGAATTCAAGGAAAACACCAGCTTATTTAACAGCTAGGGAGCCATTAAGGATGGCAAAGCTGTAGTGAAGCTGAGAACTGCAGCCTCATTTCTGTGTCCCAGGTCACCTCTTCACTGGCTAAAGCCTTCTTTCACTTCCAGCCTTCTTTCTTAGACTTCAATGGGCATCATTTAAAGACAAAATGGGAAAAATTGGTAAGTTATGGTCTGAACAGCAGCAGTGTGATTTTCCATGAATCCAGGCACCTGCAAGGTATCAAAACCAAAGGCATCATATTTTTGGAAAATGAGGCTGTCAAGCAAGGAGCCAGCAGTATGAGCTGTTTAATTCAGGCTGATTTCCCCAGACCTGTATCCAAGAGGATGTCACACTTTTCTGTTCTCAAGTTCAACCTTATCTTTGAGAGCATCAGCAAGTTTCACCTCTTCTGAAAGAGCACTCTCCTGTGATTTATTTATAATCTCCTGCTGCTTCTTGTAAGTAGAGTTTCACTCCCCTTCCTTTGCTCTGCCTCACATCAATATATTGCACTGGAAGGCTGCTGCTTCACATATGAACCTTTCAGCAGCCTGTTTTCCTTCAGCTGCAGGACATGCTAAGCTCAAAGGAGACCACTCAGAGGAATAGGAAGGAATTTAGGGACAATTATTATATTTAATGTGTAGAATCACAGAGTCTCAGCACATACCAAACATCTCTGCTAAGCTCATGTTCCTAAAATCCTTTCAAGTTCACTAAAATGGATAGGTTGGTCTTTACACACATTAATACTGAGAGTTTTTCAGCTATCCCTACAAGCTCCTTTCTGCCTATCATTTTTGTTCTGTCAGGGTGCTATTTGTGACCTGGTCAGTTTAAGAAATACATGGAATACAACCTGTTTTAAAAGACTCTAAGATTGCTGCTGCCTTTGTCTAAATTGCTGGATCTGTCTGTTATGTTTATCAGGTGCACGTGTACCTTTGTCCTTGTGTAACATGAAAATACTTCAGAAATGCCTTGAAGGTCCTACTGCCCTATTCTTAAAAAGTCTCGCATCTATTTTAAAGTACAGAGCATGGTGAAACAATAAATAAGGAAGAATCCTTGAAATGCCTGATGCACTTCCAAACATGTTACCTAAGAATGTGATCTCAAGTTAAACATGGAATCCCTTTGATTACCACTTTTGCCTTAAGTATACTTGGGTGTGCTGCACAGTTCAGAATGAACACTTTGCTTTTTTTTGTGTTCATTTATTTATTCTTGTTAGTAAAGTTTTTAGGAGTTTTGCTCAAACTTGAAAATTAATAAAGGGATAAATGTAATTAATAATTTTGAGTTTACCTGGGCTTTTATCTGCAGCGTAAAATAAAGGCTATGGAGCCACAGCCCCCAACAAGGCAAATAACCTTGCTGGGATACTCTTGATCTGCCATGGCTATTTTGAACCAGCTATCAGTTTAATCTATAAAGTTACCCTCCAGGCAGTGGCTTGCTTGGTAACTAGTTCTGTGTATCCAACACAAATGATTTTAGAATCCCTGCAAAGCAGCACAGAACAAGGCACGAGGAAGTTTTCAGTCACCATCTAATTCTTAGGCCTGGCTTGATTCAGTTCATGTGTTTGACACTTTGTATGCCACTATCTGAGTTGTTGTAATCTTTAATACCCCAGCAGAAGTGGATTTCAATTTTCACAATGCAAGGGTTTAGATTCAAGTCTTTTTCAAGGCTTTATCTGCTGCCTTTGCACAGTATGGGAAAACTTTCAGCAAAATCTGGAAGGTAAAATATAGACCCTGGGACATTGATTTCTTTTCCTTTTTCAGACAGGTTTCTTTAAGTAGAGGGAAAATTAGGTCATATTTTGATTTCTTTTGGCTGGCTTATCTCCAAGATGGCCTGCACCCAGTTTCTTGTAAACTTGTCACTTCTCAGGAGATAATATCTCATGTCAGAATGATAAAGAAGTACTGCAGAGCAAGGTAAGCTGAACATTCATCAACAGTACAAAATTTCTGATGGCAAGAGCTACAAATAACTTACAGGAAACATGAAAAGAAATTGTTTATTCAAGAGTACTTCCTGTGGCTCTGCAGTTCATCCAGGTGGACAAGCTCTATTTTTCACAGAACATTCATCTCTGTTTCTCTTCATTTGGATTTCTCATCAACAGGTTACCCAAGCCAAGATTTAAGTGTAAGTTTTGTAAACACGTAAATCATGACTCACACTTTCTACTGAACAGAAAGAAAAAAGCGAAACCAAAAGGTGTTATACAAAGCCCAACAGATGGATAAGGGTGCAAGTTTACATTGTTTTCTTTGGCCATATTTGACCGAAGCAAAAATAGGAAGCACTGCTATCAGACCTGCTCTGCCACATCTACCTTGCCAGTATCAATTGTCCCAGTGACACACTAAGATAAATTCTCATTTCCCACCTATTTTCTTTTCTGGGTTTGGGTTATTTTGGACATGCCAAAGTCAAAATCATGTCTATTCGAGTATTTCTAGCAGTGATGCCCACCTATCATACACGTAGGTCTTTGACACACTGACTGACTACAGAGGGGAAAAATCACCTTTTGGTACAGCACTGAGTTTTCTACCAAAGCAGACAGACACACTGTACATTATAATTGTCTGAACTGGCACTCAGAGACAGAGCTCTGAGTGAAGTGCTACAAATCTAAAAGTTTAGTGTTTTTTGTTTGCTTCAAAGCATTCACAGACAAGTACTAGCTTGTTTGAAAACTGCCATGCTGATACCATGTAAATAGCTTTCAGATTATAGATTCATGTGCACTTTTATGAATATTACTTATGGGGCACAGATTTGTCATATAAATTGCATGGTTTGTATTTTTTTTCCCATATGGAGAGGAAAACATTGGGCAAAGGAATAAATGGATGATGGGTAACAGTGTGTGATTGTCATCACTTACAACAGTTCTGGGATTTCAAGACATCCAGTGTTCATCTGAAAATATGCAAATACTAATCAGAGCTGCTCAGCACATCTTCCTGATGTGCAGCTGAATCTTTCTGAACGGCAGCTTTTTCACTCACAAAAGTAGGCAATGCGTTTTTCACTTTTTTTCCTTTCAGTTCAACCAGATTAGATGAAAAATTAGCATTGGGCTTCCTAAGTGGATCTTTACATATCTCTTCCATTTTCTCTTGAGCAAATGCAAATTACATTGAGCCCATTTCAGATAAATATATTCATCTATAAGAGACAGAATACATATGTGAAAGCCATCTAAACCATTTTGTATTGTTCTGCAGGTTCTTGGGAGTCTCACGAGGGAAAACTACAGCAATTTAATATCTTTCCAAACTATCATTAGTTGAATGCATTGCCTGATAGTGGTTTTAGAGCAACAGTAAAAGGAGGTGATTTACAAACTGTTTTGAGGCTTCCTCCATTCCAGAGCACAATCCTTAAACAGATAAGCATACTCTTTTAATTTTTACTTAAACATGGAAGTCTGCCAGGTCTGACAAGTGCAATCTGAACTGTGATCCCACTGTGGTTCCTACACTGATGTTGTGATGAATTCACAGTCAGTGGTACCAGCAGACCACGAAGTTAGCAGCCTATGCTGCAGTTTTCAAAGGATCACAAGGATCACAAAGGATCTTCTGCCTTTTCTGCAGAAGAAAACTAATACAAAACCTGATTTAAGACTCATATTTTGGCAAAAGGCTACAAAAAAAAAAAAAGTGGTGTCCATATACATATTATGGATATAAAAGAAATAACTTTGTCTTATCCTAAATTCTTGGAAAAACCTTAGCTGCTCAATCTGCAGGATTCAGAGCCTCTGCATTCCAGCAGGTGGTCTTGGTAACATTAGGATGCAATAACTAATAACACGTTCTTAGGAGGATTTCTCTTCACTGCACTTTCTACAACTGCAAAAAAGTAAAGAGAATACTTTGATTTGCATTTCATAAACCCTTTACTGAATTTTTGTTGCTTATTCTTGCAGTCCTAATGCTTCAGTTGTTAATAAGAGAAGTCCTTAAATAGGGATGATAGAATTTATCCTGTCACAAATGTGTTAGGGTCAAAGTGAGGGACTATGGAAAAGAGTGCCAGCTGGGAAACACCAACTCAGATTATGCATCATCTATGTAAGCGAACCCATCTGATAATTCTTAACATTCTGAAGAGTAAACTTTTATTAAATACTAAAGGAAGGCAATTCTTGGTGCAGCAATTCATAAAACCTTAGACTTAAGTTAGCAAGATGGATGTTGGAAGCACACAGTAAAAATAATGACATTTGCAATGCTATCTGGAAGCAGCAAGCAAATTGAAAAGAAATTCTAGACTCTCCAAAGGAGGTGTGGAGTAGGAGGGCTACAACAGGGCTTTGCACAGCTTGCTTGTTTTGAGTGCAATTTATAGATCATGAGGACACCTGTTTTACTGGAATAATACAGAGGTCAGGGAAATGCAGCTGCCTGAACCAAGCAGCCATAGCTGACAGTTGGCTTTTAAGCAAAATCCATTTCAGGCCATTGGCAAGTAAAACAATCTTAGACATAAAGTAGTGTTGTTGAATTAACACTAAAAGAAATACTGTGCTACTCTAAATGCATTTTGAAAAAGCAGTCAGTGAAAACGTGTCAAGGATGTGTCCACTTAAAGCCTTATTGTTGTAACACTTCTGTTGAGTGGAAACCCCAAGTGAAATAGCCTAGGAAGTGACTAAATGTGAAACCTTCAGTTTCCAGATGGAAATAAAACCAAAAAGGAAATGTTTTGCTTTCTAAAGTGCATTCAGTTGTGATAACCTTGTCTTTCATAACAGAAAGGGAGGACTAAAGCATCTCCCTCACAGACAAGAGTGAGAGCAGGCTGAATTTGTGAGGATCTTGCAGTACAAGAGGCGTTTTATATCACCATTTCCTGTTGCAACAGGAGCACTTCCTCATATGAAAGAACCTGAAATTCAGTACAAGCAGAAGCTGAGTTACCTGCCTTGACATCAGCAAAGGTGATTTCATAGAGAGAACAGGGAAAGCAGGGAGAGAACAGGAACACTGAGCCACTCAGTGGTGATGAGCTGCAGTTGAGTTACAAAGGGGTTTTATTTTGAAAAGCAGCTGGATATTGTGATGCCAGATGAAGCAAGGACTTCTACAGTAATCACAGCAGCACAACTACTGAAGCTGCCCCATCAGGATGCATGCAAGGAAAGGAGGAGAAGGGCAAAAAAAACTACTAGGCACTGAAAAATTATTTGTGAAATGCTGGCAAACAGCCTACAACCATAACCACCAAACCCACATGCACTCCCACAAAGACAACAGGTATCATCAAGGAGCAAACTCCCAGCTGCTCTTGGTCTCTAATCAAAAGAGCAGCAGTAATACTAATAATAAATAATAACACAAAATAATAATTACCAGAAGCAATAGTAATTTCTTGGATGCTGATTTATTTTTTCTGCTCAGAGCACCATCCAACAGTGGGAGGGCCCATGGAGTCCCTCCAGCAAATGAAGTGGTCTAATGGTGGGAAACAAAACAAATCTAGAATAAAATGTGTAAGATTGTGAAAGAATGGGCAAATACATAGAAACAGCTTTTCTAGTTATTCAACTGACAGGCAGCTGTCCCCTGCAAGCTAGAAGGTGGAGAATCATCTAATAAAATCTTCCCTTCACAGAAAGTTACCCAAATGCTTAAGAAGTAGAACAACAATACAGAATCATACTTTTATTATATCTGTATCATTAATACAGAGTCAGAAGCAGCTGCTTAGCTTTTCCCGTATCAATCAAAACGGTGACAGTGACAGATAAATCCACATATGGGACAATTCACATTCTACTTAAGTTAGTGAAAGTCAGGGGTTAGCAGCACTTTGTACAGCTCAGGCTTTTACAGTCCTCTTGTGCTGGAAGGCTGCCAGGGAAATGCCATCAGGGGGGTTTGCTCTCACACTGCAGGATCTGCAGTTTTGTATCAGGTGAAGAGGAACATGGCACTGCACTCTCCATTAAAACAGCAGTGGTGATGCCAGGGTAAGAACAAAGAAAAACTAAGAGACAAAAAATGAGAGCTGAAATTGTTAATATAAAAATGCTAACAAAGTTCACAGGACACTGAGCTGCTATAATAAACCTGTGCTGTAAGAGTATGTGGCAAACAGTGGGCTATGATTTCCTCTTTTTGTCAGAGAAAGATAGAAGGAAATCATCATAATCTAATATAGATGACATCTTTGATAATTATTTTTAAAAAATAAAGTGTCATTTATCCAAACCAAACATAATAGTCTTACTTAAAATGTCACAGTAGCCCTCATGGGGGAAAAAAGATTTCTTTTTCTCAGTTTACAGCTGTAGGATTTGCAGAAATACTCCACAGTAACTGCATTTGAGGAGACTGATTGACTTTATATCCAGTATTCTCAAACCTATCAAATATTAAACTCCATAATGTTTTTGAAAATGTAAGCCTGTATATAATGTATTGCACCTGTCTGTACTTGTGATACCTACACTCACATGAAGCACAGAGAATTGATGTTAGCTTGTCCAAATAATTCATTTACACTTTTCCAAGGAGTGGGAAACAACTTGGGATTTACAAAATGACCAGTCATATTTCAATTATTAAAAGCTTTCTTCTTCTAAGGAATGTAATTTTACATTATACACTTCTTAACAGAGAAATCCTGGCAGAAAGAACTTGCAGGTTAAATAATTCCTGTAATTCCCAGCAAAGAGCCCAGGTGTATGACACTACTACAGATCTGTTTGTTTCCTCTATGCTGTGTGTACACACACACTTATTTTCTGAGCAGAGAACTGACTCATGGTAGCTAATTGTAGTAATGAACTCCACAGCACAGGGAATTAATTTAATATTCTGCTGTGCCTCTGCCCAGGCATTCTCTAGGTACAAAAATGTTCCTCAAAACTCATCTTTAATGCTGAAATGTGGCTGATCTTCGGGTTTAAAGTCCAGGTTGGGGCTGCCATCCTCATTCAGAATTCGCCGAGAAGTATAGCCAACAATTGGATATTTGGCTTTATAAACATTATTGAAGATGTCATCCAGGGACTTCAGCTCCTCCTCTGTGAGCCCTGTCTAAAGGAAACAGGGAAATCAAAGTCCTGCCTCAAAGAAATAAAAACAGAGATATTTACATGTTTGGGGTTTTTTTTAATGATTACTGTAAACCTTAGGGTCAGCTTTTGGGTTTACACAGCAGAGCATGATGAACAAAATTGATAGCACAGCCTGTAATTGTGTTCTTTCCATTCAAATTCAGCCTTGACAAAACTTTAAGGTATTCAGGTCAGACAAGCAACAACCCATCACCAGATCTAGCATTCACTGCCACATCAGGATACACCAAACCAAAGAAAGGGATTTACTGTCTTCGTGAGCATCTTTTTAAATAGCAGGCAATTTCCCTTTTATATGCTTACAGAAGTTGTATTGATTCCAGAAATGAAAAACTTTCCTCTTGAAGGCTGTTAGCACCTTTCATGATCACTAAATATGTTTTATGTATCTAAAAAGAACTAATGCATTTTGATTTTAAATATGTGAGTCAAGTTATATAAATACAATTTAAAACCATCATTCATCATCTTGCATAATAATAAAAATTTGAAAAGTGGAATTAAACTGATGGCCCATTTTCTTACTGTGTCATGTGTAAGATCTGCTGGATCCAGAGACATCTTTGCAACTCCTCTTGTTGAGTCTTTTCCAGCCAAAGCATTGTATGGGGCTCCTTTTCCATAAAATTCTGTCAGATTAAAAAAAAAAAAAATCCAGTGATGATCTGACAATGTACAGGGTATGTTCAGCCTCTACCCTTCACCAGACTGTGAACTGAATGTCAATGAACTGAAAGCAACAATTCAAGTCTAAAACTCTTCTTTTCAGAACTGACTTTGGATTGCCTACTTGTTGGGCTTGTACAGCTGTTGAACTTCCTACACTGCATTCTTAAAATTTACCTATTATTTAGGGAACTGTGCTTTACATTCTGATGAGATGTTTGTGGACCCCAGAACTCGCAAGCTCTGTGTAATTTAGGATTTGAGATCAGCCAACCCAACGTGTATGCCCAGACAAGGTTAGTATAAACACAGTAATAAGCCATTGGTTTACTTATGATGACACCCAGACAAGTGTCTAAGACCCTCAAGGTCCCTTCAAACTTTTTATAGCAAATCTGGATTAAGTAGCAGGAGCTCAGATGAAAACATTTGCAGTTCTCAGGGAGGGCACAAAGAGCAATGGGTGTGAGCACCAGCACAGAAGGAAAAGATGCAGCTGCAGCAGTGTTGATATTGTGCAGTGGGTACATCCACACTAGGTTTGATCTGCTCAGCTCCTGTACCCAGGGCAGTGAAATGCTGTAGCTTCCCCAGATGTGCCCTGACCCCACATCTGGCAAGGACTCGGGGAGCTGGGAAGTTCTGCCAGTTTTCACTAGCAGTGCCCAAGCTACCTAGACAGGGCTGGCTTATCTGTCTGCATGTTGTGATCTCAAGCCAGTGCAAGTTCTAGACAAAACCTTAGTAGAGGAGCTGTCAGAGAAGGAAAATCAAGTTTTTTAGAAGAGGAAAAAGTGTATCTTTTTGTTGCAATTGAACTGCAGGCTTCCAATGCACTGGGAATGTTTAAAACCAAATGTCTGAATAATAACATGAAAGCAAAGTAGCAGAGGAGAAGCACACCAACCTTTTCCAGAGGTGACATCAAACACTACTCCCTTCACTGCCAGGTAGATGGGCTGTCCTTCCTGGAGGGAAAGCCATCAATACATCCTCAGCACTTAAGCACAGGCAAAAAGCAGTTTATTTCAGCTGTGAAATCCACAAGCTCTTAGGACACAAATTCTTTGTTGTACGTTCATTCTTGTTTTACCACCATACACGTTCCCTCTCTTGATGTCACATGCTTGTGCTTGTGTCAAACTGCCCCTAAAATTATTTGGGGGTTCAACTATAAGCAATGAGAATCTTTTTAATCTAAACAACCATAGAAGACAAGTCCCTTTTGCAAGTCACCTCCTGTCTGCACACTAGTCTGCTTGAAGATTGTGAACTGCATCTTTCTATTCCTAATGCAGATGGATATTGCCCAAAATAAAAGGGTGTGTGGCCAACAGCATTATTTGATTAAGAAAGAAAGATAAATACATAAACACATGTAAATCTGATCTGCTGACATCTGTTTTACTTAATAAGCCAGTGCTTCTGCTTTGTGTTTCATACATAAGATGTCATTTTAGTCAGACATTGGATATTCTCTTCAAAGTATCTAGAGAAGACCCTGAGAAGGTCAGACAGCAAGTGTTTCAAAAGAGAAGCAGATGTGTATCAATACAGGACCTCATCATTTTGAGTCTGGAGTTCGGCTGAGCCTTCTGAACCACAGGAAGCTAAACACTCCTAAGTTAAAACTGTCTTCTTGTTGTGATAATCTTGGTGGGGTTTTGTTGTTGCTGTTGTTTTTGGATTTATTTTTTTTAAGTCTAAGTACATGGTTAATAAATTACTGAGAGAAAATGAACTTTGGCTCCAACTCATGGTAATCTGAAATTCTCTGGCAGGAGCACCTTGCCAAGCAGGGAGCGAGCAGAATGGCACATGGCACCCAATTACCCAACGGTGTGTGCAGCTGCCAGCCGCACCGGGGCAGGGGCTGGAGCGCACGGGTACCGCAAACCTCCCACAAACCACGGCAAACCTCCCACAAACCGCTGCCCGAGAAACAAGAGCTGCCCAGAACGACAGGGCAGGAAGGATGGCGGGGCGGCACGGCAGCAGAGCACGAGAAACCCGAGCTCGGCGGCGGCTCCAGCGCTCGGAGAGCCGGGGCAGGCGGCAGCGCCGGGGCTGTGCGGGCCCGGCCCGGCCTTAGCGCAGGGCGGCGGCCCGGCCCTACCTGGTGCCCGTCGTATCTGGCCAGTTCGGGCTCGGTGAAGAGCCGCACGGGGTCCTCGGCCGGCGGCCTGAAGCGCAGCTCGGGCTCGGCGCTGGCGGCCGGCAGCAGCAGCAGCAGGCAGGGCAGCGGCAGCGGCAGGCAGGGCAGCGGGCCCCGGGCCGCAGCGCCCGCCATGGCGCGGAGCGCGCACCGCCCCCGGCCTGCGGCCCGAGAAGGGAGCGGGGTGGGACCGCAGTTAAGGGAACGCCGTGGAGAGGCCCCAGGAACAGCCCGGGGTTTGCAACAGTTCTTGAAAAACAACAGCCCCCTCGCACAGCGCTGAGGGGCATGGCAGGGCTCAGGCTGGGGAAAAGGGGGCTCGGAGGGAGCTTATGGCGCTCCAGGACGGCCTGAAGGGAGGCTGCAGCAAAGTGCGGGTCTGCCGCTTCTCACGGGTAACCATCGATGGGACAAAGGGAAACGGCCTCAGGTTGTGCCAGGGAGATTTAGATTGGATTTTACGGAAGGCTTCTCTACAGAAAGGCTTGTAAGGCATTGGAACAGGCTGCCCTGGGCAGTGGTGGAGTCACCATCGCTGGGGTAGTTAAAAGCATGGATGTGGCGCCTAAGGACGTGGTTTACAGATGGACTTGGTGGCACCATAACGGACACCTAATAAAAATGATTTCTCAATTTTCCTCCTTCTTCCCCTCTTGAAGTTTCTCTGCTAGCTGTTTCAATGGTTATTCACAAAATCAGCACGCATAGTGCAGGTTTCATCATTGTGACTTAAAAAGCCCAGACATTTTTAGCCTAGGAATGGACTGAATAAACAGGAAATTTTCAGATTAGAGTTTTCCCTATGCTATAAATATGGCACGGGGGAGCATTCAGGACTGGCAGAAGAATAAGCTGGGTGTTTATCATTCTATATAGAATTAAGAAAATTGGAACCTTTTTGCAGTTCAGATGCATATATCACATGCCTCGCTGCAGCGCTGACAAGTGAAGATGGGAAGGATTTAAAGCCTGGATGTTTGATCAAATGTACAATAGGATTGTTATTGTCAAAGGACTTCACATCTTGGTTATTAACTTACTAGGCGTGGGACATAGGCAGAGGGCAATGATCTACTCAGCAGGGACTCCCTTACAGTGTTGCATCTCAATGCAAAAAAAGTTGCACATGCTTTTTCTTGATGATGCAACATTAACAATTACTTCCACGCTGGGGAAGGAGAAAAATAAATAGCTGTGTAGGTATTTGTGGCCACGTGGCCCGTGAATCAGCCCTTACGTGGTTTTGGCTTTTATTTTCCTGCAGTGCCCCATTGCTGCGGGCACAGTGTGAGTGGGTCACCCCCGGAGTCCTGCAGGAATTCTGTCTGCGGGTCAAGCACGCCTGGTGTTCTGATGACAGCCTTGAGCAAAAGCAAATAAAAATTAAAATTAAAAAGAAAAATTTTAAGGAAAAGCCGGGGGAGCCGGCTTTCCAAGTCTGGTTCATGCTTGCGTTAGCAGAGTTTGCGTTGTGAAGCAGAAAAGTCTCATCTCCCCATCAGGGAGGGAGAGCTGTTCCCACAGGGCTGCCCAGGAGCCCTCAGGCGTGCGCCGAGCAGCCGGAGCGCCCTGCCCGGACTACGCCTCCCGGCAGCCCCGGCAAGGGGCGGGCACTGGCAGGGGAAGGGAAGGGAAGGGCCGGCCCGGGCGGCTCGGGGGTCCCGGCGGCGCCTGCGTGGCCCGGCCCGGGCGGGGCAGCTCGGCTCGGCCCGGCTCAGCCCGGTTCGGCTCGGCCCGTGGCTGCCCCGCCCCGTGCGGTGCCGGCGGGCGCTGCCCGGCCCCGCGGCGCCGCTGCCGCCGATGCTATGCCAAAGCCAGAGGTGTCCGCATCCTACCAGGAGGTACGGGGGGCCGGCAGGGCTGGGGGCTCGGCGGGCGGGCACAGCCGGCGTGTGGCGATGAGCTCGGCCCGGCGCTGGGGCAGCTGCAGCCTGCAGAAAGCACCGGGTGGCTCGGGTGCGCACGGTTCCTTCTTCACCTTTGAACGGGGTTAAAAGAGTGGGGTTGTTTCAACTGTGTGAGGTGGGTACGGCTGGATCTTAGCCGGGGTTTGGTGACAAGGGGCTGGATGGTCTGCCGGGTGGGAGAAGCGACTCGGGGAGCAGAGCTCCCGCATGCGAAACTGAAGCACGCTTTATCACTCTGCCAGAAGACGGAGCAGCGCCTGCTCTGCATATCAATGTACGGGCTCCGCAGCCAGGCTTCCTTGCCCGGTCCTATCTCTCCTAGAAGATGCACAAGCAATTTCTGCCAAGCTCAGCAGAGGTAGAGTTACAGCAAAGCACTTTTGTATCTTGCAGGCGAAAGGAATGTAGTTATCTTTCTTCCTCTACACGTGACGGGTAGTTTGAGGCTCAGTTTTAATACATTCTAATTTAGTGTGGTACAGTCTGTTTAGTTTCAGCTTCTGGTTTTCTCGCCAGGCTAGAAGGCACTGGAAGGTGATGAATCAGCAGATCAGCAAAAGGCCTGTATGAACAAGTTCTTCTTTTATTTAAGGGCGTTTTATCCAGCAGGAAGGTTTCAGCCCGTGACTATCCAGATGGGGTTGACTTGTGTGCTTGTACCTAGAGGAGGTGCTTGTGAGAGTTAATGAATATGCACTGATGCCTGAAGTGTGCACATGGGCAATGTGTGTTGTGTTTCCACCCTAAGTATCAGCCACCACTGACATTGCCCCCCATGTTTGGGTTTATCCCAAACTGTGGCAGGAGTCAAGATAGGATGTGTGTGTAAGTGCAGCACCTGTGTGTCCTTTCCTTCTACAGCAGTCTTTGTTGCTTCTGCCCCTGGCAGGAATGCTCAGATGTCTGGAATTGCCTTTTCTGAGCTTCTTTTTGGCCAGTGCTTTTCTGTGTACAGCACTGTAAAAGAACTGCTGGGACATGGGCAGGTTCCTGTGGTTGTTTCTCCCTCAGCTGTGTGTGCTGAGCCCAGAGAAATGCTGAGTGAAGTTGTGCTTCATGCCCTCCCTGCCCTTGACATCCTGTGCTGTCTCTGCATCCTGCTGCAAGGTCAACAGCCCTGCAATCTGTGCTCCTTCTGACTGGCACCACGCTTCACCCTTTTATCAAGAATACCACGTGGGAAGGGCTGGCCTGGAAGGTGAACCTGGCTGGCTGCTCCAGGTTTGCTGTTGGCAGAAGCCCTGAATGCAAGGGGAGTGGCAAGTGTGAACTGCAATCAGCTGTCCTGCAGTGTCCTGTGCTGGCATCCCAGTCCCAGGGAGGCTGCTGCAGGGTGTGTGTGTGAGGTGTTGGGTTTGTAGGTCTGTGCTGCCCTGCCTCACAGAGTCAGGGTGTTGTGTGCTGCTCAGAGCACAGTGGCTGAGCCATGCACAGCCCTGGGATCTTGGTGACCTCAGTTCAGCATCTGCAGTAAAATACAGCTGGTTTTAGCTGTCCTACACATCAGCTCAACCTGCTTACTGCATCTGAGGCACTGTTAGTAGTCCTGCTCTTGCCTGGCTGTCCTTCTCTGGCTTTATCTGTGGGAAGCTTGTGAAACTTCGTGAACAGAGATAAGAAAACATAGTTGCATATTGTTTGGGGGTTTTGGTTTGTTTCTAAAGAGTGCTGAAAGTTTGTGTTTTCTGAGCTTACCACAGAATCATTTAGACTGGGAATTACCTCTAAGATTATTTTTCTTCCACTTGTTGAAAAAAATTGCTGTAGGTCCTCTTGAGAAGATAGGAAATGTTGCTTATTTTGTTCTTTTTTAACCTTGTGTTGAGATCTCATTGGCATGAGGAATAGAATTCATTTACCCTCCCAATAACCTCAGTCATTGAGGTGCCTGTAGCTGGGGAATCAGAGGTGTGGGAGTCAGCTGAGGAGCTGCAGTGACTTTGTGACTTACATTACATTTGTTGGATCTGCTCTGGTATCAGCAATGTGCACAAGTATGACTGGAGCTGGTTTCTTAGCTGATTTAATGTAACCAGTACAAGAGTTCAGTGAGTATTTCTTTTGGGTCAGAGTAGCTTATTTTGGGTCAGATAAGCAGAACCAGCGTGTTTCTACAAAAAGAAGCAGAGTTTTAATTTTCCCTTATTTTATGGTGATAATGGAAAAAGGTGTCTTCAGTTGGACCCTGGTAAGAGTCTTGCACGTGAGCTGAGTTTTTAGCCTACAAGTTACCCCTTCACTTCTTGCCTCATGCTATGGGAAATCATGCTTTATTTATGTACTGAGCATTTAAAAACAGCTGGGTAACTGCTTTCATCTTGCTTTGCACGATGGAAATGAATACAGAAATACAGCAGGAAGTGAAGGAGACTTTACGTCAGACTTTGAAGGTGTAAAATGAGTGGACTCTTTCCTAATAGGTGCTAATGAGGACCTGGTAATGGCATAGTGATGATTTCAGCACTGAATTAAAGCTGGGTGAAATGAAAGCACTCCCTATGGGTACATTCACGTTTCTGTTGTGTAAGTTAGGGGTGTAGTGTTTAATAGCATTCAGTGCAGCTGCAGCATTGGCAGTGCCCCGTTTTCCTTGAAACAAGAACAAGGCTAATGTGGTGTGCTGCAAGCTCATGCCTTGGTTTGCATTGCTGTAATCTCTGTGTCAGTTACCACCAGGAAAGAAAGCTTGGAAAACATACAAGAGATACTCTCTATTTATAATGTACAAAGTCTGCAGTGCTCCACAATGTGGTGTGATGTGTATCTGCTGTGACAAGCCTCTCACTCTGACGGAAGTGGCCTGGCAGTTTGAGCCCTGAGCTCTGAATAGCAAAACAAGAAAATATCTGGTCTCTGTTGGTGTTTCAGAAACACTGGAAGACTAATTAGTTGCATAACCATTAATATGTAATAATCTTCACAGTGAGATCAAATAAGGACCAGAAATAGAGAGATGCTTGACTGTTGTTTCATAATGACCCTGCCACGTGTGGCTGTGACTGTATTTCAGTGTCTTGCCTTAGCACCTGTCAAAATGCATCTCCTGCTTTTTGTACCTCTTTATTAAGAGGTGCTAATGCTCTGTTTGCTGCTATGTGCTGTGGTTTCTTTATGCCTAAAAATATATTCTTCAGTGACAGAATGAAGTTCCTGCTTGTCAGAGAACACACACTCCTAATTGTGGGGTTAAAGTGTGTTGGAGCTGCTGGGGAAGTAATTACTTTGAACTTGAATGGAAAGGTGATGTTATTGTTGAGGCAGCAGAGTAGAAGTAGGTTAAATTTGTAGCATGCAAGTCACTTGATTTGTGGCTCTAAGTCTACAGAGCTGTGGCTTTTGTCTTGTGAGCAAGTGGAACAGATGTTGGGTGCTCTTGGACTGGGAATGTATTTTTGTGTGTTCAGTTAGTTGGAGCCTCTTTTATTTGTACCATAGAAATTCCAACAATTGCAAGTTGAGAGCATGTTTGGAAATTGAACCACTGTTTTAACTACACAGCTGAGTGAAGATGTGGAGCGAGTATCTGAAAATCCAACGGAGGAGAGAGAAGGAGATATGGAAGTTCATGAAGATTCCAGTTCTGTTATTTTACCAGGTGAGAACTATTGACCCAAAAATTACTGATTTTTAGGGCCTGTTACCTGCTGCAGTGTGTGGCTGTGGTCGTTTTGGTTTTGCTAGTTTATTGCACTTCTGAAAGTAAACAAAACACTAATTTCCCTTACTTCACTAATTTAATTTATTTATTTTATGTGAATCAGTACTGATGGAAAGCCAAGGAGGTTATCCAGGGACTGATAGGAGAATATTTCTTTGTCAGGAGCTGTGCTCAATCAAACCACGTTCAGCACATCTGACTCTGAGATATATTAGTGTGTCATCTTCCTTGATGTTGTGTCCCACCTGAGGGGCAGTGGGTTGCAGGCACAGGCTGTACCAGATTTACATGAGCAAGGTGCAATGTTGAATAGATGCTTTAACATAAATTCTTAGTTAGACTGTCCAGGCTGCTTTTGGAGGGCATGGAGCAGTGTGAAATGGGCTTATTGCAGCTCAGGTGTGGGCACTGAGGTTAGCCAGCCTCAAAGGAGCATGGCCTAAATGCCTTGCAGCTGTTCAAGCCATATTTGTTTCAGCAGTGCAGTTTTATGCACATTAATGTCCTAATTGCCTTGGCTGCCGTCTCCTGGCATGTAACTTGCCCATGGACATTTGTAAGTGGTTCTGTGTGCAATGGGGCTCATTAAAAGGCTCCTGTTTGCTGTGGGAAGGCACAAACACCAAACTGTAGAGTGGGAGAGCAGCGTGTGGCATGGCCTGAGAGGGCCTGACTCATTAGGTGACACCACACTGAACAGTCAGCAGGAAGCATGGCTGCTTATCTCCTTTCTTACATTGAGTTTTAACAAAATTTTGTGGGTTCAGATGTGAATCACTCATGACAAAACGTGATGTGTAACTCAGGGGTACAGGAACCTTTGCTTTAGAAGTATTGCCAAAAGAAATGGCAAATGCAAGGGGTATCGGTAAAGCAGTGTCTGTGTGAGTGAGACTACTGAGAAGGTCTAAAGAGAGCAAGATTTGAAGGAAAGGAGACTCTGGGACAGTTGGGTCAGTCTCTAGCTGTAATTGAAAGAATCCTTCTATGGAAGTTTTAATTTAATTTTAATTAAGTTTTAAATTAATTTTAAATTAATTTTAATTTAATTTTTCAATGTGCACAAGGAATTATGAGCTAGAGGGTAACAAGTATCTAGTGACTTGTGCCATGGTGGAGATGCAATGCACAGATCTGGGCTTGAGCATTAGAATATCAAATCACTGATGTCTGTTCTGAGTGTGTAAGAATCACTTCAGGCTGGAATTGGGGGAAAAAGAGGTTTTTTTCCCAGAAGCAAAGATTGACCATCAACACACTTTCTCGTGAACTTTATTTAAACTTTGTTTCTCAGTTGTCCTTGAACACAAACCTTGTTTCCTGCCTGCAGTGGCCTTAAACAGAGTGCCAAATTCTGGCGCGAGAAAAGGAGACACAGGAGGTTGATTACACCTCCTACTTGAGAAGGAAGTATCTGCCTGGCTGATCATCAAAACTAGAATTAGCTGTGGTTTTTAAAATCAAGCTGAGTTTGAGGCTTACTTTCTTCTCACATGATTGATCTTTAAATGAAAACTCAGCAAAAATCTCTGTATGTTGAAGTCCCAATCCATGTTCTGTTTGGTTCCAGATGGTGAGCTGGGTACCACCACCCCTTCTCTGCGTTTCAGCAAGACCTGCCTAAAGAATGTTTTCTCAGTTATACTCCTGTTTATTTATCTGCTGCTCATGGCTGTAGCTGTGTTCCTTGTCTACCAAACCATCAGTGACTTCAGGGAGAAGCTCAAGCACCCAGTGATGTCTGTCACTTACAAGGAAGTGTCCTTCTATGATGCACCTGGTAAGAGTGGTAACAAGGAAAATGGGTTAAATTCTTGATCATGTTTTTCTTGGATTGTTTTAAGCTTTTGGTGTTCATTCTTCAGAGCCCAGAGTGCATATAATACATTTCGGGTCTTTCATTTCCGCACTTTAGATTAAAAAGTTGTATTGACTTTGCACAGAAATGTAAATGTTGTATGGGAGATTTTTGGGAGCTTTCATGCCAGTAACATGAATGGCAGAAGCTGTGGAGAATTATGCAGCATTTCATAGATAAGAAGTGTTTTCAGGCTCTAAAATGAGTCCTTTTTTGGGGGAGAAAGTGAATTCCTTTTGGAAATATTGCCCAAACTGTATCATTCAGAGTAACACATGGGAGTAACACAGGAGCTCAGTGCTGCACTGGGCAATGAGATCCATTCACAGTAAAGAGATGAATTTCTCAAACCAACCACAAAATAACCACAATGCCACTTTCTACTTCCACCCTGCCTTGTTTACAACATGGCATTACATCAGTAGGCAATGAAAATCTGATGTGACTGCAGGGAACAGTGTTGGCACAAAAATGCAGCGTGGCAGCAGAAACTGTTGCAGTTTGCAGGAGGAGTTGCTCCACGGGGGCATTTTTGAATAGTGAGTCCTGTTGTTATTAGTTTTTTTAATTGTCCAGTAGCCATTCATAAGTAGAGCCATGGTAGCAAATGCAGCTCAGTCAGTCATCAGTGAGTTTCCAGTTTAACAATAACACTTCTGTTTGAAGTGTTACCACATTTGCCAAATACCCACTTCAGTAGTTGTGGCTGAAAGGTATTTTCAGTTGTTGCCATATTACTGTAGTTGTTTTTCTCTATGGCCAGTTAGCCCAGCTCTGGAAGTAGTGCCTTATGTTTGGACCATATGGATCTGTCTGTAAGAGCAAGCAAACTCAAGCTTTTCCCTTTTTTTTCCTCCCCTCATGTGAGCATTTCATAGAGCAACAGGAAGAAAATAAGCAGATTTTAAATAAGCAGAGCAACATACAAATAAATCCAAAAGTATTGTTGGAGATCCCTGCAGATCAGAGATCCTAAATCAATGTCGTCCTTTATTTTATTGCTATATTAAAATGATGAGATGGCAAGTTGCAAGCCTGGAGCTCTGAAGAAAGGAATAAAACATTTGATATATGCTGAGTGCTTTGACATCTCACATTTTGGTGGGCAGGTCATCTCAGTTGTGAGTTAATTATATCTAATAATTATACTATTTTTTTTAAGTTGGACTAGATTATCTTCCAGCAAACTTGTTTGCAATAATTAATGTGGCATAGGTGGTGTAAAAGGATTTTGAGGTTTGGCTCTTGTGTTTTGCTAGCCTTCCAAAGCTGAGGTGGCTGAGGCTGCTTGAATGTGCTGTTGGAACAGGGGGTTTATGGCAAATGTGGATTTCCATCCAGGTGGAGTAGTTGCCTGCCCTGCCCAGTGCTGTAAATAATAAGGGATGGCAGCACTTAGTGCATGTTTGATGGCTTTGATTTATTTTTTTTTTATGATGTCACATTCAGTTAACAGAAGATATTGTATTCTGAAGGGCATCATTCACTTCTATTAGCTCAGCCAGTGGGCTTTGATCTGTTATGTATGGTATGTACATTATTTCCAATTAACACTTGATGTGTTAAATGCTAATATCTGAAAACTAAAGCACTACATGTCCCATTTGATGCTCCCTGACATATTTTACAGATTCATCTGGGATTGGGAGGGACTGATGGATTAGCTGCTGGCTTGTGGGAAACTTGGTAGCTTCTATGAACCTTGAACTGTTGTAGTTGTTATGAACCTTGAACAGAATATGAGCCCTAGTTTTTTTCAATGCATTGGGGGGGTTCTGTCCTGATGCTGTTGATGGTTTTGTCCTGCCCCAGAAAAATGTGGAAGTGCATGGTTTAATTTGATTGTTTTGTGGCATCTTAAAGACAGCTCAGTATTGTGTGGGATTAAATTCCAGAATGCAAATCGATGTCCTTAGGAAGGAAATCAGTGCTCTCCAATGTTTTTTCTCCCCAAACAGGAATTGCCTTTTACCCAGGCAAGGCTCAGCTGCTCAGCTGCAAACATCATTACTACGATCACATTCCACCTCTGGTGAATCCAGGTCAGCCAGGAGACATTGAATGCACCACTCAGAGGATCAACTACACAGATCCTTTCACTAATCAAACTATGGTAATAACAATATAACAGAACAAAGCTTGTTCAGTGTGGGGTTTCTGCTCATAATCTTGTTGGAAAGTAAAAGTATGTACTACGTGCTGTAAAAAAATCCTTGCTTCTCGTTTGGATTTTTGTAAGCCATCTGTCATTTTGTTTACAGAAATGTAAAAGACCCCATCGGTGTATATATGTGTTATGGAAAATGAGCTGTCCTGTGGGTGTGTGCAGCACAAAACCCTTAATGGGATAAAATAAGTCATTTTTCACAGTGAAGCTCTCACCTCATTCTTCTCCTAAATGAACTGGGAAGCATTTTCCTTGATAGGGTAAACCTAGCTCTGATTGAAGGCAGTGTCAGTATCCATTAGAGGAGGATAGCTAATCTGTTTTTTTATGTTTGCTGGGAATTCATACATGAATTCCTGCTGGGAATTACATACCATGTTTGTCATACTTGGAAGAATCTTAAATGGGCACCAAGTGCTTCATTACACTGAAATGCTTTGAGCCAGCAAGATGGATACATTGAGGAGTGATTGTCTGTCTGAAATTGCCCTTAGAAGTGTGGGGAAGCTTGCTTCTTGATAAAGAAATGTCCAAGACCCACAAATTACCATATTTAATACTTAAATATTAATATTTAAACACTGAATCTTGGTGTAAAGACCTCCTTTTCAAACTGAAAGGAGGGACTGAAGTGGCATTCTTGTTAGGTGTTTTAATAGATGTGTACTTAGTAGCAGCCGGGAAACCCTGTGTGTTTGTGTGTGTTAGATTTCTACAGAGTATTAGTGCCAGATGGTAAATTAATGAACAGGAAATGAGGATTCCTTTGCTCCTCTCACCACCTCTGTTTGCTTACAGAAGTATGCTTTGGTTGTTCAAGGCCCTCGTGATGTGAAGAAAAGGGAGCTGGTGTTTTTGCAGTTCCATTTAAATGAAACCAATCAAGATTTCAGTGCCATTGACTACCTGCTGTTTTCTTCTTTCCAAGAGTTTGTCAGCAGGTATGTAAAGGGGGGATGAGCCTGGGGCTGCATTGAACCTGTGTCACAATACTTGTGAAAGCAGGGCTTTTTCAGTAAAAACCAGGCAGGCTTTTATGATTTTTTAAAATGTTTGGACTATGTTGATGCTCTTTCATGTCTTTGTTTACTAATCTGACCTTTAAAAATGTACTGAGGGCTTTTTCAGTGACAAAAACTGTTCTTCAGCTGTGCTTCAACCATTTGTTGCTGCACTTTCTAAAAGCTTGGAGTTTGTGCTGGCTTCCTGCTGTCTGCTGCTGTGGGTGCTCAGGAAGTATGCTGTGCTGGGCAGTGTGTCAGGAAGTGCACCAAGAACACAAATATTTCTGTACTTTTTGGAGGTTTTTAAAGCAATTGCTGTAAAGGTCAGATCCATAGATTGCTTTGTTGTGATTTCATTGAAAGATTCACTCTGTTTTTTTGTATTACTGGCTTTATTTAAGATTCTGCAGAATCATGTAAATTCATATATGGGGTTTTCAAAATTGCTTTGTATTGGTTTGACATTGTTATCATTGGAGTGTCTAATCTATCTTCTAATTTTAACAAGAATGGAATTAATCTTGTCTTGAACTTTCTTGAAAGACCCACTCTTTTTTTCCACCTTTTGGGAATAAATTTCATATTTAACAGTTTATTTTTTGCTTTAATTTGAATTCAAGATCTGTTCTTCTCTCTGAGTTCCAGATTAAAAGTTAGTCAAGAAATATTAGTCATAGTGACACCTGATAGAAAACCTGTATTTGATAATAGATGCTCAGTGAAAAAGGGACAGGGCATAGAGGACCTATGCAGAGCAAAATTAGGTGGGGGAGGGAAGAGAACAGATTTTATCTGTTCTCAGAGGCCTCCTCAGAGGCTTGGACATGGTCATTCTGATGCTTTTCAGATGGATCAAAGAGTGGGAGTGTTCAGGCATGCCACCTCTGGTTGGCCAAAGAGCAATGAGGTGGAATTGCTTTTTACAAAGCATTTCTGCTTCAGGGAAGACATCCTAAGTCTGTAACTGTATTCTGTAACTCTACTGAAACACCTCATAAAATGCTAATGTCTGGGTGTTTTAGGCATTGATATTTTAGGGTGAGAGACACCAGTTAAGGGCAGTGGTGTAGAAGGTGCTGCTCGTTCCTTATGTTGTTTATTTCTGGTTTTCTGGCTTGTGCTCTGGTAAGAAGTGCTTACAGTGGCACCACTTGCAGCAGGTGCTCAGCTCTCTCTGTGCTGCCAGGCACCAGCACTGCCTGGGCCAGCCCTGGTGCTGCAGCTGGCTGGGGACAGCATGAGCAGCTCAGTCTGTGCATCCTCAGGCCTTGGCAGCCACAGGGAAATGGGGATGTTTGGTTGGGGATGCATCCTCTGTGCCTGCTTGGAGCAGACAGTAGGAATAGGAGTTGAAACTGGTTTTGAGCTCACCCAGGTGAAGGGTGACACTGGCAGGGAGATGGAGGCCTTAGTGGTTAATGATCTGCATGTCTAGATGCAATAAAGGAAAAGAACCAGCTGTGCTTTTCTGCAGCATCCTCCCCAACTTTATACCAATGGTGTGGCTTGTCTTGCTCAGTGCTGTGCTTGCTGTCCCAGCATGAGCTGGCTGGGCTCAGGGCAGGTTGGGAGTTTACATTTCTCCTGACTGTGAAAAGTGCACGTGAAACTGCACTGTGTGTGTGGAGAGCACTCATTCTGTCCAGCTTCCAGCAGAAGAGAAAACAGAAATGATTTCTTGTTCATCAGCAGATGCTAAATTTAGCTGATGGGAAGTCTGGCTTAAGATATCTGTAGAAACTGTTGTGTATCCTTCCATAGAGCCTCTGAAAACTTCAATTACTGGCCTCTGTTAACTACTTCTCCTGACAAAGTGTCTCACTGGTTGTGAGGGCCCAGAATAACACTGTGCCCAGCAGTTCATGTACAGTGTTATCAGAGGTGCCACAAGCAAGAAAAAAATGGCAACTTGTGCCTTTAAGAGATTTTCTGTGCTGCAGTAAGTGCTGAGGACTCGAGCAAGGCCCAGTTGTTTCTGTCAAGGGCTTCATTCTCTGCAGCCCTTCTGTTAAAATTGGATCAGACTCCATGAAACTGGCACTGCTCACTGGTTTTGTTCTGGGCTCACAGAACACTGCTGCTCTGTGTGCTGTTGTTGGCCTCTGAGCTGCAGGGAATTGCTGCTGCCTTCTTTTTCTTTAAGGTAGTGGCAGCTGCTGTCTGTACCATATTAATTGGAGGGAGGGAAATAATGAAACCCTTGCAAATTACCCAAAATGTGTGGCTAGAAATACAAGTTCCTCTCCTGAACTGTCATTAGGATAATACATGGGGTTTAGAAGAAAATCCTGAATAAATGCCTGACAAAACTATTGTTAGTGTAGCATGTCAAATAGCTGAAATGATGGATACCAGTGTGAACAGATCAGAGATGATTTCAGGGTCCAAACTGAGCTCAGTGTTTGTGTCTCTGATCTGGATTGCTGCATGCAGAGAAATACAACATAGAAGGACTGAGACTTTTGGTACCACACCAGCCTTTGTTAGATGCTGTGGCTGTTTGAGAGTTTCCTGCTCTGGGAAACACAAAAGCAATAAACACAGATTGGGCTTGAACCATCAGTGGGTTTGGCTCTTGCTGTTGCATTGGAATCTGCTGGTGGCATGTCCTGAACTTCTCTGGCTCTCTTGGGTGGTCCACAGACACTGGTAGTAAAGGATCCATTGCAGCACTACAGCCCAGTCCAGAAATAGGTTAGTGACTCCCTCAGATAAAAAAAGAGAAAGAAAAAAACCCCAAAACGCAACAAAAACAGAGGTGTGGCCTGTGTGTGTTGTCTGTCTTTGGTGTGAAGAGGGAATTAAAAGAAACTGCTGGAGAACTGTTTTTCAGCTTAAAATCCCTTTCCTGTCTTGTGTTCACTTGGCTGTGTGTGGTTTTAAAGCTGTGTAATTTGCCCTCTGCTATAATTTGTGCAAAGCTTGTTCCTCTGAGCTGCGCTCCTCCTGTCCACCCCCCTTTTTTCCCCTCACTGTGTGGCAGTGGTCTGGATTAGGGAGATGCCTCTCAGATCACTTCTCCACAGCTTCTCCTAGGATATTATTAATCCTTCTTTTTCCAGCCTGCAATTACTGTCAGAGGCAGAGCACCCTGCTGCTGCCTGCCTGCCATTGAAGTTGTGGCTGTAACATTCAGCTCTGTGTCATAACTTCCTGCCTCATTTTTCCATCCTGGCTTGGAAACCTTTTCCAGGATGCTGTATTTAGCCAGCCATTAGGCATATGACTGCCTGGCAAAATGCTAATTATGTGTGTTCCTCTTGAGTGGCAAAGCACTCCAGTGCTGCCCTGGGCTGTCCCCTCAGCTGCTGCTCTGCCCACATCCCAGGAGGGGAGGCAGTTGTTGGATTAGGTGTTCCTGTGTCACTGGTTTGCTCTGGGGGGAGCAGGCAGGCTGTGGGCTTTGTCCTTAGGCTCTGCCCACGTCTCTCCTGTGGGAGGTGGAGAGGTGCCATCCTGTTGGGGCCACTAAACAAGCACCTCATGTCAAAATAAAGACGTTCCTAACTTCCTAGGACACCCTGGGAACAGCATTTGCCTTGATAAGTAGCAAAGTGTGTTAGTTTTTATTTCCAATAACCCTTCTGTTTTCTGTGCATATGCACAGTGGAATTCTGTGTCTGAGTCCATTGCCTGAAGCCCTGACTTGAGAGAATGGCTTTGTCCCATGGACACGTGTGTATTCATCTGTTGAGCCTGAGCAAGTGCTGTGGTACAGAGTAGCCATCAATTTGATATTTATATCAGTGCAGTCCTTTTAGTCCTTGTAGACAAGGCACCTTGGTTTGTAGAAAGAAAAGAAGCCCTGAGTTTGGAAACTAAGAAAAAAAGACAGGAAAAGTGCAAATCCAATCAGTGCTGGACAAATCTTACTGATTGGCCTGTTCTGGGACTAGAGCTTGCTTCTTCACCTCTGCTTTTCTCCTTTACTTCTTTGCATTTTTCTCCTGAAAGATGAAAACACCTTCATCTCCTAAAAGACCTGTTTATGCACAGCCTCTGCCACAAAAGCAAAGAACACTCTTTCCCTTCTCCTAGGTAGATGGATTTAGTCTGCATCAAAACCCTCTCCCTTCTTTTAATGACCAGCATACCCTGGCATATCTCTAGAACCTGAAATCTGCCTTAGTAAAAATAGCCTTTAATGGTCCCTGACTTCTCACAGTGGTTTTACCCTTCTTCTCAAATGAAACCTGATTGGAAAAGCAGCTGCAGGGCTGGGCTTATTTCACTGGGATGACATGGAAATGGCTAAAATCACAGTACTGAAGAGCTCCAAGCAAATAGCATGGTTAATTCGCTATGTCCTGTGCAGCTGGTAGAGAAGAGATGGAGACCAGATATGCCCTAAAGCTGCCCCTTTACTCCTTGCAGCATGAGGGGTCTTGGAAGCCCTAAAGATTTACAGGCACAGTATTAAAAAACAAAAACCCCAGCCAAAACACAGGAAGCAACCCCACTGTTCTGGGGGCTGCAAATAGCTGGGATTGCATGTTGGGATAACAGTTACTGCAGGTGGGAGCCTTACACCAAAGCTACAGTGCTTCCAAAATAATAGGATTGTACTGAATATCAATTTTGAGGCATTTTCAGCATGTCTGCATTGCAACTGATTTATTTGGCAACCAGAAATGAGGTGAAGCACCCTGTCCTTCCTCTAGGCTCTTCCTGCTGGCTCTTGCTTCCTGACTTGGTGATGAGTTGTTTCCTGAGGTCCTGGCTCTGCTCCTTTCTGTCCCAGGGGTGGCTGCTGAGCCGAGCTGAACTCCCTGTGGGCAGAACAGTCCCTGCAGGCAGGCAGAGCTCCAGGGTTGGTGGCACCAGGTAAATCCTCTGCAGTTAAGGATGCACCAGTGAAGGGCTGCCATTCATGAAAACATCACTACACACAATGTTTTAGATATGTTGAATTTAGCTGGTAGAGAATAAAGGGAATTGTGAACATAGTTTGAAGTACCTAGGTATGACCTTCTGCCTGCAGTGCTCAGTTTGGTCAATAAAGTAATGCTTTCTTTTTCCTTTAGTCCAGAAAAAGCAAAATTCATGAAGGACTGTGAAAGCTCATACTCCAGCTGGAAGTTTTCTGGAGGCTTCCGAACTTGGGTCAAGATGTCCTTGGTCAAAACAAAAGAAGAAGATGGTAGTGAGACTGTTGAATTCAAACAAGAGGTAAAAAAAATAAAATTATGTTTGGGGAGTTTTGTTTTGTTTCATTGCATCCATGATGCCAGTTTGCACTGAGCAGTTTTGACTCTCATTGCTCCCTCTGTTTCTCAAGGAGGGATTCTGTAGAAGTGTAAATGTCTTGATGTGCTCAGCTGTTGGTGTGGCCTCATGGCAGAGCTCAGGAGAACATCTCCTGACAGGGAGGCCAGAAATCCCAGCCTCACTTGGGTTATGACACCTGTAGTGTCATATTAATTAATTATTAAATGATAGTAAAACAGCTACCTACAGTTCAGGGTGGAGAACAATTGCCAGAGGAATTGTCTAAATAACAGCTACTGTTGGAAAGAGTACTGTTTAGGTTGCCACTGATGTTAGGATGAAGAGGTAAATGTAGACCTTGTATCCTTTGTGGCATTTTATGTCTGTTTTTTGTTTGGGTTTGGAATTTTTAGCTGTTGAGTGTCCTTAGAAATGTGGAGTAACTGCACTTCTTTCATCATTTAAAACTAGAAAATATGCAGGTGGAAGATGCCAGCTTATCTAGAGAGGAAATGAGCCTTTCATTCCTGTTCTGTTCACATTAATGCACAAGAAAATAATTGTGTTTTGACTTTGTTTGCTTCCAGTGTTCGTTGGAAAGGAATGAAAACAAAAAATTTGATGAAAATTTTAAGAGCTGTCCTTTCCAGAGGGTGTCTCTTTCAGAGATTACACTTTCTCTTGGTCCTTGGTACTCTTGGGAAGGTGTTCTGAGGAGAGCAGAATGAAGCAGACTGTTCAGTTCCATCCCTAGTTCTCACAGTTAGGTGTTACCTGGCACAGCCTTAAGGGAACCCAGAGGTGGGACTGTGAGGGGAGGACACTCCTACTCCCCTAGAAGAGGACAGGAGGCAAATCCAGAGTCATGCAAGTCCCAAGGCAATACCTTGCTTTGGAGGAGAGGAAAGAATGCATCAGTCTGCTGCTGCTGCCATGTAAGCACTTACAGCAGCTGTCTGTCTGTCCTTCATCACCTCCAGCTCTTTATCATTTGCCATTTGGTGCTTACCAAGTATAGGATTTTTGAAAAAGTCTTCCTTTGTGTGCCCAAGTGTAATGTGTCTCAGAGTGAAAACAAAAGGCTGGCTCAAATTCAGGGAATAAAGAGTTTTTTGTGACCATAAACATCTATTTAGTTCAGCAGTTATAGACTTACCATCTGAGTAAGGGAACACTGTTGCTGGTTTGGGTTTTCTGTTTGTTTTGTGGGTTTGTTTGTTTGTTTTTAATAAAACCTAGGAACCAGGAATCAGATCCCTATTAATAATACAACAGAAATTGAAACAACTCGGACATAATTTGCACTTGCTTTGTTTGTCAGTACAGCATCTGCTCAAATTGCACCAGGAAGTCCATTAGCCTTTCAGATCCAAACCTGGGAGCTGGCATACTGCAAAGATGGATACAAATACCAGGTCAAACAGAGCAGAACTCACTCTAACTGGCCCAGCAGCCATTCATTTGGATTTTTCTCCTTTCCCATTGCCTCAGTTTTGCCTTGTTACTGTTTGTTTCCTGGTGTGCAGTTTTCTTGGATGAGTGTGGTTGGGACACTGGCACCCTGCAATAAGGAATCCGCTGTGGAAGTGTGGGGCAAGTGCTGGAATCCAAAGTGCAGGGAATTCTCACAACTTTGGGCCTGTAAGCCAAAGCTTAGAATTAAACACTGGATTTGATCTGAGGCCTTGGGAAAGGCTTCCAAACTTAGGTGCTAGAAGCAAGAATGTGGATTTCTAGTTTAGAGCAGAGACCCATTAAGCTAAGTAGAGGAAAGTTCAGAGTTTTAGGGTCCAGTACTGTAGGTTTGTGTGTCATAACATGACTGGCTAAGAAAGCTTACACTGTAGTATGAGTCCATAAGATGAAATATTTAAGGATTGGGTGAAAAACATAAATATCCTTGTTGGCAGTGTTTTATTGGTTAATAAAAGGTCTTGTAACTGGAGGTGTTGTGACCTTCTGATGAACCATGGGGTAAAGATGTGAGCTGAACTCACCCTTCCTACCTGTGTAGAAGATAAGGAAAATAAATGGCACCATCTGAAGCAGCTCAGAGATTCTGTCTCTGACTCATTCACAACTCCTCACAAATCCTCACAGGCAAGTCTGCAGCAAAGGTGTTTGACCAGAAACCACAAGCTGGGGATGCCCCATGTGCTCTGAGTGGCCATGAACAGTGTTCTAACTCCTGCTGCTTCTTGCCTGCAGCCTAAAATCTGTTCAGGGCTGGGGCTGTGGAGGAGACTGAGAGAAACCCTGAGGTATTTGTAGAGACACTGCACCATGGTGGATCTGAGGCTTTTGTGGCAGCTCATCCCTCATGCCATGGGAATTCTTGTAAGGAGATGAAGATTGTGGTCTCCTTAAAGACTTCCAGCTCTGCCTGGAAAACTGGGCTCCCAAAACATGGAACAGGCGTGCTCTTCCATCATCTCTCTCATCTTTGTGTCACAGTCCTGATGCAAAGTCACAATGCTGCTGGACTCATTGCTCGCAGTACAGAATTAACAGGATGAGCAGCAGTACTCCCCTCTGCACACAGCAAGAGGTAAACACTCCTTTGAGGCTGGAGAAGGGAGAAGTCCTTCCACCACAGTTTACAGATGTAAACACTCCTTTGAGGCTTGGAGAAAGGAGGAGTCTTTCCCCACTGTGCTTTCCTGAGGTCCCTGTGTGGCTCCTGGGCAGTTTGTGTTGTGTCCTAGGAGCAGGGGCAGTTCAGACTGGTTGTAGTGGTTACTGCCTGTGTACAAACCCTGTGTGGTTCCCCCTAGGCTGGGGGCAGCTGGTACAACACAAGGGTTTTCCTGGGCCTGATGTCTTAATATTTTCCTGGTTGTGGTTCTTGAGACCCTGACTTCATGTGGCTGTAACATAGTCTGGTATCCTAACCCAGTTCCCTGTTGGAATTGTGTTACAGCTCTGCTGGGCAGCATTAGTTTCAAGTGGTGACCTAGTTAATGGGCACTGCTGGGAAGTGTGGGTTTGGTTGTTAACACCTGGCCTTCTTTCCTGCCATGTTCATTCTGCACTTGCTGGAATGTTCTAGTTTATTCTACAACCTGTTTTTCAAATAGAAGGAATCTTCCTGCCACCATTATCTGGTTCCGTGGCAAATAAAACAAATTTACTGTTCATTCATGAGAACTTTCCAAATGTTGTATTATTGCAAGTAAATGAATTTTGGAAGTAAATTGTCTACTCTTGAGAGGCAATGTAGAAATGGTTGTAGTGTGATCCTGAGTGAGAATAGGAAAATAATATGAACGTGAGACAGAGGGAGGAAACTGCCCTTGCCATATTTTGTTCTAGGTGGAGAAAGGCTGCAGTGGAAGTCTCTAAACAGTCTGGTATTTTCACCTTCTTGCAGGCCTTTTTTGTTGCACAAAAGACTCATTGTACTGCTGGAGAGTAACCTGCACTTTTCTTTCCCTGTCCCCAGACCAGTGTGGTTAACTACATTGACCAGAGAACTAAACCAGGGAGTGACCAGCTGTTCTTTGTGGTGTTTGAGTGGAAAGACCCTTTCATACAGACTGTTCAGGACGTGAGTAACCCTCCAGTCCCCTCCTGAGTCA
Organism: Melospiza georgiana; assembly: GCF_028018845.1. NCBI lineage: Eukaryota > Metazoa > Chordata > Aves > Passeriformes > Passerellidae > Melospiza > Melospiza georgiana. The sequence continues at coordinate 35,497,348 of NC_080432.1, forward strand.
CTGTCTGACTGTGCAGCTCGTGCTCTGTGTGTGCATGCACCTCCTCTGTTACCTCACCCCACAAAGAAATGCAGACAAGAGTGAGGATACTTCTGAAATTCCAGTGCAGGCTCTTCCTTATGTCCAGTAATGCCCTGACTCTGTGTGGAGGTCAGGGCCATTTGATGCTGTTCCTTGGGCTGGTGACACTCAGCATCCTGCTTGCAGCTAGAGGTGCCATGTGGCTAAGAAAAGCACCTGTCCCTGTGTTCTAGCAAAGGGTAGCTTCAGGGCAGGGCTGAACTTCTTGCTTTAGTTAGTCTGCTGCATAATCTGATTTAATGACTTCTTTTTTTTTTAATTGACAAGAAACCTAGGCTGAAATAAGAATAATAAAAATAGCCTGGTGTATTTTTTATCCAGTATTAGAATAAATTCATTAGAATAAAATGTGCTGCTGTATTTACCTGACAACCAAGGTCCAGCAGAAGCAAAATCTTGAGTGTTGGTATTTTCTTGCCCAAAACCAGAGTGTGAATTGTTTTCTTGCCCAAAACCAGTGTGAACTTCTGTGTGGGACAGGAGCTGGTCCTTTGCACTCCTGGTGTCCCAGCAGGACCCAGGCCCCTCCTTGGCCTTCAGAGGCCAGTCCTATTCCCACAGCTCTCACTCCTCTCTACCTGTGTGGAATCAGATGAGGGGACTAATGTATTTGTCATCTCTTTCAGATTATCACAGCAAACCCCTGGAACATGATTGCTCTCCTCTGTGGTATCTTTCTGGCCCTGTTTAAGGCAGCAGACTTTGCTAAGTTAAGTGTTAAGTGGATGATCAAAATCCGAAAAAGGCACCTGAAGAGGACTCGGCAAGTAACAAACCACATCAGCTGAGCCTCAGACTGTTGGGCTTTTAACTGTTCATAGCAGGAGGGACAGAAAGTGACTGGAATGAACTGCAATCAGCAATTCAAGCTGAAAACCAGGTATGTTTTATTCCAGAGAGATGCTGGCTGGAGGAACAGCCTCGTGACCCGGCCCTGGAACTGCAGAGGCGCTAACTCTAGGACAGGTCTAACAAACTCACGCTTTTCTAGTCCAAGTTTAACGAGTTTACCTGCGTGTATGGGGGAGCCAGGGGGAAAGGAGGGAACTCAGTCATGTTCAGAAAGCCATCCCTGTAGTAAATTGTGAAAAGTGGACAGTGTTAGAATGTTTCTCCAGCAGACCCTTTAGTTTCTGCGTCAGCTGTGAGCTGCTCCCGTAGCACAGTCACTGCCCTGATGGTGCTTAGTGGAAGGCAAAGTGCTCTGCAAACATCCTGGCCTCTCTTCTCCAAAGTGTACTTTAAAACAAAATACACTGGAATTCCATTACATGTCATCTTTAAATCAAAGTACAATGACTTTAATATTAAAAAATACTTCAAGTAATATATTGTGTGCCTTCTTTGAAAGTACCTGCTCTCAGGTTGGGAAGGAGCTTCACAGGAGGCAAGAGTGCTGTGGCCTGAGGATAAGGTGAACACCACAGACCAGTCCAGCTCAAAGGAAACTCAAGCACCAGGACAATGTGGGGGGCTGAGCTGGTGGCTGATCTCAAAGTCTGTCTCAGGCTGTTTATCCCTCCTTCTCTATCAGTCTTTCCTAAGGAAGTGAAAATCAGTCTTTCCTCAGCAGGCATGTTACTGTGATTCTCTGTTCTGTGGGGAATGCCTGCTCACCAACTGTGCTGGGATGCTGGTGTCTTTTTCTTCCTTATAAGTCCCTTGTTAGCTGGGATGCCTGACTGGGACGTGTGGAGTCTGCAGGGAGCAGGGCACCACGGTGTGTTTGCTCTGAAGCCTTTGCTGCAAGGATGCCAACTCAGAGTTTGCTTCTTCCTTCCTCTTCCAGCAGAGTACTCAGAGGAGTGAGTGTGTCCAAAGTACCCTCTCACCTTCCTTCCTTGTTTTTGGCATCTGGGGAAGCCTTTTGGGACAAAATTTCCTACTTTCAGCTGGCTTCCAGGGCACTGCATTGACCAGCCAGCCTTAAACAGGGGAGCAACAACTCATTGCAGTAAGATAAATAAAATAGCAGCACTGGCTGTTTGGGGGAGAATGTTTACTCAGGGGACAAAGATGTTTCTATGGGAGAAAGGTGGTGTCCAGTCCCCCACCTTCAGCATCTCACAAGGATGGTTCCTGTGCACTAGTGCACAGCAAGGGAATGAGATTAAAGTGGACAAGACCAGCAAAGGCCAAACACTGCATGGCTGAAGCAAAAAGAGCTACTCCATCCCTGGGTGATGGGCAACAGGACAGAAACCAGAATCCCACACGCTTAACCCTTCCACATCAGGAAAACCCCCAGACTTTACTACCTAACAGCCTATACTATGGCAGCTGAGCTTTCTTGATGCCTCCCTGCCAAAGGAACACCCAACTGTTCCTTGAACAAATGATATTTCTTGGATTTTCCAAAAAATACAATTTTCTATTCTTAGATTTTACAAAAAACAAACAACAAGAAATTAGAAACAATTGGAACCAGTTTTGATGGATCCAACTGCGTTTTTTCTTCTTTTTTTGCTAATGAGGTCAGAGAAGGTAAGCTGGAAGGCAGTGTAGCTGCAGCTGTGGGGTGAGCAGAAAGCATAGTTAAATAAAGGATAAACTCCTTTTTGCAGTATGTACTATATTTTCCCCTCAATAAACTCCCACAGCAGTCCACTTCAGTCACATCTCAGCTGTCAAGATGTTTTGTTTTATAAGGAAATGTTACAAGAGCAGACCAGTGATGCCAGCCAAGAAACCTTTCTTTTACATACCTATTTATAGGAGCAATTCTGACAGCAAGTGTTGCACAATTTGGAAGGCTATCTTGCAGCTCCTCTGTTGTTTTTTTCCTATTACTTAAGCCTGATGTCCCTATTTGTAACTTTGGGAAAAACTTGTCACAATTACAAATGGCAGTGATTCATTCCTTGAACCCCTGCAAGGTGTTTGGTTCCCCAACATTTGTGTAAGTTATTTTCATTTAGGCTCTGGGACAGCTGAACAAAGTTTGTCACACATTGGGAACTTTATTTTTCTAAAGGCAAAAAGGCACTGAAGCACTAAACCAAGGTGAGCTGTGCTGGTGTGACTGTCCAGTCCCCTGCCCTCTGTGAAACAACTGCTTGGACACAAAAATTAAACAACAAGTGCAATACAGCTGGCTCAAAGAGTGGAGCAGGGACTTCCCCACTTCTGGCACTCAGTGAAAAGCCACATTGGACAGTTAAAAAGTTGTTTGGAACAGCCATTCTAATTCTCCTGGTCTTCAGAAACACAAAGATGTGAGGTACAGCACTAAATACAAACATAAAGACTTTATTGAATGCTGCTCAATTCCCCAAAGATCTTTCATTACAAAATTTTTCCACACAACTGCAGTTTAAGAGATTGGAATGGTACTCTGATAAAAGATGTGAAAAAATACTTGATCAAGTAAACAGACAAGACTTCTATTGTCAACTTTCCACCTTTAAAAAACACTGCATTTTCTTTAAAGAAAACAAGGAGTAATTTCTTCACATTCTTCCCTCCTTACTAAAAAAAATAAAAATATAGTAATGCCAATTTTGGTCTCATTCTTCAGTCCATGAGATGCTAATCCTACTGCAGGAACACCCAAGATGAATCTCTCTTGGAGACTGCAGCTCTCTGGAGGGTCCTTGGCTGATGAGGAGCATCATTGATGGGCTCTCCAGAGGAAGCTCCATCCTCAGCTGTAGCAGGAGGAAATCCCTAACTAGCCCAGGACCCCAGAGGCAGCAGCAATGGGGCAGAGGCCCTGGCCACCCCAACCTTTTGCAGCTGATTCTCTCCCTGCCCTGCCTCCTTTCTGACGTGAGCATTGTGTAAATCTAACTCTGAATCCAATCAGAATTCAAGGACAGCTCTGTATCAGAGTTCCTCTTAGAGCTGTCAGGGGCATGTACTGAGTATCTCAGGTTACTGGGAACGTACCTTGGTTTTATTTGAGAAAATACAGCACAACTAGAAGCCTTTTCTATCATCTTAACCAAAGTATGCAGCAATGTGAAAAGCACATATAAAACAAGGAAAAATGTGTACGTAGCAAACTATACCACCTATGTGCAACACAATCAAAAATTCAAGTCATAATTCTCACCACTCCCATAATTATTTCACTCATTAAGGATGAAAACTCAGTTCTATGAAACATTGGAAGTGACAGTACATCAATAATTAGACAAATTTACAATATGTTGTGGTAATGACATCGCTTAATTGCTGTATTTAAACTCAAATCTTTACATTTGCCAGAGAAAAAAGTTGGCTGTTTCTATTATACTGATGAGGTTTCTTTTGCAAATCCTTATATATTTCAAAAGGGTACAAAAAAAGAATGTCTGCCGAGTAGAGGTGGTCATTTCTTTTATTTGGCACTTGTGTTGTGTGCATTGAGCACGGTGTGAGTGCTGTTCTGCTTTTCTGCCATCGCCTTCTTAAGCTTTAACTCCTCCAGCCTTCTCCACAACTCTTCACGTTCCAATTCTTTCTTTTTCTCTCTGAAGAAAAGAGTGAAAGATCAATTTCAGATGTGTTTTAAGCACAATCTGGAGACACAGTGACTTTAAAGTATTAGTAGATGCAAGTCACAGTTAAGTTTTTCTCCAAAGCTATTTTTAAAGGCAATTACAGTTTCCTCAATTAAAAAGAGAGGATAGCAAATAAGTAATGGTGAGTGGTGAAACTGTACCTTTGCTCCAGCAAATGCAGACAATTGCTGTGGGGTGGCTTTGCACAGCTGGCTGCTGCTTTAAGGAGGTTTTCTATCACATGCACAGAAATTCAGGGACTGAGCATCTTTGTGAGGGAGGAACAGAGCTGCAGGAGGGGAGCTGGGGCCCTCCTGTCCCTCCCTGGGCTCAGCTCCCCCAGGGCACTGCCTCGCTCACGGGACACCCAGCAGCAAACAGCTCCACCACAGAGCAAAGCAGCAGCCACAGTGACAGCCTGGACACATTCACCAGTGGGAGCTGGGGAAAGGCTCAGTACCTTTGCCTTTCTGCTTTGTACGAGCTCGTGAGCTCATCAAAGAGCTTGCCATTCATCTCCATCAGGGTTTTCAGCACGTTGTACACCAGTGCCACAATGGTTCTGCAACAGAAGGAGCACAGCCATGAGATCTACTAAGTGATAAAAACAAGCATTTGATTTCTCTTTTGGATTCCAAGCTTCTTATTCAAGATACTGCTGTAAGGTCAGGGAGTTTCTGAAACAAAATCCTCTCCATTTTATTAATTTACAGAAGAAATTATAGTACAGGTCAACATTTTTTGAAATGGCTATTTAATCCTAAATTCCTGACTTCTGTAATTGCACAGGATATAATTATTCATGCTGTGGCTGTACTTTAAAGCCATTCAATTATGTGAGCCTTTAATAAACCAAGTTTTAACAACAACTCTTAACATTTGAGCAATGAAATATGAGAGTCTAGAAAAAGAAAACTTCTGTCTTGTAGCTTCAAGAAGGCAGCAGACAAACCACAGGCTTAGTGTGGTTTAGCACAGCAAAGCTCTCCTAGCAGTGTTTCTGGGCAGCAGGAGTCCTGCTAGAGAACTAGAATCAAGAACATCAGATCATGGATTTGGGTACCTCAGTTTCCTTAAGACACTCTCCAGCTTGAGCAACACTGGCTGTGTGTTACATGGCTGCCTGTATTCCTGCACTATCCTTCTTGTGTAAGTATTCACATTTCAACAAACCATCTTAAATGTTGTGTTATCTCCTTTAAACCTACTCATCTTTATACAAAGAAATAAAAAATCAATAAAATTAAACATTAAAATGCCTGTCATTAAGCTTAATCACTAAGCAAAAAGCAGGTAAACTGCCTTTTCTGTTTTCTCCCTCACTGGCAGTTCCCCAGTGACTGCAAAGCTGCAGCCCTGTGACCTTGAAAGAGGAGTCAAAAACCCCCCTAAGGAAATAATCAAAGAGCCAGGTTTGCCTTTTCAGTGCACTCTGTCCATCGTGGTGGCACTAGGAAATCTCCCAGCTGTTCATGAGAACCCTGTGCTCATTCCATTCAAAATGCACAGCATCCTTTGCCTGTTTGTACACTTATTTTTTAAATTTGATTTTTTTTTTGTACCCTGGCTTTCATGTGGTTTGAGGTCAAAAGCTTGTTTAAAATTTTGGTTTTCTGAGAGGAAAAGTTGGATTTTGAGCAAGGAGTCCCTATCAGACAACCAGATGGATAAAAGCATGTTTTGCTGCCCTCCAAAACAGATTAGAATCAAAGGATTAGACTTTCTTCCCCCAACTTCCTTGTCTCAAGTAGGCAATTATCCTGTGTCTTCTACTTCCTTCATAAAGGGCAACTTCTGCCTGCAGAGAGGAAAGAGGGACATCCTCCAAATTTGCTGAGGTCCCAAATACACTGATGCTCCAAGGACTATTCCCCAGGTTTATATTCAGTCTCAGCTGCTGTGTTTGCAGCTAGACACAGCATCTAGATAAACCCAGAATAATTGCAAAGCCTCCAAGGGCTTAAAACAGGACTTGTGTTGTACTGCAGGGCTGTGGGGGCTCCTGTTCACCCTGGCTTTTGCCTGTAGAAACTTTATATTCTGCACACTAACTTGCAACTTAATTCAGGGTGCTGGCACCAGCAAGCTTTGCTTTGCAGTATTTCAGTACCATTACTGCTTCTTTCAAACACAGGAATACCAATATTTAACTTGTGGCACCAATATTTAACTTTATAAATATAAAGTGAAGGAGTCACTCATTTTTCATCCTACCATCCTTCACAAGGGTTGCTATTCTCTGATAGGATCTTTTCTTCTTTTTATCTCACTGATCAGCAATAAACACTTATGAAGACACAGAGAGCTGTATTCATTAAAGGACAGCAAAGCACAAACAGAAGCAACCCTTGGAAATGGTTCTGGCCTAAGTAGCATTAATTTGCACTTTGAACTAACACAAATGATCAGATGTGATTACAATATAAAGATCATCATCCAATTTCCTCACACTTTTTCAATAAATTTCAGGTCTCCATCATAACAGTGCAGAACAGTGAAAGAACAACACAGCTGAAAGTGACACTTGATTTAACACCCAGAATATCCACTCCAATGGATTTCATCTCATTTAAGTAAAAATGAAGTCACATTTAAAAGCTCCCAGTCCAAACCTGAAAGAGGGGACAATTTATTTATGGTGCTGCAGATAAAGTGAAAAGTTACATACGGATTCCAGTGTTCTTTGGAGATCTTGTATAAACTGCCAAACATAATTGGTAGAATTTTATCAATGTTCTCCTCAATCAGGCTAAGAATATATTCATTATTCCAGAAGTACAAAGCTCTTTCTGCAACCTGAAACACAAAGTTAAGGGTTCATAACCATAAAATTAGTTACCATGAGGTTTGCTTGGGGTTTTTATACTTTTTTTTATTTACCTGAAAATGTGAACTTGACACACTCTTGGATATTTGCTTAAATAAAGGCTCTTCTATTTTTTTGAATTGTGTTGGTTCTATAACATCTAAGATTTCTTCAATTTCACCTAAAAACATTACCTGTTAGTTTAGAAAGGAAAAAAAGGATGAGAGTGTTTTATACCATCATTGTAAACAGAAGCACACAAAATACAGCTTATATATTAGTTATGAATCCTGCAAAGAGCACTGTTTGTCATTACAAGGCATTTGGACATTCACAGGGGTTTTTTGCAGCCTAAAAGAAATCAATCATCACTCTCAGCTAACAGGTTACAGCTCTCCTCTTGGACTTCTTTTGTGTAAATACTGAATATTTCACCAAACTGCTTCTGCAGAAAATGGGATTTTACAGTTACAAAATAAAAAAAAAAAAATTAGGGCATCTTATTTCAAGAATGGTTGTAGAAATTATCAGAGATCACCAAAGTAGCTTTTAAAGTGATAAGCAGTTAATTCCCATATAAAATTGCAACCAGCAGAACTCTGGGTAGCTGGCACAGAAAAATTTATCATCACTTGCAGAAAAAGAGACAACAGTGTTAAGGGACCCACTTTTAAAGAGTTGTTGGGGATGGAATCTGGTGGGACAAATCAAACTCCTGGTTTTCAAACTCATTTTAACTACGTAGAAGAAACCAGACTGTGTCACATGACAAAGGTGAGTGCCTCAAGAAGCTTCAAGAACTGCAAGTTTTCTGCAAGATCTCTTGAAGAGCACAACAGAGAGGTTTGTGAATGTGCCCCACAAGATTTTACATCACAGCAAACACCAGAAATGAGACACAAAACCAACCTCTTTCTGACTGCATGTTTTTGGCCAAAATTTGAGCAATCCTCTGATTACCTGTATGAAAAACACAAACATGTCAAAAGCAGGACAAGTTTCTACTACATACTAATACTAGAAAAAAAATACTGGTTTGCTTTTCCTTATTCAGAGGTTCAATGAAAACTGAATAAACATCATTGAAATGTTTGTCTTGTTTAGGTTATCAGAATAGCTCAGATTATCAGAATAGCCCCCTATTGCTTTGTGTGCCTGTGATTATCCATTCACACTCTGCCCCCATCCCAGTACTCACATGAACTGACAGGATGCTGATCACATCAAAGCATCACAAAGTGAAGTTAAACTCCCTGTAGCTAAATCTCACAGAATATTTTTTTTTTTGTCTTCTACTCGTCCATACTTTGGGGAGCACCTGCCTGGGTATCAAAGGTTTGAAGCCTGAGAGGAAACAATAAATGCTGACAGGGCTCTAGAGAGGAGCCATGGCCTCCAACTCTTCCTTTTCTCTGCTACAATTTGACATGTTAGACTGGAAACTCAAGTAAGAAAGATGTGAACTTACAGAGAAAATGTATTCTAGTAGCTACATTTGAAACTACTTTACACAAGACTGGAAAAACAAAACTTTTGGGAAAATTAATTGGGAAGTACAGCCCCCAAGAGGAATGGAGGGAATACAGCTAAAAAAGGCTGGAGGCATTTTTCCTAGAAATAAACATCTCACATGGCATTTAAATTACAAAATTAATTCTGGCTTTAAAAAAAAAGACCAAAAAAAAAAAAAAAAAAAAAAAGCTGCAACTGTATTCCAGAAGCAGAAATATTCTCAGAGCCTTATAAACTTTCATTCTGAAGAAAGGACTTCTACTTTTTATGATACAACTGCACCTAACTGATCATATCCAAAGAGAAAACGTACTCAATTATTTAAATACCTTCCATATTTGCTTTTTGTCATGTTGATTTTTTTTCCTTCAGTTTTCCAGCTAGCTGCTTTATTAACAACTACACAGACTATCAAAAGTGGCTTTCCAGAGAAACAAGTTAGTAAGACTAAAGTGCACTTCCCAGCAAAAATTACTGCAAGAATTTTTAAATATATTTTGCTAGAGAAGAGACCCATATTCCCAACTTGATAGAGAAATAACATGTTCTGAGTGTAACAGTGCACACCTCAACAAGACACCTATTCCTTGCTCCTCCTTGGAGTGTCAGGTTCCAGCTTGACTGTGCCTTTATATTAAAAAGCTGATACCTGCACATTCATGTTCATGGATTGCTGCTTTCACTGCACAAGGTCAATATTCTTCCCTGAGCTGCAGGATTCCCATGAATTGGGTTACAAGTGTAGGCACCTGCTGGAAAACTGAACTCATGCACCAGGACTGCACATTTAGCCTGATTTCCTCCATGTAAAGGCCATTGCACTCAGCAGGGTTAGGTAACAAACTCCTCTTGTCAGCTCTGCAAGCATCAGGACTGACCTGAGGCAGACTACCATAGCTACAAGAGCTTGGATTGAATGTCCTCCAAACTGACCCTGAGTGACAATCCCTGCCAGAAAAATAACAGTAAGGTATGTGTGAAGACAGCCTTCTGATGGAGTTCTTAAAATATTACTTGACCTAAAGCCAAGAAAAATTTCCAATGCTATCTCATCAGTTGACCCAAATTTTAACATTTACTTTTCAAGCATTTCAGAAAGTTTCTTAAAGCTTCACTTCTTATCTTACTAACTTTAATTCCTTTATAAAACAACTTTTACTACACACCAGAGTTACAACCAAGGCAGTGACTCTGCAGTGAGTTCTTGTGTCATCTCCAGCCTGAATTCACCTTTAACTGATTGAGAAGCAGCCACAATTGCATAGACCATGGTCCAGATGAGGCTCAGAACTGCCCTGTGGCACTGCTCCAAAGCCCTGCCTCCTTCACAGCAGTCTGGGCTTGGGTCCTGCCCCACACTTCTGTGAATTTGTGTCAGGAAGTTCTGACCTTGTCACGTTGTCACTTCACTCAATCTTGCAGGTTTTTATGTAACACTCCACATTCTCTGCTCACATGTCAGCTTTGACTGTCAAAATGCCTGGGCTGTTTCCTCACTTGGCTTAAGGAATACAGGTTACACAATTCCCTTCTCCTGTCCCTGTCCCACAAAATAAACTAACTGACCAGTGTGGCTGGGAACACTGCAGCACAGGGGGGGAAAGATGCTTCAAGCACACAAGGCAAATCCATAGACACAAATAACTGGTCAGCTGAAATGGCTGTGCAGAAAACAAGCTTCCTGAAAGGGCACTCAGTCAAGATCAATTATTTGATTTTACTTTCCCAAAGCTGTTTATCTTTTTTTTTTTTTTTACAGAAGAAAATTTAGGTCTTGCATAAGCTCTTCATTTTTCTGTCACAGAAGAGGTGAAGTTTGTAAATACCAAGATAGCCCTGATGGAGATATTCCTGATTGTCCAGCTAAAAGCAGTTTCTTTTACAGCTGGCCTGACATCACTGTGTGTCTTCAGGAGCTGCTGCAGTGCCCTGAGCCCCTGCTCTCCATGGGCCCTGCCAAAGCTGAGCACAAACCCTTTCCAGCTGAGCTGTCAAATGTGTCACAGGAGACTCACTCTGGCAAAAGGCACAGATGCCTCAAGCACCTGAGTTTGGCTGCCAAGAGGCACCCCAGGAACTGAAGAGTATGGACAGAAACACCACATTTGGAATTTCGGAGCTCTTTCTGTCTAAATGAAGTGCTGTTATTCTTTTCAACTTTTATTTCGGGATTGTTTATTCCCTAAAATACCTCAACTTCATGCATGGGCTAAGCACAAGCAATCTGTACCAAAACCATTGAAATTTTAGTTTTTATGAGGAGAGAATACAGTCATGGACATGCTTTCTAATTTGGGGTAGTTTGGTTGATACCAGAAGTTCAAACTTGTAGTTAAATCTGTGCTCTATCTTGGCTCTATCTTTCAAACTCAGGATGTTCTTAACTGTTCTAGATTTCATTTCCAGCCCCCCAAAAAATTCCTACCTCTCCTTGTTTAATCAGGATAACACAAGCACTGCTGCACAATTCAACAGGTTACACTGCAATATTTAATTGAAATTAAAAATAGAAAGACATCCAACTGAAAAACACTTACAGGCTCTGTTAAAGTTGTGTCTTTTTCCAGGAACTGTACAACACAATAGGCAAGCTGGAATGTAAGTCATATGGTTATTTAGTTTAAGCAGACACTGTTTGCACATTGCAGCACTACTAAATATCACAACTTCTAATGGAAGCACTTCAGATCACGGGGGGAACCCAACCCAAGACACCCCTACACAGCCAGTTCATATTAGTCCAAACTAAACAAAACAGCAATTAAAGCAGCACGATATACAGGCCTGCTCTATCTTAAAAAAACTTCCTGCATACCAAAAATCATATTTTCTTTTCAACCTAGAAAATTATTTTTAAGCTTGGCAGATATTTCCCTAACTCAGATCCCATATCCAAACAGATTTTTCTTAACATCAACTCCTGTGTTAACAATACAAAGCTATCACTTTCAAACATCTATTTTGGGGTAAAAAAGACCACACTTGCAGTAAAAACCAAGCTGTGACACAGGTTTGACTGAGCACACATTGCCCAGGTGACATCTAGAGCACACAGCATCCAGTGGTAAATTACAAGTGAAAGAATTTGAGCATATTCCAAGGCCACAGGAGATGAGGCAGCTGCTGCCCAGCTGAGTGTCCTGTCCCAGTGCAGCAATGGCCAGCAAGTGCCTGGGGAAAGGTGGAAGGAGTGGGAATTATCATGTGATTAAGGCACCAGCACTGCTCTCCCAGCTTCTCCTGCTTTTGTGTGGGGCCTGCCCAGGCTAAGGATATTTAATGTTATATAATCACCTAGAGTTTAGTTACTGAGCACACAGTTGAGTAAGTAAACAACCATCCCATGCAGAAACCATACAATAATGCTATTGCTGAACTAGCTACAACCTTCCTTAGATTCCATTAAGACTGATTTTTAAAAGTCACAGTATTTCACAATATAAAGCAAAGACAAAAATTATGCAATAGACATTACATTTCAATACTCAGGATGCTTGAATTTAAGCATCACCTTTCTTTTTTTTATTGTGTCAAAGCAGATAATTACAATGCTGTAATTGCAACAGGTGTAATTTCTTTATTTTGCCCTTAGGCTACTGATGCATTTGTATAGACTCAAAAAATAATGTCACACATTAATCTCCCAAATCCCATTATATGTGTACATCCAGTGCAGTAATGCTTTACTGCTCAAAGACACAAAGACCCAAGCTTAGCTCATCTTCAAGGCTTTAACTTTTAAGGGTAGGCTCTACTTCACTCAGCACCAAAGCAACCAGGCCACTTGGGATTGCAGAGCAGATTCAGCCCTGGCTCAGCCCTTTGGGATAAAATGAAACACACAGTGCTCTGTGTGCACCTGGCACCAGTGTTTTATGAAGGGACATTTTTCCTGGTCAGCAGGAAAAATGTGACTTTAAGGTACAGCTGAATTAATAAGGCCCTTTCAGTAGCCATGAGCTGGATTAAATGTATCCCAGAGAAAAGGGGGAGCTTGCTGCACAGATCTGTCAGTGAGAACACCTTTGGGAGGTTTCATGGAGCAGCAAGGCAATAAACAACAAAGACAAGTGATTTGCTTAATTTAAAACTTCATATGAGAATTAGGAATTGAGTGAGCTCTTCACTTGAGCCTGTTTGTAGGCTATACAGTCACAATGATTTCACTTTAATTAGAAACCCATTTTCTTGTACCTTCAGTCTGTTTGGAGCTCTATTAGTGAGCTAAGTTAAAAATCAAGTTTTAATTAGCCACAGCAGAATTCCTTCCAAGTTTGCATCAACCATATTCAATACTTGTAGTGCCATATGTCTGGAGAGGATACAGATTATTCCTCACATGAAATGCTGAATGTCTGTGGCAAGTATGAGAACCCAAGTCAGCTGAAGAACTGCAGCATTCTGACAGCATGTCATGGATCTGCATAATTCCTGCCTGAGCCACAGAGCTACTGTGCACTTCTGCTATTCATAAATGGCAACAACATTCTCCCTCCCACCCCATCACTGGTGCAGCTTTAGAAAGAAAAAAACACTTCTGAAATAAATACCTGGCCATACCCAAGGTTCCTTTACACACAGCATTTAAGTTAAAGAAAGGAAATTACAACAGCACAAAGCCCTGGGATTAAATGAAGCTTAAAGTGTGACAAGACTACAAGCAAAAAAGCTCCAACTTCAGTTGATATGTCTTTGACCCACTGGTACATTCTTTCACTTGTAATATATGTTAAATGTTATCTCAAAATTAACATTTAGATATAAGATCTGGAACACTTTTTTTAAAAAGTGATTGAATTTGCAAATCTTTCGTAATATTAATATTATAACATATAGTGCTTTAAATTTCATTAATTTCAAATGTAAATACAAAACCCCCACCACTTAAAAATAGGCAAAAGCTTACCTGTGCATGAAACAAAGCTAATCCCTTTGCAGTATGCATGGGAATCAGAACTTTCATAAGGAACTGTTTGTGTTCTGCTTTCAGTGGCAGTGCAAAACCATTGATAATACTGAAAACATGAATAAGCAGGATTTATTTTTATTAAAAAATAAATTTTTTCCTAGCAAGTCAAGAATTTCTGTAAGTTCAACTGAAACTCCATTTCTGATTCAGTTTTTAAACCCGATTATTTTGAAATCATAAAATAGCTCAACATGTGCACAACTTTTGAAATGCTGCTATAATGAGAGTTTAGACTCTTGGTAAGGAATGCCAGAGAATCACACTAGAAGCTAAATAATACCCATTAGATGAGCTGAAGTATTTTTATCATCCATTAAATAAAATCATCTGCAGTAAGTCCTGCTGTCTAATTGCAAAGCTTAGACAGATGTATCAGGATGCTGATCATGTCACCCACCATCACTAGCAACATGCAGAGAAAAAAAGACTATGCAATTTTAATAGCGCACTTAAAGCACTTGTTTTGAGATTGTTGAACAATCTTTCCCTTCAAAAACCAAGTTTCAAAGTTGTCTCATTGATTCAGTCCTCTTATATTTAAGAGTTGATGAGCTACAGACAAGACAAAAGTCCTTCAGGAAAAGATTAGTTTCTCTTGCCTCTTACATTTTAGGCAACTCTGAGAAAACAATGGGATCCCTATCACTTGATTTTTCAAGAAAATTTATTCCACAATAGCTTCACCACATTTATATTTTTAGTTAGACCAATAATACAATTTTCTACTGTGAAATGCGTGACAGTTTTGGAAAGGCAGTAAAAAAACTACCAGAGAAAAACCTCAAAGTTAAATTGAAGTTAGTGAAATAACATTCAAAACAAAGGTAACTAAAAAACCCTAGCACTTACAAGGCTTTCCTGAATAGAACTGAAGGAAAACCAGCCTGCTGAAGATTAAAACATTTCATTCAGCACGAGGGCAAAAGTTAACATTCATTTTCTGAATCAAAGAACAAGTCATCCATCAGGCAGAAGATAAGCAAGAGTAGATAGGTCTGACAAACAAGGATCCTTGAGAAGCATTTTTTGCCCGTCAACTTTAAAACTTGCACTGAAAAAAGAGTAATTTATTCTGTGTCCTAATTTGATATTCATGTGGTAACCCAGACAGGATTAGATTATCAGTGACTGCACTTCATCACTCGTTACTGTAATAATTCTCTTCCCCCCTCTCCATTCCCAAAGCACAAAAGCTGAAGCAAACATTCACAATAATGTTTTATATTTTTCTGTGTGAAATCAAACTTACCTTCCTAATATCTCAAGGAGTTCAGCAACACCATTGAAGTGCTCTGTTTCATATATAAACCTGTTACCAAAAAAGACAACCATCAAGATTTGCCACAGAGGCTCAGAGATTCCAAAGAAGTAACTTTTACCAAGCTTCAAATATTTGAAAGCAAGATCACAGACAAACACAGGTCTTTCATTTCAAGAATAAATCACTGCAGACCCAGACTGTGAAGGCAAGATAAAATATTCCTCAACCTAGTCACACACATACACAGCATACCTGAGGAAAATGTTGTTTATCTGTTTCCTGATGAATGCTCTTAAACCGAGGAATTTTCCATAAATTCTATGGAGAACTGTCTTTAGAAAATCACGTTCTCGTGGGTCTTCACTGTCAAAGAGCTCCAACAACTTTAAAAATGAAATAGAAATGTATTACTTTTGAAAGACTTAAGATTTTGTTATGAATTTTATCTTTTGTTTCGAATTTTCTCTTTAATTTGCAAGTTTACTTTAGGAAAAAAATAGAATCAGTTTAACTGGACTTTTTTTTTATATGTCAATAGTAGATTTTCAAAATTACATTTTTAATAAAGTTGGGTTTTTTTCTAATAAAATAATCAACTTCAATTCTTTCCTGTGTACAACAGACACTGAAGTCATTCCAGTAACTGTTATACTATGAAAATAAAAATGCAATTGCAAACATGAGATTATCAAACTGTAGGTAAGTGGTTTACTCTTGTTATTTAAGAAACCAGAATTAATCAAATCCATTTCCTATATTTACAATTTCATAATTAAAGTCCTTTACTGCTTATCTCAAAACTTGTATCTTGATGGCCAAGCAAAAGCATTCCTATACTAGAAATTTTACAATTAAGGAGGGGGCCATGGAATAAGCACAAGGTATGTAATTACTAACCAATTCCCCATTAATACAGACTAAATGCTGCAGGAGATAACAAAACTTTCCACAAACTTTTATCTTGTAGAAAGTCTTTCAAGGATACAGAAAAGACCAGGCTCACTCCAAGGCATTAAAAAATACTCAAATCATGTTACAGACGATAATTTTTGTTGGGTTTTTTAACCCTGCATGGCCAAGCAACAGCATATTCAGAAAAGTTAGCTGCCTTGAGCAAGTCAGTGGCAGGTCAAGCAGAGTCTCCTGCTCAGGTCTGAGCTTAGGTATGTCTGTACCAAGCAGCACAAGGGACTGGAAACAGCTGTTCAGGAACTTGGTTCAGGCTCACTTCAATTTTATATTTAGCAGGAATTTCTCAGGGTCACTACTCCACGTTTTTTCCCATATATAGCTAGCTGTTGGTTGCATTGTCTCTATCTTGTACTCCAGAGAAAGATCAAGTGAAATGTCAGGAACAAACTCTGCAATGCTGCTCTCAAGGACCACAGGTCAGTTTGTAAAGTGGACACCCATAGCAAATAGCTCACCAGCAGCCTCAGGCTTAAATTTTGTGTGTAAGTTGAATAAAACTGAGAAGAAAATTGGTTCTGCTGTTGTTGTATATGTGTTAAGTGGAAATTAAATGAAGGTAGGGAGGGAAAGCATCCACCTTGTGGTTTTACTTTTCCTTGCTGTATTGTGAAGGCCTGCCAGCACTCACTCTTCAGATACTCAGCAAACAAGTATTTTGACAAACAAAATTTGGCAAACACACATTTCAACACAGTGAAAAAATCCCCACTGAATTCACCTCGAACCAAAAATTGTTATTGCATTCTATACTGCAATTCTCTAAGATGTTATATTTAATATGAAATCTCACTTCATTTTCTTGCTCATAGTTGCTTTGCATGGTAAAGCATGACCTTCTTAAGTAATTTCTTACTTGATTTTCCTTCTGTGGTTAATACACAACAGTAAAGAGAATTACACTACCTAGGCAAAGTAAAGAGGTATTGAAACACATTTCATGTACAATAAGTGCATGAACTTTTTACAAGAAAAAAGCTTGCTGTAAGTTTTCCCCTGGTAAAAAAATTTAAAAAACAATCATAGAAGGATTACAAAAATATAATTACCACATTGTTCATTTGGCTGGAATTAAGTTACAAACCATGAAAAACAGAACTTTATAAATCTCAAAAATCTTACATTGCAAAGCACTGAGGTTGGTATCTGAAAACAAAGTGTTCCTGAATTTACTAAATACATATAGCCCCTGTGGTATGATGTGCTGTTTATTTAGTGTTTGGCACCAAACCACTGCTGCAACAACTGAAATTTACCCTGTGTCGGTAGGAAAGCTGATAATTTAAGTTCCAGAGGTGATCTTTAAACGCCACCTTCAACTTTCCCAGTCGCCCTTACCTGCTGTACAAATCTCTGGTCAATGTATCGCTTTGCAATGCTGGGCTGAAAATCCGGGCTCTCCAAAAACCTCAGGAAAAACTCATACACCAACTACAAACATGGAAAGGAAAATTCCAGTTAGTAAGTACACCACAACACAGATCTCAGCCTTGTCACCACCACCAAAGGCTGTGGGACTACTCACATGCTCAGAAAGCACAAAAGGAATCAAAGCCTAACACATCACTGCTTAACCACAGCTCCAACTGGAATTTACTGAAATAATTACAGTAAGTACCCAGAACACTTTAATTCCCAGAAGAGTCAAAGCTTAATAAATAATCCACTGAAAATACCACTAGTGGACAAAAAACAAGTTGTAAATGTTACATTCCTGCCATGTTAAGAACTTATTATGCAGAAATAGGTTACCAAACATGAGCAGCACTGAGATTTAAAGTAAATGCTCTAACATTACATAATTCCTTAAAGAGATTAAGAAACATCTCCTAAGTGTACCTGAAATTAAGTTTTGACCACAAACTCTGAAAAAGAAAAGTTGAATTAAAACACCTGAATGAATTCACAGAAACTGAAAGAATTCAGATTAAAATTAGGCTTCTATATCCTGGAAACTCATTTGTAGCATATTATTTCTACTTAGTTCAAGTTCCTATCTGCTACAATCCCACAATGCCCAGAGATAAAAATCCTGACAAGAGCTAGAGCTAGCAGAGAGTGGCATGAAGAGGCCAGAGCACAAGTTCCACACTTTGGGGTTCATCAGAAGTCCAAGACAAAAAACTGCACTTGCATAACAATGGCAGATTAATAAAATACACAGAAGGCACCTCTTCTCTAAGACAGAACTGAAAGATGCCTTATGTTTAGATTCCATTCAGAGCTATTCATGTTCTCAATGCCTATTTCATAACTCCATATAATTAAACAGCTGATTAGTAATAACACTACAATGCAATTTAGGTACATAATGCCAACAATGACTGGGCTTCTAAATAAAACCCATGCAGAGCTGTGCTCATACTCAAAGGCATGAATTTCAACTATTACCACTCTGAGGACTTAACTAAACTGAGAGCCAACACCTGAGTAATTCATAATTATAATTAGGAAGCTCACTTCAGAAAAATGCAGGACAGTAAGTACTTTCATGTAGAACATTTGAGCTGACGGTTACTTATGCATAGCCTCAAGGAGGGTGTGCTGTATCTGCAAAGCAGAGGCTCAGAAACTCAAGCTACCATTCCCTTTGTTCCCTTCTGACAGACTGCAAGAAGAGCTTTTCATATCAGCAGTTTACATAGAATAACAGGATTGTTAGGGTTGGGAGGGATCTCTGGGAATCATCTAGTCCAACCCCCTTCCAACCCAAAACATGCCCATTCTACTGATCTTTTTCAAATTAGCAACCAGATAAATCTGTATAGAAATGGGCAACATATGGCCAGAGGGAGGCTATATAGCACAGCCTCATAGGGATTAATTTTGGAACTTAATTTAATTCAAGATTTCTGTAATAAATTCCTATATCAATTATTTCCGTCAGTGACAACAGTAAAGAACAGCCATGTGTGATAACTGCCACAATATTAGAAGCTACCACCAGGGGGAAAAATAGAAAATAAAAGTTTCTATAAAATAGAAAATAAATGTTACCCACAAGAAAGGACAAGTTGACCCTGAAGCTCTAGAAGAATAAATACAGAATGAAACTCAAAGATTGCAAAGTCACAGCTGGAGTTCCAAGAAAAAGCTCTGCTGAGCATTTGCAAGTCCTAAAGCTGAGAAAGGGTTAACCATAGGATGATTCAGATCCATCCTCACAATGAAGCTATGGAAGTGACAGATGAAATCCAAGGATATTCCAGGAAGATACTGACAGCACAGATATGCACAGACCTACATGTGCTGAGGAAATTTGTTACAACCTGGAAGGATACAGAGAAAGAGCCACCAGAATTGTCACTTTCTAAGAGTGAACACTACATTGGCATATTTTGTTTTCCCTAACGGACAGGGGAGGAAGGATAATTACAGCTTCTTTCCATAAACAGATACAGTGACTGCAATAGACATCAAGCAGATGAACTCTAAGTGAAAAGCACAATGCTGCAACATCTTGTAACAAGCTGTCTAAGATTAAATGCAGGATATCAACTGGGTATGGTATCAAACTTTGGAAATCCTTGTGAGATACATGAAAGCCTCTTTATCCAGGGCATTTCAGGAATCAAGCTGCAGTGGCCATTTCTGGGCAAATCAAACTCTCCCTTCTCCTGCATGCTAATGTTTGTAAACTTAAAAGCACAACAACAACAATCAAACTAGGGGCACCAGAACAGATTCTGGCCACAACAGATCCTACCTAAAGAGACAGGCATGCTCAGCTTTCTTAACAGAAACATTACTTTTGGAAATACTAGATCAGGGGAAAGATATTTGATTTAATATTTTTTGTTCTCAAAACTGGTCTGCTTGGGCCAAAGAGCTATGAAATACAATTCCTAATGCTTTAGTGATACAGTCTTGCAGGGACCACCAGAATATTATTGCTTTAAACCAGCAATTCCACCAATTCTGCAACTCCCTGAGCTTCAAAATGCTTTAAATGGAGGGTTTTAAATGCCAACCTGTTCAGCCTACTGTGGCTGTTACAAACCATCTTGAGCTCTGCTCTGAAGCAACATCTTTCAAGTGCCACTCGTTTTACTGAAGGTCTGGAGTCTTTTGTTGTGGCTACACACACTGGTAACTTACTAAGCAATTATGTCAACAGATTCAAGCAGAGAAGAGGTTCAGATTTTTCTTTCCTCTCCCAGAAAACTGGCTACCTGACTGCCAGATCAGGATAGAATTTGGAATTTGATTGTAATTGATCTGTCACAAATCACAGCCACACCTTCCCTCCTTAAACAGTCCTTTAGACTATGCCAAAAATAAGAGTGTATTTTGCTGGGGAGGAGAATGGTTGTGTACAGATTTTATTCCACGCACAAAAACTGACATTTCCAGCAGCTTTGTGCTCCTGAAGGGCAATGAGCAAATTAGTATCCAACTCAGTATTCCATGGTCCAGTAGCACATCAACTGTAAAAGGACAGAGTGGGAAACACAAACTCTTTCCACTGTGCTGCAAGGAGTGATCTGTTCCAAGGCAGGATGAACAACAGACACGGGAGAGGGAAATCCACAGCCAGGAACCAGACAGCCTGGCAAAAACTCCCTTAGAAGACAGCAAGGGAGAAACCTGAAAATACTGTTTCAAACAATACCACAGGCTACAAACCTCTTTCAATTCCTCCCAGGCAAGCCTAAGGCACAAGTGAACTGATCACAAAATCCACAGGCCCTTTTCTATGAGCAGGACTAGAGTTGATTATGGCCTAAAGTGAACTGAGCTGGCATTTACACATTTTACCTCTGAGACACAGGCACTTAGCAGTCAGCTGGTGCTGCTGCTGACTACAGGAGACATTTGTTTAGCTCTTGCACCCTCCCACCCAACAAAGCCAAGCCTCTGATCCAGCTCATTTATAGCCATTTCACCTACAAATTAGAATCAGCCATATATAAGAAAATAATTATTACAGCCTTTAACCTGCAGAGTTATTTTCTGTGATAACTTAATTCTTGTTTGGGTTAATCTGAAATGCTATGCTGAATACATACCTTTTAGAGTCAATATTAGAAGCCTAGCTTTTAAATAAGAGTTTTAAAATAAGAGCATTTGTGGATGTATTAGAACTGTAATATTATAGGGGCAGAGGAGCATTTTAGCTCTTGAGAGGAGAGAGCAAATGGTGTGCAGATGTGCAGCAGCTTAACCTACCATTGCTAGGAGTTGCTACTTCACTTTTCTTCAACAGATACTACTTACATAAATTCAGCAATGAACTACCCAAGAGATGTGCTTGGACATTTACAGCTGCTAAGAGTTAATTGAAAATAAAATAAAATCCAGCAGCGTTTCAAGTCAATCACGTGATTGATACAGCAGAGCTATAAAAATCACGAGATCCCAGGGAAGTGCAACAATGGAATAACCATGCAACTGTTACCAAACAACGCTGAGATTGTCAAGTTTTGGCATGGAGGGACAGAAGAAGGAGGGGATTTCTATTTGCTCAAAGGACAAATAAAGGCCATTACTCCATTTTTTGTTATTGCCACGAGAAACAGAACTGTTAATATTAGCTTATATTTTATTGAAGCAACACTAAAAAGCTGCTCAGTTGCAGAAAACAAACCTCTTAGGTGAAGAACATAATTACCTAAAGTACCCACAGTTTTCAGACACACATACACCACAATTTAACAGTGTAATCTCTCTGTTTAAAAAATAGTATTTAAGCCACTTAGAAGAGTTACATTCAGCCAAATTTATACATGCTTTAGAAAGCATCATTTTTTTCCCCTCTTGAGTATAAAAACTCAATTGTATTATAAAATAAATTTTCTTCTTCTTAATAAAGGCACAAAATGACCGAAGTATCCACATTGCCTTAGAAGAAGGCTTGGAAATAAAGGAACCACACACCTGTATGTGGGGCCATGAGGCTTCAAGAGTTGGTTCATCTTCTTCTGGATCAAAATCAGGGTTATCACTAGGTGGAAGTGTTCTGAAAATATTAGAACTAATCTGTAAGGGAAAAAAAAATTACTTGTATCACTGTTTATGCTTTCACAGATCACACTCATTAAGGTACTGCATTTATCCTGAAATCAAATGAAACAAAACCATGTAAAAAAAGTAATATAAGAATTCACTACCTAATTTTTTCAAAACTGCAAAATACAAACAGTCAGAAGTCTGTAAGATGTCAGTGAAAATTACAATTTTAGTAACTAAAGTTACTAAAATTGGTAACTTTTGTCTCAACTGCTTTACGAGCTTTGAGCTAGACGTGGTCATATTCCAGAATCTTCCCTGAAACTATGGAAGGTTAAAAAAAAAAATCAGCTGCCCTATCAAAACCAATTTTTAACTACATGACACCAAGAACTGCTTTTATGTAAGACCACAAATAAGTAATTAATTAAGATTTAGAGAGAGCTCTCTCCACATAGGAGAGAGCATGTCTGTCATGTAAGACAGACAATCCCAAATATGTAGAAATATTTCTTATTTCTACAGTTCTTTACTTGATTTCAAGATACTTCTGTTTACATTTTTCACCTTTGAATATTTCAAGATGTTTCATGGGTTTGGAAATTTAGAAACACGTAACCATTCTATCTTTTCCATTTCACATAGTAGCTATTTTTTCTTAAAGTCAATCTAGATTACTTTTAGTATGATACAGTCATATCAAATCAATTTCAAAAGGACAAGTTTAAAAAGGTTTCTTCAAGGATTTTGAAGTATATTGAAGTATGGATAGAAGACCATTCAGATGTCAAAGGTAAAATGCCATCTCTTGCACAGATAGCACATGCTGGATTTAAATCTCTAACACAAACAAAAGAGAACATGCAGTTCAGTACATTTCTGCATTTTCTACCAACTTTTTCAGAAACAAGATAACCCAACCTTTCAAACTCTTTTAGACTTTTTGATCAAATCTGTTTCAAGAAGCTGCTTATCACTCAAGCCTACTAAGCACAAAAGGAACTGTTTGACAGTTTGCACAAAATCCTCCTGCACATATTCCAAGGAGTCTCCAAGGTGTTTGAAGAATCTAGCAAAAGGAGTTTACAAAGATCCTGAAGTCGCCCAGCTGGCTCTGCACACAAGAATCAGCTGCTTCATTAAACAAGATACACAGCTATTGCATAAACTGACTTTTCATTTCCTCCTATGCCCTTTGTTCTGTGTCACTGTCTCCTGTTGGGACATGGCAAAGCTCTCCTGGACTGGAAGGGCAGTGAAGTTCTGTGTGGATGGGTTCAGCTGTCTCTGAGCTTAATGCACAGGAAAAACAATGAAAAAAACAAAAACCCAAACTAAATAAAACCACCCAAAGAAACAAACAAGCCCACAGAAACAGTTGTCCTTTAATGCTGTAAACACAAGGGACTTGGGATTCCAAAGCTCAAGAACAAAAGGCTTGGGGTGGGGGGGGGGGAGAGGAAGGGGAAATAGGAGTCAGAGAACATTAATTTTAATCAAGCTCAAAAACCAGCAGTACAATCCTGGTTCTCTTATTAGCTTTGTTTACTTTTACCAGGTATTCAATAAAACCCTCCAGCATATGAATCAGTCTCCTACAGAGAATGTTCTACCACTGCTTGCAAGTGTTCTGGTAACATCTCCTGAAAACACTTCTTTTTCTTTCTAGATGCATCTTGCTGAACTGAGCTGGTCAGCCCTGAGCACAGAACCTCACAGTAGTGAGGAAGTTTCATGTCCAAAACAAAGCTACTAAATACCCTTCTGTAGCAGAAATAATTAGCAAGCCTCTCAGCCAGGCCTTTGGAAAACCAATTGTATGATTTTCAGAGTATTCGCTACTTCCACTTAAATTATTCATCTCTAAGAATATATGAAACTTAAAATAAACCTTGCACCCCTTTTACGTACTAGCCTGTCTCCCAACAGAAAAAGTTAATTTACCTTATTATGTTTGCAATACTTTTGCAAATTCTTCTCTATATCCTCTCATATTATTTAAAACATTCTTTTGCTTTCCTAAGTTATGTCTTATCCCAAAACTGCGATTTCAGAAACACAAATCATAAAAGGTTTTTAAAGCTGGATAGATTTCCAGATAAATCCAGCACCAGCTTTCTAAATTAAAGCCCCAAGTTTTCCAAAAATTGTGTCAGAAAATGTGCCAGTTAGTGTACTGAAATACAGCAATTATGTTTTATTAAAACAAAAAAGAAAAAAGTTCCTTATTGTCTGTACATTTAATCCAAACATTTGAAAGATACTAGGTTCAATTCTAGTTTCTGAGTGTGCAGACTGAGGATACCTGGTTTATCTTAAATTCTGAATTCACAACCCATACAGCCTGTTAGGACAATCTCTTTACATGAGATTTTTATATGCTGCTGGGGAACAAGGCAAGGCTGATGGACACAAGGAGATGAAGAGTTAGTTACATTTACTGAAGAGGCACTTCAGTCATGTTCCCAAAACTGATACAAGCTAGAACTTTCTAATTTCCCAGGAAGTTTTAAAACTTAAAATATTCACAATTGCAAACCCTAATTTCCTTTCAGCTTCAGAGACCTTTTAACTGAGAATTTCCAAACAGAGAAGACACTCATTTTGGATGACCCAGAACAGAGGAGCACTGACTGCTGTGCTGCACCTTTAAAGCCATTTGTCAGCAAAGCTCCTCCTCAGCTGAAGGACAATCAGGCTGCCCAGGGCACCAAAAAGATAACCAACAGTGTGTCCTGCACATCTGCTTAAACAAAGACTTTTTAAAATGATGTTCCACCCTCAGTGGCTCGAAACGACACTGGTATCATTTCCAGCTCCCAGCCTGAGGAGCCCGGCAGAGCAGAGCCGACCAGAGGAGCCTGTGTGACACTTGGCTCAGCAGCTATCCTGGCAACAGGGACCAGTGAAGGAAGGAATGCCAGACACCTCCTCACCTGCACAGACCCTGCCCATGCACTGGTCACAAAGAACATTTTATTTATTTTATTTCCCTTCCTGCTGTCTTTAAGGCATTGTTGACTTTGCTCCCCACAGCTTGGGTGACTCCAAGGAAACCTGTCTGAAACCTGAGGCTGTTTCCTCTGTGAGCTGCAGAGAAGTTGTCCCAGGCCTTGGGAAAGAAATTGTTTCTGCTTCTGCCACTGCTGCTACTCTGGCTTTTCTCAGGGAATTTTTTAGTCTGCCTGTCCTTTACTACCAGCCAGATTATAGTTGGATTTCATTAAGGCTATTTCTACTTTTTTATCCCAAAACCACACTTCAAACTCTGCAGCAAAACTCCACTTATTCTTTTTTTCTTTTAATGTAGGAACATTGAACAGCCTAAAAACTTAAAATCCAAGAAAACAAAAGTGAAACAGTAACTCTTCAATCTCATACAAGTTTTGCTGCCAAGAAAGGCCTGGAGCTTGACACAGGTGTTAGGTGGAGGGAGAGACAGACCCATGCAGATTTTTTTCTGAAGCTGGTACTTCGTCCTAATTCACAGCAAAGGCCTTTTCTGCTGCCAGTTGCCAGGGAGATTAGAAATACTATTCAAGCTTGGAGGGATCTTTTGTCTCAAGCTCTCAAAAAGCTCTCACTGAGCATTTAAAGCTCTCACTGAGCTTCTTCACTTTCTGTCATTTTAGGGGAGAAAAGGAGATGGAAATTTGTTATGGAAGGAAA
Source organism: Melospiza georgiana (assembly GCF_028018845.1). Taxonomy (NCBI): domain Eukaryota; kingdom Metazoa; phylum Chordata; class Aves; order Passeriformes; family Passerellidae; genus Melospiza; species Melospiza georgiana. The sequence continues at coordinate 35,523,048 of NC_080432.1, forward strand.
AACAAGCATCCACAGAATCCAATCATTTGCACAACAAAAAAAACCTCAAAAGAACAGCTCGACACCACCTTATCTCCAAGAAAAGAAAACAACTCCAATATAAAAGAAAGCCTCCCTTCAACAAGTACTATGGGCTAGTTAGTATATTCTTTCTTCTAACAAGGGGCTACAGAGGGCACACAGAATAAGAAAATACTGCAGGGATTCAGGCTTGCTGCCACCAGCAGCAAGAAAAAAAAAGAAGCCTGAGAAGAGGTGAACATACTTTGTCCTTTATATCCTTATGCAAAAAAACATTTAGGACAGAGAACCAGGTCCTTTAAAAAAACGAAACTATACAACCCCCCCAGTGCCCTAGATTTTTTTGTAAAACTTAATAAGCATCTGCTGAAACAGCCAAAACGATTAAAGGGTTCCAATAATCCTAGCCCTTCAGTATAGTGGCAAAACTTCCACACTTATTTACATTAAAGATCTGATCTGCCCAGAAAAAACCCCAACCAAACAACAAACAAAATGAACCTTAGGAAAAAATTAATTTGTACTGTATAGAGAATGACACAAGTTGCAAGCTGTATATTTGAACTGCTCTGCTTATGCTCCTGAGAGCTCTTTTAAAGTCAGCATTTTATCTATGTAAACTTCACCAAAGTTTAGCGAACCATTAATGAAAATGCATGGGCACTAAAGCCATTGTTTTTACATTTCACACTTGTAGGAAAAAAAATAATTTCAGATTATTCTCAAATTTCAGATTATTGTCAAGTGTCTTTTAGTTGCATTCCCTGTACATGGGGTATAGGCAGATCAAAAACATTACTTAAGTAGCATTTGAAAATGCACATAAACACCTGGGAAAGTCAGCAGATAACCACAAATATTTTGTTCATTATTCAACAAGTCATTAGCAGCAATTGCACGGGACAAGTCATCCTATGGTTTATAACATCAGCAAACCACTTGGGCTGCTCTAGTACAGCTCTCCAAGGCCAAAATAATAACAAACAGCCATAAAAAGTATTTACAAAGTAGAGTTGCTTTCGTATACTGATAAACCTTTCTGCTGTCACCAGCAGCTGCAGCAATCACTATCAGAAAACTTTAGCCTAATTCTCCATTGCCACGAGAAAATAAAGATAGGCAGCACTGAAATATTGCCATCTTCTGAAAGAGAACAACTTGAAAGCTTACCCAGACTGCAAGTAGCTGCAGTGTACCAGTTCTTTCACTTTAATTAACCTGAATGCATCATGTTTCAGCTAATAATTAAAACCTGCAAGTTGTTTGTTTTTACAAGCCTTTCTGGGCCAAGTTATCATTAACAAATTATATTCTATTGTATAAGCAGAATAACCAACCACAATTCTGAGTTAAATGCCATTAGAGTCATAAACTGATTTTATTAGAATACAAACTATAACAAGAGCATTCTACTTACCATTTTCACTATGTCAGCATAAGCTGACTCAACAATCACTCCACGATTTGTTGAAACATATTCAACCAGTTCATTCAGTGTTGCTCTCTTGATTTCTTTGCTTTTCAGGTCTGAAACAGAGTCCATGAAGTCAAAGAGCACACAGCACTGTTGCAACTTCTGACAAAAAAGATCTTGCTGTTCATTGAAGGTGGCATCTATAAAAGGAAAAAAAAAAAACAAACCAAACACTTATGTCTGTAGAAGCAAACAGGATTTCTAAATCTATTTTGTTGACAAGAATTTGCATAGCTATGACTTTTTTTTAATGTGAAAGAGTTGTGCTTCATAGTCAGCAAACTAACAGCAAATCATTAAGCAATTTTGCCCAAACTGAAAACATCTGTATGTCAGAATGGAACACCCACCATCCCCAACTTCTGGTACATGAAAGAAATAACAGACAAAGACAAGGCAGTAAATTTATTTACCAGCAATGAGTTACTGAATTAACTTTATTTTAAATACATAAATATTAACAAGTCTCAGTTCTCCATCACCAAAAGTCATATCCAGAAGCAGTGCATCAAACTAACCTTTCATTCATCCGATTTGTCTCATTCTGCTCCCTAATCCTTTATTATGTAACCTGCTTAAAAGCTGTAAAATCTGCTTTGAAGGAACCTTGTCTTTTTACCCCAATAGAAAATGCTTCACATACTTTCAACATCATGTGATCAATGTTTCTCTGAAGAAAGAATTCCAATATTTCAAAAGGATTAATCCTGAATTTTAATGGTTTGGTCTAAATAATTTATGACAATCTCGGTCATATAAGGGTTTTCCAGAATTTTTGGCCTATTAAGACAATGTGTTTGGCTGTGACTTAGCATTTTCATTTTAGCATTCAGTACCTCTGTAATCTGATAAGCAGAATTCCTCCATTAGCATTTCACATTTACTCTAAAAGAGATGGATTATCAAGCACTACACTCTTCAAAATTTTAATACATCCTTAATATGCTGTAACTGTTCCAAAGCTGCATGACCACAACCATAAAAAAGTCATGGTTTTAACTGAAAACTTGGTTTAATATGTCTTTTGTTCTAGTTTTCAACTGTCTATAGGGGTTCAAAGCCACTGGACCAATACAGCATCACCTCATCTATCAGCCAGTTGGCATCTCACTCACTCTGGTGAAAAAATAGTATTCCCAATTTTATCTCCAAATAAAGAATGCTCTCCCCTGAAGAATTTTCAAGGCTGGTCTACAGCCTGACTACATCCCTTAGCTAATTCAGTCACTGTAGTATGGCTATGAGCACTGCTGCTTCATCACCAAAAGAATTAGCAAGACAAGAAAATGCAACTGAGTACTGAAAATGTTAAGTCTCGCCTTAAAACCTGAACAAATTACGAAAAATCTCACGCTTCTCTTTAATGTTTCAGAATTATTCTAATTCAACAAACTTCATTAAGTTTATACCTTTAACTGTATAAATAAAGTATAAATATAATTATCAGTTCACTCTGATAATGCCTGTTTCTCAGGTTTCCTACCAAAGCACCTTTCATTTAGCGGCTGGAACAACAACAGTCAGCAGCAGGTGTAATACTCAGCAGTTATCTGATAGAATTGCTTGGTCTCCACAAGCAAAAGGTACTTGCTGAAATGGACTGACACCCCTGCACTGTGCCCCGGGAACCCAGGCACAGAAGCCTGCATTGTGCTCCCTTTGCCCACCTGACAGCTGTGATCCTATTAGCTGAGCACAACAGCCTCGGGAGCTTTTGAACCAGCCAGCAATCACTGCTCCCTCGTGAAGAACGATTCACACTTCTGAATGTCAATTCTGCCATTTGAACCGCTTTTCTTTTGAAGAAAAAACCTTGCAAGATGCTTATTTCACTCAGATAACTACAAAGACACGAATTGTTACACTCTGCAAAATAATGAACCTCAGCTGTAAAAACATTTGTAAGTTATGTAACATTTCAGCTCAGATCTTCTAATATTCTACAGCGGATTGCATGAGTAAGTATTGTATCATAGCAACAAAGCAATAACAGTGACATGCTGAGGATAAAATCCAAAAAAGCCTAATTTAAGGAACCAACACTGGGAAGGCAGCTTTTTTTTGTTGCTAGCCCCAAGCTGATAGCCAGACTGCCACAGGAACCAAGCCTGCTCTTATTTTCCCTCACTATAAACTCAGCTATAGTTCGAGTTACAAAGGCCCACAAGTGAGGCACAGCTAATACAATACAGTCAGCTGATGATAGATTTTTTTTTTAAATTAAAAATGAAGCATCATTAAACAAAATTTACTTAGAAGTTTCAAAAACCAGCAGACAGCACCTGAATACTTCTAACCATGGCTCAAACAGACTGAAGACCTCAGGTTAAAAGCCAGTAACTGGAATTCATACAAAATAATTAAATCACTTATTAGCTTCCCTAGGATACCAAATAAATTCCTGCATTAGCCACTCCTCGTTAGACAGCAGAGTAAAAGAGAATCTCTCCCCTGCCATGCACCAGCAGACCACTTCATTAGCAACCTGATCTCTCTCAATTGGACATGTTTCCTCAAATGAAAAACCCACTCATTAATCTGTTTTGTTACTATTAAAACATTTAAAGTAAAACCAAAGTAAGTATCTTCTTGTAAGCATACATCCTTTTTTTGGACTTGCAAGAGGAAACACAATTATTTTGTCAACTTATCATCTCTAGTCATTTGCAAGAGATGAAAATTATGTGCAACCATGTCAAAAATAAGGTAACAAGAAAGCCAGCTCTGTCCTATCAGCACAATCTGTCTTCATGTGCTCAATCCCTGCTTGACACATTGCACATTTGTCCCAGGAATGTTATGAAAGGTACCATGGGAACCACCAAGTGATTGAGGAAAATTTGTTTGTCATATAGGGCTCTTAACTTTTCAGAGCCTTGTCTTTTTCCCAGCACAGTGAAAGCTAGAAAACTTTATAACACAACAAAATCATATCACAATAGTTTATTCTAGTTCTAGGAATAAAATAAACTGTGCCACCATAACTGCATAAATACTGGAGCTTTTGGCTTTAGTAGTTGAGCAACACACAGCATGAGTTTTAAACCAGCTTTAATCTAATATTCTATGAAGATTTACATCATACATGTGGAGTTCAAGATAATTGCTATTCTTCAAATAATAAATACCATAAAGACCACAGAAGATAAATTAGGTTCAAAATAGACAGTGGATGCCTCAATGAAACAACCCTGAATCAAGCATAATGATGGGAAATCCTGAAGACAAAAACTTAACATCCAGCACCAAAAGAATTATTGCAAATTATGATCCACTTTCATCATGACTTGCCTCTGGTCATTTCCATGATAGATAGTAGACAGCTTGTACCCAATTAAAATACTTAATTTGATTGTTGCACTTCATAATACTTAAATTCTCCACAGACTATCTATACTGCTTACAAACCCCCACTCACTACAGACAGGAGGCACGATAATAAAGGACAAAAAGTAACAAGCAATTTCACTTAGAAGTTCTTCCTGAGCAGAAGTTTTACAACATTGAAACTGCATGACTGTACAGATTTAAATGTTTCTAAATCGAATGCTTTCAGACTTACAAGGTGATCAATGCAAATCTAAGCATGGAATATTGAGTTAAGAGACTGATCTTTCTAGGGCAGGCCCAGGCAAAATATGGAAAGGAAAAGAATTCACATGAGCTACCTCACTGGCACATAAATGGAGACAAAACCACACTACAGTTAGGTCTTCCTACAATATATTTATCTCTTATATTTACAGACCTTCCTCCTGGAAGGAAAAAAAAAGACAATTTTCCTTTCTCAACACAATTGTTTAGCCAAGACCTTCAGTACAAAGCCAGAGGACCCAACATAATCCTTGATTCATCAGCAGAAACCAGACTTTAAATCCACAAAAATTCTCTCAACTACACATATGGCAAGTTCAAAATTCATAGTTTTCCTGCCAATACAAAATAAAACCCCTCAAACATTTGCAAACATTTTCCATTTATTTTTTCAAGTCTCACTAACTAAATATTTCTAGTTTTTCCTGAAAAAGCTACTCCAGGAAGATGAAGAAGCCAGAGAAACAACCAAGGAGCTTTTGTCAGACAGCCTCTTAAGGCAATTCATACACAGCCCTTTCAAGCACTTAGAGGACAATGATATTACAGCATAAAGTAACACCTATCTCCTTGGAACTTGGTGACAATTCTACATAATTCCCTGACAAACTGAATACATGAAGAGGATCATGTCACTATTGTGCTGCATTCCACAGCGCAAAGTTTAGGATTTAGGCACTTACTGCACTGTATTCAGCTCAGGGGTGGAGGGCTCTGCTGGAGCAGGAGGAAGCCTTGACACTGACATGGAGAGAATAGCATGGGGACTGTGAGACACCAAACCTCTGGGTTTGGTTTGGGGGCTTTTCATTTATAGGAATCAATGCTTTTGTACAGCCTGCTCCTTTCAGAAACACCATTAGTCTGAAAAGGAGGTAGTGTGATAAACTCTGCCCCACTTACACAAACCAAGCATGGGGAGTCCCATTTGACCTAAATGTAATATTTGGTTTTGTCCCAGAGAGCTCCTGTGTATGTGATTGCTGTGGTCTCTCCTAACAGCTGAGTGTCAGTGCTGATGTTACAGGCATGGCAAAACATGGTTGGGAGATGCGGTTTTGGTGCAGTTGATGTTACAACAGGGCCCAGAGTGTTTCCAGGCTCTCAGAAGTCTCCACCTGCAGCTGAGAGGCAGCAAAGTCGTTGGCTGACAGAGACTGAGAGAGGTCTCTCTCCCTGCTACCCCCTTTCCCATTTACTCCTCCCTTCCCCTTCTCTGTTCCAGCCACATCCATCCATCAGCACTGGCTCTGGAACTCGTCAGGCTCTTCCAAGCAGCTTTAACTCAATAACATGGTCATATTAGTGAGGTTAAATGGCTCCTGGAGGGGCCTGATGTGCATCAGCTCTGGCACAGGATTACAGACAGGAGCAGCAGCTCTCTGCAGGGAGCTGCTAAGTTGGTTTACATCTCCTCTGGAACCATATCACACAAGTACTGAGGCATGAGACAATGTGTAGGCAAGATTTTTCAGTTAAGTTAGAGACTTTAGAGAATAACACATTTTGGATTTTGTGTTTGTTGTGGAGTTTGGTTATTTTGGGGGTTTTGTTTTGTTTTAAATCACTTTAAGCTCCTTTTTAAAGCAAAAATATACCCCCAGATACTTGGCTGGTAGTGTATAACACTTCCCAGGAATTCCACACACCCACAGGAGAACTTCCCAGCATTCCAGCTCTTGGCAGCTCAGCAGCCCCACTGAAAGTGATGGGGCTACTCAGACAAGCTCTGTGCAGCACCACAGGCATCCCAGGAACTTTTCATTAATATTTTCAGGTTTTCCACATTAAAAAAAATCTTTGTCACCCTAAAGAATAAGCACTATTTTTCAGTAGACCAGGGTTGTAGGTTTTCCCTCTGCCTCCTCCAATCAAGAGTTCAAAGAATGTATTTTCAAATTACCTCTTACCACAAAATCTACAGCTGTTGCTAGGACTACAGAAGGGGCTGAGTGAATTTTTCTCCATGTTGTCAGTAAACAGAACTCTGACTTTCCAGGACAGATAAGGGAGTGAGAACAACATTATGCATCCTAAAAGTTAACCAGCTCCTTATTCAATAGTAAGTTTGTTCACTAGAGAAGGAGATTTGGAAGACAATGAAATGAAAATGCATTTTCAATCATTATTGATAGGGAAGTTATACTACCTATAGGAGTTAAATAAAAACCAAAACAAAACAAAAAATCCACACAAAAAAAACCACAAAAAGGACTTGGCACACAATTACCAAGTTGGCCAATCCTGCCTAGGACCCAGGGGCTCACTACCATTTAACCTCTTCATTTCAGAAATCAGGATAACAGAGGCAAAGGCAATCAAGATAACAAGCTGAGCTTTTCCTGTACTTCCATTTTTAAGTAAACTATTCTGTAGATGGTCATCAGGCAAGACTTGCACACTGTGGCACCTTCCACATGGTAAATCTCTAGTCTCTTTTGAAATAGTAAGAAAATCAGAAATTTTGCTCATGGGAACATTCTCAATTTAAGGTTAATTCTGTGATACATGCCAGGGAAGGAAAAAAAAAAAAGGAAATCACATATTAGACGCAAAACTAGATGAGAATAGGAATCAACAATTCCTACAATTCCTTTTATTCACGTGCAGCACCGTGATTTAGAGAGTTAGTTACAAGTCCAGCCTACAGATAATTTTTAAGTCATTTAGTAAAAAGTACTCCTGGAAAGCTGATTCCCACCCAGTAAGATATTGTTTGTTCAGAGTCTCATCTGCTGCTCCACGTGGCCAGCAGTTGACCTCAACAAATCAGCACAGAAAATCTGAAAAGCCCACGCTGATCTAACAACATCTGTCACAAACTCTGTGACAGGGCTCCTTGCAATGATAATGAACTGCAAGTGTCTTATCTAGATTGTTTCTACCTTCTATGTTCCAGGCTTTCTTATAACCTCATAAAGTTAAGAGTCTCCAGCTACTACCATGTTAAATCCCTTGATTTTAATTAAGATTTGAGTCAACCAAGACACTTCAGAGAGTAAGAAAGTACTGAAATTATTTTATATTAACAGCCCTATTTCTTACTGTTTAATTACAGAAGACAACAAACAGTTAAGATGCAAAAATACAAATTATTCTCTTGGTCCTTAAAGTTAGACTCTAGTAATTGGGCCTGGCACAATTCACCTTATTTCTACCACACTTTCTAAAAAAAAGAAGAATTAAAGCACCATTGGTTCTTTAAACAAATAAAAACTCACCCAGCATACCAATCACTGGAACAGGAACAAAAAACACCCTAAAGTCACCCTTAACAAAATGTACAAGTTTAACAATACAAAGGTTACCTCAAGAGCTCACCAACAGTATCTAGCTGAAATTCAGCTCCATGCAACAACAAGGAAAAGCAGGGGAAAAAAATTGTCCAATGGACTGACACAGCTGAATCAGAGCTGCTTTTGACAGTACTGAGAAGTGGAGGAATTTGCATATGGCTAACCATATGAAATTTTGTTCAGAGTGAAACTATTTATTAGAAAAGGCAAAGAAGTTTCACTTCTTACACAGCTGAAGTGTTATATTTTCAAAAACCAATTACATTCCCCCCCCCCACTGCTCTTGTACTTGAAACAAGCTTGCTCCCACTTATAAGCCACTACAATGCTCTCCAGTGCATGCATTTATGGTTTTGGCACACACTGCTACTGTATTTGCTGTCATCATTTAAAACCCATAAAGCAGTTTCAGTGACTGATCATATGGCAGGGTAAGCCTTTTCTGAACATACCCAGAGCCTCTAAAAAGTTAATTTAAAACAGGAACCTGCTTCTTTATTAAGAGATTTCTGAATTTAAGGTGACAAATCCTATCATGGAATTCATATGCATAGCCAGGTCATTCATCAGGAAAAGAGAGTAATTGATTTTTCTGAATGGGAAATTGTTTCTCAGAAGATGTGAATATGGGATAGATAGCACCTTTAACTTAAAATTCCAGAAATTGACACACAGGCCCAAGAACTGAAACTGCTTTCCCAAACAGCAATGAGAGCTCCTAAACAGCTTTTTAAATATTGGAATGTAACAAAGGTATTTGTTATGGTAAAACAGAGATGCATTCAAGAAGTCCTCCTATCAAGAGGGCAAACAAAGACCAAGGTAAAGCCCTGTGTATGTAAACAGGTATTTTCTTTAAAATCTAAGTCAGGTTACACTGAATGAGCCACAAGGTGAAAGTACCCCCGGACGCTGCACAAGCAACTTGTTCCTCCAGGTAATTCACTCTTGTGCCAGGAAAATTAACCACCAGCAAAACCCAAGGGACTACAGAAATGGAGGAACACTACAGACCAAGCTTCTGAGAGTGTCAAATCAAAAAGATCAGAAGGGACAATTGGTGTGATGCTCCATATTCCCAAAATATGACCTTATTTACACTTTTCCACCAATTGAAGCACTTGCCCTTACAGAAAAGCTATTTATCAAAGTGTAATGGTTCTACAAAATACTGGATTTTCACATGTAATTTTGAATATGCAATAAAGCCCTTGAGGGTATGACAAGGGTGAGGGTGTGAGGGTGTCACATCTACCCTGCTAAGAATTAAAAGAACAATCTGAGCAGCTCTGCTCCCTATTTTGCCTCCCAACAGCTGTAGTGCTCTGCACAAATTTTACCAGGGCACACAGCAGGTGACAAAGTTGTGTGCACACAGGCTAAGTAAAAATTTCAGCTTAATACCTGTTATCTTGGACTGCATTAATAACAGTTTCAATTCTCATTAAAACACTTTGCTTGAATGAAACAAATTGATTTGTACATTGTAACTCTGAAGGGACAGCAACTGTATTTACAATTTATGTTCCCTTTACTTTAAGTCAACTGCAAAGCTCCTGTCTGACATTATGGTAGCTTATAATTAATGAGTGGTAATTATGGAGTATGCCATAAGTGGATCTGTGTTGCCTATTATTAACAAATTAAGAATCTATTACCTTCCCCATCATTTCCTCACCATATCTAAGTATAAAATTAATTTTGAGTAAGATGATGAAGTTGCTCCAGTTTGACATCACACAAGAACATGCAAGTCAACACAAATCAAGTTTATTTTCCAGAAACTGAAGAAACACTCATGTAATTTTCACATGGCAATATTAGTGCTAAGTCAAATATAAAAATACCCTTTATTGAAACCAAGGGCAGCTGTTAAACACAATTTAACAAGAGTACACAAACTTATTTCATAATTAATTTAGCACTTAGCTTTTAAATATGAAGGAGGTGCACAGAGGAGCAATTTAATATGAAATGTGTGCCAGAGGAAACAGCCAATCTAACTTCCCAAAACACAAGGAAAACGCACCTCTTCCTTTGAATTCCTGTATAAATCTGTGTGGAAGCTACAAGTAAAGTACTGGATTAACTCCTTAGATACATACATAGTTTACAAATTAAACAAGTGTTTCTTACTTTTCAAAGTCTTCTTGGATCAATAACGAGATACTTCATAATTATGTTGCAGTGGAAAGAATTATGATTAAATTAGACAGGGAACACAGGTGAAATCCTGGTTGTGCTGCATTCCGTGGCCCAACTCCCACCAACCTGAACGAGAACAGATCATCCTGAGCAGACAAATAGCAAACATTCATGGGATCTCTTTGCTTAATTTAAGTGAAGTAGACATTTAGCCTCATAAATAAAAGGTTGAGGTAATTTTTTCATCAATTTCAAGCATACTCAAACAGTTACACTCTTTCTACCAAGAACTTTAAAGATGAAGTGTTCAGAATGAAGGGACCTGCACTTTAAGTCCTCTCCCATTTGGCAAAATCTCTTGGCTATTTTTAAACTCAATTTACATCATTTTGATGTATTTGGTTTATTTTGATCCCACTTCCTACTCTTAAGGGAAGATGAATAAATATGTATTACCAAACCCTGTCCTTCCTGACTTTACTGTGGACCAAGCCCATGTCTTTAAAGAGGGTGCTGAGACTCCCATCTTCATTTTTCTTCTCAAAACAAGAATTGCTTTCCTACAGAATCCAACTATGCTGAAATGCACAAGTTTGTTTCCCATTCATAATTCAAGACCTAAGCTCAGTTCTCACTATTTGTTGCCTTTACATAGACAGGGAATCAAAGTTTTGCTGCTTAACAAGACTTCAATCTTACATGTATGTCATATTCCAAGCATAGAATTAGTAATAAAAAACACAGTACACTTTTCAAAAGTTTTACACAATTACACTAAATTAGAACCTTTATCAAAAAAGCCCACTTTTTCCTCCCCTATATTCTCCCATACAATTTTACTTGGGATGAAATTAATGGAATAAAAACTGTGCCTCTGTATTTTGAAGGACCAAGCATCTACAGAAATAAACCTATTAAATCACTTCTAAAAGCTCACTTGTTTATGCAGTGGTGCACTCCGCTAATCCTTTAATGCAGCTATAGTAGAAATGAAGCTGTTTCCCCCTTCATATTTAGAGACACTGCTGTGACTTTTCATTCCTGATCATTTTCAGATCAGCCTTCCTGCCCCATGCTATACTGTCCTCCTCTAAACCTGCTCAACCCACCTCCTCTTCCAGGTCTGAGAAAATCAACTGTGCCACTCTCACTGTCTGTCACCCACAGCTTGCCAACTCTCCAAGCGTGTGACGGCCTCAGATACACACTTCTAATCAGTCATTTGAAACTTGTATTAAAAATGGAAAGCTTTTCTCCTATTGTAGGGAGTAACTTTATCCTCTTCTAAATTGTTAGTGATGTAAAAAATTATCTACTAGAAATAGAACATCATCCTTTTGCAGCATTGTTCTTGAATAGACATGCACAAATATAATTTTTGCTGTTACTCTCACCTTGACCTCCCAACTCTCAGCAAAATTTCTATTTCTCTTCTGAATCCTATCATATCAACAAAGCTGACAAAACCCATCTATTTCACCAAAGCTTTGCTTGGTAAGATCAAGACAAACAATGGAAAAGGGAAGAACCTTAGGATGAGAATGAGACAGAAATCTTTTCCCAGTAGTAGAAATAGTGCTGTTGCATTGACTTTCATTTTTTAATCTATAGCCTCTTATTCACCATATCCATTGCAGCAGTACATGCTACTCCTTCAGCAGGACACAGGTCTGCTGAATTCTGATCAGACTGCTGTTTGTTCCTGTAGCCTCCAAGCCCTTAGGATATTGAGGCTTAGTATCCTGCATTTACATTTCAGCTTCACTTCCCACCCCCAAATGTACACTTTTGCTCTCCTTAACTTTCAATTCTCAAGGAGAGAGAGAATGAACGAGCTAATCTACAATCAATTCCTGATGCACAGAACAAAAACCCTAGGCCTGTGAAGTTTCAGGAAGATCGTGGTAAGTTCAAAATCCACGGCTGCGATGAAAAGTTACAAAGAAATTAGAAGAGAACATGTTGAGAAGTATTTCCATAAAGTTTCACAGCCAACAGGAGTGGGGAGACTCCCAACACTGAGCTTCCTGCAGCCACTGGAGAGGAGCCGGCCTCTGCCCTCTCTTCCCACTTTGGCTTTTCCATCACCTCAGCAGTTCCATGCCATGTCTCCCCCTGCAATGCACCCCGGGCTCCTCCCTGTAGGAAATGACAGTTTTGCCTCACTTGCTGTCTGACTTTGCCTCCTGCTGCCCTACAGCACTGCAGACAAGAAGCCCAAAGGAAGCCACACAGAGCAGCCTCCCAGAGCTGACAGATGGGAGCAGCACAGCAAATCCTGAAGGAGCTGAACACACCAGCTTGGAAAATACCAACTCATCAGTCCTGCTACAACAGCTACAATTGGACCAAACACGAATCTGGACCACATGAGATTCATTTGCATTAAGAACCACGTGCTAAGCTCCAAAGTACAGCAAGCATTACACCTCAACACAATTCATGGTTTGTTTGGGTTTTTTTTTTAATATTGACACTGTACAATTTATCTTTCTCTAGTGTTCAAAGTAGTTTGAATTGGTTTTGCTGAAAATAAGAAAATTAGCCTGAGGAAGAGTTGCAAATAAAACTGTCCATACTTGGCATGGAAAACTTCAGTCCAAACAGTTCAGCAATGTTGTGAGCAGCTGAGAAGAAGGTCTTGTGCAGGAAAACTGAAGGTAACCTTAACTGCGATGAACTCTGCTTTCAAGTCAGAAACATACTATGAAATATCATCTTGCAAACAATATTATTCAATGGCCACAAATTCAGCAAAACTTGAGAGAAACTAGTTCAATAATTCTCTGATGGAATAAATGATTCAGACTTTAAAAAGAAGCTGTTACTATCCAGTTTCTAGCAGAGCATTTTGCCAAGGGAGTCTTCTAAAATAGGTGTTATTTGCTACCTATTAATCCAACTGGGCTGCAGCTCCAACCCTCCAAATCTACATGCTGCTAAAAGCTGCATTTTAACCTGCTAGATTAAAACAAGAGTCAGGACAGCAAGGGTATAGAAGCTAAATTTTACAGCCTTCTCAATGGAAGTGTCTTTTTTCCATCAGAACATAACACATATTCCTTCTGTCCTTTAAAGGAATATTAATCTGTCCAGAACCCTTGGTATGACATCTTTTCAAAAGCACTGAGTGATATTAAGATAGACAGATGTTAAAAAAATCTCCAATCTATAGACTGAAATAATCTTTTGATCAGATAGCCTGCAGCAATAACTAATTCAATTTGTATTTCCTACAGCAACTAATATTGAATTCAGCACCTGCAAAACTACTATCTGACTAAACCAGAAAGCAATGAATATGGAAAAAGAAATCTGATACTAAGCTGGCACATGGAAGATGTGAAAGATTGAAATAGAAAAGTTCATGTGAAGACAGTCAATAGGCTCTATATTTAGGAGCTGCTTTTGATGGAAGTATATTCTAAGACCAAAAATTCAAGTCTACGGATAAAAAGGTCAATTTGTTAAGAATAAAAACCAAAATGTTCCACTCCATAAACTAGGAACAGTTCCTTAATATAGAAAAAAATTCAAACAGCTCGTTTTTCATGGAACTACTACAGCTTTTTCATCTGTTATAGGTTGTTTATTTCTCAAGACTGCAACTTCACTAAAAAGGAAGTTTTGACTACTTCATAGTACGTCCTGCTGAGATTATAGTAAGAGGTAAACAAATTCCTCACAGAACATCCTCATTCTTCATCTGAATTAAAGATTCTCACTTTTAAGGAAAAACTCATCCAAGATGAACATAGTTACAAGGGATGTTGAATACAAAAGGTGGCGAATGGGGGACTACAGAAGAGGAAATAACAATGAATCATGAGGGACACAAAAAAACAAGTGCAAATCTGAGAGAGAAAACGGTCCTTTCACTTATAAATATTTATTAAGGCTGTGGTAAAAGTAAACCATTCTAAAACTTTGAAGCACACTTCCCCTTGGGGAGCAAAGGCAACTTAATAGGACAAGAAAATTCCTCTCGGCTGTTTTTAATTCCACTTATTTATGTCACTCTGAAGCACACACTGTGTGACTCAAAACCACTCAAAGTGTGAGGCTTGAACTGATCCTCAGATTTAATAACACTAAAATTTTACCTATCAGCAAGGTTACCAGGCCTCTCTGCAGCATTCCCACAAAAGCTTAGCTTGAACACAGAAACCGGTTCTCAGCCGAAGCCAAGCTCTCTCTCAAGGGTTTAAGCAAAGAAAGTAACCAGAGTTAACACCTATTTTACACCTTGTATCTGAATGCTGACACTGCACACTGGGAGGTCTTCTCAGAAATGTCTTATTCCAGTGCACTCCTCTGTAGCTCTCAGCCCCACAGAGATCCCTCCAACCACTGCTAGTCCATGGCTGAAAGATTTCTGGACCACTCTCCAATTCTTCTCTTGTGAGTGTAAGAGGCATCAGGAAATGTTTATTCTTTCCAGCTGCAGTTGACAAGTTTGGTACACAAAAGAAAAAAAAAAAATCTATTTGCTTTACAACCTGACGGGCCATATTAGCTGTACTAAATCAAAGCAACAAGTTGTGGTTTCTTTTCACCACTTTCCACCTCTATTTCTACATGCTGCTTCAACCAAAAGTGGCAGAGACAAGAGAGAGAGTCAGATCAAGCTCCAAGGTCAAGTTGCATCTCTTTTCCAAAAATGAAGGTAACTGCCATGTTCTATTGCAGTCTCTTAAAACAATCTCCTATTGGGACAAAATTACCACTTCTTAAGACAACAAAAATAACATTCCCTTTGCTAGATTTCTTTAAAAGCAACACTCTCAGAATTGTCCATGAAATTACTAAGTCCTGCTGTGTTCCAGCACATTACTCTGGCTGAAGATTCTTCAAAATTCTTTTATTACACAAACTTTAGGTAACAAAATGAAAAGAAGATGGGGAAGGTGATTAAACAATCTTTTTTTTCTTTCAAATATGATCACTGTGTCTTCACTATTTCTTATTCAGTTGTTAAATTACACAGTAAAATGGACACTGTCCTGAATAACAATGCTTTAGGAAACCCCCTAAATTAACTGAAGAACAAATTACTAAATTATTTTGGGTATCCTGCCATCAGTCAGGTTTTGCTGAGCTTTCACCTACACAGGATAGATATCATCACACCCACAGATAAGCTGAATGTTAACCACAGCACACAGTCTTACCATCCCTCCTCTCCACGTCACCCCCCCAAAAACACCTCTGAAGAGAACAGTTCCTCCTAATGGGGACTCACCAGTAGAGATGTGATGTAGGAGAAGAAAGACACAGCCAAAGCACAGGATTTTGGAAACTCAGAGCAGCAGTACAGTTAACTGCAGAAATATGTATTTTTTAGATTATCTGCCTAAAGGCTTTGAAACAATACAACTCTGAAAGTGAGTCTCACCATCTGAGCTGGCCATTCCAGTGGCAAACAAAACAGCCCCTACAGAAAAGAAAAAAATCCCACAACACTCTCTACCCAAGAAGGTACTTTCTAAAGCGATGGGTAATTTGTTTTTCTTCTGGAACATCTCTCCCTCCAGTAAAATAGATGCAAGTGCTTTAGGTCAGTCTGGCAAACCTACTGGGGAGTTTTAAAATACTGTTTACACTTATTTTAGAATATTATCTCTTAAAAAGTGATGAAACAAGACAATACCTATACAGCAGCATAATACCAAACTGCTTCTTCATCTAAGAATATTCCATTTTCTCCCAATACAGGTTTGAAATACCTCAGGTTTAACATTTATTTGAAGAGCTCTGTAAAAGTAAAACCTTGTTCTAATTACTAAGTGTATGCTGAGCATCCATAGGCATCATTAAAATGACTGTACTTTCCTTTTCCAGCCCATCCCTGGGAATTCTGGCTCATGATTCTGCAGATAATACTACACTGGCAGCACCAAAACAATTGCTGAATTGCATATCAACTTCCAAGAATAAAGCAAAGATTTATCTTCCCAAGACACACGTGATTAGAACTAACAGTTGTATTAAACAATCCATTTGTAGAGAGAGCAAGCTCTTTCTAGAACCTTTTTTGGTTTCAGGGGCAAGGAAGGGTTAAGAGGAAAAGGGAGAGAGGGAACATTATGAAAAGAAACCATCCCAGGCCCACAGCCACATTCAGGACAAATCTAACATCACAAACCCAAGGGAACAACAAGCCAAAGGAGTACTGCTTGACTTTGTGCAAACTGGCTACTTGGGACACTACAGCTCATAAAAGTACATTTTGCCCACAATTTCTGTTCTGAAGCAAGTCTCCAAGGCAAGACTTCACATCTGAATCATAAGCATAAAGACTGAAGGGATTTTCCTTTAAGAACTCCAGGCAATAAGGCGATTCAAACTACTGTAAAACCCTGCATAACTGAAGAAATTCCTCTGCTGGTTTATGGCTTCAAATTTCCAAACATCTGAGCTGCTGATGCCATGCAAAATTTCTCTGTGTTACAAGTAAAAAGCTGTAAAACCACACTCACAAAACTACAGGACTTAATAATGCAGAGTTAAAATTTTTAATATTAAAGTCCCAGCTCAGCAAAGAATGTAAACTTGGACATTTTGCTGATTTAAGCTGGAATTGCTCCCTGCATAACACACGTATGTTTAACTGTTGCTGAACCAGGACTCAAACTTTCTGAAGCCTGCCACCTATGTGCAGTATTTACCAAGGGCCTTTATAAAAGTCTCAAGTGTGGTTTCTCAAATTCAGCCCTGAGGAAAATGTGTGGTCTGAACAGCATGGGAATAGCAAAAACTTGATTTCAAACAAGTTATCCAGGTTGTCAATCCCTCAAATCAAAGCAGTGGACCAAGACAGGACACAACTTCATAGAGGAAGGAAAGCCCAAAGCAAGCAGTGAGAACACCCCTGCTCTTGTTAAAACTAACACCCAAAACCACTGCAACAAACACGTTAAACCCAAACAAACAACCCTGCCCTTGTTACTCCCCTGCCTAAGCTTATTTCTAGTCAATAACATTTCTGCTAAGAGCCAGATTTATGAATCATGTACATCTGTCACTCAAAGAGCAGCAAATCGTGACAGCCTTGAAATACTAGAGACATGATTGTAAATGCCATAAAAATCAAACTGGAAGAAAAACCCCACCTCAGTACCTAGGAATATTTTTACATTTGCTATGTCTTTCGGATTTCGATTATTTGCTGCAAATCAAATATTTTTTTTCACCGTCATATGATGCAGCTTCAAAAGCCTTAAGAGTTTAAAGCCAGTGGAAGTAAAATTAACTTCCTAGGTCACGTTAAGGTAATCGCTCTCCCTTATTTTCCAAGTCCCTGACAAATGCTTTAATAACAAGTTTTATATTCCCTCCCCAACGTATCCTTTCCGTAATTTTAAAAATATACAGAAATGTACTCTGATGTTCAAGGATGTGGAAGGTGCAATGTTGCAATGAACGGCATTCATTTCTGTGACCTAATGAACTGAGCCTTCTCAATTTTAGCTGCGGCACAGAGGATAAAACCTTCACTGTGTATTTTCTGTTTCAGCAACGCCAGCACCCAGAGTTTTCATTCACTGTGAGTGTCTCCACAGAGCACCGCGCTGGAGGAGCCTCCGAGGCAGCTCCTGGAGAGCAGCGAACGCCGCTCGGCGCTCTCCGGGAGCGGAGCCCGGCACGGAGCGGCCGGACGGGAACTCTCCCCGCTAACTCGGGATGTCACACCACGGGCACAGCTCCGCTCCGCAAACCCCCGAGGGAGGAGCTCCCGGCTTTCAGCGCTCCATCGCCCGCGCTCCTCAACTCAACTCACGGTCTGCGTTTTCCTCAATAAGCCCTTAAAGCACACGCGAACCCGCCAGAAAAGGGGGGCGGCGAGTTAGCGGAGTCAGCAGCGGCCGGGACGGCGGCGCTGGTTTGTGTGGGCAGAGGAGGAATTCCAGCCGCGGGTCCCTACCTGGAAAGCGCCGGGGGCAGGGGAGGACACGGCTAAAGGGCAGAGGGCGCGGGGCAGGGGCCGAGCCGGGGCAGGCGCTGTGGGCAGCGGCACCTGCAGCCGGCGGGGAGGGCGGGAGGGCAGGCTCGTACCTTTGAGCTGGGGCAGCGGCGAGAGCTCCACCGGGCTGCCCTGGCTGCGGAACTGCGAGGAGCCCTGCGAGCGCTTCTGCCTCTGCGCCTTGCGCACCGATTTCCGTGTGAAGCCATCCACCTTCTCCGCGGCAGAGATGGCCGCCGACATGGCTGGGCGGCGGGGCGGCTCTCCACGAGCATATATTGTACCGGAGGGAGAAGCGGGCGGGCAAAAAACAAAGGGGCTTAAAAAAAAAAAAAAAAAAACCAAAAAAACCCCAAAAAACAACAACGAAAAACACCACCAAAAACGAAGTCCTGGCTGCGCTCACACACCGCACGGACGAGGAGAGGAGCGGAGCGGGCTCTGCCGGGCGCTGGGGAGGCTCCCGGGTCGCTCCTCAGTTCCTGCTTCCCTCGCCGTTTCCTCCCCGCACGGAGCCGCCGGGGGAGCGGAAGGGGGGAGGAGGAGGAGGAGGAGGAAAGGGAAAACAAACAAACAAACCCAAAGACAACTTTGCCCGGCGGGACGGGGGCGGGCGAGCGCCAAACTTTCCCCGCCGGGGTCCCGCTGTCCTCAGGGCAGGCGCGGCACGAGCCTCCGCGGGACGGGCTCGGCGGCGCCGCTGCTGCCCCGCTCCCGCTTCGTTCGCTCTGCGTCCCCTTCAGTCGAGCCCGCTGTCATCGGCCGGACTCGCCGCTGAGCTTCAGCCGCTCGCCTCCACGCGCCCCGTGCCCGCCTTCAGCCGCCGCCGGGCGCTCCCCGCGCCTCCGCCGTCATCCCGCCTGACCGCGCTCCGCCGGGGGCCGCCGCGCGTGGCGCCGCCAGAACCGCGGAGCCGCCGGGCAGCGGCCGCGCAACTTGGCGGAGCGAGCGGAGTTGAGCGGAGGGAGGGGGGAGGGGCGGGGCGGGGGCGGTGGCAGCGCCCGCGGTTGGTGGCGACAGGTGATTGACGGCCCAGGGCCACCAATGGAGGGAGAGAAGCGCAGAACGCCCCCTGCTCCGCCCGCGGCGGCCTGGGGAGAACGCGGGAGTTGGGCCGCGCGCCGGGGACTGCATGATTGACAACCGGCTCCTCCAACGGGACGCGGGAGAGGCGGGGCTGGCGGGGTTTCCCGGCGGGGGGAAGGGGCAGGGGAACGGGAAGGGGAAGGGGCGGGATGGCGGGCGGGGCGCGCGCCGGCCAATCCCGCGGCGGGGAGGGAAGCGGCGCGGCGGGCACGGCGGGACCCGAGCCCTCCGGAGACGGGGACGCCGCCAAAGGGCGCTGGACCGGCAGCGCCGGGAGTCGCGCATCTCCGCTCCATCTCCCCACTGCTCCCGACTAATTTTTTTCTTTTCGCCCACCCTCCCGACGCCTCAGCGGTTCGTGTCGCCCGTCCGTTCCGCCGGGCTCGGTTGTTGGACGGCCGGCCGTGTTTGTCCCTGCCCGCAGGTCCCGTGGCGCGGGCGGGAGGCGCGGCGCTGCCCGAGCCAGCACGGGCTGGGATTTCCGGGATGGGTGCGCTCCGAGGAACCGATCCCGAGCTCTGAGCGCGTCCGGGGGCTCGGCTCGGGCTGCAGGCTGGCCGGGACACCGGAGACCCGTGACAGAGGCACGGCTGTGTGCGCTGCGGGGCAGCGCTAAAGCCCGACTGCGCCGCTGTCCCGTATCCTGATCCACCCTCCCCCGGTCGGAGCTGCTAACACGCGGGATGCCTTACCTTGGAGCCATTCACTAGAGCTAAGCTTTGAGCACGTCAGCACATTTCTTTTTACTGTATAGGTTGGGATAGCAATTCAGCAAATAAGTATTTGTAGTATTTTAAGCACACACACAAGTTTCAGTCGCTGTGGTAGGGCATAAATAGAGTGAGATCGCCATAAATGTAAAATGCCTTCATGACATCAGTTGGACTTTGTGTGTATAAACCATTAATCAAAAGCCAAATGATTATAGCTCTATGTGAATATAAAAGACTAAGAGTGTGGAAGCCTGTTCGGTAGAAACTGATCTCTCTCTTTCCTTCTGTCTCTTTTCATTTTCCTTTCCTCTGTCAACTCAGTCTCTAACTTGTGCACTTCTTATCTTCTTTGCTTTTGGTGATATAATCTTTAGTAAGAGAGAGAGGGCATGGGCCATTCACTGAAGAGTTGGACTCAATGATCCTTGTAGGTCTTTTCTGGCTCAGAATATTCTATGACCCCTACCTGCTGAGCTGAGCTCAGAGAATCCTTTTCTACACTTTAGATTCAATCCTGGGTAGAACATATCTAGAAATTACAGGGTACTGATGTAATATACTTTTATCCTTCTTGTAGGTGTTGTAGATTTTTCATTTCATTTCTTTTATATTACAAAATCCATTTTACAGCAAACATAACAGTCTTTAGGCACTTGTCCTTTAACCTGCCAGCTCCTGTGTTGATGGCAGTAAAGGAAATCCTTGCATTCCTTACCTGGTTAATTCCCACTTCACTTCAAGGCCCACCTTACTGAGAGATCACTGGGGCCAAGCCCCTGTATCAGTGTGTTCCTCTGTTCCTGCCTGCCCTCCAACAGCTGTCATTTACTGCTGCAGCCATTTTTAGAAACTGACACTGCCCAGCGTATCCTGGGTACTGTTTATTGGCAACTCAAGCCTTGCTGCCAGTTCTCAGGCTAAAAGAGTCTATCTTAGAGGTTCATCAGTATTTCAGAGTTAAGGAAGCTTTATGCAAGTTCTAGTTAATGTAAAAATGGGTTTTATTCTGAGGTTTGAAATGTTTTCCCCAAGGTTGCTTAGGCTTAGAAGTGCTGTTTGAAAATGTGCTGTAAAAAATCTGTTCATGACACCAAGACCTCCTTGCAATGATGGGATTTTCATATTGACTGCACTGAAAGATATTTTCAGACTGCATCTTCGTGTATCATTTGTAAAAGAAACATTGGTGAAATCTGAGTCAGCTGCACAAAACAAAACATTTATTCTCTCAAATAAATGAGAAGTACTTCTAGCCATTGAGTTTTCTTTTGCCCTTTTAATGTAACTCTTCTGTTTCAGAAAAGAATGAGCAGCATCTCTGGTGACCAGCTACGGTTTCCCAAACCGAAATGGTAAAGATTGCTTTAAGTTACATGTGAAGTCAGTGGAATTACATCAATGTGTGAAATCATTGAAACATACAGGCCTGCTGGACTGGGGTATTTGGAGATAAAAAATGGAAGCAAGAGCTGTGAGTGGCAGTCTGTGTTTGAGAGGGCTGGAGATTGCCCTTCCCTGCTTTCTGCTTCCCACACAGCTGTCGGAGCTGCTCTGAGTCAGCTTCTGAAGGCCCTGCTTTCCAGAGTGTATTTAAAGGCACACGGGGACGATGCCAGGTTACAAGCTGCTGGCTCCACGTTCAATTCATTGAAGTCTGTGGTGTCCACAGAGAATGTTGTGAATAGTAATGTTATGCCAAGTTATTCCCACTCCTAAATCAGGGCCCTCAATGTGCACTGAGGCCCTGATTCTGCATAACTTCTCACGTGTCTCTACCTTGGAAGAAAGCTTATTATCACTCATGATCATTGTTCAGAATGGAGAAGCAACATTCTGGAGCAGATTTTACTGAAAGTCACATTTACACTTCTTTTCCTTTAGCCACAGATTATTATTTCCTGCACTTTCTTATCATCTTTTTACCCAGAAGAGAAACCTTTGGAAAGGTGAACAAAAACATCACACATCATTAACTTGCAGAATCCTGGGCAAGTTGGCTTGCAAACCTAGTGCTTCAAGTACCAGGTCGCTACCGGATTTTTGCTGCCTGGCTGCCAGCAGATGAGGAGTTAACTACAGCTCTGCTTTCCCATTCAGCTATATGGATGCTTGTAGGCCAAGCTGCCAGAAATCTAGCTCTTCTCAGAGACAGTGGGAGGAATGTTTCTGTAAAGAGGATGCTCAAAGTGGGTGAACTCTCAGCCAAGAAAGTTTGTGGAGAAAATTTTATTTCCCTCTCAAAATGAAAAGCCCTGTTGACTGCAACTGTGCTTATGTTTACTACTGCACAACCCCAGCAGTTTTTCAGGGTATTTCATGGAATCACAGAATCTCCTGGTTTGGAAGGAACCTTAAAGATCATCTTGTTCCAAACCCCTTGCCATGGGAAAGGTCATCTTCCACTAGGCCAGGTTGCCCAAAGCCCCATCCAACCTGGCTTTGAGCTCTTCCAGGGATGAGACATTTACAGCTCCTCTGGGCTAAGGCTGTAGAGAAACGGAGCTGAGCTTCTGTTTCAGTGCCTCACCACCCTTACAATCGTGAACTTCTTCCTTATATGTGATCTAAATCTACCCTTTTTCAGTTTAAAGCTATTGTCCCTTGTCCTGTCACTAGTAAGCCCCCTTGTCTTGTCCCTTCTAGTAAGTCCCTCTCCATCTCTCTTGTAGACTCCCTTTAGATACAGGAAGTGCTCTAATGTCTCCCTGGAATCTTCTCCTTTCCAGGCTGAACAACTCCAACTCACTCAGCCTGTCTGCAAATGAGAGGGGCTTAGTCCTAGATTAAAATACTTCCTGGACTAATGCCCCAGTAAAACCAAGTGAGATATTCACCTAGTTCTAGATAAATTGTATGTTTACATGTTCTGCAGTCTATGTTGGATAGTCGATGTCTAGCAAAAGTGTTCCCAAGTCTTCTGCTTGATAAACCCTTGAATAATACAACATTAGTTATCTCAGGGCCATCCATCACCCTCCTCCCAGAGCAGAATGTGAAATTCAGGGATTGGAATTCAGAGGTTAGTTGGCAAGATCTTCTATGTAAGGATCCTGAGTTTGACTTCCTTCAGAATATCTATAAGTGCCTCATAACAAGCTGTAGTGGGTTTGGTGTTGGTCAAATGCCCATGTACCCTCTAGGTTTACTCATTCCCTGCTGTGAGAAAGGGTTAGGAAGAAGGTAAAGCAGGCTCAAAACTTTAAAAGTATAAAGAAAACTTTATTAACAGTAACTAAAAGAAAGAAAAATAATAATCAGAATAAAACCTTTAGAACATTTCTCCTTCCCCTACAACCTTTCCTTTACCACTAACAATGCACAGAAACAATTCAGTCAGTTTATCACTTCTAGAACAGTCTGTCTTCAGTTCACTTAGGGAGAGGAGTCCCTCTTGTCAATTTATGGAGACTGCTCCACAAGAAAACAGTTCTCTCATGGTTTTTAATTTCCATGAACAGCAACCGCCTGGAAATCTGCAATCATGAAGTCTCTCCTTTTTTTCACAGCTTTTGCCACAGCTGTGTTTATGGGCCATGTCAATTTATGGGGTACTATTTTAAGGATGAGCTGTTTAAGAGCAAGGGTTCTCTTTATCTGTCTCTGAGATCATCTTCATCTCTGGGAACACAGGTCTTCTTTCTCTGTGGGCAAAAGGTCTTCATCACTCTTCCCTCTCTGTTCAAGCTTCTCATGTAATCACAGCTACTTCAACATCTGCATACTTTAGCATAAATGCCTTTGCTCTTACCTACAATTTGAAACCTTCATTCCCCCATACTTTTCAATAAGGGTTACAAAGAAAAAGAGTCTGATATATCGATTATGTTCTTCTTCATAGTTTTATAAGAGGATTTCAGCCCCAACATGAAGGAATCTCCTCATCCCTCCAATCTGGGACTTGAGTCTTTCTTCACTGACTTTGGTGTCTTCATGTTCCTCTACATGCCCTCACTCTGTCCTTTTCTCTCACTTCAGAGAAGATTGATGTCTTGATGTCTGTGGGTCTCATCTGTGCACTGAAAGAGTTAGTATCCCCCAGGTCCTGCAGATGGTTATGTGATCCCTGCTGAGCAGCAATGCAGTCTCAGTGATGGGTTTCAGGCCATGCTGGGGGCTGTGTTGGAATCTCAGGGGGCCTGGAATCCCCTGCGGTGGCAGGACAGCCACTTGGCAGCTATACATGGGGGCATCTCCAGCTTTCTCAGTGGTTTAACAGACTGTCAATTCTCAAAGCTAATTACCAATTAGTTTTTCGTCAGACATGGAGGAAACTAGTAGCAGTTTCTCCTAGAAAGTCACTTCTGTGAATGGCTCTGATGCAAAGCCATCCCACTGGAGCAGCGCGCCAAGATCTTCTCGCACTTGGCACTTGCAGGGCTTCCCTTAGTGGTGCCTCCGTTGGTGTCTGGTCAAGGCTGAGTTGTGCCTGAACCTTTTGCCACACTCGGGACACTCATAGGGCTTCTCCCCGCTGTGGATGCGCTGGTGAGTGATGAAGTGGGAGTTCTGCTTGAAGCCCTTCCCGCAGTCGGGGCAGCAGAAGGGCCTCTCCTCTGTGTGAGTCCGCTGGTGCAGGAGGAGATTGGCCCAACTCTGAAACCTCTTCCTGCATTTGTCACACTCGTAGGGCCTCTCCCCAGTATGGCTCCTCAGGTGGACAGTCAGGTGGGAGAGCCTCCTGAATCTCTTCTGGCACTCCGCACACTCGAAGGGCTGCTCCCCGGTGTGGCTCCTCATGTGGACACTTAGGTGGGAGATCTGCCTGAAGCTCTTCCCACACTCCTCACACCTGTAGGGCCGTTCCCCAGTGTGGATTCTCCAGTGGCAGATCAGGGTGGATCTCTTGCTGAAGCTCTTCCCACATTTCGAACAGTTGTGTGACTTCTCATCATGAAGCTGCTCATGGACTCCCAGCTCCAAGCTCTGACCGCATCTCCGGCCACCTTCCCAGCCTGGAATGGGTTGCTCCTCCTCAGATCCCCATGATCTGCAGCCATTCCTTGTGTGGGATCTCTGGGGCTTTTCCTCTCTGTTAGATTCTTGCACCGTGGAGCCTCTCAAAATGGCCTCGTCCACGAGGTTCTGCTGCAGGGATTTGTCCTCCTTGGTCTCCATCCTCAACTCCTTCCAGAGTCAGAATCCAACCTGACACACTGTGGGTCAGGGTGTTGGTAGCAGCCCTATTAAATGGTGGCTGCAGTCCTCCTGCAGTGACAGGTGTGGTTCTTTTGGAGCAGTGATCCTGTAGAAAGGTGTAGGTTTCCTCTGAAGGTCCAGTGGTGATGTAGATGAATCTGGACTTCCTCTGGGAATCCTGTGGAAAAAAGGCTGCTCCTCTGGGATCCAGAGGAAAAGGCTGCCTGGGGTGTTCCAAGTCTCAGATTATATCCAGTTAGGAATGTTTGGCTCCTCCCTCTGGGCGGAGCCTCTCACAATGGGATGATGTAGCTTATCAGTGACACTCAGTGGCCCATTAACAGAAGATATCTCCCTGGAGGGAGGATGGGTTGTGGAAGAGATAAAGCAAACTGCCCAATTAAAACAAGGTAACTGCCCCACCTCCAGCAGATGGGAATAGAATCCAAACCCCCAGCTACATCTTGTAAACTAAGATACAGCCTTTCCAGGCAAAACCATGTGTATGGGTATATGCAGGCAAGGGATTGTTAAAACTAGCTCTGATTCTTGTTGTGATTGTAAAAACCTTTGAATTGAGTCTTCTCTCAGACAATCCAGTGTGATTGTGTTGCAAATAAGGAATGTATTTTAAGAATTTTGTATGCACAAGCAAAAATACACTGCTTATTGTAACTGATAGTCCAATGAAGATGTATCCGAGTTTAACTCCTTAATTCTGCCTGTGTCTTGAGCTGTCATTTTGGGTGTAAACAGTGCTGTCTGAGAATTCATCAGCAATCTTTCTGGCTCAGTAAGATGCAAAGCACCCTTTAGGGACATAGGTTTACAACTAAGCTTTCAAAGTCAGTTAGCATCTCTGCCATAATGATATTTCCTTTGTAAGAATCTACAGAACATGAGCATATGTGTATTAATTAATCTGTTCTCTGTGCTGAATATTTATTTGCATTTTATGTATACAAATGGGTAAAGATCTTCAGCAAGAGGAGTGGATTCATAGCATTTTTAAATCTAATAAATGGCACCTGTATTCACTGAAATGCAAAAATGTCGCCATCTGCCACTGCCAGCAACAAAAAACACTGCACTGTAGCCTTTCCACTACCACGTCCTACATGCTTTTGTCTGTGGCAAATCAGAGCCTCATAAATGCCCATGAGCACTATCTTCAGCTTTAAAGATTGTTCAACACAGCGTTTAGGAAATAAGAGGGAACTACTTCTGGTATGAAATTCTTGCATGTGAAAAAGAGCACCTGGAAGCCCGAGTTCTTTCAGAAGTAATTCCTAATGCTCAGTGAAGGGAATTAAACAAACAGCAAGGTTTATTCTGTCAGCTTCTTAGCAGGCTAACAAGAATTACTGCGCGCTAAGAATCAGCTGCTTGGAAGCTTGATGAATGTGGCAGCCAGGAAAGTACAAAACATGGCCAAGAGTTGCAAACCAGATATATATGCAGGCTGTTGTGCAGAGAAATGAAGAGGATAGGGAAAATCTCTCCCTAAATCCAAGGTGGAAAGGCTTTGCTCTACCAGGTTTTCCAAGCACTTTTACTGTGCAAAAAACTTTCTATATTGTGTCTGCATCTAGAATTGTAACTCTATTCCCTTGTAGTTCTATTCTCTGAGGAGAATAATAGCAGAAAAGTATTTTTATATTTCCGTGTGTCTCTGCTGCGACTCAGCAGCTGGAAACAGAGCCAAGTTCTCCAAGCAGGCAGCTCTGCACGGCCCACTGGTGACTGGGCTGGCACCCATCACCTGCAAATCTGCCTCAAACCAGGCCCAGGCCCCAAAAATACCTTTTCAGCAGCATTGTTTAACCTCATTTGGCAAAACCAGAATGAGTGATACTAGTCAGGAAGAGTCCTAAATATTGATTTAATTAAAATCAATCCTTCCACTCCCTGGTTAATGAATGAAATGAAGTCACATGCCCTTGTGGATAGTACTGATTTGTTGTATGGGTTTTTGTGTGCAGTTGGTTCAGTTTTTAAGTGTTTTCAGAGCTGCAAGAGACTTAGGAGAGACAGCTGTGGCTTTTATGTAATAACATTATTTCCAGAGCTAGATCTTTGGGAAAAAAAATTTAAAAGTAAGACTTGAAATAGAGTCATAAGTGCGGGTAAGCACGCAGAAGAGATTGACATGAGCTTTAGAGAAATGTAAATAATGTTTATAGTAATTTACTCATTTGTCCTTTTGTCTGTAACATCCAAATATATCTATTTTTGCAAGCAGATGCACTAAATGGCCTTACTGGTATTTCAGAAGGCTGTGCCTCCATGTTAGGACTTGTCTACCTCGGGGAAATGTGCTGCCCTTCCTGCAGCCCCAGCGCGGCGGTGGCTGCGTGAAAGCAGCGCAGGAATGCCCGGGATCTTTCCTAATGTAGATGTGCTGAGAGTCACGAGGGTTAGAGGCACTGGAGCTCCTTTCTGCCAAGCTTTCCCTCACAAGTCACAGTCTGGAGCAGGATCCTGGCTTTGCCCAGCCCCTGCTGGAGGATGGAGCACCTTGTGTGACCTGCCTCGCTCTGCCTGCGGCGGAACTGACACCGCAATCGCTCAGCACAGACCGTGCAGCGAGCTCACTTAATCCTCCCCAGCGAACACATGAGCCACAGTTTGCCTTTCAGTCTGTAAATTGTTCTTTTGTTTTGCAGGCTTTACTGAACACAGTTTTATTTCATGTGACTGTGCTATTTATGGAGGAGTAAATATTGCCGGGGGTCTATTTAAAAAGGCCAATGACCTGGATTTTTTTCCATTTGAATTATCTCCAAGAGTCAGACGTGTTTAACAACTGATTTCTACCCCCCCCCCCACCTTGTTTCTGTAGACTGCAATAATTTCTAACATCTTAGATCAACACCAACTAAAATGACAAAGATTTTGAGTGAAATAAAACTGCATGTAGTATGAATGTGATCAGACAGTACATGACCTTGCCATTTTTGGAAGAGCTGAATTCCATCCTGATTTACCAGTTAACAACATAGCATGTTTTATACCTCTGAATCTAAGCCTGCTGTTGTAGTAATTTGAGTTCGTAACTCTGGTTTGTTCCTTTTATTGCTGTTTTTACAAAACCAATTATCAAGTATGTTTTCACAAATTTTAAGTAAATAAATAAACAAGCCATGTTTTCAGAAAGGGAAGATTTAAACAGGCAGATGTTCTTCTTGCTGTTCCTGCAATCTAAATAGCAGTATCCCTTTGCTGTTTAAGAAAGAGAAAGTTGAGCATTGCAGGGGGAAAAGTGCTATATTTTCACTTTAAAGAAAGACCTTTGTGAATGCAAACAGGTAGCCAAATATCTGAAATATTACATAGATTTGAGTATTCTTAGAAGTTGAGCTGACCATATCTTTTTAATATTGTCTTGGTTTGGAAAGCCAGGTGTCTGCTAAGGAAGGCAGGAGCCTCCCCTGAAATGGAAAATGTAAACCCCCTCCCTCTGAATTGTTAAAAATTTGAAACTAAGCGGGGGCTCTCAGGCAAGAATATGGGATCAGGAATAACAGTTCTTTATTAGGGAAGAAAATAAAAAGATAAAATAAACAATGCAGTAAATACAAAACAACACTGACAGAGTCAGAACCCAACCTGACACCCTGTGGGTCAGGGTGCTGGTAGCAGTCCCATTGGAATTGTGGCTGCAGCCCTCCTGGAGTGTCAGGTGTGGTTCTGAGGGATCCTGTAGAAGGGTGTAGTCTTCTTCTGAAGATGCAGTGGAAGAGGCAATATTCCTCTGGGAAATCCAGTGGAGAAGCCATACTGGTGTTCCAAAACCTCAAGATTGTATCTGGGTAGGAATGCTTGGCTCTTCCCTCTGGGTGGAGCATCTCACAATGGGATGCTGTGGTTCTTATCAGTCATGCGGTGACATTCAATAGTCCATTATCAGCAGATGTCTCACCAGAGGGAGGAGTGGCTATGGAAGAGATAAGGAAAACTGCCCACTTAACAGAAGACAACTGCCATATAGATGGCAAATAGAATGCAATTTTCTTGGCAACCCAGGACAAATATATATATGTTTTCTTAACAGTATACAATGAGTAGTATAATGAGCTTCAACTTGAAATTTTGCTGTAGACATACTTATCTTGACCTAGTCATATAAAAGTATGAAAATATAGAATTTTTGTACTGAATGCTGTTTAATATATGTTCTTAAGTCTGTGGTTTTTACCATGTCATTAAAAGGCACCCTGGCTTCAGCATTCGCAACCCACTTTTCCCCTGGAGCAGTGGAGCAGGTGGACAGGGATAGGATTCCTTCAGGCTGGTCTTATTACCATCACACCTGATTGCATTTCTTCAAAATTTCACCTTTCCTGGGGAAGGAGCATACAGGACAACACATAATTCAGTGCTCTAGTGGTATAAACAATGAGCACATCTTCAGCATTATTCTGGCTTGAGCCACACCACTCCAGGGAGTAACCTTGCTGCACGAGCGGCCCCATACATATGCACACATTTGTATATTTATTTATACATTTACATATACAAGTTCTACCAGTCCTGCCTAATCCTTTGGGAAAATGCGAAGCAGGAATGGCAAATCTTCTGGCCTTGTTGATGTCTTAGGAGAGGCATTTAGTTCAAGGTGTTGGGGAAAATATTCCACACAGCTATTGGATGCTTCTTCAAATGAAACAAAACTGATTTTTGGAAAAGATTATTTACGGACAAAAAAGCCTTCTTTAATGTTTTCCATTTAAGCCCACCACTTATTACTTCAGCCTTCTAATTTTTAGTGGCCCTTTTCAAACATTGGAGTTTACCAGCAGGTTATTTCACACTTGAAATAGATGCTGTCTTCCTTGAGTAAAAATTGTTTCTGTGAAATGGACTGCAGCCAGTGGCACCTACAGCCTCCACTGTAGATGAGAAGTACAAGTGCTGTTTCATTCTCAGCTGTAACATGTCTTCAGTTCTTGTTTGTATTACCTAACAAGAGTTTTCAGATTCTAACTCAGGCCATCTTTTAAAAATAAATTAGCCACAGCCCTAATTAGCCAGCACTGGTCAGAGCAGATCACAATGACTGCATATGCTACTCGATCTGCCCCTTTGTTAAAAAGTTGGCAACTTATAAGAAAAGAAAAAATTCAAACTATTTTCTGTCTTAATAGACCTCAGTACTCTCTGTGGTGAAGCAGAATAATTATAGTATAACTGAGCACCTGCTAGTTCCTTTCTAGATTATTAAATTATATGCATGTTCTCCTACAGGGGTATCTCATATTCCCCTTACATCTTTCCTTCAAAAACTGGTGGCCTGGTTATTCTCTACTCTAGTTTTTGGAAACCACAGAACCACCAAATTCATCAATTTACATTTACATAAAATGTACTGGTACATCATTAAGGAAAAACACCTCAAAATAGCCCAAAGGTCAGATTTTATAACTTAAAAACTTAAGTTTCCATTTTCTGAAATTAATGTTTAAAAAAATATTAAGTTTTCCTTTAAAAATTATATTGAAGTGAGTTTCTGGAAAGTAAAGCCGTGGTAGGCAGCAGAAGTATGAGCTGATGTGTAAGTAAAGCTCAATGCAGTTTTAAGAGGATCAGTTCTAAACTGATTTCTATAGTTTCTATAGTTGAAAAGGCCTTCCAGTTTTATTCAGTACTGGCACAGTCAACTATCTGTTTTCTCCATCACTCTAACAGATAGAAGATGGGATCTCTTCTTGATGGCTTTCATTAATATTCACCACATATCCAAAGTAATGCAGACAAATTGGTACACTAACCATATATATTTGATTTCTGTGGTTCTTATCTCTGCATATATGTCCTAGATAGAAAACTACTTTCTGTCTTCCACAATTTTTACCACAGAGATTTCAGAGTATATATGAGTTCTTGGCTTTTTGAGATAAAAATGTCTTTGCTCTAGTCCAGTGTTGAATGTATTTCTGTCTACACACATAATTACTAAGCACTACAAAACTATTGTGACTGAAATGTCTTTAGTATTTGTTTTCCCTGTCCAACAGAGCAGTGGGGATTTCAAAAGCTTTTGTTTCTGCAGCTTGGGGGTTTTTTTTGTAGGGGGAAAAAAGGAAAAAGCCAAAATTATTGTTACCCAAGTCTTACTTAAATATCTGGGTTGATTGTCTTGGCTGCTCAGCTGCTGTTTGTGAGGTGAAAGTAGGCTCAGTCCTGCTCCCTGTGAGAAAAAAACCCATAAAATATATCTTTTAAATGACATTTAAGCTCCGTTTGATCCCAGACATACGGGGTGGCCTGCATGTTCTACACATCTGAAGAATTTTGGGCAATGTTATTGTTAGTGTGGTGTTTTTAATGTGGCACAAGCTGTTTGCTGCTGGGGCTGTACCACATATTTGTCAGAGGGATGCAGAGCCATTAACTTTAATGGCTTACCAGATGAAGTGGAAAGCCCTTAAATAGGAGGAAGGAACAGGAATTAAAAGAATACCAGTTCCAGAGGGTCTCACAGAGGGGAAAATAGGGGAAGACTCATGAGTCCTTCCAAGGTTTGAATTGGAGAGAAAGATAATTTTTTGTAGCAAGAGAAAAGGACATTTAACCATGAGACACTACAGTGACAAGGAAAGGCACTCTGATTTTGAGGAGACAAGGTGAGATGCAGGAAGCTTGTGGATCTGACCTATTGCTAAACAATACCATGGAAAAAAACACCTACAAAGCTGGAGCTGCACCAAAGGATTAATAAAAAATCCCTATCTCACCATAAAACCTGCACGTGCTTTGCTTCTCTTTGTCCAGCTGCTCTGCCTTTGGGAAGGGATGCTTCCCTCTTTATTCCTCACACTTTAGAAGTGGTTGCCACAGCCCAGCCACTTTATGCTTTTCAGGATTATTATTATAGATCTGAAGAGGCTTGGAAGTCTGCACAGATCACGAGAAGAGACTGTCAGCAGTATTTGTGAGAGTGGGGTTATTTCTTTTATAAGCAGAATATTGCAATGTTCTGTTCATCTGATTAATAATAAGCACATTATTTAAAGCTTTTTTTTCTTTTGTTAGATAATGCAAAGTGAAAATAGTTTTCATTAATCGATGTTTTCCCCCTGCCTGGTACTTTTGTGACCATCCTAATTTCTAGTACTTGCTTTGTGCATCTTTTTTAGCTCTGTTACATTAAGGAAGTTCATCACCTTCACCAAAGATTGACTTTAGTTGAGGATCTAGCAATTTCTTCAGTCTTTTCTTAAGAAGTTTCTTTTATTTCTGCCCCCAAGCTACATTTAGTTTTTTACATTTGCTGCTTTCACTGACAACTGAACTCTCTTAACTGCAAACACTCTGTTGCTGTAGGAACTGTGGTGCTGTGTGATTTACTGTTGCTTTTAGCTCTGCACACCAGAGCTGAAATTCTGTGTAATACTTCCATAGGCCAAGTCATGCTAGGTGTCTTTAATCAAGATTGCATGCTGCTATCATTTGGCTACATCTGAACATTAATTAGGCACTTTGAGGAGTAAATAGTTTTAATATATTTAGGTAAATGTTAATAAACTGGTAAGAAAAGGGATCTTTTATGGACGAGGTAACCAAAACTGTAGGAGCTGCTTTCCAGGTAAAGAATTTTCACTGAGTTCAATTTGTTAAATGTTGTCTTAGGTTGGAAATGGAGGGTGTATTCTATTCCTATCTGATGGGGCAGTTATCTTCTGTTTATTGGGCAGTTTATCTCTTCAACAACCCATCCTCCCTCTGGGGAGACATCTGCTGTTAATGGGCCATTGAGTGTCACTGCAGGGCTGATAAACATGACATCAACCCATTGTGAGGTGCTCTGCCCAGAGGGAGGAGCCATTCCTACCTGGATATAATCTTGAGATGTGGCACATCTGCCACTCCAGGAGAGCTGCAGCCACAATTCCAATTGGACTGCTACCAGTATCCTGACTCTGTCAGTGCTGTTTTGTATTACTGCATATTTTATTTTATTTTATTTTATTTTATTTTATTTTATTTTATTTTATTTTATTTTATTTTATTTTATTTTATTTTATTTTATTTTATTTTATTTTATTTTAATTTTCTTCCTTAATAAAGAACTGTTATTCCTGCTCCCATACCTTTGCCTGAAAGCCCCCTTAATTTCAAAATTTTAACAGTTCAGAGGGAGGAGGTTTACATGTTCCATTTCAGGGGTGGCTCCTGCCTTCCTTAGCAGACACCTGTCTTTTCAAACCAAGACAGATGCCTATTGTTCTGTGAGGGGGGGCAGAAGAAACAGAAACTGAGACAGGACAGTAAGAAAGGGATCACTGCAGCCACAGAAGCACCAATAGTCTGGCAGTGTTAAAAATAGTTAAAAAGAGGACCTTTGGCCAGATTGCTAGCTAAAAAGGGGATCTGATTTGTAAGCAAAGCCTGCCTTTTCAGCTGCTTGATTCCTTTTGCTTTCAAGGACACAGGATGTTTTTCCTCCCTTATAAGTAAACAGAACTGAACAAAGTAATGCTGGTTCCAATTTCTTCTTCTACAGAAACTAAATCATACATTATCAGTTCTAGTTATGAAATGATTTAAAGAAGCAGCATGCTATTCTCATGGTTGCTGTCCAAAATCAGAAGATTTCCCTTTCCCTTCCTCCTCAGCCATTCCAGTTGGTGATCCTGGATTTCCCAAGGGCACAGAGCACATCCTGCTGTGGCTGGTACCATAAGGTGTGATGCTCTCTAGGAGATCAGGGTAGCTCTCTCCAGAAATTACTGGTGAGCATACAGAAAGGAAGGAAATACACATTTTTATGATACTTTCAAAGTTAGACTGCAAACTGGTGCTAGTGTTTTCATCAGATTTTCCTTACTGCCTTCCCTTCAGCGTTAGGGCTTAATGGTTTCCAAAGATGCTTGTTCATCTCCACAAGAGAAAACACTGGAAAACTGTTTAGGTTCTTTAGTTTTCACCATTGCTTCATGTGAGTTATAGGTCTGTCTATTTCAACAAAAAATTCCAAAAAATAATAAGGCAGTGGAATTCCTTTTTAAAATGTGTCTCATAATGGTAATATCCAGATTATGTGAACATCAGAAGTTATATTAGAATAGTGTCATGTTTCCATGCTGTGTCAGTGTCATGCACTTGGAACTATCAGACATTAAAATATTGGCTTCTTGACAACCCTTTTTTGCAAATTTATCTGTGTTGCTGTGACCTTTAACTGGGATTTTTCTTCTGCAGATTAATACAAAGAGGGGACCAAGAAGCTGTAAAGGGGCCTGATTTCCTCTGGTAGGTGCCCGAGGTCCTGCAGCACCTCAGTGACCACCGATTATTGGGGAGTGAGGTGACTCCCCATGACCTCCCTGGTGCCCCAGTGCTCCTGAGGGCAGGACACTGGCAGTGCCAGGGCTGGCTCTGTACATTGAGCAGACACAAACCCCAGGGCTGGAGAGCTCTCACAGGGATCCTCTTGTGCTGGAGCAACTGCTGTGGTGTCCCCATCACAGATTTCCGTGGCATTCAGAAGTTGCTTTTTTCTTTCAGACACCCTGAAATGTAAAATCCTCCCCTTGCGTGGTTAAACTTGGCTAACAGACTCAGGATTTGTCTGTTGTGGGGGTTCATCTAAGGGTCAGGACAGCAGAGAGTGTGATTGTGCAAGTCCCACTTCCTTGAGAAAGCAGGAAAAGATGGAGCTGCCAGCAGGTTTTGGTGTGAGCCATAGCGTGACCTGCATTTGCACATGAGCCCATCAGTCTGGGTGGGACTGGAGAGGGCAGCCAGGGAGACCTTGGGCAGTGCCACCCTGGGCATGGCTGGGCACCACTGCCCCACTCAGCCCCTGGCAGGAGCTGTGCCCAGCCCTGGCCACCATGGCTGTCCTTGTGCCAGGGGACACCACTGGGGCTGTCCCTCAGCTTGCACAGGGGCTGTCCCCAGGGCAGCTCCAGGGTCACACATGAGGCTGAAAACCTCCTTGTCTACTGCCCAAACTCCTCCCTGGGGGCCAGGAATGGTCATTAGTCTGTGGTTAATCCTTACTGTGTTCCCAAGAGACAATGACCATCAGCACTAATAATATCCTGACTCTCAAATTTATCCCAGATTGAGCCACCCCTCTGTGGAGCACAATGATCCCTACTCCAAGACAGGACAGGGACGTGATTTTCAAAATGAAAGAGTTTTACCAATGGTAGTCACAATTTAGCTGTTTTGCTATAGTGCTGCTCCTGGTCTGAGAACAGAGAGAATGAGACAAAAACAATGCATGATATAGGGGGAAAAATTTATTGTTTGGAAAATAAGCTTACAAAATTTGCTACTCTGTTTACATAGTTAATTTAGTCTAACAGTGAACAAATTGATTTCCTAAATTTGCCTCTACAGCTCTTTCCCTTGTTACAAATTTCTATGACACTTTATCAGGTAAAGTGTACAACTTATAATGAAGATAATTCTGCCACCACCATGAGTTTTGCAGAAGTCTTGTCTAGCATGATTTGTTTTTAACGAGCTCATAGAGATTCTTTGTTTTCATGGACAAAAAATTTTGAAAATATAATTGTACTTATTTCTTGTCAAGATGAAGTTGCCAGCTAAATGGAATTATAGCTTTGGCACAAGTTCTGAGGCAGCGCTCCTCTGAGAAAACTTGTTTCACTTTCAAGGAGTGTGTGCTCTTAAGTCGGATCCGCTGGTTATTTTAAACAAATGCAACTGATTTAGGAAGATACATGTGCTGGATACTGGGGATATCCCTACTTTATGGAGTTACTTTATATCCACTGTCTGAATTGCCAAATGTGTTGCAAGATAAACAGTATTTGGTGAAGTTTCCAAACGATGCAGTGACATGACTATGTGAGAATAATTATAATTTTCCATGCTTGACTTGTGGACATGGATGCTTGAATTTGGTTTTATGCATGGCAACACACTCAATTTCATATTGTAAGGGGTTCATCTACATGTGTTGTAGGAAATCCTTCAATCCAATAAGCTTTGGCTGCATGGTATTAGACAGCTGCCTATGCAAAACTAGATACAGCCACTTATCAGTTTATCTTTGGATGATATTTCTGTTAAATCAGACTTCCAGTGTGGGAACCTTTGTGTCTTTTAGAGAAATCACGATATATGTGGTAATTCTGATGTTAAAATCCACCCTTTTTTTTTCTCTTGCTTTATCTCTGTGGGCAGCAAGAAGATAACATCTTTCAATTATCTACTGCCACCACATTCAGGACCAAACACAGGCAGTGGTGGTGTTCCCACAGTCTTACAGCAGGAGACAGAAGCCAGTCTTACAAAATCATTTTAAGGAAGGAAAATTGCAAGGTAATTAACTTCTAGATTCCTGTCGTCATGTCCAGGCAATGCAGAAGTTAAGAACTGATAGCTCAGAGAGCTGTCTGCTTGAATATCTCTCCACACCAATGAGTCAGAGCTTGCATCACATCTCTTTTGGAAAGAGAAGGGTCTGGTACCTTCACAGCAAACCATCACTGAACTGTTAGGATGGGCAGAAATGGGATTTTAGAAATAGGAACTAGACTGTATTTTTAGCTATTAGTTCAGTTTGTTCAAAGTCCAGTAAATTTAATTGCAGATAGATACTCACTGTGATTCATGGTGTGCAGCCAGCATTAGTTCCTCATGTTCTAACAAGGAGCTGCAATGTTTAATATTAGATCCATTTTTATAAGAAAAGAATAAAGCAGCTGGACTATAGTTCTGTTGTGTAGTTTCCACTGAATACTGCTGCACTTGTTTGAGTATTTTTGTGGCTTGAAAGAGTGGTATGAGCTCTTGTATGTTTTTTTCCCTTGTTTTTTGTTTGCTTATGCTACTGCCTTGCACTGTTTTAATTTGCTTTTACAGTGGCCCATTTTTCTTTGTCATTTATTTTGTTTTATGATATATCTCTCTCTGATAATGAGCTGGCCTCACTTCTGTGCTATGTCATCCGAGATTGTTGCTTCAGCAGCTGCAAAGAAGTGTGAATTTCAACACCTCATGGCTGCAAGCAGGCTTTAAAAAAACAGAACAAAGTCCTTGGGCTGTGCTGGCTGTCTGACTATACAGTTGCTGTTCAGAGAAAAAAGCAGATGTGACTCCAGGGCCCAGAAATATAGACAAAGGTAGTGCTCCTATCCACAGTGGTGAGAGGACTCCATCGTGTTGAATATTGAGATCCTCTCACTATTGGTAATGGGGTGTAGAGAACAAGTGCTCTTATCAAGTGGTCACTTGTTTGCTCAGGTAGGAAAATTTAGCATCCAAAGCCACCTCTTTTAAAGACCTGGTATATTTGTTTTCCATGAAGCCTGCATCTGATGGCGGGGCTCTGAGATGCAGAGCCCTGAGCCTGCCAAGAGCCCCTTGACCAGGGCAGATTTCCTACCAGGGCTTGAGACTCTGCACTTCACAAGCCATGCAACTTCTGCACACTTATTTTTATGTTATTTTTATCTGTATTCCACAATGGCTGCAGACCCATTCTCCTGGGTGCTGGATAAGCCCACAGAAATACAACCACTATTAAAGAACTTACATATTTCAGATGGATTCATATAAGTTAATCTTGGGCACAAAAGGTGCCCGAATTAGGGATATATGCTCCCTCCGCAGTCAGTGGAGATGCAGTTGACAGATGTGCTGCAGTTGCATTCTTGCAAACTCTCAGTATGGGGATGCTGATTGATATTTAACAGGTACAACTAACTTTTGGAGTGAAACTGAGCTAAAGTTTCCAGTTCTGAAGGATGCAGCAAAAAGGGAGGGAGGGAGGTAACTGTGTCACCTTGGATGAAAGGCTGATTTGCCTGCATTGTGCAGGCTATGGATGCACAGCCATGCCAGTCCAAACCAGGAATTTCACCAGAAATCTAGGGAAGAAGCCATACAGGTGGACAAATGGGCACACAACTGTATGTCAGGCCTGCTAGAGTCATGGTCAGATGAAAGCAAAGAAAAAGAAAAATGTCAGGGACACATGTGGTCTGGGTTGTTTGGCCAATGTCATGTTAGAGGTAAAAATTGTGGTTTTCTTGCTGCTAACCTCCTTCCTAGATTTGAGAGGTGATAACTGGAAAATGGTTGAAGGATAGCTAAGTAATGGATTGGGAATACTGTCTGTGGAAGGACCACTGGCGATGGCCAATTTGGGAAAATGTTGAAAGATGAAAAGCAGGTCTCAGTTCAGAAGCTGGGGTGAGGGCATTAAGGATGGGAGGGCTCCCATTTCTGCTTGTGCAACCTCAGCCCATTTGAGAGGCTGGGGAGGGCAGCTCCAGAGCACAATCAGAGCGGCCAACAGGACCCTGACATGTCTTAGTTTCTGCTGCAAATACAGACAAGTACATATTGTGCCTGTTTTGAATTGCCAGAGTACCTAAAATGTTTGAAAAGGCCTTGTTAATAATTGTATTAACTCAAAAATAACACTCTTGATAACTGCTGAAATTGTAGGTAAATCATGTGTTTTGGTTGTGGTTCTGGTACAGTTTGTTCTCCTCAAATTTGAAAGGATTTTATTTTTTCATAAACTCTTGAGAATAAGTGAGCACTATGTGAACATAAGAATGAAGGAACTGATTCATAGATTTGGAACTAATTTTCTGCTCAGGTCTGTTATTGATTTTTTTTTTGTATTCTAACAATATTTACTCTTTTTATCTGGGCTTCTCTGCAGTGTGTGTTGAAGTCCACTGCAGCTGAGTGATTGATGGGGTCCAAGGCTTTGCACAGAGGATCATCACTGGCTGAAGTTTCTGAAAGCTCAGGTGCTTTGGCTCTTTCACTGGGCCAGCCTTTATGAATAATGTAGGCTCTCTCCATTTTTTATATTCCTTAATTTGAAACTCTGAATAATGTTCTCTGAGTCTCATTTCTGAGCAGTCATTCATTTGGGTGGCTTGGGACTACAATGACGTTCTGTTGGACATTCAAATTACATTCAGATGAAGTAGTTTTCTTACCTGCTTCAACATTTTATCTCTAAACCTCCCAAATCTAGACTGCAAATTTTCAAGGTGAGATGAATAATTTCTGTACCATGTATTTACTCTTGTAACAAATTTCTGTGGGTACAGCCAAGGTAAGTCTTCCCTCTAGAATAGCTGATTAGGTTAAATATTCTAACACATTTTTTCCTGCTCAGAGATGAATGTGAACTGTATAGCACTTATGTACCATTCACCCTCAAAATTGGGTTTTTTTGCATCTTAAAGGATACACAAAATGTATTGGATTTAATTCTCAAATCCTCAAGGCCCATTTGTGAACTGATATGTTTGCAAAGAAAAGCAGGCTGGTGTCAGCAGCTGGTAGAGACCAGCACCTTCACTCATGAACATCAGCAGGGTTCTCTGACTTGGTGGTTTCTTCTAATTCAGATTCTAATTACCCTTTATAGCTCAGCTTTCTTGAAGCAAGGAAATTTGGGGTTAAGGTCCATCCTGACCCATCTGGCTGTTTCCATAAATGACAGCCCAAACCACTGGTGACCTGCAGCTGGGACAGTACAAAGAGCCCAGGAGCAGAGAGCCCATGGTGCCCGCAGCTCAGGAAGGTGCATTGCAGACCCCTGGCCATCCACTCTGCTCCAAGGTGTGTTTTGAGCACTGTAAGGCACAGCCTTCAATATAACAAAGTGCAGGTTCCTCCATAAACTGCCTTGGCAAGACACTGCCACAAGGCCCAGGCACTGCAGACTTTTGCTTTTTGTGTACAACAAAAAGACAAGATGAAACCCCTCAGAGATGAAGCCTTTTGCTCTGTGACTTGTTAATTTCAGTTTCCAGGCATCTCTGAGTTAGGAAATGAGTCATATGGTTATTATTTACTCATCAGCTCTGCAGTTTCTGGTGTCTTAATCATTTTGGTTGTAACAGGGAGTGCTACCTTCTTCAAAATAAAGGCTTGAAAGATGAGCAACTAATTGCAGTCTTCAGTCCTTTGGTTACAAACCAGCTGCATGTACAGGGCTGGCAGCCATGTTAATGCCTAGAATGAGGCACTTGGCTGCAGTGTTTAGAGGGATCTCCCAAGTAATTAGTCTGTAAGGAGATTTGGAGGAGATGCAGGCAGTAATACAGGGGTATCCAACTACAAAGCCAAAGCCCAAGGCTTCCCAGTGCCCCTGTGCCTGGGTGAACCCCGAGCTCTGCCACCTGCTATGCTCATGGGGCTCAGAGGTGCCAGAAGCTGCTCTCAGAAGTGCTCTAAAACTGCCATCCTGTCTCCCAAGGTGATGGCCCCACTGTGATTCATTGTTTTCTGTGATTTGTCTCTTCCTAAACAAAAGTGGGAGGGAAAAAGGATTCCACTTTCCCAGTCCTTTATGGCCTCTAATTTTGCCATGGAGTCTCTCTCACTGCAAGACATCCCTTGCAGTCTAGTCCAACTCACATGAACATGGAACGGGAGTTTTGCAGTGGCAGCTCTCTGTGAAACCCTTTCTGAGCCTGAGTGCAGCTGTGGCAGCCCCTGCTGTGGTGTCTGAATACCTCAAGCACCATTGCCACATTGAGCTCCAAACCTAGACATAGGTTTAACAAGTGTGGTGAATTTTGGGGCTGTCTGCAGTTTGAAGTGACCCACAAGCATGTCTGACCTGCTTGTGTCACCTTCCTTCTGTGTGCAGCGTTGGGGAGCTCAGAGTCTCGCTGGGTTTTGCTGCCGAAGCCATGAGGTGGATGCACAGGCCTTTCTACAGAGATTGCACCTTCGCCCACAGCTGCTGCTGCTGTAATTGCTCCTTTGCTCACAAGAGCTGTTTGTGCCTTATTTGCTGTCTCTGTCACCGCCACAGAGCTGTACTAGATGTCACTTATCCCTGGATTACTGCTCTTCTCAGTAATCATCAGACTTTCTCACTGCACATGCCTGTAGGATTTTTCACTTTACTTCTTTTATGGAAGCACCTACGAGTGCTCCATTGAAATATAAGAGTTGTGATTTGAATCCTGTGTGCAAATCCATAAAAATAAGTTGTCCCTCTCCCAGTTAAACAGCTTACAGTGTAAATAAATTAAAAAAAAAAAAGCCACTGATTGGACAAAGCTAAGCCATTTCAGTACTGCATTTCTGATATTTAGTGTCCCTCTGAATTGTTGGCCGGATCAAGACTCTGTGAGACTGTGAGTGCTGGTTCTGGAGACGCTGAGAAAAAGGGGAACAAATAAATTCATCAGTTATCCACAGAGTTCCTCTTCACTGCACACAAGCCATAACCCAAGTATCACACTGTCATTAAGTCCTATCCACTTAGCCACTTCATTAGTTCAGGGATTGTGTTGCTTTTAATCTTTGTGATCTGGGTCAGAGCGGGATTCAGGCTGATGTTTCAGTCAATACAGGGCTTCAGTTTCCTGCTCCTGACACCCTGGTTTGCAGAGTGGCTGTTCTCACCCAGCTGGAGTAAATATGAAGGAAATCAGATTTTGAACCTTGGCTTTTTTTTCTTTAATAGTCACATCAGTTAGGTCCTTGCCTTGTTTTTTCCCTAGGTTGTTGTTTAAATGACTGGCACAAAGTAATCAGGGATGAAGCACCCACCATACTGAGCACTGTGCAGCCCTTTGCTTCCCCAGCTCTCAGAGATGAAAGCTTGAGAGTGTTTCAGGCAAAAGTGAGTTTTCCTGTCTGGGGCTGCAGATTAGTTCCCTGAGTGATGTTTTACAGCAGCCTGGAACTCTCCCATGTGCAAGGAGGACATCAGTGAAATGCAGGCAGCTCTCCAATGTCCTTCTCAGGCTTCCCTTTTGAAAATACAACTGTTTCTGCAGCTGACACCACCAGCAGAGACATCACATGCAAGTTTGCAAGTCCAAAGAGTTGTGGGACTTCTCCCAGGACAGTCAGGCTGTGGTTAACATAAACAGACAGTTCTCCATACTAATTTGTAATAGATGAGCTTGACTCCTCATCAAATGGCCAGTGCCAGCTGTGGCATGAAGATGTGTTCAGGGGTGGTGACTGTCTTTGCTTCAGATGGAAGAGTCTCTCCCTTTTTTCCTCCAGCTTGTGACTGCCTCAGAGCAGGACAGGTTGATGTGTGCCCAGGGGCTTGAGGGGACGCTGACTCCCTTCAGTTGGCATGGAGGAGTTACTCCAGTAGTGATCTCCTGTTGCCCGGAGTAATTGTGTCACTGTTACCAGAGAAGCGGGGAAGATAGATGCACACATGTAGGTACCTTACCCACATTTGTGGGGTGGCTGCTTATTTCTGATTCAAATGTATGATAAATCTGAGCGTGCAAGAGCCTCAGAGAGAACCTACATGGGGAAAAACGAGATCTGCACTTAAGGATACCTCTTTGCAATGGAAAATAGGCTGGTGAGGCGGTCTCATGGTAAGAAGAAAACTACCTCTCTCAAATTGTATTTGTTCTCTCCCTTTCTATATGAAAATGCAGGAATAAGCAGGTAACAGTATTGCTTAACATCCACCTGTCCCGCTGGAATAACCGGGCTCATGCTGGCCTTCTGCTCCAGCTGGTTTGTTAACCCAGCTCACAGGAACAAAGGGGAAGTGAATGTTGTCAGGGAAAATGGAATTCAGATGATCATACACATAGGGGAGGAGTCAAGCCTGGGATCAAACCTGGGAAGAGGTTTGGCAGCTGCAGCAGCACACAGAAAAGTGCAGCAGGGAAGGCAAAGGGGGGTTGTGATAAAGAGATCTCCAAAGAAAACACCAGAAGAACTGATAGAGAAATAAGCAAGTTCAAGTAAAGGTGAAATTACTTGGGACTTCTACCCAATTTACACAGAGGTTTTATTAACAAGCATATGATTTTTCTTTTGAGATAGATAGATAGATAGATAGATAGATAGATAGATAGATAGATAGATAGATAGACATACATATAGCCAGTAAAATCTGCCCTCTGCATACAAAGGTATAAATAAGTATGCACTCTCAATGTGTGTAACTGGACTAAACTGTACCAGTATACTTGCTACTGTGCTAGAAAAGCATTATGCTGCTCTGTGTTAGCATAATTAAAGTAGCAGAACTGGTAAGCATAGATGAATCCTTGAAGACCTTGGAATGTTGTTTGGAGTCATGTGGAGCTGCTGGCCTCATTTGTATTGCATTGCTTTTTAAAACTGTTTTTCTGTTTTGGTGTTTTACCCAAAAATATTTCCTTATTGCCATATAATCCCACTGAGGGT
Source organism: Melospiza georgiana (assembly GCF_028018845.1). Taxonomy (NCBI): domain Eukaryota; kingdom Metazoa; phylum Chordata; class Aves; order Passeriformes; family Passerellidae; genus Melospiza; species Melospiza georgiana. Next base: position 35,566,626 of record NC_080432.1, read on the forward strand.
ACTGTATGTGCTTAACAGCATATGTGGGTTTGTTTCTGAAGGGTTTCTTTTTTAATGTGCAGGGCTGCTGAGGCTTTGAAGAGAAATGCTGAATCACTTTTTTAATGAGGTGTGGAAAGTGAACTGTGGGAATAAGTGGACTTGGCTGGACTGCAACTTCCCTAGATCCCATGAGAGTTTTGAGTGTCGGACAGATGCAAGAGTCCAATGTTAAGAATATCTCAGAAACATGAAGTTCCTGAAGGAAATACTAATCATCATCACATGCATTCTAAACCCTAGCAGCTCCTGAGTTTTGAAGCACTCACCCTGTACCTACTGATTCAAAGGAAGGGAGTAGTTAATAGCTAGAAGGGAGTAGCAGCATTCACTACATAAAGTCCATAAATATTATAAGCCAGTAAAAATATGTCCTAAAACAACTAGTAATATTAACAGTAATAACCTCTCTCAAATACTGTAGCTTCAACAGAATGTATGGGGGAAGATTCTGACCTCCCTCACCCTTTGCCAAAGGCAGAAGCACAATTCTAAGCACGAGGGAGAGGAATAGCAGAGGATTGTCATGCCCCAGCCCCTGGGAAAGATAAGCCAGATTCAGAAGTTACAAGAGGCATTTCTACACACGTCACTGCAGAGAGGGGACATTTCTCTGAAGCAGCTGAAATATTTTATCTGTTTAGGAGGAGTTATAGCAACAGTAATCAATGAGATACTGGCTAAGAAACTTGTGAAGTAATCTGGAGGATTTTAGATGGAGACAAAATATTCCTTGGGGGGCCTGGAGAAATATGTGCAACCATCTTTCTTTGAAGAGAATGAGAAACAGCTTTTTTTTTTTCCTGTGGTTCAAACAGTGCTAAAAGCAAATGGGTCTTGTCTTTGCTCCAGCTAAAAGGATCTTGCTTCTCTAAGCAGGAATATTTGGATCTGCCTGGGAGGCTGGCACAGCTTTGCGTGCTCCGTGCGTGCTGAGTGCGCAGCTGGATACCTGCAGAGTGCTGGGCGACCACAGACTCATTTCCATGGGCACTCCAGCATTCCTGGGGGAGGAGAGGCTCTTCATAAGCCTCTTCATAATGGACGTGTAAGCATGCAAGCTTTATTACCTGCCAGCTCACCAGGAAAGTATGCCATTCCTGCACCAGCGGATGTGTAACCAGGGCTGGCTAATTATCCCCTGCTCTGCTGCCAGCAGCTCTGCCTTGCTCTGTCCTTGGGCTTTTCACTGCTGCACACAAAGCAGGAGCCTCTTGCTCGCTCCTCTGAACCACTTCTGGTGTTATTGCAGCCGCTGGAGAGAGGCAAGGACATAGCAGGGAAGAGCTGGGCACGCTGCTTTGTGAAGAAAATCGAGGAGACGCCGATGTCAGTGCAAATCCTTGACTCAAAAAGTCTGTGCCTGCAGCGTGTGTGACACTTGAGATACCCTTAAAAATATTAAAGGACTCTCTGTGAGCATCGTCCATTATAGTAGTTTAAATGGCAGGATTTAGACACAGAGGGTTTTTCTCTGCCTCTTCTAATGCTTGCAAACTAATGCTCTGACAGACCTGCAGTGTTGCCTTTTCAGAAGCTGTGCAGAAGAAATCTGATTACAGAAACACTATTAGGAGCTTGAGAAGCAAAAATAAAATACTGCAAAAGAAAGTTGAGGGATTAAGAAGAAAAAGAGAGTATAAACTCCAGCCAAACCAAAGCCACAGGAAATGGAGTCTGAATGTAAGAGCAGGAGCTAGACAGAAAGGGATTTGGCAGGAGAGAAATTGTTGCTAAGAGTTGAAAGAAAAATATAAGGCCCAGTTCTGTGAAACAGTGCTCGTGTTGAATTCTTATCTCTGCAAATGAGCCCATTTGCATGACTCTGCCATCATTTTGTAGGTCTAGGATGTCAGGAAAATATCATCTGTTACAAAAGGGTAGCAACACTGGAAAGGTAATGGGGTAAGAAGAGGGCAATGTATAGGGTAGAGGGATTGCTTGCTTAAAACTCCCTTTGTCTGGGCAGCAAGGATCATATGCACAGAGACAGGTAGTGGCTGTTCTTTACCAGATGGATTGGGTGTTTGTTGGGAAAACAGTGCCTCTGCTTGTGACAAAAAGGGGTACATTTCACATATGCTTATTTGCCAGTTCTTCTGTTTCTGTCAGGATACTCTTGGTGATGCTGGATTCCTTCCCAGCCTCCTGTAGATTTTGGAAAGTCTCCCAATCAGCTGCCATGTAGAAGGCTTTGAACTTAAAATGAAAACAGCCAAAATGCACCCAGAACTGGGTGGGCCCTTACAATCCCCATTCCATTTCTTTCTTCCTCATTGGGACCACCAGGAAGGTGGCAGGCATCATCCTGGGGCTAGGGCAGTGAGGGAGAGTGGGGATTGCAGCACAAGGTGAAAACTTTTGAAGATTGAGGCTTGGATGTTTAATTGTAGGCCATGCCTAATTAATTTTTAGATGAAATTAAATCTTTCTGTGGAAAGGGAGGCACTTGCCCACAACTGGAGTCCAGCTGTGCAGGGGCTGTTGAAGGGGCACCCATTTCAGAGCCATAAGAGTGTGTGTAAAGGCTGAAAAGAGAGGCATTCTCTTACTGTGGAAAAATGGGTATCATTAGAATTTTTTGTGGAAAAATCAGCAAACTACTTTCCTTTCAAGGAACAGACACACTGCTGAAAAACATGCCATTTGTGCATCAACTCCCCTCTGACAATAAATGTGTCTGAGGTCAGGAGAAACAGAACTGCAAACTGTGTAGCTGATAAGGACAAGCAATTGATTTAGCTGAAGTGTGCAGCAGGTAGGTCTTACACCAGTGGAAGCTGTGTGCAGCTAAAGCTGGCTCATAAAACAAACATAACTCTGGGCAGCTACTTGGGAAAGTAGCTTCATCCTCCCTGGAAGCACAGTCATGGCACTGATGTGTAACATATTTTATTTGTTGGTATGTCTGATGTTTGCATGTAGGGTCTGAACTGGAAAGACAAAGAGGTGCCCTGAGATGTGATTAATACTGCTCTCCATATCCTTGATGCACCCAGAGCTTTGTTTACCTCTCATAGCACATTTGAGATGCCCTTCTCAGCAGCTTGAGGAGCTCCAGAGAGTTGTTGATGTGAGTGAGAGAGCACAGCAACCCACTTTCTTCACTTCCTTTCTTCCACTCTTGCGTAAAGCTGTGGTCACCAGCACAGGAATAAAAACAATGCACACTTTTTTTTTGGTCCTTCTTTCTAAAGGCAACAGAATTAGGCTTCAGCTCCCTGCAGGGACCCTCAGACTATGGTGCTGCACCTCACAAGGGAGTGTAGCCAGCCCACATGTGCCTCTCTCAGCTTGCCTTGAACAGATTTCAGCAGTGATATAAAAAACTGTCCCACCATCTTACAGGGATTTCTTGCAACTTCAAGACTGGCTGGTCTGTGATAAAGGATATTTCACTTAGGAGGGGTTTGAGCCACACAGGAAATTCTGACATCACAGGGATGAGCACTCCATTGTTGTTGGGTTTGTGGAATTTAAACATCCAAGATAAGAGCTTTGTTCCTCTACAAAATACAGGGAGGGGAAGCAGGGAGGGGATTTTACACAAATACAGCTACCCACCTTTTTTCCTCCAGTGCATTTGAAAAGAATAATTCTTTTAGTTTTAGTTTTGTTTAAAAATCAGGTTGTCTGTGCTGGTCAGAAAAATGCCTTGTTACTAGAATTCTATCACTTGCTAGATACAGATATCTTGCATTGAGATAATGGGCTAATTTACAGAGAGGAGCTACTGATCTTTAAAAATTCATCCTTCAAAACATATCAAGCCAACTGATCCAAGCCTAGCTTAAGGAAATTTGATCTAATCTGTCCTTTCTTTCAATACTGTTGAAAGATTTTAGATTTGTTGAATATCAATTTCAATACTGTTGAAAGATTTTTGTTGTAGATTTTAGACTTGAAATGTTCCATTGCTTTTCTTGATTACACCTGTCCAGGTACCTGTGGATATATATATATATATCCAAGGATATTGTTTGACTTGGCCTATCCCAGTTTGTTGTCCTGTTTGTATCTCCCATCAGTCCATAGATGTTCCTGAAAGAACACACACACTCCTGGCCAGGTGATGCAGCTTTGGGGTGACAAACACAAAGCTATCCAGAAGATTCATGGACTCATCTCTTACTGTGCATCTTGAGGATGCATTTCACTCCATATCCCTTAGGAAATACTAAGTGTTCTACCTCAGCCACCCAGGAGAAGCAATTTTGGCACAGTTCAGAGATGCTAAAGCAATCCTTCCTTGGGGAAGGAATAGCACCTTCAGTAATCAAATTCTGCAGATTACCTGGGATTTATTTTTTCCTACTGAAGTGTCCTCTGCTTGTCACTTAGATACTGTGCAGTATCCAGGAGGAGAAAAAACTGTCCGCTGAAGAGATCTCTGAAATATAACAGGAGAGAAGATAATTCACTGAGAGCAGTCATGGACAGAAGTTACAATGCAGTCCTCTGTTTTACTGGTGTTTAACTGCCTGCAGTGTGTGTGGGCCAGGCCCTGGTGACTGTAGGGACATCCTCTGCTACACCAACTGGGAATTGTTGGAGTCAGCAGCATTGATTGTGCTTTATGTAAACACAATAATATCACCTAATCTGTCATGAGGGAGAGGGTGGTTTATTGATGGCAGTGATGCAACAGGAATATTTTGGTGCCACCAGCCAGAGAGGAGAGCCAGAGTGCTGCTGCCTCTGGACAGATGTGTCAGAAGTGCCCTTTGCTTTCCCAGCACATCTGCCCAGGAGAGAACCATCACAGCTGATCTCACTCCCTCTCAAGGCTTTGTCTTAAAAACAAGTATTAATCACATGAGAGGTTTGCATACTCGGTTAGGAAAAAGTGCATAATTTAGGCCTTTCTAAAGCATGCAGTGTGTCTGTTTCAAACTACAAAGCATTTGCAAGATCAGTGGTCAGCGATTTATGAAATGATTTATTGTGTCAGTGACCATTTAGATACTTCACATCAATGGATTATTCTCCTCTGTCACAGGAGGAAGATTTGTTTTTGGCCAAAACCTGAAGTCATTATTAATTTTATTACTTAGTCAAAATTCTTATTAAAGACTTAAGGGTTTGGCTTAAGGCTCAGTATTTAAAGCAGAATGTATTTAGAACAGAAAACAGAAGGAAGATCTTTGTAAACATCTGGATGTCCCTTTAAATTAATTCAGCTAACACATTCAATCTTTTGCAAAGCAAGCAGAGAACGTTCCTTCAGACGTAATTCCCACCCTCCTTCCCTGCCAAGAGCTGGATCTGTTTACTCCTTGTGGAGATAACTTTGTTTATGCTCTCCCAAGGTATCCTTAGCCTCTCCCCTCATAGCACCTCCATCAGAGTGAGCCCTGCTGGCCTGCTTTACAGACCTGTGTGATGCTTATCACCCTGGCACCCAAGGATCTCAAACAGCCTCCAAGGAGAAACAGCTCCAGTGACAGAGGCTCTCAAATGTGCTGTCTGTGAGCAAGTGATGTGGCCACTGAGGGAGCCCAAAATGAAAACAAACAGAGAACAGGTTTCAGATTGGCCCGAGGGCCCCTAGGGGAAGGTTGGAGGAGCACAGTGCAAACCTATCAGCAAACATTGCTGCTGTGTGCTGGGCATGCATATTCTCCCCTAAATCTGGGAGAGAAGTTGTTTCTATGTAAACACAAGGTACCAGCAGATTCTGCAGCATGTTTTCAAGTCTAATTAGACACATCTAAAATATGGAAGTGGCTTACCTGTAATAGATTATGCTTTCATCAGTCAACTAGATTTCATCATTCCTTGGGGCAGGAATTGTCTTTGGTTGTGGTACACATATGGATGACAATTTAAAATTGAATAATGTGTGGTAGGAGATCTGGAAATGACTGTAATTTGCTTTGCTTTTCTGAAGTCTTAAAACTTCTGCAAACTGAGACTACAGTAACTCAACATTTGTACAGTGGTGAGCTATTGGATTTGAGAGATCAGTTTTCAGTGTTAGAGTTTCCTCATGTAATTACACCACCTGCCATCCTATAAACACATTTTCTCTCTCCATCCCTATATCAAAACGTAAAAAAGACATTTTCCTCTAAATTCTCAAAATTGAATTAACGAACAGGAATGGTTGAGGAAGGAGTGACCTAAATTTCACTTAGTCCAGTTTCTTGATAGCAAAAACAGAGAATGGTTTTGTTGAGTATTCAAACCAGCACAAGGATGAAGCACCTTCACTTGGTGCAGTTTTAATATTTTGAATTCACACCATCCACCATGATCTATTGTCTGACTGCTCAGAATGCTGTTTTATTATTCCATGGTGTATTCCCCCTATTCCAAACATCATTACCTGAAATGACACTCTTGTCTGTTCAGCCAGTGATAAATGTGTATAAATACTAATTTAACCTCAACTGCAGGGTGAATCTGAGCAGATCTCAAACACTGGTGCACAGATGTGAGGCAGAATCATCACTCAAATAAAATGTGTGTTTGTTAGGTAACCTCCAACTCAGGACCTTGTAAAAGCCATCAGCTGTGTTCAGATGAGTATTTTTTCCTCTCTCATGTTCACCAAACAGTTGTTATGCACATAGACAGTTGGTTTGCCCATAATTTATTAGCCTGGACAACACTCACATATTTCAGGTATTCCAAAATAAGTCTTTTCTATGTGATATGGGTAAAACAGGTAGCAGAGATTAATGGCCTTCAATCCACAATTGCCATATTTAATATACACCACACATGGAACATTTAGTGTCCTTTTACTCCCTCTTGTAAGTTGCAAGGATGAATGCTCAGGGCTGTTGAAATGTCAGATATTTTTCATTCATTTTTAACTGTCTGTAGTGCATAATTCTGTCTCTTTGTGCATCTATTAGCACAGCCTCCAACTGAGAAAATGCCTTGTTACTAGAATTCTATCACTTGCTAGATACAGATATCTTGCATTGAGATAATGGGCTAATTTACAGAGGGGAGGTACTAATCTTTAAAAATTCATCCTTCAAAATATATCAAGTTTTTTGGCAGGTGATTTGGCATATTTTCAACATCCAGCTGCACCACAGGGATTTTTCCCCGTGGAGCCAGGATGAGCCTTTTGGGAGCAGGGCCTGTGCCTCTGGGGCTGCCCAGTGGCCCTGTGGGATGCTGGGCCGGTGGCTTGGCGTGGCCTGGGACAGCAGTGCCAGCAGTGACCTCTGGCAGCAGTAAAGGCAGCCAAGATCAGCCCTGTGCCACCTCATCTGGGCCCATGGCAGAGTCACAGGCAGAGATCCTGTGGCTGCCAGGCGTGCCCTGGGCTGTGTCCCTGGTGGTGCCCAGAGGAGCAGCCTGTGCAGCACCCCCAGCCCGGCTGCAGCAAACACACCCAGCTCAGTCACTGCCTCCCCCAAGGGGCTTTTGCCAGCTTGCAGGAGAGATAAAAAGTGAATTTGGTGTCCAGGGCAGCCTGTAGGTCACCTGTAATAGGTCACCCTTAACAAACAGCGTTGACACTGAGCTGGAACAGCGGCAAGTGAATGAAACTTAGCTCTCTCCTATTTGAGCAATGGAATTTATTCCCAGCTGTGACCTCGTGCAAACTCTGTTACCATATATATCACATGGAAAGAATGACCAGAGCCTCTGCCAGCACTGTGGGCAAGAGGTCTCCAGCCAGGTCCTGGGCACTGAGGAGCCAAATGAAATGAGGAACCCAAGGTGGTGCTGGGACAGGGAGGAAGGAGGGATGGCCTCTGCTCTCCCACCTGAACCTGGGGATGCTGAACCCAAATGGCACAGGGGCTGTGCAGGGTTTCCCTCACCTCTCCCTGGGTGTCTCTGGGGGCAGGAGGGCAGTGCCCCAAGCTTTGCCTCCAGAAAGGGGAGAAGAGCTGGCCCCAGGGCCTCTCTCTGCACTTGAAGGCAGCACAGCACAGTGCACAGTGGTTCTGATCTTCCTTTCAGCAGCTGCATCTCTGAGGCACAGGTTTGCAACAAGAGGTGCTGTGATCACCCTGCCAGTGTCTCAGGAGGCCTGAAGGGAGGGGGATTCCTCCATGAAAAAAAAATTCTTCCCTTTGAATCCCCTGTGCTGTCAGGGACTACTTATAGAGAACCTGCCCATCCTGCACTCTCTTCCCTTCTGGGAATGTAGTTTACCAGAAACAGTGACTGGCCTCCCTCAGCATACAGGAAGCATCCTGCTAAAAAAAGAAAGCATATCATGTGAACAGAGATAAACTTCCCACAAGGTGTAATTTTTGCCCATTTGTTACTTTTAAATGCAAATGCACCATGGCAAAAAGATAGAGAGAAGCGCAAGAGAGCAGGGGAAAACTCTTTGAGCTCTTGGGACCTGTCTGCTTTGCATTCAGCTGTCCTGAGCCTGGAAAGACATTTGTGCTAAAGGTTATTTGAAAGTAGCTCAAAGGGGAGGCTTATTCTTACTGAGGATTTTTGTTAATCAGCTGTGACGCCCCTCAAACCATTCACCTCTGAAATAAGTCTGTGTTTTCCAGTGATCACAGTGGAGAAGGAAAACCTGCTTTGGCCCAAGGGTGGGTTCTGGTAAATAGCATAGGCTAAAAGCCAAGCCCAAGGTGCAGGCACAGCAGTGCAGCCCCAGGGGCCCTGCTGGAGCCAGGCAGAGGAACAGGGGACATGACTTGCAACAAGGGCTGTGGGGAGGGATTCCCTGGCCCAAGTTTGCCTTTTTGGGTGGCTTGTGGCAGCACTGCAACATGAAAAGAGTGAGAAGGGTTTTTTACTGATTAAGTACTTATTCATTTGGACTATATGACATTTTCTGGAGGCTTCAGCAAACCTGAACCAGTATAATAAAATGTCCACCATAAAGAAATCATCCTGCAAAGCAAACTCCCTTTATTGCTTTAGGATGTTGATTTAAATATTATTTCACAGCCCTACTGTAGTGATCCTTTCCTGGGTTTCCCCACCCTCATCCACACTGAGATGCCAGAAAGAAGGAGAGTGAAGCTTTTTTTTTTTTTTTTTTTTTTGCTTCCCCAGCTGTAAGCCAGAAAGCCTGTAATTATATTAGCTCTCTGGATTTGGGGGGGGGCAATGTGCTCTCTCCTCATCCCTCCAGTTACCCTGGAGCTGTAAGTGCATCTCCATGGATGTCCTTGCATGCAATGATTTTAAAGCACTTTGCAGTGGGAGATGCCAACAGCATCAGATGAAATAGAGAGGAATAGCTTTACACAGGAGGAGAAACAGAGAAAAATGTCAAACAACCTGCAGAGAACTTGCTGCTGGCAAGGAGAGGGTTCAGCTCCAGCCTTGTCCTGTGGGCATCCCCAGGGGTACAGAGGGCCCCCCTGCTGCCCTGGCATGAGGCAGCACACAGAACCTGTGCTGGATCTAATGACTGATGGGCAGCCTTGCTAAGCAGAACCCATTATTTGTGATGATGCAGTTGATGGCTTCCTGCTATACACTACAGGTACAGAAATGTAAGAGACTACCAACAAATTGCAGCTGTGGTAGAGCAAATTTCTGTGTGTTATGGCTTGGTGAGCAAGGCTTTCCTTTTCTGTGGGTGTTTCAGTCTTGTTTCAAGGTGGGGCTGGGTGCTACTGCAAATTTCACTTCCTTGCCACCCTCTTGCATCTGATTGTGTCAAAGCTGCCCAGAGAAAGTAGAATTGCAGCTGAGATACAGCTGAGCAAGATTAAACTGCTCTTTTTGTTTGCTCTGGTTATCTTTTCCCCCACCACTGCACTTCCCTGCATTCCTCTGGTGCACTTTAGAACAAATAAGCCTTTTGAAATGATTCTTCTAACACACAGAGAAACCACCTCAGGCAGTCATCAAAAACCGAGGCACATTAAGTGAGGCATTCTGGCAAGAAAGAACAAAGGTGAAGCTTTTTGCCCTGAAAAAGTGTGAAGCTGACTGTTGCAGTGTGATGCAGAGGAGATTTTGTTTAGAAACACACGCAAATATGGTCATGTAAAATATCATAGAAGACGTTCATAATTCTACTGGCAGCACATTCTTGATAAGGATGGTTTGAAGCTTAAATTGGACAAGAATAATGTATGACTACTTATCTACTGCTTTTCTCTCTATCCATTGGCTTCATAAAACATTGACTTCCATCACTCTTCTTGGTATCAGTTCCCCTCTCCATAGTGTGGCCCTTCCACTTGCCCCATGTTCTGGCCCTTCAAGAGATTCAGAAGAAGTTCTGTAAGTCTCTTATATTTAAAGATGAATATTGATTGCATAAAAATACATTGGTACTTAAGAGTTCAGCTGGGAAAATATGCTTCTAAGGTATCATTATTTTGCCATAAATAGGATGCTGCAGAGACTTCCATATGAGTGTTTGATTTAGCACAGCATGTGTGGAAAATGAGCAATGTGCAAGCACATCAGCACAGGACACTGAGAAAGCAGACAATGTTTGCATGCATTGATCTGTCTGATGATTTGATAAATCAGTAGGTTCTGCCTTTAAAATAGCAGAGAAGAGGTTCAGAGGCTAAAATTTGAAGATGCTAGTCTTTCCCTAAGTGAGATTTCGGTTCTCATTAACTCAGGGTTCATAGTTTCCTGTGGTGGAAAAGTTTCCAGTTTGATGACGGCAATGGCCAGAGTGGATGCCAGGCCAGGAAGGCAGGTGACAGCAGTGGGGAGCCAGCTACCAGTCACACTGGGAGCTGCCACCAGTGGGGTACAAAGCTGCCACCACCTGGGGTACAAAGCTGCCACCACCTGGGGTACAAAGACCCCATGAGGAAATGATCCCCCTGTGTGCAGGAACCTGCGTGGAAGTAAGTGTAGGGAAAATAAACAGCTTTGGTCATGCCAGGTTTAGTTGGGACTGCTTCCCCTTTCAACAGCTATTCAAATGCCAATCTATTTTTAACATTCCAAATATTTTTACAGCACAGTTTTGGCATGCATTTTCATGCCGTAGTTTGGGAGGGCTAAGCTGAGGTTTTGCTTTTACTTTTTAGAATGAAACCAGAGGTATAATGCAGCACCCTCTTCAGCCAAGAGCCTGCCAATGAATGTGGTTTACCTTGTAGTGGGATAGAGAGTACAAATCAGAATCTAACACCTGAAATACAGTGAGCAACACCTTCCCTGAGTGTGAACGAGCAGAGCTGGGGTGTCAGTGGAGCCTGACTGATTTATATCTGTGGGAGTCTGGCCCTTTGCCTGCACAACTCCTATTGGCCATGGCTGGCAGGTTCCAAAACAGCCTCCTGTTCTGCTTCTGGATGGAGACTTTCCTCTGGCTGCCATGTGGGGCTCAGAGGATATGTCTTGCAGAATCAGATGTCTCTGATTCTACAAGAATTCCATCAAGGGATTGCTTTCTTCTGGTGCCTAACCCTGATCCTAGAAGGTGATCTTGGCATTAAAAATCACCTGCAGGTGACCTTGGCATCAAAAATCACCTGTCTCTGCAGGTATGTACAGGGCCAGACCCTCAGTGTGGTTCCCTACATTTAACCCCTGCTCTGTTTAGTGAGTCAAGCTTTAATGTTGAAATGTTCACTGTGCCAGAGGTCCTTGGAAAACAAATTCCTTCAAGCATTGCTGCAGAGCCTGCCTGGAAGCTCAGGCAATGGAGGCTCCTCAAGGATTCAGGCACTCCTGAAGGTGAGTGGGAAGGTGGGAACCAAAAGTTCTGATTTCTGATTTTGTCACGTCCTGCCCACATTGCAGTGGCTGATGCTCCCCTGCTCTGCTCAGTGCTAGAGCTCCCATTTTGTTGTTTTATTTTGATTAGTTCACCAGGGTATAACGTGAAGCAGGCGTGATTTGGGTTGTGAGCTGCCAGCGAGCTGTCAGTCAGCTGCCATGGATGTGCTGTGCCTTGGTCTCTGTCAGCTGATCCTGGAGGAGAAATTGAAATAGTTTATTGGGGGGTATCACTGCACCCTGACCCAAACCACAAGGCTCTGTTCTGGTGTTGACAAGAACAATGAACCACAGTGAATTGATGGTAAACCCTTTCACCTGGTCAGTATGAGATTGAATTAATCTTGCTGTGGGAGTGGGGGCTCACAGCACCCGAGTGTGGCTGAGCAATGCAAAAACTCAGATGTCAGAGAGGGAAGGGGCTTTTCTGCCGAGGATAAATCATCAGCAGGGTTATGGCCTGTTTGGTAAATAGGCTGAGAAGCTGAAGCAAAGCTAAAATACCACTATACAACCAGAGGTGTTCAGGAAACCACTGTGTGCTTCAGCTTTGTAAAATTGAATAGCTGCCCTGTTTCGACCCAGACGTGGTTAATCTTCAGCTGCAGATGAGACACTTTGTTTATAGCAGGCAAAGGCAGCCTGCAAGGGGCTTCAGTTAGATGCAGAACCCCTATTGTCAACAAGAATAATCCTTGATTACTAAGAGCTGAAGTCCTTGCCAGGAAGAACATGTCTCCAAGTTTATACCCTTATGATCAGAAGGATAATCTATCAATAATCCATTTTTTTTTTAAGGAAAAAGAACTGGAAAAGCTGTTTGTGAGCAGCTGAGACTGCATTTTGTTAGTTGCCAGTGCTGAAAGGATGTATTATCACAGTCCTGGGCACTTAATCATTGAGTGGAGTACACAAAAATAGCCAGGAAAGTTGCAGGCTGTGCTGAATGGGTTGAAAGGTTGTGGGAACATGTTCTGGCACACCCTTGTGCTGTGGTGAGATACACGACGAGGGGGCAGGGGAGAGAGCACTTCAGCAGGCCTGAGCAAAGGGGAATATACTCTTGTTTCCATATAAACCCTCTTCTCTCTTTCACTCAGCATCATTTTGCTTCCTGGAGCAGAAATAATTTCCATTAGTCATTCAGGGTAACACATTTCTAATGCATACAACGTGGAAATGTCTCAGCAGCAAATCTATGGTCCAGTTCAAATGCTGGGAAAAATCTTTAGTATATTACACAATAAAATATTTGTAAACACAGATGACTTGAGTTTAAGAGGAACTTTGGTCATCTGGAAAATAAACCAACACAAAATTACAACACGACAATAAATGCGCCAAGTGGGGAACCTGCCTGTGACTCTTCAAAAACCACCACCATTGCAAGAAAAACCCAAGGCCATTGTTGGAGCAGCAGGTACCCCAAGGGAAATAGGATAAAGAAACATTTGGTTGGCTACCTGTGGTATATATTAAGAAACAGCCCATAAAGCCCAGTCATTGTGCCACAGTTAATATCAAGTTAGCTGCCTTGCTGCCAGACCAGCCAAGGCGTGAATACTAATGCTGCCCTCAGCTGCCACAGAAATTGTCTCTTTGCATAAGAGGAGCGAAGACCTTTTGTCCTTAACTTGCTCGTGCCAGGACTAAGCCAGGAGCTCCAGCTGCATCTGCAATCAGGCAGGCTCTGCTTAGCAGCCCTGAACTCTCAGCATTGTATTTAAAACTCACTCTCCTCCGCCTCCCGGGGAGAAAATGAAAAGGAAGGCTGCACGCACGCCCTGTGTTCAGGGTGGCCCAAGGTGGTGTCCCTGCTGGGTGCACAGCAAGCCCATCAAAGCACGGCCAGAACAGCTTTTTGAGCACTTCAGCTGTGTGAGCACAGCAGGGACCCAGCGAGGCCCTGTGGGGCCGCAGCACAGACAGGAGCTGGTGGGGGCTGCAGGCAGGGATGTGCTGGCAGGGCTGGAGGTGCAGGGATGGAGGCACAGACCCAGACCCTCTGGGGCCAGGAGGGAACATCCCCAATTCCATGGGGCTGCAGGAAAACAGAGCAGCACGGCTTTGTGCAAATCCACAGGCGAGTGGAATTCCCTCTCACCAGGCACAGGGGTGAGCAGGGCTCTGCCCCAGTAAGCAGGAGCAGCAGAGGAGTCCCTTCAGCCCTGGATGGGCAGAAGCACATTGACAGCCAAACCACAGGCTGTGTGACTCAAAACCAGAGCCCTTCTGTGTCATGCTTTCTAACTGCTATGGCTGGAAGTGCTGAGATAAGAAAGTTTAGAAATTCATTTTCCATTTTCATGCAGAATTTTTTTCCTGCTGCCTTTATGTTTGAGAATATCCTTGCTTTTATGTTATACCACTCCCCCAGCAGTCTCACATGACTTTCTTGAAGATTCACCTCCATAGTGGAGTTACTGTAGGGCTGTTTGAATAGGTGTTATTTCAGAATAGCTGTTTCTGAACAACCCAGTGCAAAACCAGGCTTATTCTGAAAGAAGAAAACCTTATTCTGATTAATCACAGTACTGTGTCAAAACTAACTTATTTTCAGGAGTTGATTAGGTTAAATCAGAACAGGTGGAAGAAGAGTGTCCATAAAGAGAAGGAACGGCCTGCAAATTCACATCCTCTCTTAATCAGAATGAAGTGGCAAGCATGGACATAGTATATAGATGTGAGTCTGATACAAAGGTGCAGCATGGGCCTCCCAAGCCCTACTCTTTCTTCTAAGCATGTAGCAACTGGATGAATATTAGTGTCTCCCGTCACTTGCCTGTCTTATGCAATGAACTTTGTTGTTTCACACTTAATGGTCATTGTTTTCCCCCTACTAACTTGTGCAAACATCAACTTTGTCTTCATCAGTCTTCCAGTCCTGCTTCTTCAAACAGCTGGATGTGTACAAACAGCCAATTCCTCATGATGTAACACTTCCAATTTTCACATAATTGCCTTGCTGTCAGCTACCTGCAGCAAATCAGTCCATTCAAGCAAACAAGAATTCACTGCAGTCATGTCAGTCACAGGTTGTTTTCAAGAATCCAAGGGATCTCTTGATCTCAGTATACAAACTATCACTTCTCTGTCAGTGAATCCATGAAAAGCAGCAGAACAAAAATAATGCTGACACTGAATAATTCAGTAATACACTCTGACAATATCTGCTAAACTCCTGTCAACACAGCCTACCTTGCTGTTGCTGGAGCTGGCTTTACAGCCACGCAGACTATCAGCAGTCTGGTTTTTGGATACTTAACACCTTTGGCAAGAACAGAAATAGGAGAATAAACTGGTATTTTTATCATAATGATGTTAACACTAGAGGGATAAAACCCCAACCAAAACAGGTTTGTCACAGTTATAGGCACGTGGATGTAAGAATGATCAGCTCTCCTAGGCCAGCCTTGTCTTTGCTGCTTGGGTTTGTGTCCATCTCCTCCTCTGCCACACTCACAATACAACGTGAGAGCACTTATGAGGCAACCAGGGAGTTACATAATTTATGACCCAAACAAAAAAATCCAAGGATGGCACAGAAGTGGGTGGTTGAAGATGCTTTGCCAAAGGATTCAGTCATTCTTCAGACAAGAGAAGTAAACCATAAATCTGAGTGAAGACAAGACAGAGGTGTTAATGTAAGTGGAGCTACTACTGTGGCTCTTTAATGTGCAGGAATGAAGCACTTCCTTGGCTGTTGAGAACCAGAGGTGGTTGTCTTATGTTTGGGCTGTCTACAAATTGGATAGAAGATCTAATGCAGTATAAATATCTGCAACCCAGTCTAAAACGTGAGTAACCTGAGCTAACAGGCAAAAGACAAAGCTGACAAAATTCAATAAATCAGTCTTTTCACAATATCCCAACTCTAGAACAATTTATGTACAACTGTAATGGACCTGTAATCATGCAAAGCATTGAAATCAAGACTGAACCACTTCAAAAATAAGAACTGTTGTAGATCCAGCAGTTAAAAATACTATATTGAAAAGTTAAGATGGGGTATTCAGACTTCATTATACATAATGCTTTCTGATTTTTGAGTCTTTGTCTACCTGCACAAGACTAGAGTAATGTGTCTTCCTGCTGTACTTTTAGTCCCTGGAATTTTTCCATAATGCACCAGTTAAGATGGAAAGTTAGTTATTTTGATTAGAAAAATATGTAATTCAGACCAAGGCTTAAAATTTAAAGGTTATCTTCGATTGCAATTTTGTTTTTTCTCTTCTGGGTTCATGCTGTCCACATATCAACAGTGCATTATTGTATAAAACAAGTGACATGAAATGTTTGAGTCATTTCAGAAGAAAATACATATGGACTCTTTCATGTTTGTTTTCCCCTCACCCACGCTTTGCATTGTATTTGGCACTTTGTGGAGTGCAGCAGAAGAGCAGTTTGGTATGGGTAAAGCTGCTCTTTGAAGGACAACACATGGACACTGTACAGTAGCACAACGTATTTTATTTCTTGTAGTCTGGGCCATACATAAATCAGAGAGGGAAAAATGCAAACCATTGGGTTCTGAGTTCTGTGAAGAGAAACAGAGTGATAATTTCCACTTGGAAAACTGTTTAGGTCAGCTTCAGGAGAGAAAGGATGAAATTTGATTGTAGGGGGCCTGAAGATGAATACCATTTCCCATTTACTGGAAAATAAATACTGGTGATGGAAAATGTTTAATATTTGACCTTGAGAAGCCTCTTCAGAAGAATTACACATAAACCCTAGAATACTCAGCTAGCATTTGGCAAATCCCTGGCTGAAAAACATCTATTTCTAAACAAAACTTCTTAAGAAATGACATACCACATGCAGAGAGCAACTGGAACATTTTCCAATGCCACGATGGTGTGTTTTGCTACCACCTCAGTAGTCAGGTTACAAGGTGGACACTCCAAGGTAAGATGGACCATACTGGAGATTCCAGCCATGTTCAGTGGCTGCAGAAACAACCATGCCAGAGGAAGACTCAAGCACTCCCTGACCAACAAGAGTCTGAACTCTACTAGAAGCCAACTCTACACATCAAGAGGTAGTTTGACAGCACAGCCCCCTTGGTGGCAATGTTGTCCCCACACGTTCACATCTGTCCCCTCCCTGGTTTTGGTCCATAACTATCTGCTGAGGCAGGGAACTGAGACAATTAAATTTTAGGTTTTCTTGGCAGTTAGCTTCCCCAGGGGACTCTTAAGTGAGTGCTGTTCCCAGCAGAAATGCTTGCCCAGGCTTGCTGACCATGCATCTGCGCAGATCCTGGGAGTGCCGGCTCAGTTTTGCCCAGCAGGGCTGGTTAGCCCCAGTCGCTGTCAAGTCGCCCTAAATCCAAACTGGTTGGGTGCTCAGAGCTGAGCAGGAGAGGCACAACTTCCAACAGAGCAGCAGCAACAGCTGTTGGATATAGCACCATCAGAAACTGCTGTGGTCAGTCCCAAATCCCACTTGGCAGTCAGAGGGTAAACACTGAGGACAGAGACAGGACATCAGGAATGACTATCATCTGCCTGGAAAAACCTGGAGGATACATAAAATCGGATCTACGTAGATATATAGTATTTGGGAATAATATCTTAAAAGGTTTAATTGGATTATAAAACATGGAGGTCAGAGTTTCTGTAAATCCTTTAGAAGGAAAGAAAACTCGGAGGTATAGCTTGCTGACATATGATTTGTATCAGCAATTTTTCCATGCTTTTGCAATTTTGATTTTATCACAATAAGGTCATTTTATCACAATAAGGTCGGGGCAGTTGGACATATCAGTTCATTCTCCGGGACTCTGAACCAGGTTGACACCACCTTCAGATGAAGAAATAAATGCCTGGTGGTCCATAAAACAAGTCATTCCACTAAACAAGTATCTTCTATAAAAGAAGAAAATCTCACATGCCCATAGAATATTATTCATCCAAGTGATAAGCCATTACTGTATATCCTCTCTAGGTAGACATTTGTAAGATACAGGACATAGTGGTTTGGCTGCAGAACATTTCTGGAAGAGTAAAATACTAGGAAAGAGTGGAGAAACACAAAATCCTATTGTTGATGTGTCTGATGACTCTCATGTACTTCAATAGGGTTCATATCTCTTTACTCTGCAACGTTTTTTACAAACTGCATGGAGGAATCCTGCATGAAAATCTGGTTGAAGCAAGGCAGGTTGTACCCCACAAAGCTGCTATAATAATTGAAATTAAGATAGAATTAAATCCCAAACCTACCAATTTTAGTTTATGTTTCTACTACTTCCATCTACTTCAATATCCAGAAGTAGGTTAAAATTAAACTAGCAGATTTTTTTATATTCCTGTTTTGCCTAAGATACTAGATCTATTAGGGTAGTCACTTTTTAAAAATCCTTTTTTTTAAAGAAGAACTATTAAAAATGCCTGAAGCATTCATAGGATGATGGCCTGTAATTCAGGAAACAAGAGAAAGCTGTCCTGGCCCCTATTTGAACACAAGAGCTCATGCTAAAAGATGCAACATGATAGTAACTACTTTTATTTTTAAAAAAAAAGCACACTACACATTTCCTTTTGCTTCATAGCTGTAGCATACCTTTTGTAAAAGCCATTTTCTCTCAAGCAATTTATTTCCTTGCAAAATACAATCTACCACATAAAATACCAGCTTGTTTCCTTCTAACCCCTTTCAGCTATCATACTTTCCAATGTTACTGTAAAGTAGAGGGTAAAATTGAAGATAGAAAACATAAGTTAGTGGAATCATATCCCCTTCATATACTTCAATTCTTCTGCAGTGGAAAAACATAATACGGATTCAAAGGGTTTGATTGGTTTTGAAGTTCATGGGAATGATTGCACTAGAAAACAGAGTAAATGTTACAAGATAAGATAGAGGTCTTCTGCTAAAAGATCCTAGGGAAAGCATGGCTGAGGAATTAGTGTCATTAGCCAGTGATCTCATTTCAATGACTTTGTTCTATCAGCACTGGGGAGAACAACAACAAAGCCTTTAATATTAACATGTAAATGCTCTCAAGTGCTTTCTAAAATGTCAGTTGCCTCTCCCACAATTTACAAGGTATTATTTTGTAACTACTGTATTATAAAACTGTTATGAAGGTTAAGTTATAAGCAGTTACTAATGCCTTTGCTACAGGCTGAACCTGTAAGAGCTGACTGGCAATGGGCTGTTAGGGGATGCCTGTTTAGGATAGATCAAACTAATTTTGTGAACACACCTTGCCAGTATTTTATTTCAGTAAAGAGATAAACTTTTGGTCTTAAGAGCTGTAGTGCTGATGGTTGAAGAGCCAGCTAAGTAGGTAAAAAAATACAGTAGTTTCCAGGGTGGAAGAAGAAGGGGGATAATAAGGGGAGTATAGGCATTATATACTTGATTAAAACTTTGTCTCTTCTTACACCATAGTCACCATCAAATGGATGTGGGCTATTTAAAAGGTTTTTAGATTTAATTAACACATAGCTAACTTCCTTGCTGGAAGCAGGCAGTCATTGCAGTACTAGAGGAATAACTGTAGAAATGCCATTCAGCATGAAGAGGCTCAGGTGTACCTCCAGTAAATTTCTGTACATACATTCCAACAGTCACTTTTCAGGAGAGTGTAATGATTTACACACTACTCTAAAGTAGTAGAACAGCAGATTAGTAACATGAACTGACAAGCTGTATGTGCCTGCCAACAATACACAGCAGAGCTGTGTCTGTCTTTGGACTAGAACAGTTGCCACGTAAAAAATACTTTGTTTATAAAAAAAATACGTACCCTAAGTCAGAAAGAGACCACGAGTAAGTATTGCGTAGATTTTACACACTCAGCTCACTGCAACTGATAACAACTTTAAAAATGGGAAGACTAAAACCTCAAGTCTATGAAGGTCTGACAACAAATTGTGTAATCCTGGTGCATTGTTGTTGGCATTGCTAAGTCTGGTCTTGATAGCCTGGTGTCAGCATCCCTCAGGTGCAAGTGCTGCACGCTGCTTCAGTCATTCTGTGGCTTTCTGTGGAAGTATGTGCAGATCTTCCTCATGGAAACTGAAGGGGCTGCAGCCTAGCAGGAAATAAAACCAAAATTAGCCTGAAACACTTTTAGGTGAACAGCTCATATGCTGCAGGAATCTCAAAAGTCTCCCCTCCATCATTGCTCCAGTTTGCTCGGCTTCCCAACTAAGAGAGTAAATGAAAGGTTCTTTACTACAATCTGTCTCCAAGGTAAGAGGCTTTCTATCTACAGGAAACACTGTCTAAATCCTGGGGTTGTCCCACTGCCATGAGAAATGCGCTCCAGCTGCAGTTTCAGCTTCCCCACAGCAGGTAAGAGAGCTGCAGATTTCCAAGATACAGCAAATTCAATGAATGCTGTTGGGTATTCCTGGCGTCTCCTCAGGCTATGGAACAACACAGGAGCACCCCAAAATCTGAATCAGGGCATACTGGGCAGGAAAGGTAATTGTTCTATAGTAATCTCCCTCCAGGGCAAATCTCTCTGTCTTGTGTTTAAACATGTACAGCATAAAGCACAAGTAGTCACAAGCAGTTGTAGGTTTCCTATAGCCAAGGTTTCTTGGTACAACCCAACATGAGGAGTCCAGCTGCTATGAATAACTTCAGGACTGGTGCTTTGCCCAGGTTGTATCTGATAAAAGTGGAATTTCATCCCTTGGAAGGGATGAAATCAGGTAAGAAAAGAGATAAGCCTCAATGATGGCAACAACTTTAGCATCAGATATTCAAGAGTACAACTAAAATTTGATGCCTGAAAATTTACCTAACATTTACTGAAATGAGACTCAGACAAAGACACTGGAGGACTTGGGAGTCCAGTTTCAGGGACAAGTCAAGTTTGGTTTGTTTTAAAAAATGTAATTGTAATTTCCTAGTTAAGCCCTCATGCCAACATTTTTAGCTGCTTTATAAGCTTAACTTTAATTTCAGATTGTAGGGTGAGCTCTGTGCCAGCCTTCCTGTACACCAAAAGTAGGATGATGTAGGTCAAATCCTGCCCTCTCACACTTGCACACTTCTTGTTTTCTTCTAGTTTTCCATTGAAGGAACTGAAGGCATAATTTAATGCCCCACAGTTTTAACATGGGTAACAAATTCTTTTGCTACCTGAGCTGGAAGAGAATTTAGCTCATTTTCCAGTGTTTAAGTGGCTTTCCAGTAACATAAACAGGCAGATATGATGGTGATCACATAAACAGGAGATCTGCCAGGAAAGCTGTTGGCATTACTGTGCCTCTCAGAGTAGAGCTGTATTTAAGATGGCTACGTCCTTCTAACATCCAGCTGGGAGCTGCAAGGATCTCTGAGCTCCTGTGTGCTGTAAGTCCCTTGAAAATGAAGGACATATCATAAAAATTCTGTTCCTGCATGGAGAGGATTAGCAGATAACAGCATTAATGTATCTGGCTTATTAGGCCAGAATCATCCCTTTTGTCCATAGTCACAGGGATCAGATAATTCTCTGTGTCTGAGCAGGAGGGAACAAACAAAGGGAGAGTGGCAGCTAGGAAGAACTTATTTCATGAGGATGCTGTTGGCTGCCCTACTTACAGTTTTTGGTGAAGTGGCCACTGCCCCAGACTCGAGTCTCTTGGCACCAGGGCTGCAGGATGACAGGGGGCTGCTGGACCTGCTCTGGCTGCCAGCTCTGCCAGTCCGTAGCTTCTCTCCCAGCGCAGACAACCAATTTTTTCTTTCAGGAGAATTGTTTTCTTTATCTACTACCTCAGTGTCTTTCCCACGTGGAGATCTGAAAAGATGGGGGGAAGTTTCAATGCCTGATGGATTAATATGGCTTCCAGAAAGAGAAGGCTCTTTTGGGCTGAGGCTGGAGCCTTCATGGTCGTTACACAAGTCAGCCAGGCTGAGAGAGTCTTCATCAGAAGCCTTTTGGTCTGGAACCAAGTGACATAAATTCAGCTTGGATTTCTTAGCTGCATGGTCCAGCTCAGTCACACAGCTACAGCCCTGCAGACACTTCTGCCCTGCATCAGCCTCCTTGCTGCAGTCAAGCCTTCTCTTGGCACGCTTTTCAAACTGTGAGTGTGGCACTTGAGGAGGGCAAGCAGATTCCAGGAGGCCCTGGGTGACCTGGGTGACTTCTGCCAGGGCTTTTCTAGGAGAAGGAGCCTTTTTCTCCACTTCTGGAGGAGAAGAGCAGGGAGTCCTTGTAACCCAGTGTTTGATGGACATCCTGGAGGAAGGGATCAGTCTGGGGGACGCAGAGGGGCTGGCTGCAGGTGCCTTGGCTGGGGTGGAGGCTGTGGCACTCGGGGTGTTGGGAGCAGCAGTGGGAGTGCAGGAGGGCAGCGGGAGGTCTCCGCACTGCGTGGGAGCGCAGGCAGCAGGCCGGGGTGAGGAAATGCACGCACTGCCCACTGTCAGGGCCTTGGCAGGAGTGCTCTGTGGGCTGGCTGCTGGCCCTGGGAGGGGAGAAAGAAGCAGTCTGATGAGAAACACAGAACAACAAATTAAGGACAGTCATTTTAAAAAACACCCTTTCCAACGAGGAGATGAATCAGTGCTGACCCTGTGAGTCAGATATACCTTTTTGAACTAAGAAGTTGTATAAATCCCTCTGATTTTGGTTAAACTGGTACAAGTCCTTTATAAAATCCTGTATCACACTGATAAAGCATAATGCAGTGTATTTGTGTAATGTCTGACATCTATCCCTTTGGAAGTGAGAGTTCTTACATGAGCTACAGCCAAAAAGAACAGACAAAACAAATCTTGAATCTTCCAAGTGTATCTAGCCTTGCTGGAGCTTTGGATTTTGCTTTTCCAGACAACTGCCTGGCAAAAAGGCTGGTCCCCACCTGCCCTGCATCCTTAACAGCTCCATAAGTGAGCTGATGGACAAAGGTACTGCAAGCAGGTCCCATGGCTAATTACAGTACCGAGGGAGCCTTACACTGTGATGCCCTAGCATGTGAATAATGCTCCAGGTGTTACTGGCTGCAGATTTAAATATTTTTTTTAGTGAAGAACATTCTTTCATTCTCTTGTCTTTTTGCTGGCGGACTTTCTGCAGTGTTGTATTAGAATGGAGCCAGTAGCTATTTACCACACCCAAGGAAGCTTGAGAAATTCTTCACCTGCTGAACAAGGACTTAATTCCAAAGGAAATAAAATCTCTCAACAAATGATTCCCAAGCAGGTATTTCACAGTGGCTTCTGAGCTCACTAGCCAAGATATAAATGCCCCTGCTTGTAAAGGAGAAATTTTGAATATTCAGAAAACACCAGTCATAGGTAGGGACATAAGGACCTCACTAACAACAGTGGGAATCACACATAGCAAGGATCTCAGTCTACAGCAAAATTAGAGAGTATTATTTTAATTTTTTCAAATCTCCAGCCCCCTTCCACAGGGAACACATTAGTAGGTTTGTAAGATGCCGGCTTTCTTATGGCATTCACATTCTCTGAAAAAATTCCTTCTTCCAGGACTTTTCTCCTGAGAAGCTGAGAAGCCTCAGAGAAAAGGAAAACAATTCTTATCTCATTTGCTTCTCCTCTGTTTTAGTCATGTGGAATGTGTTTGGAGATTGTTTACGCACAGGCGATTGTTTCATTGGATTCTGGTGTGAGTTGTTTTGATTCTTTGGCCAGTCAAGGCCAAGCTGTGTCACAACTATGGAGAGAGTTACGAGTTTTCATTATTATCCTTTTAGCATTTAGCAAGTATCCTTCCTGTATTCTTTAGTACAGTTAGTATAGAATTCTTTAATATAATATAGTATAATAAAGTAATAAATTAGCATTCTGAGAACATGGAGTCAGATTCTTCATTCCTGCCTTTGTTGGGACATTCCCAACAAATCCAATACTTTCTCATTCTCCTAACTCACAGTGATGCAATTAAATGGGGTAGTGCCTTAAGTTCCTCTGTGCACTTCCACTGCTGGGCACAAGAGCACTAAAATTTTTGTGTATACCAGGGGTTTAATCCAAGCTGCCCACTCTGAGCACCACACTGCACTATAAAGCACTTCATTAGAACAATGAGAAGTCTAGTGTGAACAACCTGCCAGGTTCTTTACAGTGCTGGGCAGTCTCACAAACAACATGTTGAGTGAGCACCTACAGGCCTGGTTATATACCATCCTAAAACTCTTCTGACCCTTTCACTGTATTATCTAACTAGTATCCAAAATACAAGTACTGCTGCATCAGAGCAAAACTGAATAGGACCCCATATTAAAGGATCCCACTACCAATAACTTCAACACAAAAAACAGAGTTAAAGGCTCCTTTCCTGATAAAATTTGCTACTTCATAATAACTTGCTTCTATCTGGGCTATGCAAATATAACTGCCAAGATTTCTTCTCCTAATCTTTGGTTTAATGAGCACTTACAAGACAATAATAACTCAGCTGGGAAATTAGTTGCACTCAAAAATCTAAGCTCCTGGGGGGAAGAAAACAGCAAGCTCAGCAACTCTTGATCCATAATGATTACTACAAATTCATTGAGCAGAAATATTGCATGACTAGCTGGGTATGAGCACTTTGAATCCCAAACTGGTCTGAAAGTTATGCTGTGGACACACTGGATGATGGAAAAAGTGTTATCCTGGGAGTAGGATGAGTGTCATGGCAAGAAGCAAACACAAATTTGAGATAAAGAACATGAAGATCAGGCTTTTTTTTCCTAAGACTGCATTCATTATTCAGGTTTCTACCAAGCTAGTTTAAAGCTGTTTCCATTTATGCTGCCACTGCACATGGTACAATACTGCAAATACCTGCAGTCAACCTGCATCACACCAAAGCAGGTTATTTTGAATGTTTCCTACCTTCTCTGCCACAAATCTTCTAGAGTGGTATTATCAATCTCCAGATTTAAGACTCACAAACTGTCCATGCACAGGCCTGCTCTAGAAATTTGGCTACACAAAATCACAGAGAAAGTAGTACAACTTACAGAAACCACAAAAGTAATTGCCAAAGAGGAAACTCTGGTTGCTACACTTGATGAAATAGGTCAACAATCAATACACAACCTCAATCTCCTAATTTGCTCGTCACAAATGGGTGGGGAACTACCTAGATTCATCCCAGCAGGTCTGAAATAGTCCTCTGCTTGCCAGCTCTGAATTAGTCTCTGCAGATAACTCCTATATTCTACCAGCACGTGTTTTGTGTTCAGGAGCCAAGGTCAGCAGGAAGCCTGCTCTTGTGTTTGCAGTGTCTGTGTACTTCCTCTTCCCTCCTGTGTTACTTTCATGCAGCAAGAGCAAGCAGAAATAAGTAATTTTTTCTGGTATTATTGCCAAACCTGACTTGTAAAGTCTTAGTGTATAAGATCCTTTAGATCTCATGTTTTTGGTCTAAATCTATGCTTACTTCTGTTTTTTCACTAGGACACAAAGATATTTTTTGAGCCCTCTCTGAGGAGGCTCAAAATACAAAAGAATTTTGCACACAAAAAACAATTACCAGCTATGTAGTGGTCCTGGCACTCTCCCTCCCATTGTCCTGCAAACTTCCTGCTAGACTTGTTACTCACTGGCAAAAGGTTAGAGGTAATGTTATCCCATTAGTGGGATTTGGAGACCTTCAGCCTTTATTTGTGCTAGCCAAGATGAAATTCATTTGGAGGGTGGTTCAAAAAGATAGGTGGAATGCAGGAAGTCACAGCAGCAGCTGCTGGGAAGCCATTGTATTCTCAGTTTAGAGCTACTCTACAGAGAAGCTCATCTTACTTCACTTTGGGGGAAGGGCACCTCCTCCTTTCACCTACTCTACTGCAACAAAACACAGGTTACAGACAAATCAAAGTTAATATTATGATCAGGGTTCCTTTATTCTGCTCTAGTCACCTGCTTAGTGACCCCCTTCTCTACACAGCCCACATCTGCTTGCTGGCTCAGAGCATGCTGCACAACTTGTCTGAGTGCCCAGGCTTTGTAGAAAGGTACTGCATTTGTTCACTCATGAATAGATGATTAATTCTGGGACATTACAATCATCACAGTTGTCTACATGTTTTTTTGAAGTACTTTCACCACACAGCATTTCATTTGGCTGTACATGGTGAGTAGCACTGACTGAAGCTGAAGAAAGAGAGACAACACTGATAACTGCACCTGAGAAATAACTCTGTGCACAGTTCAGCTATGGGCAGAAGTAAACAGGTCAGAGTTCCAAGGCTCTCTATGTGCTGTCAGCCCTTTGCTGGGTAAACTACCAAACTAGAAAAGGCACATGATCTTACTGCTCTTGGTTAGTACTTGATAGGGAAATAAATAAAGGTGAGTTCTTGCTACAGTGACATCTCCTTCAGCTGTTCAATTATCAAACCCTGCTGAAACCCACCGAAGATGTGGCTGCCCAACAAGCTGTGTCAATGAATATCTGCTTTGCAGTCTGGCCATACAGACTTTGCCATACTTGTAAGCTACTTCAGCCAGCTTGTCCTGTTGATGGCAGAAGTATTTACAGGCAGAAGTGCTTGTCTGGCTATATGAGTAATTACATATGCCCAATATGACAAAAACCTCAGAAGGCTAGTAAGACAAGCCAAAGGCTTTTGTTGGTACAGAGAACAGACAAAATTCAGCAGCTGTGTTGCAGAGCAAGGTTCCTCAGCTCTGCAGGGGCCTTACCTGCTCCATGCTGTTCTTCTGGTTTCTTCTGAGTGACCCAGCCCACCAGGTTGGCTTTCCTGGATACTGATTTCTCTTCCTCAGGACAACGTTGTAGGCGCCAAATCCTCACAGTGTTGTCATCAGAGCATGTGGCAATCTAAGTATAAATGTGTGTGTTAGAGTGACCAGGGCACATCCTATGGATCACTAGCTGAGTGAACTGGAACAGCTTCATCCAACACACCACACCACTATGAATGAAGGGGTACAAGACAGACCATTGAACAGTGAAAATAACCCAACTCTGTTTCATTACTGCACCAGACACCAGTATTTGTTTTAAAGCAGGCAAGGCTGCTGCATCCATGTATTTCTGCTCTAGAAATCTCAGCCACCACCAACCATTTGCTTCACATGGCTATGTAAGAGACACTGCTCTGCTCAGGGCATGGCACATTTGGGGATTTCCAACCCTTGGTGAGCAAACGTAGCCATGATCCTTTGTGCACCTGCACCTTAATCCGCCTCTTTTGCTGAGGACATCTTCTGCTTGGGGACAAACATTTGCAGCACACCAAGAAGGTGACACTGGATGGCTGCTGCATGAGCTGTGCTCTCTCTCCAGAGTCAGATGTCAGCAGTACCTGGCAGAGAACCCAACTCTGCCAGGAACACAGCTCTAGAGCCCTGCTGCAGCATCACATGCTCCAAAAAGATCTCTGGAATCCTGACCAAAGGAGCAGCACCCATCTAACCCACACTTTATGGCTAGCTCCAGGCAGATTAGCTGGCGACTCAGCAGGGAATCAACCAGCAGAAAGAAAAAGGAAATGCTGTGGTGAAAGTTCACAGCAATCAGATTGGGGCAAGTGTCTCTACTCTGACTTTTGTCACAGCAGTGTTGTCCCTACCAAAAGCAACCTTGCTCCTCGTATCACACCAAGCAGCTTCCTGACCTGTGTTAGCTCCATATTTTCCCCTTTTCCTCATGCATTGGCATCTGAACAATGGCTGCCTATTTCTTCCCTGCGTCAGTAACAATTTGAAAGGCTGAACTGGTTTGCATTTCCAACACCTCATGATCAGGATGCTGGGCTACCTCTAGATCACAGATTTCATGTGAAATGTCAGTTCTCATGTTGTGCATCTTGCACAATGAGAACAATTCCTGATGTTTCCCTCCAAGACTTCCACCCTCCTATACTGTAATGCTTTTGTGAAAGCCCTGGTGCTGCAATGGAAGCCAGGGGAAGAAGCTGACTTCTTTAACGTTGTGGGGTGGAAGGAACTCTGGCTATCCTTATGACACTGATCAGGATTTTTCAGGGTTATTTCTAGTTTTGAGCTAGGCCAAACATTTGAGCCAACTTCCTACTCCAGTTGTTTTCCTTTCAGTGACACCTGGTGCAGAGCTACTGACCCAATTTCACTGGAGGTTCTTTTTGTCATAAAACCAGCTCAGATTTTGAAAAGAGGTCACAATGAAAAGAGTCCATATGTTTTTAAAGGGCATTCAGAACTTCTTGCCACTCTGTACAAGATAAGCAGATGTATCAATGGTCAGAGGGAAAGGAAGATGTGAATATGGAACAACAAAACAAGCCTTTGGCTTATGAAAGCCCTGATTAAATGATTTCATTGTCTTGTCTCTTATAGGTAGTATCAAGCTCTCATCAGGAGAGGTCTTTACTGATTTGCAATTTCTTAGGATTTCTCAATTAGCCAAAATTATTTGGAAATAATAAAAAGGTTCTGATACATTGTGCTAATGTGACAAGGGTGGATTACTGTCTTCTAAAGGAACATTTTAGAACTGATTGACTAAAAATTTCCTCCCAAAACAACAAATGCTCCTGTCTTTTTGAAAAGCAGATGTTGTCACATCACACCTATTGTTTCCCAGTAAAAACCATTTTGCGGAAGACAAACCTTAGTGAAGTCTGAAGGACACCAAGCAACGGAGGTAACTTCCTGAGAGTGACCAAGGAGTACCCGTGGAGGAAGGCTGGGCTCAGAAACCTTCAAAATTCCACAGAAAACAGGCAAACAGTCAGAAGGCACACAGCCTAATGTACATCTCCAAGAAAAGCCCCATATCCCACCTGTGAAGCATATGGGTACTTCCCATCTTTCCTGCATAAAATGCTCTCAGCCTGTCATCATGAGGCAACAACTGAGGAAGTCCTAAGAAGCAGTTCATGGAAACACTTGTTCAATTCCTGCTACACACAGGAATTCTGCCTCCAGAGCTGACAGCCCAAAACATGACACAAGCATTTTAAATAGCTCTACCTGTTCCAGGTAAGATGTTGGGAATTCATATTTTTAATCAGGTTAGGCAAATATATTCTGCTGCTATTTTACCAATGTCCCAATTACAGGTCAATGGTTTATTAAAAAAACGAAACCATTGCCAACAAAATCTCATACATGAACCTCCACTGGCTTCAGAACTGGCATTTCTGCAACTGCCAAGTGCCTGTTCCTTCTCCAATCTATCAGCTGGACCAGAGACCCTCTTAAGATTCATAGGAAAGTTCTCTCAATAACTCACATCCATTCAACTGATCTCCACTTCTCTCACACTTTTCATAAAATCTTTCTCCTGTATTGCTACTTATCTTTGACTCCAGCTCCCGTAAGTGACAGACAGAGCTGCAGCCAGCACTAAGTGGCCCAAAGAAGAAAACACACACATGAACACACACACAGTTTTGCTTGCTTTCAGCGGGCAATCCTTTCTGGAGCTGTGAGTCACCATCATTGATGTGACATTATGAGGGAGATTTATCAAGAGGATTTGCATAAATGACTAAGGGAATGAACAGATCCTTTGCTGTCTGGGAAAAGGAGTAGACCTTACATATAGGTTTCAAAGGAAGATGCCAGACTTTGGGGAAGGCTTCTGCTTTACCAACATTTTTCTCTTGTAGATCATCTACAACAGCCTGCAAAACTGCAGCTTGAGAACTTAAGTAGTTTTGATACAAACAGGTTCATCTTAACAGGACACTTTTTTCTCCCTGGCATGACAGAGGCAATCACTTGACTAAATATGCACTAAATGCCTTGTTCAGAGCATTCCCTTCACTGTCAAAACATGCAATGGAAATTAAATCCCTGTTTAGGGAATAAACAGGAGATCTTGGTGCAGAGAACACCTTCACTTACAGTTAATAGCAGTCTTGCTATTATACATTCATAGCAGCCAAAACAGTGGTCCAGCAGCCACTGATTGCTGGAAGGAAAGGAATTACTCTTTCTAGGACACGGTGGTTTTGCACTATAGCAGTGTAAATTAAAGGAACTATACTATTCCTGTGAAGTGAAGAAGAGTGCAGAGCTATGGCTGTGTCCATGTGTTTGGCAGAAGACTGTCAGGCAGTCTGCATGGTAAGTCAGGATTAGCCCCAGCACAGGCTGCTTTTTGTGCCAGAATTGACAGGATATTGTTGGGGAAGTGAGGCCTATTGTGGAAAAGTTAAAAAGAGAAACCTAGGAAATGAGACCTTTTTTAGTTACTCTCCTCACTGGAAACAGCTGTTAGGTCCATTTTCAAGATGCAGCCTAAAATGGTGTCTATGTCTTTGTGCACCATATGACACAGAAGCACCTCCAGTCCAGGGCTGGGACACACCAAAGCACAACTTGATATGGTTTCCTGGGAGTGATCCACATCAAAGGATTGAAAGAACAATGGAAGCACAAATCTACAAATGATACTGTTTTATTACCAGGAAGGTACCTCAGATAGGTACCATCTTTGTGGAGAAAAACCTCTGCTCTTCAGCTTGTATAATCTTATGGTCGCTCAAGAGTGAGAGTTCATCAATTGATGAACTTCTAATTTAAATAAAACCAATTCCAACACAAAAAAAGTGTTTATCGCCTGGAAACAACTTGTAGATGAAAATAGACTGAAACAGCATCCTTGTCAGCAATAACTTCTATCCACAGTGTTTCTCACTCAAACACAAACTTAGCACTGCTGCAAAAGTTTCTCAGAGAAATCTTTTAAGTGGAAAAGGTCTTCCACTGCATTTCATTCCTCTCTAGATACAGAAAGAGCTCTTAATTTAGGTCCTTATAATATTACCTGTTAACTACTCATGCATCATCTAACCATGGTTTTCTTCACAGCATAGTAAGTCCTCATGCCATGAAAAGATACATATGTTTCAGAGACAAATCTGTCAACATTTAAATTAAGAAGCCTCTGAATATGACAGATATTGAAAGAGACAAATGCACTGGAAGTCCCACTTACTAATATGACTATGGTATTAAAATAAAAAGTAATCATCTGATGATTTATTTTATAAATATGCAATACAATCTGTCACTCATATGTGATAGCAACAGAAGCCTTCCCTACATGAATGCATTTTAAATGTGCTCAAATGCTTAAATTTTGAAATATAATGACATCCTTGAATACTCTCAACTGAGTCCCAGCCTGTGTTCCAAGAGAGTATCAAAACACACAAATGCAGAATGTGCAAGTCAAGTTCACACAGGCATTTTTGCTGAATTTGCACAGAACACGAGGAAGGTTAGAATGACACCACTTGGCACAGCAATCCTGCTACCACACTCCTGCCCCCACTGAGTGAGCCACCCAGCTGCTTCCAAGTGCTCTCCAAAATAAAGAGGCTACGTGCTCAAACCACAGCCTCAGCAGACTGGCCCTCTCCTCTGAGAGATTTGTATTTTGCTTTCAAAATCGTTGTGAAATGGATGCACAAGTCAACATTCCCTAAAAATTATCCCAAAACTGTAATAGGCAGTGAAACCTGTGGCACAGAAACCTGTGGTTTCTGTCTGTTCTGCCTCAGTAAGTCCACTCTGTTCCCATATGAGGAACATGAAGAGCAGAACTTGAGGCATGCCTTATTCTGAGGTGCCTGCTGCTATCTTGGTGACATTTGCATTTCCTACACGTCCCTGCAAGATGTTAAGTGACGAAGGCCCTCGGCTGTCAGACAGTGCTTTGGAATTTTGCTGAAGGCTCTGGTGAGCCTTTGCTGTAACACAGAGGCTTTAACTACTGTAAATTAAGCATGAGAAAAAGCCATGTCTGAAGCAGGAGCTGGAAAAGGGAGAGGTGGAGGGAAAGTGTGCCCTTTAAAACAATTAAACTTTTAGGTTTCTGCTAATGTGCTCTGTTGCTAACTATGAACTGAGAACTGTCTGTCTACTTGTCATAGCTGCCTGAATCAACAGGACTGAAAAAGGATTTTAATGCCCATTAAAACCAGATTAAGAACAGCAATTTGCAATAAGCAGCAGTGATGAGAGATGTACTGATGGCAGGAGGTTAGCTCTGTTTTACATTAAACAATTACACGAAGCCTTGACAGCAACATACACACTCCAGACACAACATGCCAGGAGCTAACCCCACGCTGCTTTGGGAAGGATTGGGAAGCAAGGAGTGTTCTATGCAAACATGAAAAGCAAAAGCAGCTGCCCCCATTGCCTCACCTTCCAGATGTAGGCATTACAGTCACTCGAGCCACTGACCAGGAACTGGTCATCTGGGCTAGTGCTGGATTTGATGTAAAAGGTGGAATTCTGGTGTCCACTGAAAACTGCCACTGTGAAGAGAAAATAAAATACAAAACTCAGTAAAAGCCCCACTCAATGCATAGCCCTGGAGTCAGTTGTGCAAGGAGGGCTGACCTTACAGGCTTTTCCTGCCTAGCCACTTATCCTTTGGAGAAAGTGGTTGCACTGCTCCCTTGCTCTGGGGCTCTGGCAGCAGGAAGTTTTTGTTATTCAACTGGAGCCCTTCAGGCTTCCCAAACAAACCAATGGCAGTTTTATTAAAGCTCTACCTTGACCTGTATGACAAGCAGGCTCAGCCCTCACCTGGGCTGCCCCACTCCTCTAGTTCAGGTTCCTTGTCTCCTCCTCCCTCAACCACCATCACCAGTCCCGCTCCATCAACAAGGGCAGTCCTGCAGCAGAAGCCTTCTTCCACACAGGTGGCCCAAAGGCACTGGCTGCTCCTTCCTCCTGCTGCCAGCTTTATTTCATCAATAAAACCTGTATTTCATCACTCACGTTCTCCAGTATTTAAAGCCTCAATAGTATCTGCTAAAGCCCTGAAACCATCACCCCAAATGGCTGACATGGCTGTACCACAAGGGCCTCTGCTGGCATGAGAGCCAGGTGGCAACAAAGGCACTGGCTGCTCCTTCCACTGCCAGCAGCTTTATTTCATCAATAAAACCTGTATTTCATCAGTCATGCTCTCCAGTATTTAAAGCCTCAGTAGTGTTTGCTAAAGGCCTGAAACCATCCCCCCAAATGGCTGACATGGATGTACCACAACCGAGTGTGATCTGGAGCGCTTGGCTGCACCACGTCCTGTCCCCTCATGGGGCACAAAGCACAGGGCTCCCAGGGCAGCCCAGGCTGGGCTCTCCTCCAGCCCTGTTTCAGCAGTGGCTCTCACAGAGGAAACAACCCACAGACCAAGAGGACACGTGGCCGCCTTCGGTGGCCTTTGAAGAGCTGCAAGACCCTTTGATTTTTTTTGCCCACAGCTCTCTTGGTGCAGCTCCACGGTGCAGGGGCCATCAGACAGATAATCCCTCCTAAAGCAGGCAGCAAGTGCTTTACAGGAGGAATTCCTGACAAACTAGAGCCGCCTCAGTCCTGGATGGGAGCAGCTGCAGCCGCGGTGAGGGCGGCCCAAGGGCGGGCGGGGGGCGCTGCCCTCTGCTGAGGGCGGCCAAGGGCGGGCAGGCAGCGCTGCCCTCTGCTGAGGGCGGCCCGAGGAGCAGCGCAGGAGCTCCATCCCGCTGGAGCACAGGGCTGCACAGGAGCTCCATCCAGCTGGAGCATGGGGCAGCACAGGAGCTCCATCCAGCTGAAGCATGGGCCTGCACAGGGCTGCACAGGAGCTCCATCCAGCTGGAGCACAGGGCTGCACAGGAGCTCCATCCAGCTGGAGCATGGGGCAGCACAGGAGCTCCATCCAGCTGAAGCATGGGCCTGCACAGGGCTGCACAGGAGCTCCATCCAGCTGGAGCACAGGGCTGCACAGGAGCTCCATCCAGCTGGAGCACGGGGCTGCACATGGCTGCACACACAAGGCAAGAGCTCCATGAGGAGCCCAAGGGCTGCACTGGCCACAGCCTGCTCCTGTGAGGGACAGGACAGACAGCACATCCCCACAGAGTAGCCAGGGTTAACCTCACAACCAAGATGTTAATATTTACTACTCACAGCAATTCTCCACTTTGGAAGTGTTCCCACCCACCAGACTGCCTTCCTGAGCAGACAGAAGGACACATTGTTCATCTCATTTCAGTTAACTGAGAGACTGATAAAAGGAAATGGGAAATAAATTATGTGTCTGGCTGGAATGCATCTAACAAGTTTTGCCACTGGCCTATGGCAAAGCAGCTTCGTGCACCAAAGGCTCAGGGCCATCTTGTGCATGTAAAGGTCAAAGCTGCAGAGCTGAAGGAAACCAAAAGGATGAGGCACCTCAATATGCTGGGGATCCTTTCTTCCAGAAACTGTGGTATAAGTTAAATTGAAAAGACACCTTAAAATATCTGAAGATATCAGGTGATTACTTTGAGTGAATTCATATCTAAAAGTCTGACAAACCAGTGACTGCCAGTAAGCAGAGGATTCAAACTTGCTTCAGGCTGGATAGTAGCCATTCCTCACTGGATAACTAGAGCTAACAGGCAAACTACCATCAGTCTCTGTCTGGGTGAACCTCTATCTGCCATCAATTTCATGTGAATGGCTTAACATAAAATGTGGATCTGTCCTGCATAGCTTTGGAGATGAGAGCATGGAATAGGTTTCCTTCAAGCTTTGAACCTGGTCCCTGTCTCTCTGTCAGAGGGACACACTTGCCTCTGTAACATCTATAGTTTTTGCAGCTATTTCCACAGATATCATGCTTACCTGGAGTGGTCCTTAAACTTGTCATATTGAACATGTAGATACTGTCATCAGTGCAGTTAGCAAACAGATTAGCACCAGTGGAATCCAAAACCAGGCTAGAATATCCTACAGAGAAAGAGAAAAGTTCTTCAGAAAAAAAAAAATTTGGAAAATAAATAGTCTCAAAGAATGCCCAGAGAAGGAAATTTGGAAAGGATCTGTAAAATGTATGAGACTGTCAGGGTAAAGTTTCTATGTTTGACACAGCACTTGCTGAACAAGAAATGTTTCTACAATAACATCTACATTTTCTCATGAGGATTCAGGGAAAGGATTTAGAAAGGTATTGCACCTTCAGAACAGGCAAGTGCTTTATGTGATAGCTTCAAACAGATAACAGGAACAACCAGTTGTAGAAGCAGAGATGAAAAATAAAGATGCTCATGCTTTGGTAGAACAAACAATTCTCTGATTTGCTAGTGATTCAGGTTCAAGAAAAATCTTTCCCTTCAGGCCAATTATTTCACAACTACCTCATTGGGAGTGACACTGACCATTACCACATTGATGAGACAAATCATCAGGAATTACTGTGTTGCATCAGAGCATTGTAAGGTATTAAAGGTACAAAGAAGACAGAGTATTACAGCGACCTGAAAAGGTCTCCAGGGTGAGAGAAGGACGAGAATCTTGTTTGATGATCAGAAGGCTGGATTTATTGATGTATGATATATAATACATTATAGCTATACTAAAAAGAATAAGGAGAGAAGTTGCAGAGGCTGCTAAGCTAAGAATAGAATAGAAAAGAATCTAAAAACAAGAGAGTTCTCTGTCACTGTGTTCCAGAGAGCTTGCCCTGTGATTGGCCCTTAATTGTACACATGGAACATGAACCAATCACAGGTGCATCCTATTGCATGCCACAGCAGCTGATAATCATTGTTTACATTCTCTTTCTGGGGCCTCAGCTTCCCAGAAGATGAACAAATCTGAAAGAAAGGATTTCGATGAAAAAATGTCTGCGACAACAGAGAAACATGGACAAGTGTACTATCATTTTTGATAATAGTTTCAAGAGGTGATAATAAAAAAACCCAGTCCAGTCTGTTGTCTTTGCAAGATACAATGCAAAGAAAGTTCAATCTGAATTTTATTCATGTATCAAAATGACTAGCTAAATTCCTCATCAAGAGCTGTACTTTTCCTCAACTCTGTTTATGAAAATGCACTGCTGAAGCTTCTGCAAGTTTTTTATCATTGGTGCAGTGATAGAAAAGTCAGGCATGTTCACTCTTCAGCTTGAAAATTGATATTAGCAATCAAGATACCCTGCAGAGTTTGCCAATTGGCTATAAAGATAAGAAATGTCACAGACAGTACTTAATTGACTCTGCACTGTAACAAACCCACGTGCAGCCCTCACCAAGCCTGCGAGTGCTGGTCCCAGGGTAGCAGAAGGAGCGCAGGGGCAGCGGGTCCTGGCGGAAGGCAGCGTAGTTCCTGCGCAGGTCCCACACCTTGATCACACTGCAAGAGAAAAGCACCAGTGCCTTCAGCTTCCTCACTTCCCTTCCCATGCTGATACAGCCCTTTAAGAGCACGGAAACCAGGGTGCTCATGACTGAGGAGTGTCAGTGCTAAGGAGACAACAGCTGAGCAGGAGCAGAGCTGTGCTGAAAGCCAAACATTGCTCTGCTGGCCGTGGGTGAGGAGGCAGCACTGCCCTCTGTAACTAACACAAGACAGAACAAGAGCCTAGAGGCCAACTTCCTTCAACTAGTAAAAGGAAACATATGGATGCATTTATACTTCTTACAAGTAGTTTTAAAAATTAAGTCTTCCAATTTTTTTACTTGCTCTTTGGTAGCAAGTCTCTGTCATGAACCATAGGCAGGACAGTCAGTCTTCTCTGCCTCAGAAAGGCTTTGACCACATGGAACCTGCTAAAAAATCAAGTCTAAGAGGATCATTTCCATGCTGATCAATAAGACAGTTTGCTCAAGCTCCAAGATGCTGCAAGGGATCTGGCACCTAAGAGAATGCATCTTTTGTAACTCAAAGCAACATTTTCTCAAGCATGCCTACACATGTCCAGGCCCTGACCACACACCCACACCCATACAGGCTGTCTAACAATAGCCTGTCTATGTGTGGTCTCATAGGTCCATGAGAACAGAGAGAGGGAAGAATTGCTCTCATTCTGCCCCACAGCTAAGACTAAAATGAGCATTTACCACATATCACAGTTTGTCCAGTACTGCAATCTCTAGCAAGGGAGTAAAGCCAATGCAAGCTGGCAGCATAGCTGTTGATTCCACCTAGCAGTAGCTCTAGGCCTTGTTGGCCACTGAGTGATCTTAGAGAGAAAATCTCCCAATGTTTCTATGCCACTGAGCACACAGAATAGACAGGAAAGCAGGCATCCTCCCTCCTTACCCATCAACAGCTCCTGCAGAGATAAGAGTATGCTCATCCTGAAGCACTAACACAGTTACACTCTGCTGGAAATCCTTAAAAAGAGAAGAAAAAAGAACTTTATTTTCTTTTAAGGTCAGCGAGATCTTAGTTCAAGGCCATGTGAATGCAGGGAAAACCTCCTCCTAGGCAGGCAGCAGAACACAGAAACAGCAGATGTCATTTAGGACACAACAATGCTTTGAACACTCCCTCCAGTGAAATTGCCACTGAGAGATAAGTGTTTGGGCAGCAGTTTGAGATTACATCTTTGAGCTCACAGATAAGAGAGCTGCCTTCATTCCAAGGTCTAATAGATCAAAAATGATCAGGTCTTACTCCAGTAAGGCAGTAATTTGTCTGGTCAAATTAAGGGGGCAAAAAAAAGACAGAAAAAATGTACAACTCTCCCTATCCCTCCCCTCAAAAAGGGAATGCTTTCCTCCCTGGGGAGGGGAAAAAAAACCAACATATATTTTCACATAGCATTTGCCCAGAGTTGGATTTTATGGCATGTGGGTTGTTAGGCAACTACCCAATGTCTAAAATTAGCCACTGCAAATGACCATGACAAAAAAATCTTATCTCTGCAAAGATAAATGGAAGCATTTACCATGTACAAACCACATATTTCTCACTATATTTGCTTAGGAAGAATTCTGTGAATAGCACTGTCCCCAGAAGAGACATTTTGTTTCTTGCCCAGACACCCACCACCAAGGGAGCAAGTCCTCTCAGGTTCTGCCTCTTCTTCTTTGGTTTGGAAGGAGTCTGCTTGTCAGCCACGTTGTGTGCTCCACTGATTTGATTTACCTGCCTGTAAAAGCCATCTGAAAGAAATCAAAGACATCTCAATTAGTAGTTTACATGCAATTTTGCTATCACTTTAATAAAACAGGCATCAGCTTGGGATTAGACCTAAAAGGTGTCTTAGGTTAAGCTTGAAAATCATTACTGTATTCTGAAAACAAAAACTAATTACACACAAAACCAGTGAGAAGAACACACTGCAAAAACCCCGAGGTCAGTGTAGCATAGACAATGAAACTAAAGCTGATCTAGGCAGGCTGCCTTTGGAAATTGCTACCCCTTGGTCTTTTTTTCACATGAATGCTGATCTGGAGTGTTCAACCCACCTCATCCCAAGCAGAACTGCCTCACTGGAACATGCCCGGTGCTTTTCCACTCTATTTTATAATTTCATGTTCAGCCTTTTGTCTGTTACCTTGTGAAATGTACTGCCTTACTAGAGTAAGGCAACTTTTTTACTTTTTTTTCCTACACCTTCCACTTCAATCATGTGGAGTCAGTGAACTTTTCCTTCACTGGCCTGTTTGAAAACCCAGGAAACCTGGGACAGATGGAAGAGCAAGACAGGCAAAGAAACTGCTGTGGCAGAGCAGGGAACTGGGAAATGGCATAAGGGGAAGGGGCTGGAAAAGGAAAAACTCCAGGAAACAAACAGGAGCAAAATGAGCTCACATCATATTCATAGTAAGTGTTCCCACAATATATTCAGTTGCTACCAGCACTCACAAGCTCTTTTTTTCTACACTTTCTGCCTTCCTTCCTTCCTATGCTGGCAGGAGCCTTTCCAGCTTTTCCTCACCCCTCTGGATGGCTCTGACCTAAGCAATCTCTCCTGTCTCACCTGCTTTTACACTGCCCTAGCAGGATGCATTCTGTACAGCCTCACCTCCTTACTTACACACAGGGAATTATCAAACCAGCCTGTGGTTTGATGCTGCACAGCTGGGAGTGCTGCAAAGTGGGGAAATGCCATGGTATACATAAATAGCAGAGATAGCTATTCCATCCCCTTACAGTACCTAAAGCAGTACAGTTATCTGAGAGTCCTCTGCTGCCTACATGGTAATCAAAAGGATCAGTCCAACCAGCCCATCTGAGCAGTTCTTTTACATGAGACACCAAGCTTTTCTGATACATAACTGGAAGTTTATTTACCTTTCTTGTTGCACCTGGTATCCCAAACCATGATGTTTCCATCTCTCCCTCCAGTACAGAAAACAGCTGAGAGAAAAAAAGTGTTATTAGCTTCCAAAAGCATTTCTTTAATTAAGTGAATGCAGTAGAATGCCATCAGTGTACCTCTGTCTCTCCTGTCCCAACAACTTGGGATGCCAATCCTGGAAATACAGAACTCAGGCCATTGTTTTGCCATGCTTTTGACTTGTTTCCTTACTCTTACTATCCTTTTCTCACTCCCACTAGAGAAACCAGCCTATGGAAAGCATATTCACACCCTTGGGTATGGAAGCAGATCTTATCTTTGCCCAAGATCAGAAATGTGCACATTTTAGCATCAGGACACCATCAGGTTCCAGCTAGACAGTTTTGCTTTCCTGGCTGGGTCACTGCTCAGGCCTGTGCTATTGGTACCTGTCAGCTTCCAAAGCCCCCTTTTTAACCCTTAAAGTACTTTGCCAGAGGTAAAGAAGAAGGGAAAAAACAGACAACAGGCAGTATCAACATTTACCTTTCTCAAACCTAGAAAAAGCAACTGACTTGAGGCTACACTGGTGACCTTTGCATATGCCAAGAAGCTCACCAGCTCTCACATCCCACACCTTGGCTGTCTGATCTCCTGAAGCAGTGACCTTCAGAGGGGAAAATAAAAAGCTTCAGTCATTTTCTGTACACAGTTGCCAAAGCATGAAAAAAAAAAAGTCAGATGGCAAAAGATTGCTTACAATCCTGTGCTCCCCTGGCACCCAGGCGAGGTCAAATACAGCATTTGAGTGAGCCTGCCACTCTAAAAAGAAAACAAAAGCCAAGATTAGTTCAGTGCATTGTAGCACGGTATTTTGCAGAAGACTAAATGACATCAGACACTGAAATCAGAAATCTTGTCAACAGTTTGCCTTAGGCATGAAAGACAACCCAGAACAATTCACCTACTACTGCTGATTTAAGTGCACATTCATGCTGCTGCTTTGTAAAGAAGACTCAGCAAACTATGTGGAAGAAATAAAGCACTGCCTACAATTTATGTTTTAAGGACTTGCAAAAAGCTCTCTTTGATTCCCACAAATACCACACTTGTCACATCAAATGAAGATCACCTTCTGTACAACATCTACCTTTAAAGATGACCTTGCTGGTGGTCTGTGCTTCAGTATCATACAGTCTAACAAACCCTTCTTCATTTGCAACTGCCAGGATGTGCTCCAAATTTGGGGCTGAAAAGAAATTGAAATATATTACGTAGCTAATAAAAAATCATGCCCATGCTCTTTGTGAAAACCATAGATGCTTTAAATAGGGAATGCAGCAAACATAAAACTGTGAAATAAACAGCATTTACATAGCAACCTAAGTGTTAAAATAGAGAAACACTGGCAAGCAATTTTTCTAGATGCTCCATTCAGGAATGACTATACATGGGCAATCAAATGGCTTCAGAAGCAACTTTTGGGATAACACCTTTTTCATCAGCTGTAACAGTTTTCCAGTTACATTTGTCTGTATCTAGAGTACCTATCATCTACAGCTTCCAGCATTTTCTGTGATCTGACTTGGAAAAGCAGGAAGCCACCTTAGAGAAATGTGAAGTCTCAAGCCAAAACTAGAGCACAACAAATGAAGATGTTTTGCCCTAAGGATCCAGGAGCTTCATTGCTTACTCCCTTCTCCCATCATGGGGAAATGCCGTGTGTACAGCACAGCCTGGTGACACCCATTCACATCTAATTTCTACCTAATGCTCTCCACCCTATTATAGCTTTTACATATTTTGAACAAAGCCCAGTTTTTCACCTATGTAGCCTCACACTGTCACCAAGAGGACACACCTTGAAACACACACAGATGAAACAAAGAGACATTAAAATAAAAGCTTTACAGTTGCTTCTTGGAGGGAAAACTTTCCATCAGTATCTAGGTGCACCACGATCCAAAGTTTATCACGTGTAGGAGCAAGCACACTGTAGCAGTAAGCTCACTTTAAAACAACAGAGCCCATACCCCGGCCCCACAAAAGGGTTTTCAGGAGGTGACTTTACCTGTAGAAAAGGTGCAGCCGAAAGGAGGGACCGGCATTCCCGTCTGCCCGTAGGACAGGTGATCATCTTCTCGGCTGCACTGGTAGCTCTCCAAGAGATGCTGCAGGGGAAGCGCTGAGCACGGACCTACAACGGGACAGACGGACCGTAAGCGCCTCAGACACCACTGGCTCGGGCGCCACGAGCCGCGAGGCGGCCGCCGCGGCTGTGCGGGCGGCCGGGGATGGATGGGGACGGGAGGGCCGGCGGGAAGGCGCGGTGGCGGCGGCGGAAAGGCGCAGTGGCGGCGGGAAGGCGCTGTGGCAGGAGCAAGGCACGGCGGTGGCAGGGGCAAGGCGCGGTTCTCAGGGGCAAGGCACGGCGGTGGCAGGGGCAAGGCGCGGTTCTCAGGGGCAAGGCGCGGTTCTCAGGGGCAAGGCGCGGTACTCACGGGCGGGCGCGGCGGCGGCGCGGCGGAGCAGCGCGCGGCACAGCATGGCAACGGGGACACGGCCGGGGCGCACCGCGCCAGCTCCCGCCAAACCTCCAGCCCGCCAAGCGCGCCGCGCGCCCTCATTGGCCAGCGGAGAGCGCTCAGCGCCGCGCCCGCCTCCTCTGATTGGGCGGCGGTAAGGGGTGGGCGGGGCCTCCAGGCTGCGCCCGCCGGTGGTTCCCGCGGCCGCGCCGGGAGGGCGGGGTCAGGCGCGCGGCTGCGCATGCGCGGGGCCGGCGGCAGCAATGGCGGCCAGCGGCAAGTCCTTCCTGGCGGACGCGGGCTATGGCGAGCAGGAGCTGGACGCCAACTCCGCCCTCATGGAACTGGACAAAGGTGAGCCCGCGCGGGCCTGGGCAGCGGGGCCGGGGTGGGGGCTTCGCTCGGTACCGCTTTACCGAGGGAGGACGGGGGGCGGAGGAAGAACCTGGGGCCGGTGGAGGTGCCTGCGGTAATTCTGCTGTCTCCGTTAGGCCTCAGGTCCGGCAAGCTCGGGGAGCAGTGCGAAGCCGTCGTTCGTTTTCCGAGGCTCTTCCAGAAATACCCGTTCCCCATTCTCATCAACTCGGCGTTCCTAAAGCTGGCCGATGTTTTCAGAGTGGGGTGAGTGCTTGAGTGCTGCCCGTCTGCTCCTGTCTGTTCCAGTCTGATCCGTGGGAACGCGCCGTGCCTTGGAGTGTCCTGCAGTGGAGGCTGGCGGGTCGTGCTCGCCTGCCAACACCCCTGCGGTACCCAGTCTGTTGTGGTTGGGCTTCATTGGAACTTGTTTTCCACTTCTTCAGTGGGCGTGAGTGGCTGTGAGTGGTAACGACACAGTTCCGTTCCTGGTTTGGGGATTCTCTCCCTGACTGGTTTAAGTCCACTGGTGTAAGTTTTGCTCTATAAGCACATCCAAATCATAACTCATAAATGGATGGATGATCACATGTGCAAATCTAATCTCTAGTGTGAAAAGTGCATATTATGTGGCTCTCTGCAGATATTTACTATATGTATTTTGATGTATTGATTAGTAGTGCTGTATTAACATTTTAATAATATGATGAATGTAGACTTGTAGTTAAAAAGGTAACTTTTGTAGTTAAAATAAGAACTATGTAAGTGGGA
Organism: Melospiza georgiana; assembly: GCF_028018845.1. NCBI lineage: Eukaryota > Metazoa > Chordata > Aves > Passeriformes > Passerellidae > Melospiza > Melospiza georgiana. The sequence continues at coordinate 35,608,884 of NC_080432.1, forward strand.
TTTTTTTTTAAGAAAGGAATGAGGCATTCACACCAGATAGCATCCACAGGACATCTAAATCTTTCAGAGAAAAATAATTTATTGCCCCATTATCAGAAGAAACAAACTTCTTCTCGCCTCAAAGGTGCTGTCAGGATTCAGAGGAAGAAGTTGACACTGACCAGACAAAATCCTGTGTTTGAATGGAATTTATGCATCATGTATGAGGTGTATGAATATTCAACAGGCTATTGCTTTTAAGGGTTAATCCTCTGTTAACGTGGTGCCCTTTTTCGGGCTCATGCCGCCCAGAAGAAGGTACCCAGACATCCATAACTCTTTGTCTCTATTGTCTCATATTGTCCTAATTCAGTTTGTCCAAATTATTATTACTCTAATTGTATTACTATTTTTATAACCATTTTATTACTATTAAACTTTTAAAATTTTAAAAACAAGTGATTGGCGTTTTTCACATCTAATAAAACTTAAAGCTTTTCTAAGTGCCTGCTGTCTAAGTGATGTATATATAATGGAATCAAAGCTGCTTCTTAAAAGCTTACAAAGGTGTATGCTATTGTTGTGGAATCTTCACTCCTGTCTTCAGGAAGGAAAATAAATTTGCTCAGCACTTGACAGTGGTAATTAAGACTTCTCTGTCTTAGTCTTGAATGTGTTTTTCCAGCAGATTTGGATCCCTGTGTGTGCACAAAACAGGCATTTGCTTACACCCCTCCTCACTGGTGTCAGCAGGTTCATTTCCCTGGAATTGGGCTTTAGTTTGGCACTATCTGAACTGGAAAATAAAGCAATAGTATGTTAACAGTCTCTATTTTACTGTATCAGTCTACTCAAATGTTTCTAAAGCATAGCTATCTCCTTGTTTAAATTTGCTCCCAAACGCTGTAGTTAAGTAATTTTGTATTTAAAGTGCTTGAATTTTTGTTACAAAATAGCCTGACAAAGAAATGTTTGTATTTTCTAACAGGAACAACTTCTTGAGGCTGTGTGTGCTGAAAGTTACTCAGCAGAGTGAGAAGCACTTGGAGAAGATCCTGAATGTGGATGAATTTGTCAAGAGAGTTTTCTCAGTGATCCATAGCAATGATCCGGTTGCTCGGGCCATTACACTCCGGTGAGTGTGGCAGGAGGGATCCTCATTTCCTTCAGATCTGGGAATGGTTCTGATTTACTGCCAACCTGTAGGTAACTATCGATGTGCTTGTCTGGAATAACAAGACCAAGTGCAAGGTGCTGCATCTGGGCCAGGGCAACCCCTGGTGTCACTCCAGGCTGGGGATGAACAGGTCGAGAGCAGCTCTGCAGTGAGAGACTTGGGGTGCTGGTGGATGAAAAGCTGGACATGGCCCAGCAATGTTCACTGGCAGCCCAGAGAGCCAAATGTGCTTTGGGCTACATCAAAAGGAGCCCGGGCAGCAGGCCAAGGAAGGGGATTCTGCCCCTCTGCTCCCCTCTGGTGAGACCCTCCTGCAGTGCCGTGCCCAGCTGTGGGGTCCCCAGCACAGGAAGGACAGGGACCTGTTGGAGAGAGTCCAGAGGAGGCAGCTGAGATTAGAGGGATGGAGCACCTCTCCTGTGAGGAAATGCTGAGAGAGTTGGGATTGTTCAGCCTGGAAAAGAGAAGGCTTTGGGGTACTCTGATTGTGGCCTTCCAGTACCTGAGGGAGACTACAAGAATGATGGAGAGGGACTTTTTACAAGGGCCTGTAGTGACAGGACATGGGGGAATGGATTCAAACTAAAAGAGTAGGTTTAGATAAGATATTGGGAAAAAATTCTGTATTGTGTGTGTGGTGAAACACTGGAACAGGTTGCCCAGAGAAGTTACGGATGCCTCATCCATGAAAGTGTTCAAGGCCAGGTTGGATGGGGCTTTGAGCAACCTGGTGAAGCAGAAGGTGTCCCTGTCTATGGCCAGAGGTTTGGAACTGGGTGATCTTTAGGGTCCCTTCCAACCCAGGCCATTCTGTGATTCTGTGAGTGAAATAAAAGAGGCTTTTTATCATTCCTCACAGAGTTAGAAGCAGAGACATCTGTCTTTGAAAAGCATGAATGATAAGGATTAGTGATAGCAAGAACAAGGTTATTAACCACTTACGATGGGGAGAATTTTGTGGGTGGTCCCAGGCAACACAGAATTTGCAGTGTTGAAATTTTGTGTACACCAGAGAAGAAAACTGAATCTGTAGTGTGCATAACCCAGACAGTAGCTATATGCAATATATCACATCTTGCCTAGAATATTTTTAGGCCAAGTGAAAGTGCTCCCTTTTGTGTCAAAATAGTTTTTGTTAACTTGAAACCAAAAGTAGTTGATATCTGATCAATAGCTTCTAAGGAAATGCTGTTATATTACTGATTGCTTTGAACTTCTTGGAATCAAGTGGGAAAACAGAATTAATCTGTCGTCCATGCCACTGTCCTGCTGGTTTGGTGTCTGTGTCTCTCATGCTATCCAACATGATCCTCTTAACTGCATCTTCCAGCCCCTGTGCAGGTGAATTCAAATGTGAAGAGAGCACTTCTCTTTCTCTTTTTATATTCTTTTTGTACCTCCATCTGGAACTGTTATTGATTTCACTACTGGGAGATGGGAGGCATTAGCAGGGCTTTGGTTTATTAGGTCATGTGTCCACTTCTTTTTTCTTTGAATATTTCATTTGAGATTATGCTTTCATGCCCTGGTGTCTCAGAAATCTGTAAATAAAATATGTCTGCATGTTTTTTTGTAGTCTCTGTTCAGTGCTCCAATATAAGATTGCAGTTGTTGACTGGCATTGAGGGTTATCTTCACAGGCTGCTACAAAGTCCCAGGAGTCCTCTCAGTTTGCATAAGTACTTTAATTACTAAATTCACAGGATACATCAAATAAAATATTAAAATAGCCGTTGGTTGAACAGTTTCAATTTAAAAGCTTCTGTTGATTTTTTTTTTGGTCATACTTGAATAGTGTCAATAAGGAAGAACGTGTTGAAAGAAAGAGCAGCTTAAACAAAACTTTGTCTGTGGAATTTTATTTCTAGATAACTGTGTAAATATTTGCACAGAGCTGTAGCTAAAATTAGCATAAGTATAAATCCTACATTTATTCTTCTTTTAACTGGATTATGCTAAATATGCCTGAAAGGCATCTTTGAAATATTTCTAGCAAAGTATAGGCTACTTTTTTAGCAGTTACACAAAATGTGATGCTACTTTTTTCACTAATAACCTTAACTTAGATCAGTGAAAGATGTTGGAAATAAATCATGCCATAGTGAACTTTGAATTTTTAAAGAATTTTGGTAAGTTTCTCACTGTATCAATTTCAAGCTGAAAGTTATAAAAATGTAATGGAATTTTTATCAAACCACTGATGCAACCCACACAACAAAATCTGTTACATATAATTACATGTTTACTTTTAGCATTTGCTTGTTTCTCTAATAGCCGTGAAAGAGCACATATTTATATAAACACAGCCTTTTAACCAGTCTTTTTTACGTTTTTATTTGGTTTCATCATTTCTTCATGCTCACTGTTTGTCCTGATTTTGCTGTGATTTATTTCTGCAGGATGTTGGGCAGCATGGCATCTATCATTCCAGAAAGGAAGAATGCCCATCACAGTATTCGCCAGAGTTTGGATTCCCATGATAATGTAGAGGTTGAAGCTGCTATATTTGCTGCTGCCAACTTTTCTGCACAATCTAAGTAAGAACTAGTTTTTTCACTTTTTCACATTACAGAGAATGGAAACTCCATTAACACTGACATTCACAAACCTTTCTATTTTGTGTTGTGCTGTCCTTTATAGCAAACAATTATATGCAATAACGATGTAAGGAAATCTGAATACAAGTTGAGCTGATTTTTTTTTTTTCTGAAATGGAAAGCTCATAACTATGAGAACTGGAATAGCAGCTTTAATCATGAATTATTTGACAGAAATTATATTAGTAAAATGTAGTGCTGCTTGTCAGTTTTTGAAAGCTTTCATTTTTTCATTTGGTTGTGCCTGTGTGCAGGGGTTCTGAAAAGACTCAGGTTTTGGCAGGCACTCTTCTGTGTAACTTTTAATTGTTAAAACACAGTGTTTGGTAGTTCAGTTGATTTTTTTTTTTTTTTCTATTTTTAATGACCTAATTTTTTATTTTTCATTTCACCTGATACTTTCTTTTCTCCACAGGGATTTTGCTGTCGGAATATGTAACAAAATCAGCGAGATGATTCAAGGTACATGTGTATGTTGAGTGATAAAGAGGAAAAGCTTTAATTTCTCTGAAAATTCTTTATTATTCATATTTACATATTAGATATCAGAATGCTGTTGCCCTTAGATGATTGCAATTTTTAAATTAGCTGACCAATAATCTGTCTGGTTATCTTAAATCCTCCTAAAATTTAAGTTTTTGAAGCACCTGTTTGGTACAGAATAAAAGCCCATCTATAGTGTGATGAGCTCTCATAGGTTGCTTCAGATGAGTTATTTTGTGTGTTACCTGCAGGGAAGCAAGAAGCAGCTTTCTCAAACAGCCATGAAAGTGCTTGATAGTGCTGTCATTTCACACCCGGCTAGAACATGAGTTATTTGAAGCCACTGCAGGTGTTTGCACAATCTCCTTTCAGCAGTGGTAGCAATCCAGACATACTCTGTGCCTCAGAGCTGCCAAAAAAGCCAACCCAAGGACTAACTCTGGCTGTGTTTCTTTCCTTACTGCAGGTTTGGCCACACCTGTGGACCTAAAGCTGAAGTTGATCCCTATTCTGCAGCACATGCACCACGATGCCAGCCTGGCCTCCAGCTCCAGGCAGCTGCTGCAGCAGCTGGTGACATCCTACCCCTCCACCAAGATGGTCATTGTCACCCTGCACACCTTCACTCTGCTTGCTGCTTCTTCTTTGGTTGACATTCCCAAGCAGGTAACTCTTCCTAAGGCATGCCTTCTGTTGAAGTACAAAGTACATTTCAAAAGCACTCAGGTTCTGCCTGCTGATCAAAGCAAACAGTGATGCCTGGGCTGGGTTGGTTGCTCCTGTGTGCTGTCAAGGAAGAATGCCCTAAAAACTGCTGCTACTTTCATGTTTTTTACCTTTTCTGGTTCAATTTCCAGGTGACTGTATCAAACACACTACTCCTTTTTTACAGTTCATAACATGTCTTTTACTAAATCAGGGATTCAAATCACAAGGATAGACCAGCATACAGGAAAATAAACATCCTGATTTTTTCAGAAAAGAGTTCAACTGGCCTGTGGAAGCCAGGCTTTACTTTGCACTTATGTATATTGTCTTGGGTTGTGGGTGTGCCTTTTGCCTTTCTTTCATGGAAGCACATGAATATTTCATGCATTTAAATTGTATTTCTTGGAGAATTTTGAGGAATTTCAATCAGTTCCTTAAATTCAGGACTATAAACCAAGTAATGGGAAAGCAGTGATGGAAAAATGCAATGCTTTTTATGTTCTGATAATGAGCTTTGTGGATGTGATTTATAGAGCAGGTCTGGACACAGAGTCACTTGAGACTCATCCAGCTAATCATTATAAAGGAGTCATGAAAATCTGTTTGCTTTCTTTCATCCCTGTACAGCCATGCAAGGCTGGTGTCTGTTAGATAATGGCATTGATCTGTCTGAAACTCTCTGCTGTGGCTCACTTCTGTATTTCAGATGATGCTTCTGATGGTGCTGAACCTAAGTCTGCTGAAACAACATGAGAACACTTAATATGCTGCTTTTATTTGTTGTTTTTTTTTTTTTTTAATGGCAGTAAACATGGAGATTTAGGCTGTATTTCTGCAGCACAACAGCCAATACTGCATAAAACTGACGGAGACTAAAAACCATGGCTGACATGTTCATACTTTCTCAAGTTAGTTTTGGCTCTGTGTGCTCAACATTTCTTCCTGAGTGCTTTAGAAAATACTTCCTTCTAGTAGCATCACTTTTAAACAATGAATTTATTTTCTTGCAGATTCAACTTTTGTTGCAGTACTTGAAAAATGACCCCAGGAAGGCTGTGAAGAGGCTTGCAATCCAGGATCTGAGGTTGTTGGCCAACAAGACACCACATACATGGAGCAGAGAAAATATTCAGGTCTATTAAATATTCATGGTTTTTAAGCCAAAGTTTATTTTGAAGCTTCCCAAGGAGTTGTAGAATTCTCCCCAGAGGAATGATTTGGGAGGTTAAGGAAGGAGTAACATGCATCTCCATACCCTTAAGTTAGGTTACTCTGCCAAGCAGCCTAGCCAGGCATCAATGAGCAGCTCACAGAATGTCTTCAGCTGGATAAATTGACACTACCAAGGGAAGGCATGTGCCATGTAGGAAGCCTCTGTACCATGAGGAAGTAGCTTTTCCATCTGACAAACCCACTTCAGGTAACAGACATGAGAGCTGAATGTTTTTACCACAGTGAGTACACACCAATGCTCTGGTGCAAAGCAGCCTCTGGGATTTGTCAAAACATGTCATCCAGCAAGGGGTACTTAAAAGGACAAATGGGATTTTTGTTTCATTTCTTAGAATTAATGGGGTTTTTGCAATAGTAGCCTTGTGACTCCTGTTGTATCAGTGAGAAGGTGTTTATAGTGCACCTGTGCTATTTGGGGAAATTTGTGTTATGTTGTAGATGTTACTGCTGCCTTCTTTCAATCACAGTTGCATATGAATTTTTTCTCCTTCCCCTTTTTCTGGTAGAAAAGAAATGGAAAATAACTTCAGTTTAGATTAATGGGAAAGTAAATATTTCAGGAAATTAATGGCAGAGGGTCACAGCTCTACTTTTTCCTGGGTCATTTTTTCTTTGTTTTTGTTACTCTTGGAAGCTACTTGGATCCTGTCCTGTTGGAGCATAAGGCATCTGGGAGAAAAAACTATGCAGGTTTTTGTTAACAATCATGTGAGAAATAAAGCAGGTTCTGCTCTGTCCCCAGTTCTTGGAGATGATGGTTTGGAGTGTGCAGAGCTTTTTGCTTTAGTGAACTGCTTTTTTCTTCATAATGGATTAACTCCAGAAATTTATTTCCTTTTAGGAATTTTAAGGAATTGTGGATTTTTTTTGTGAAGAAAGTGCTACTCTATCCCATATTTCAGTAGTAGTTATGTCAGTACAAGTGAGAGGCATTGATAACGTGGCTTTCATTGTCATGTAGTGTGTTGAAGCAGAGTGGGTGTCCTGATGGCTGAAATGCATAGGGAAAAGTTCCACTGATGTCAGAACTAAACCACTGGCTAGGTGAAAACGAAGCTAATTGTCTGAAGCTTGCAGAAATAGAGTTTTTCTGACTTCTGAAATAACAAGTTGACAATTTTGTTGGGAAGTTGTTCTCCCAACAACGGGAGATAATATAAACAAAATACCATGCTTATACAACAAGTACTGGAACAGCCTCTCCTTTTCTCATGGCAAGGCCTGCCTCTTGTACCTTTTTGCCAACAAACATTGGTTAGTTTCTTCAGCATTTTAAGTCTGTCCTGAGTAGGTCAGGTGGGAAGTTTGGTGTTTGCACTGTGGAGGCTTCACTGATTTCTGGACATCAGCCTCAGAAGCTGTTGCTGCCTGGAGCAGTCCATCCTGCTGACTCTGTGTCCTGGCAGTGTTCAGTCAGTGTTTCAGATATTCCCTGAGAGCTTATCTGAGAGCACTGGAGTAAAGCATCAGTGTCTTGGGAGACATCAAGACTCATTTTCTACTCCAGCCATTAGATCCTCTCTGTCTGTTGATGCCATTCTAGTCAGTGGATTAGAAAAATACTAATTGGTACAAATCACAGATATGTTTAGAATTTAACCCTTACACACTACATATACCTGATAAGAACACTGTGGGGTTTTTTTAATGTTCTATGGAACTAATTGTGTTCTTTTTCTTTATTGCATTACTGGCTCTTTGGCATTCAGTTTTGACACACTCTAAAGCAGAATATAGTTATATTTTCTATTTATGTCTCATACTACTGTCCCTTCTGTTGACTAAAAAAGCATCCAAAATCACTGAATGACTAAATTGTGAGCAATGTTGGCACAAGGAATTGAGAACAACGTGCATTTGCAGAGTTATTCAAACCAAATTGTGATAAGACCTGTGATAAAAATCTGGCAAAAGCCACAAAAGTAAGATATGAGTTTATGTTTTAACTCTACTACAAATGAGTTAAAACATAAAATACACTTTAATTTATTTATCAAGAATCTTAAACTCCTATTGGACACCAATGCTGCTAAAGGAAATTACAGTTGAAACCTTGCTCTTCAGAGATGTGTATTTTTATAAAACCTTGCACATTGTTACAATGCAAGATAATCAGCATGCCTGAAACTGTCTTAAAATCTTTTATAATATTGGATCAATGAGACCAGATAATATTTTTGCCACCAATTTTTAATTAATGAAAAATGAATGGCTTATAATTGATGTTTTCTAGCATATGGGACCCACTGTCACTTTTCTGCAAGCCACATCCTCAGTCCTCTAAACTAGATGTTGAGGACTTGGCTTTTGATTTTAGTACAGTATTTTCTGTGGGAGAATATTGATTCTTAAAACTTCTCAGAGAAGTGCAACTAAATTCTTCATACAGATAGCTCATGCTACTTCTTACCTCTATTTTTTTTTTCCTGCTGATTTTTAGGCACTCTGTGAATCTGCTCTAAACACTCCTTATGACAGCTTGAAAATGGGCATGTTATCTGTTCTTTCCACGTTATCAGGGACCATTGCCATTAAACAGTACTTCAGCAGTGCTCCAGGTAAGAAAACTGGATGAGATGGTTACCTTTGGCATTCTAATGGATTGGTTTTCTGCTGCTGATCAGTTTCATCTCAGCACTTTGTGGCATTTTCTAAAACTGTTTTTGAACTTCAGAACCCTGAGAGTCAGACTGTGTTCATCACGTATGTAAGCTGAAAATGGGACACTGTATAGTCATGAATGATGATGGTTTTGTTGTGTTTTGTGTGCCTTTGGGTCTTCAAGTTTTCTTCAGTTTGTGAAGGAACATATTGCCTCTCAGATGGCTGACCTGCATTCTGCTTAAGGTGCTTTGAAACCATGGATTTGCATAATTTTTGAGTAGTGGGGAGGCTTCATGGTGTAAGAGTGGACTGGCATGTTACTCTTCCACCCTTGTGGGCTTGACAGTAGTACCAGGTGTCACCAAAATATTGTGACAATATTCTGGAGAAATTTTAGAAAAAGTAGACATTTAAAAGTGATTCAAGGTATCTTGTTCTCAAAATTATGATCTCACTCTTCTTGAAAGCCAGACTGTCCAAATGAGTGCTATGAGCTCAAATACATGGGCTGCAGAAGTGGAAAAAAAATAGTACATCCTCTTCAGTCATTTTGGCATGGCTTAATAATTAATAGGCTCACCAGCTTTTTTTAATCAGACATAATATTTCTTAAGGCAGTATTTCTCTGAGTCCTGAAACAGAACATTTGGAGCTAAAGGTTGATTTCTTACGTGTCTAACTTGTGTAGTGCTCAAGAATGAGAGAGTCTCTGGGTTTTTCTGAAGAGAGAGCAATATTTTCATCCTATTGTTTAAACATAAGAAAAAACCCTAAATCAATATAATAGTTTTGCAGAAATGTACTTAAAGTTCTGTGGTATATTTATGGACTGCAGTTTCATGTTCTATTTGCCTTGCTTTTATTTAGGAGCAGCAGCTACAACTGCCAGGTCATTTGATTTGGTAAAACTAGCACAGGAGTGCTGTTACCATAATAACCGTGGCATTGCAGCCCATGGAGTGAGAATTCTGACCAATATTTCAGCCTCTTGCCAGGAGAAAGGTAAGGGAAAGCAGGGGCAGTGCAGTGGCTCTGTTTGCAGCCAGGCTTATGCTCTTAGCACAGATTAACTCATCCTGTCTGTGAACCTGGCTGTAAGTCTGTCTGATCCCTTAGGCTGGTTAGGGAGAATGGGGACTGTCATCTAGTATGGCCTTATGATGAATGGTTGGGAAGGTTCCATCTTTGTCTCACTTAGAGAAAATTACTGCCCACAATAGAACTGGTGCTAAATGAATGCTTGTTTTACCTTTGCTGTAAGATTAGTGAATTGTTGGTCAACCTTTGAAAGCCCTTTGCACAGAGCCTGTTGCAAAATAATAACAGGGCATTTAGAAGTCTTAGTCCCAGGATTTATGCATGCTTTGCAAGTGTCAGTGGGGCTGCTGAATAGTTACCCAAGACGTGGAATGGCAGAATTGTTTCTCATCAGAGTAAGGCAAAGCTGAAGTGTTAGGAAGATTCTTAATTGTCATGACTGCAACAGCAGTGCAAGCATTACACCAGCTATGGTCAGAAAACTAACTCTTTTTCCTTTTGTAGATCTTCTGCCTTTGGAGCAAGATGCAGTTTTTGGCTTAGAAGCTCTACTTGTTCTCTGTAGTCAAGATGACAGCCCAGGAGCTCAGGCAACCTTAAAGGTGACATTACTGTTGTCTTCCCCTTCACAGCTGTAAGTTATAATAACAGCTTGTGTGACAGAGAGGCTGGTGTGCACCAGATCCTTTCTGGTGGAAGCACAACAGACTGGAGGTAAAAGATGATTTTTTCTGGTTTGCCCATAATCAGAGTTCAGAGCAGTAGAGAAACTGAGCATAGCCACAGTACAACTCCTCTCAGCTCTGGGATAAGAGGATTGTTGCAGGTGGCAGGGAGCATTCCTCTCAGAGGAACAGCTGTAATAAAACATGAACATTGGATTGAGGTGTCTCTGGAGGACAAAGAGAATCTTGGAGACAACTTGCTTTTTGGAGATGGAGATGCATTTTTATAAATGATTATTATTTTCCCACTTCAGAAACCATCAGTAGTTTTTCTAGTTATTTACCTTACAGGCTGGTGGCGTGAGAGACTATTAATGTTTCTTGAATTTGTGATGTGTTTTAGTGCTGCTAGCTCGGGGACAAAGACTTGGAAAAATCTTTTGTAGAGTACATAGTTGTAAAAATACCAGATGAGTGTTTGTGCAGTCCTGCTTGCAGCCAAGTAGCTGTGCCAGGCTTTGTTGCTTTGAGGCCATTGTGGTGATGTTCCTGTGGGCTGTGTGAGTTGCAGATCACGCTGACCTGCATGGTGAAGCTGGTGAAGTGCCGCCCCCACCTGAGCCAGTCCGTGGTGGAATCCCTGCTGGCACAGCTGCACAGTGCCCAGGACAATGCCAGGATCCTCATGTGCCACTGCCTGGCAGCCATTGCCATGCAGCTGCCTGTCCTGGCAGATGGCATGCTGGGAGACCTCATGGACCTCTATAAATTGATTGGACAATCTGCCACAGATAAAAAGCAGGAACTCTTGGTAAGACCTCTCTTGATGGATAAAGTCTTTATTAACAATTGGGGATGGACTGTATTTTAAAAGGCAGCTAAGGCGTTTGTTATGTGTCCAGGTTGATGTGCCAGTCTGTAGCCACTGGTTTCGATTTTCTTTCAACTTCTGACTCATTATGTCGGTGTTGAGTGTAGAAATATCTCCTAGATGGAGCTGTGCTATGCAGTGTATTCCATTAGATTTTCCAGCAGATGGCACTGCTTAGGCAAACCTGGCTATTGAAATTGTTGGGGTGTCTCTAAAGTAGTGTTTAAAGGCCAAATGGCAGCTCGCTCCATTTATATAGGGTGCTCTGAGGCAAATGACTTAATATACTGTAAGAGAGAAAAATGCTTTCATCACATATATTTGGAAAAGAATTTGAATTTTAAAAAAGAAATTACAAGATTTCTGTTAATTTACTTGGAGCATTTGAAATATTTCAGCTAAAAGGCAGAGTTGAGATTCTTTAAATGAAAGTTACTTTTATCTACAAGAAATACTTGGATTGCTGTAACTATTTAAAAGATAAATGACTGAGAAGTTTTGCAGTTAAAAAATATATATGTCATCTTCTATGTAGTTTTGAGCCCAAAATAAAACAGAAATGGCTTTTTTTTCTTCTTTAGTTACTGAATTATAACTTTCTTTCTCACTCCTCCACTCTCTACTAGGTTTCTCTTGCCACAGTGATATTTGTTTCCAGTCAGAAAGCTTTGTCCACAGAAATCAAAACTGTTATCAAACAGCAGCTTGAGAATGCCTCCAATGGATGGACAGCCTACAGGATAGCCAGGCAAGCTTCCAGGATGGTAAGTGAAAATACCTGCAGAAAAATGGTTTCTGTGATTAAAGGAATTGCCAGAGAATTCTTTAAATTGGATAAGGGAATAAAGAAAGTTGTAGGACTTGGGAGAAAGAAGTGAATGGGGGAAAAAGAAATAAAAACCACTTTGCCTCTTAATTCTCTGGAATGCAGATTCAGATATATATCATTTGGGACATTCATCCCATCAAAATGTTTTTTTACTTACCCTTTTGAAGTATTTGAGAAGGAAGTAAGTGATGTCATGGCGCTTTCTTGAGCACGTACCTAATCTGTATTGTCTGACTGCTCTTCAGAATGTGCAGGTCATCCTGATGTATGGGTTCTCTTTCTTCAGTGTGAAGAAAGGAAGAAAAATATACTGTTTCCCTTTTCCCTTAAGTAAATTCACAGTTGGGGTTAGAATTACACAGAAACACTAGTATGAGATGCTGAGGTAAATTTCCATGGTTTTTTCTCATCTTATTGAATTATCTTGTGTAAATAAATACTGTACTTTTTTACAGGCTGGTATTTTTATAAAGTAAGCACTCGTTCTTTTATTTATTATTAGCATTGCCACAATCAAATAATTGGAAAAAGTTTCAGTATTTCTGTTTGAAAGCTGGAGATGTTCCTGTTTTCTTCCTTGTGTAAGTTCTGTAGAAATCCCCAGCCTTCTTTCACATCCCCTTTCAGAATCATTCTTGTCATTACAGGGCAACCACGACATGGCCAGAGAGCTGTACCAGAGCCTGCTGACCCAGGTGGCCTCAGAGCACTTCTACTTCTGGCTGAACAGCCTGAAGGAGTTCTCCCAGGCCGAGCAGTGCCTGGCAGGGCTGCAGGAGGAGAGCTCCAGCTCCGCGCTCTCCTGCATCGCCGAGGCCCTCAAGTCCTACCACAAAGGGATCGCCTCGCTCACGGTCAGCACACACCTCTGCTGATGCTTCTGCTGCTGCAGGGTGGCTCCTTGGGTTCTGTTGTAGCTCTCTGAGAAGTTCTTCAGTATCTCTGGCATCTGCCAGACTCTGTTTGGTTCTCCTCTGCAGGCATCATACACTGCATCTTGAGAGAAACATCTGTAACTCAGCCAAGTGTGATTAGCTAGATTTCTCTTTGCTTTTTCTTCTCCCTCCACCCCTCATTTCCTGCCTTGATCAGATCAAATGAAATGTGAAAGATCTTGTTTAATTAAAGTGACAATACTTATAGTTTTCCACTCCTTGCTTTGGGTGAATAAAAGGTATTGTAATAGTCAAGCCTGAGAATTGGCCTGAATTGGCTGCTGTCTTCTTGAAATATAGAGAAGGATTCAATTGTCTTCCTCCCTCCTGCTGAGTTCATGTTGCCTTCTATTTGACAATGTGATCTCATGGAATCCTAAAAGCAATCTAGTAAGAAAAGGAAAGACAATTCAGTTTCATCAAATCCAACTGGTACCTGCTTTTATGCAAATACTTTCTGCTTCTCTGAAGTGGTAAAAATACCAAGAAGCTGTGTGATGTCTGTGACCGTAAACAAAAAAAAGCATTAATGATTAGGGACCTTCAGTTCCTGCTGTAAAGTTGCTTCTTAAGCAAAAATGTTCCAGCTTCACACAATACTTTCTTTCAAATTTTAGTTTCCATGAAGCAATCTTTACATACAGTTTCTGTATGCCTTTTCAGTGAAGCTGCATCGTTGCTTTAGTTTCTGGACAGTTAGGGTCATGAAAATTCAGACATTAGCATTTAATAAAGTTCAGATATTAGTATTTATTAATAAAATGTCCCTGAATAAGCTGCAATGACATAATTTTCCACTTTTGTCCTCTGAAAGACCCATCAATCCTGAAGTGTTTGTCTTTAAGTGTTGGCTGAGTGAATCAGGCTTTTAATTCAACACTTCAAGATTTCTCTTACATCAAGAAGACATTGAGAGAAGGACCTCATCTAATTAGATGTTAATATTTAATACAGGCAGGAAAATAACATACTTAAATAGGTCATACTGTGATCCAGTAATTTAATTACCCCTTCCATGGAGTTTGGGGCTTTTTTTCTGTTGAAGGATTCCTGTCTTCATCTCTTCTGCTGACTTCAGTTCCCGTTGCACATAGTGCTTTTCTGGGCCCAGTGCCCTCCTTATGGGTGGTTGTGGTCCAGAGGAGTGAGTACAGGATTTGTAGGTTAGAGGGGAGGAAATTGGGTTTTACTGCTGGTTGTTGCTGACTTGTTGCATCACTCTGGACAATTTCCCAGCCATGCTTGAGTGTACCAGCTGGAAAAGGAGCCACTGACTGCTTGTCTATAGAACTCAGCCTCTCCAAGGGGAGCAAAGTGCCAAAAAATGCATGTGACAACCTTGCTGCTGTAGGCTTTTGCTCTCTTTCCTCTGACTGGAGCTCTCCTGTTGCTGCTGTTTGAGTGCAGAGCATGGCTCAGCCCTGCTGGTACCACAGAGCAGTGGTGCATGTGATGAGCCTGGTGTAGCTGCTTTACTCTGCAGCTGGGAAACACTGTGTCAGTAAATCTCTTGCAGATGTTCAGCCAGCCCAGTTTACCAAGGATGAAATGTTCAGACAGTGCCTTGTCGGAAAATTTCTCAATTCCTCCTTGATAAACATAAAACTCTGTCTTGCACTGCAGAGTGTTCTTTCATTGGAATTAATGCACTTGAGGGAAAAAGTCCCTCTGCTTTATGGATAAGAGCTTCTCCCTGTGGGAGAGCAGGGACTTGTCAGGGAGCACATTGAGCACAGTCCTCATCGGTCTCGCTGTGTGCTTGGTTGTACACTTAGCAAAGGTTTTGAATGGGTCCTGCTCTTTCTGGCACAGATCCTATGTCTCGTTGGATGTATTTGGCTTAGTTTTCCACTGCTGGTAATCTATCTAAAGAAGATACAAAACTTGAACAAAGCACTTATACAGCCATTGGTTAAAAAGCACCAGTTCCAAATATGTCAAGTGGTGGTGTTGGAAGGACTTGGCTGAGCCAAAGAAATACTTCTGTCACTTTCAGAAAGAATTGTAACTCACTCACTGCCCATGGCAGATAAGGTGAATTGCAGTATTAATGAGACAAGCTTGTATTTCCATTTACAAGATTCAAGACCAATTTGTGCTACTAAAAAGTCTGTATATTCTGATATGAGTACTTTACTCTTTAAAAGCATGTAGTCTCTGTAGAGCAATTACAGTGCAGTATAGCCCTCTTCCACAGAGGCTTTTCTGAAACCATCCTTGCAAAATAAAGTGAACAATTACCATTCAAAAGGGGTTTTTTTTTTGTGCCCTTGGAGAAGGAAAAGCAAAGTGATAGATAAGAGAGGCTTAATGGTTTAAATATGAAATAATATTACTTTTTCAGTTGAAATCTAGTTCAGTAGTTTAAAGTGGTTGCAGTGGGCTGATACTTCCTCACTTTAGTCAGTAGTGGGCCAGTTCTCAGAGGATGTGATGCTTTGTGTGAAGCCACTTAGCTGGTTTTCTGCCAGCAAAGAAATGGGTCTTAGTAAGGTTTTGGGGTAGATTATAACTTTTTGCTTTGAGAAGTGACCTGGTAAGGAATAAGAAGCAGTGGCAAAGACAGGCATGAGTCCAAGAGGAAGTACTGGTGCTTTGTTTTTGGAGAGGGCTTGTTCTTCTCAAAATCCAACAGTTTAAGAAAAATAAGTAGTGGGGTTTTGGCTTAACTAGTATCAAACCTCGAGTACTGCAGTTTACCCCCTCCTGGGTGTCCTAAGCTGTCATAGATGCTTCTACAAGTCAGATAAGCTTTTAGGGAGCAAAGCTTCATAGAACTGTATTTTCTGAACAATAGCAGCTTATCTACCCTCCTGGAATTCTGTTATTTACTGTTCTTAGTTACCACTAGGCTGTGTCTCTTGCCTTCATCAAATGCAAGGTTCAGTGCCTTCATCATGTTTCACAGTTCCAAAAAGTCACCATTTCACAGTTCCAAAAAGTCACCCTTTCCTTGTGCTGGGGGTAACTTGAGCCAATTCCTTCTCTTGTGGCTGATGCAGAGAATCACTTTTTCAGTCCTTGTGTTTCTTGTTTGCCATCCAGTTCAGTGTACTTCTTCTTGTGATAAAGACTATCTGGCCTGATGTCATTTGAAGCCTAATGGCTTGGCCTTGGAAAAAGGAAATATGTGCCCTAACAGTATTTATTTTAACTGCTTAAGTCATATTTGTTACAAGGGTGACATGCTTGGAATATGACTTAGCAATTATGTAACTTCTATGTCATTTATATTTAGTGTGATTGAAATTGAGCAAACTTGTTAAATGTAATTTTTAAAAAAACAGCTTTTAGAATTGAACTTGAGGGTTCAGTTTTTTCTGATGAGACTGTTCAGTGACACTGCAGTGTAATTTTATCATTTTTGCTTTTGACCCAGTTTGCCAACATTCCTATTACTGTGTTTCAGGCTGCTAGTACACCACTTAATCCTCTGAGCTTTCAGTGTGGATTTGTGAAACTCAGGATTGACCTTCTGCAAGCTTTTTCTCAACTTATTTGTACCTGCAACAGCCTAAAAACGAGTCCACCCCCAGCTATT
The DNA here is from genome assembly GCF_028018845.1 of Melospiza georgiana. Lineage (NCBI taxonomy): Eukaryota > Metazoa > Chordata > Aves > Passeriformes > Passerellidae > Melospiza > Melospiza georgiana. Next base: position 35,625,544 of record NC_080432.1, read on the forward strand.
GCCACAACCATTGCTATGACATCAGGAAATGATCTCCAGAGGTGTGGCCGCATCTCCAATCAGGCATGTGGTCCTATTCCACTCTTGTGCAGTTGTGTTTGTGACTCTGGTATGAATTCTGCTTCTCAGCAAACATTTTTGAGAAAAGAAATGAAAAGTAGTTGTGAAGTGGGTTTTGGTTTTCACCTGTAGCTCTGAAAACACCTGCCTGTAGCAGGCTGTGTTTTGAAGGTGAATGTGCACGTGTGTTTTCTCCCCCAGTCACACACACAGCTTCCAGGGATATGCACGTAGCAAGTGACTTGGTACACTCAAACTTGCAGCAAGGCTTTTCACACCTTGCTTTGAAACACCTCAGACACTCTGAGTACACTAAGGAAGAGTATTGTGTACCCCTGAGGATAATTCTGCAACTCCTTTTGCTGGGAGTTGGCAACTGCCTTGGTACTGTACAAAACTTGCCTTGTACCTCCTTGGAGCACCAAGGAGGTTTGCTTCTAAATCCAGCCAGTGGGTGGTCACTGAAAGACAGAGCAGTTTGATTTACCAGTGGGGGATGGAGGTTTTTTCTTTTGCTTTCTTTTTAACCCAAGGAGATTTTGTTGGTGCAGGAAAAATACCTGTTTAATGCATGGATAACAGTCTGTCACTTTGGTAATCATTATCAGAGTGAAGAAGCAGGAACTTCATAAACTTTTCTCCAATATGCCACCTTATTCCTTCAGTGTTGTATGTTACTGTGTAGTGGTTTTCTGGATTTGTGGGGTTTTGTTTTGCTTTGTTTTGTGTTTTTGCCTAGTAACATTGTCTCTGCAGATGAAACACTCAATGGAGGAATTCCGAAACTTGGCTACACGATATGGAGATCTCTATCAGTCATCTTTTGATGCCGATTCAGCAACTCTAAGGAATGTAGAACTGTATCCTTTAAAAATACTAGGGTTTGTCTACTTTCCTTCTCATGTGCACAGCATAAAGCATAAGAATCCTCTTTTCTTTGAAGACTGCCACAAAGTAATTTTGAAAGTTAATAATGTAAAAATTGGCTGCCAATTGTTTAAAACCTGTTTGAAAATAAACATCGCCATATTATTGTTTGGAATTACTTGATAAACAAGTTATGACACAAAAATTGGAGCAGCTTGTAACTTGGTATTTTCACAGTTCCTGCTCTCTGTTCACTAAATGAGTAATGACTGTAGGATTACTTCACAGAAGCAAGAAAAAGTGCCACCAAATACACTGCATTTCTTGCTTTAGGTGCCAACTTTGAAAGTCTTTTAATTCCTTAATATTAATATCAGACAACAGCAGAGCTGCCTGTTGATTTCACATGCAATAGAAGCTCTGATTCTGGACCCAGAATCTGCAAGGTAGGTTTGATAGTTAACTGCATACTCCTTTTCTGCTTGTTAATAAATCCTTGGAGCTTTAAACCTAGGAATTCAAGGAATGTTCAGAAAGTTTCTCAGTAGATATTCCTAATTGTATTCTGAGCAGGCTTGAGGATCTTTTGCTGCTGTGCTGTACCTGGCATATGTACCTAGAACTCTCTTGGGTTCTGCATTTCATACTGATTTTGTTCTTGAGAGCACTATACTGGAGTTATCTTAAATATATACTTGAATTTCTAATCTCTCCTTTAGCCACTTGTTTCAGTTTGTGTTGTTGTGTGTTAGATCCCGTGCCTGTTGCTTGCACTTGTAAGTGCACCTTAGCTTCCTTCAAAGTTGTGAAAACACATGCAATAAGATAGGTCAAATTTTTAATGTAAAGCCATCATCTCTGGCTCTTTTTCTAACAATGAACTTAAATCCACTACAAAAAAATGTTGAAGTACTGATGAATTGAATCACTGTTTTAAAACTTCCAGGCTGAGATTAAATGGATAAAATCTCTAAATCTCTCAGTGATTTTATAGCTGGTAATAAAAGTGAACTAAGTGACTGTAGTACTCATTACGAATTAAGCATTGCTTAGAAGGTGTATTAGTCAATGAGATGAAATTCTATTCAAATAGGAGATTATAAACCTGGAGATTTATTTTTAATTCTGACTAGCTTTCTTGTTTTGTGTTGTGAGATTTTCATGCCTGTTACAAGCACTGCAGGGTTAAAAAAGCCAGGGGAAGTAAGTATGCTGAGTCTGTTAGACCTGTCACTGCTTCAGCTGAGAGGGTGGGGACAAGAAGTGGTGAATAAATGGTAGGTAAGAAAGATTTAAATGTAAAGGGCAAGTGTTTTAGTGGAAAAAAAATAAAGTAAGAGTAAACACTCTGAAAGACATTTCTTAATGGATTTCATGTTGTAATGTCTTGTCACATCTGTTTGGTAGTGTGCCTTCCAGGTTATGATGAGTAAAGTAAGTTAGACATAATGAAAAGTTTCATTTTTTTCTTTTTTTTTAGTTTCCAGGAATATAGCTCAAATGGAACAGCTCATGTTGAAAGTGAATACGAAAGAAGAATGATGTCTGTATTTAATCATGTGCTAGAGGAAGTGGAATCCCTCAACAGGAAGTATGCTCCTGTGTCTTACTTGGCAAGTAACAGTTTTAAATGTATATTGTCTAGAGAAAAGGGGCCAAAACCCCAGAGCTCCATATATCTGTGGTTGGCAAGAAACTGGGAAGCATTCTCAGTTGATTAACATTACTGACTCAAATGGTCTCTACAGAGACACACTTGTTTAACAATACTTCAAAAATCATTTTGCTAAAACATTTGTAGCCTTGCTGGTCTGCTGAAAAGTAATATTTTTAAAGTTCCCATCCTAAGAGCACAGCAGGTGCTGATAAGGTCACTGCAAGAGCTGTCAGACCCCTCAGCACACTCACATGCAAACCCTGCAGCACATTCTCCTCGTTCATGTTCATGCTGTGAAGGAATTGTCCCCCTGCCCAGAGCAGCCTGGCTTTGCTCCCTGAGCTGCTGGGGGTGAGCCCTGTGCTTTGGGAGTGTTGTGTTTCTCTTATCAGTGCAGGGCATCAGGGAGCACAGAGTGAGTGTGCTGGTGCAAACAGTGAGCTGATAACACTCTCCTTACAGGGCTGGTGCCTTTGGCTCTTGCTGCTCTTGAGCATCCTGAAGCTGAAGTGCATGTTAGTGAGAGCAAGGTGATTTGGCATGGTTGGCATCTGTTTGCCTGGTTTCTAAATCCAACAGTCCTCACCAATTCCAAATAGAACAGAGGAGTAAATCATGTAAACCACAGCAAAGGTAAAGCCTGTACACTTAGCTGTGGCTGGCTGCACACCAGGGCAGCTTGGTGACTCCAGTGGCACTGCTTGTGTTCATCTGAGCCAGAGGCATGGAGCAGCAGGGAAAGGGAGAGTAGACAAGAGCCTTAAAACTTAATTATTGCATGAAGTCGTGAGAGATGCCAGGCTTTTTGCTTGGAGGGGAGTTGTTTTTTGAGAGTTTGTGTGTAGGAGTGTTTCAAGCAGATCCTGCTCTGTGAACTCTAACACTAGGACTGGAAAGATCTGTATTTTTCTTTTGCTTGACCTCCTTGTTTTTTTCCATAGCAGATTGCCTCCTTCAATAAGGGGCAGAACATAGAGAGGCTGAATATAGTCATTGTAATCTTAGTGGCTATAATTCTATGACTGTATTAATATATTTTTGGACTTAAAATGGAAATTCCTGCTTTTTCAGTAGCTCAGGTACATGTATTTCTCCTGTGTCATGAATGATATTTTTTCTCAGTTGTTTTGGCTCTTGTTTCTTGCAGCACACAGCTTGTTTGTGCAATGCTGTCATTGCCTTGTTGAAGGTGCCCCTTTCATTTCAAAGGTACTTTTTCCAAAAGCTGCAGTCTACAAGTATTAAGGTAAGTATTGCTCAAATATGGCCTCAAATTTTAGAAAGTCTTTACTTCATGAGAAAAGCCCTACTGAAGGCACAAAGTTTAAGGATTTTTAGTGAAGATACATAACTGCAAATGGCATTTGGGTTAATGTGTTTGGAGTAACTTGAATAGCATGTGTGCGTGGTTGTTCAGAACCACTAGACTGTCACTTAGGCAAGTACGATTCAGTTCTTTGATTGCAAAGTCTTAAAAGTAAAATGTACCTGGATTTTTCATTGATTCTGAGTCTGCAAAGCTAAATAATTCTAGTCTGGAATGGCAGCTTTTATAGATTGGTATTTGTTTTTTTTCCTTTCCCTTTAAAAAGCAATGTTCACTATCTTGGAAGAAAATTGCCCTATATATCAGCTCACTAACTAAGAATGACTAAATATGACTAAGGTCATAGGTTTTCTTTTTTTTGTTTTACTCAAGTGCTCCTTTTTTCTGGGAAAAGTGAAAGCCTTAAGTTTTTAATATTTACTCTTACTGCATTTTGCTTCTTTGTTCAGCTTAATATACCTATGGAAGATTTTTTTTCCACATATTTTGAAGAAATAAATGAAACTGATAATATCTGGTATTGCTGATGATGTTTATTAAATAATATAGTCATGAGTCCCTGATAATGTCTGTGTTTCCATTTGCTGATTTTCCTACCCAACCTCTTTTGGAAATGTTTCTATAAGAAGGTGTCCTGTTTCATCCTTGAATTTTGTTTGCTTTTCTGGAGGTTTATAATTACATTTTGCTCTGTTTATTGTGTTCCAGCTTGCTCTGTCCCCATCTCCAAGGAACCCAGCAGAGCCTATAGCAGTACAGAACAACCAGCAGCTGGCCCTCAAGGTGGAGGGAGTGGTTCAGCACGGATCCAAACCAGGCCTTTTCCGTAAAATCCAGTCTGTCTGTCTCAATGTCTCTTCAGTGCTGCAGAGCAAATCTGGACAGGACTATAAGGTGTGGATAGAACAGAGCCAGGAGGAGCCTTAAGCTGTTTTGATGTTCTTTTGTTTGTCTCTGGGTAGCAGAATTCCCAGGATGAGAGGAATGGGGGTGTTTCTGTAATCCTTTCACTCCTGCCAGTTGACTTCCAAGCTCTGGCCAGAGCCAAGCATAACTTCTGGAGGGGATCTGGGATTTTTAAGTCTGCAAGATGTCAATACCTTTTTGTAACAGCTCTTCTTCCAAACAAAGAGGCTTTGTGATGTTCAGAACAAGTCATTAGGAATCTGCCTGAGATGAGGAAAATAGCCTAGTTATATATCAATATAAAACACCACAGGGCAAAACAAGCAAACCAGGAGTATATTACTCTCTGCCACAGAGTCACTAGAATTTTTTATAGTCAATTTATAGTTCTTTTATTTTGTTTGTGGAAATCATGAGGACAGGCTGTCCAAAACAAATAGCATCTGAGGAGACACATATTAAACTTAAGTCAACAGTTTTATCAAAGGCTGCATGGCTGAGGTTTAGGTTCTGCTAGCATGTGATATTTAGTGAAAGGTCTGTTTTGGTGGGTTGTGGGGTCAGCTTTTTGTTTGTTTTGTTCTTTGGGGTTTTTTGAGGGAGAATAGGAGAAAGTCAATGACTTGTAAAAGAACAGGGCTAGGAAGTGTGTGATGTTTGACTCACATTACTTTGTGGAAAAGTAGAACCTCAGGTGGAAGAGGATTTGTTAGCTTGTCAAGCTGTCCCAAGTATGCACATGTATTGGTTTAGGAGAATTGCAAACAGATTTTTCCCTTTTTTTCTCCTCTCCCCTTCAAGTGGAGACCTGAAAACTTATTTTTGGCAGGTTTATGGTGTTCTAACCTTCCATCTGTGTTCTCAGATTCCTCTTGACAGCATGACCAATGAAATGGAGCAGAGGGTGGAACCGCACAACGACTACTTCAGCACCCAGTTCCTGCTCAACTTTGTCATCCTTGGCACCCACAACATCACCGTGGAGTCCTCTGTGATAGACTCAAACGGCATTGTCTGGAAAACTGGGCCTAAAACAACGATTTTTGTCAAGTCTCTGGAGGATCCCTACTCGCAGCAGGTTCGCCTGCAGCAGCAGCAGCAGCAGGGCCCGGCCCCAGCGCAGCAGCAGCAGCAGAGAACGGCGTACTCGCGCTTCTGAGTGCACAGCCTGCTCTGCTGGGGCTGCAGCAGTCACCCCAGCCTGCTCTGCTGGGGCTGCAGCTCTTCTGGACACTTCTTTTTAAAGGTTTTTTTGAAGATTTTTTTATTGCAGCCTTCTCCTAGAAAGTCTCAGATGCCAGTTTGTTGCTTCTTACATTATCTGGAGTAAATTCGAACCTGATTCAGCAGAGGCAGCTGTTCAAATCTGGAGTTGTGCTCTTACTGTAAGAATGTCTACCTGATCTCTAACTTCTGTTTACAAACCTGTTCCAGCAGGCTCCACAAAGTGCAGTAGCAGGGGACACTAAACTTGTTGACTGGTACATTCCATTATGTTTTTTGAAGCACATAGGTTCTAATGTCAGGCTTACAGGACATTGGGAAACACTTCACTTTGGTTGGTTATACAGAAATGAGTGTAATACCAAGTGTGTATCTTTCAATGTGAAGCAATTGGCAGGAATGTCCAGAGATTCTTTTTCTGACATTTTAATAGCAAGTTCCAGTATTTGGGTGGTGTATGTATGTTATTAAAATTCTTCAGCACTACTTAATGCATGCAGCTGGAAGAAAAAAATTGCAGTTCACTTGTGATACCCAGTCACTGCAGAGGGAGGAGACTGCTTGAGGGGTTGCTGTCTGCAAGAGGCAGAGTTTTACAGGTGGGAATAATCACCGTCTCTCAGATGATATGGAAGGTATTACCATGTTGTTTTTAAATCTTCATGCATCTGTATTTCTGAAACCTTTTCTTTTGTAGGGTTTTTTTATTTGCTCTTTTTAGAGGGAAATTAAAATGAATGACTGCTTGCAAGTAAACAGCTCTGTTTTTTAAAAGGAATCCTTTATACCAAAACTTTGTAGTCTTATGTGTTCTTTGACCAACTTGCAAAGCTTAATTGTTAATTTTACAAGAACTTTAAATAGAATTTTGCCAATTCTAGAAATTGATCCAGAATAATTTTGGAAATACACTGCTTCATACATCATTTTCACAGTTCCTTTGTGATATAAAAGGCTGAACTGTATCCAGACTCACAGGCAGTAGATCACATAACATGACCTTCACTTGGTCTGCATAAATAGTCTCTGCTTATCACTCTGTAGCAAAGCAGGACCCACTTGAGTGAGGAGGAGGAGGGTTGGCACTTCTTACATACTTCAGCTTGTTAATCCCTCTCTTGGAGCAGAAATTTTTGTTGTTTTCTCAGCAAAATCCCATGATCCTGTTATTTCTTCAATCTGATTTCATTCTAGAGCTGAATGGAGTTTACAGGTTTTGCTTGCTTCAAGTGCAGAGAATATGATAACGAATTGCTGTAAACTGAGGCTTCTTTGCATAGCAGGATGAAGAATTTTTTGCTGTGTTTTCCCACAGTACCTCTTGGCTGGAGACTATCCAAAAAAACCCAAACAAACTGGAAGTTTGTTACCCAGTGATGGTAACTGGGAGGCAAGGTTGAAACAGAAGACAGAAAATTGGTGAAAAGTTGAGCAGCATCCTCCATAAATGATTTTCCATTTGAGCAGGAGACACAAAGTGCCACTGCCTTCCAAACTGACTGAGCAAAGTGGTGGTTTCTGTCCCACTTTTGTGGTTCCATGCCCATAGTTTGGGGTGAGTGTGTATATATTCAACTGTGTGCACACAGGCATATCTGTACCTGTAGCTACAGCTTGTTGAATGGTCCAGAAGGAGGTGCCTGGCCTGCTGCTGTGTGTGCTTTCTGTCAGATTGAAGAGCTGAACTCCTTGTGGTCAGTTGGGTTTTTTTCATTAAAGCCATAGATCAGTTCTTTACCACAAAAACCTCTGTATTTAATGGGAAAAAAAAAAAAAAAAAAGAGAGACTTGGAGGTCAAAGAGGTTTTTTTATCCTGCATAATGAATGTGTTTTTCTTGCTCTTATTGACCAATATGTTGGTGGAAACCTTGGATGGTGCCTTTCCAAAACAACTCAGAAATTACAAGACATTTCCATGCTGGGAAACAAACTTTTCTCATAAGTCATGTGGTGTTCAGAGTGGGAAAGCCCTGCTCTGGCCTGAGGCTCAGCTGTCTGTGAGATTAGCCCTACTACAGCTGAAAAAAATGTTCCTCCTTTAAACACATCTGCTCAGCTGATCTTAGAGGTCTCTAGAACTCCAAGAACTTGCATCAGTTTTAAAGCCCAGCAAATAATACTTGAAGCCTGAGAATCTGGATGTTAGGTATGGGAGATTGCAGGGGGAGGAAAATTACAATTGCTATTTATTGGAAATTCCCTTACATAGGAGGGTGGCTTGCTGTACAAATACTTGTATTTGTAACAAGCTCTGAAGAGTTTCTCATGCTGATTCATTTGCAGGTTAGTTATATGTGTGTGCTGATCAGGAAAGGCCCTGGAACTATTAGTAAATTCTCCTTCTATGTAAGCACAGAGCTTTATGTTTTGTTGGATTTGTAGTGAGGTAATTTTCTGTGTGGGGAGATTTTTTTGTTTTCTAACACAGTGTATTTTTTTATTCCTAATAAGCTGGGATATACACCTGTCAAACAGAAACCAGGGGTTTTATGGCACACAATGTCTCAAAATACCTAAAGAGAAGTGAGGAAGAGTGTTAAAGTTACAGCAATATACAGAAAGCTGCTGTTGGAGCTATCAGCAGTGAATGTGATCCTTCACTATCAGTGGAAACAGGGAGGTTATTCTTGTTTGAGTCCTGAATTCAGTTTCTGGTGCCTGTACTTGAAGATGTGCAACAAAGAATTAGGAAGGCACTTCTAATATATGGACCCAACTTAAATCTCCTCAGTGTTTCTCAGTAAACAAAGCAGTAACCTGATTACTATGCATAGCTGCACACTGATAATGGAAGACAATTCAGATCTGTTTCACTTACTGGCAGAAGAAAGCAAATACTCAGTGGCTAGACATTGGTCCTGAGACAGCTGCTAAGAATTCCAACAACAGAAGGGCTTGTGCAGACAGCCACGTGGTGATCTGTTCCTAATCACTGAGATATGCCTGCATCTAGCTTGGATGAATGGTTGGGCTGAGCAGGAGGAGGTGATGGAATGAAGATGCCTGGAGGTGCTGGCAATGTGTGCAGTGCTGCATGAAGACAATAGTTTAGTTCTTGGTGCTTAGGCTCTGTAATTTGACCTGACTTCCCACGGATGGTGGAGCCAGTTACCCTCGGAAGTACTTGCCTCTCATTCCTGTGAACATGTGCTCAGGCATGTGTCCAGAAAGTGTCATTTCTGGATTCCTGGCTGATCCCTCGCTCCAGGCAATGTGCAACTGAATGCAGGGCAGGGGAGGAATGTCCTCTGTCAGATTCTACCTTCCCCTGGAATTTGGAGTGTAATCTCCTGCTAAGGTCATGCAAGTGTATTTCAGAAGTGATTCCCCAAGTTGCACTCATTGTGGGTATTCATGGAATCTCTATTCATGGAATCTCAGACTTCCTTTCCTGTTTTTGTTTCCTTGGATATGCCCTCATTTTACCCAAGCACTGATATGCCTTAATATAGCTGAAGTTTTTGTATTTCATAGGGGATATATTTTGACTTAAATCCTATGAAACTGTACAGGAATTGAACAGGTCTGGAAGCAAGGTCAATGGTTCTTTAAAGATATGCATAAAGTTTTAAGAATTATTTTATGTAGTGATACAACAACTTTAGTTGAAAACCTCACCAACCTACTGAAAGAATTTATAGGATTTGAAGGAATTTTATTGCAATCCTAAAAATATCTTTTGAGTGGTATTCAGTGTGTGTGTATATGCATAGAGAGAGAGATCTCATACAACACAGTATGGAGGCATCTTGCCTTCAGATAAGCTTCATTTCTTTTCTGGTTGGTTGTCTTTCTGTTTGCCTCAGTGCTTGCTGTGTCCTTGATCAGCATATTTACACACATGTGTCCTTTTAGTTCCTGACAGCATCTTCTCTGAACAATCTGTTCCTTTTGTGGCAGTGCAGGTGTACTCAGGTGTCTTCAAACCAAGACAGCAGGGGGGAAAACAGAGGGTAGAGGGGGGAACCTGGGAGCCCTACCAGCACTCAAAGCAGTTCTGGTTTGAGTAAAGCCCAAGAACTGCAAGTTCTCTCTGCTTGACTGCTGCAGTTCTGTGTCCAGCACTATGGGAGCTGCTCTTGCTTCACACACATAGGTGCCTCCAGGGACACAACCTGAGATGCTAAGCAAGAGCAGACTTACCCAGAACCTTGCTATTTTCACCTCCAGAGCAGAGAGAGTGACTGAGACAAAAACACTTCTTGGAATCAAAGGAAAACCCAGAGTTGCATGCTTCTCTAGCCAGGCATGTTATGCAGTGTTGCAGTTATCCTCTCCTCCCCTGTGAATCTTTAAGCCATGTGCTGTTTTGTGTCACCAGGAAACAAGCCTGTCTACCTTAGTGACCCCTGATAGTTCCTGAGTTGTTTGTACTCCAATAAACATCTCTGTGCTCAGACTCACTCCTGAAGTCACAGATTGCTGCATTTCAGTGAGCAGTCATCCCAGGTTGGGCTTCAGAAAGTTGCTCTACTCTGCTGATTGTTAGCTGAGAAATAGGAAGCATTTCTTTGGTGTTCTTATTTGCTTTTAGGATATGGTCTTTATCTCTTGCTTGTGCACCTCCAGGTGATGCTGTCAAAATTAAGGACAGCTTGGTTGTATGTTAATGAAGTTTGCACTTACTCTCAGCCTCCTGACCCAAGGATCTTAGATAAGCTAAGAGCAGCATTCAGTGAATTTTGAGAGGAAAGTCTTTCTGAGGTCAGAAAGAGCCTGGAACAATGCCTTGAACACTTTCTAGTCACTGGACACCTAAATGTAGTAAAAAGCTGATTTTTCTTTTTACCAGTGACCCATTAGAACAGTCAAGGGGATACTGAAACTGTTTTATTTTATAGATGATAAAAAACTTAGGCCATAGCCATTTCACAGTCTTAAAAATCATCCTTTTCCCCTATAGATAAGGAGTCTTATATTCACATTCCCTCAGATATGATTGTGGAGTTCTCCAGAAGTCTTTTAAAACTTTGATTACTAAAAACAATTGTTTGTAAGGTTTTTTTAGGGATATCAATGGTAACTACACAGCTCCAAGGAGGACAGGATAAAATAAGAGACTAGTGTGGGTTGGCTGATTTAAAATACCTTTGCTCAGCATTTTAAGTATGTGGCTTGCTGGCAATCCATTTTATAGAGCCTGTCCTTGCTTCCCAGAAGCTCTAAATTTAGGAATGCAGTTAATGTGAAATTAAGAGCTGTCCGTGCTTAACACACAGCTAACTATGGAGAAAACCCAAGGAGGAGCAGTTGAGCTGGAAGAGACTGGGATAAATATAAACTGAGTGTGATGTGGATGGATGGACTCTGCCAAACATGGTGGGTGAATCTCCAGGGTACAGTTTCATGCTTCACTTGACACCTTCTAGGTGTGTGGCAGTGCTGAAAAGGGACTCTCTCTTGTGCTTATTCCTGACTCCAGCTTTACTCTTTGGATCACATCATGAGTTTTTCCACTTAAAACAGTTCCAGTTGGCTTGAGTGGTTTTTTCTGCTGGTTTGTAGAGTGACTTGGTCAATGCAGTGAGTACCAGACAGGTGCTGGGGAAGAGAGTGGTGTATCCTGGAGGTACTGGTGAACTGCTGGCCTGTGCACCTGCAGTGTATTTCTGTGTTTAGCAGGAGTCTGGAGGAAACTGTGAGTTCATGTGCACCTGAACTGTGGCTTTTGTGCTTTTGTGCGTGGGCACTGGAGAGGGCAGAGAGCACTGCAGAGTTCCCAGCCAGCTGCCCGGCCTTGCTGCTGCTCTGAGTCACTGCCCAGAGGTGACACAAGGACAGGAAGGAAGGAAGGAATGCCCTTTGGAGCAGTGTGAGTGTCAGTCCCTGCTCTGCAGCAGCTGAGGATGCTTGAGTGTGTCCTGATGTGCCAGCAGTGCATGAGGGCAGCAGCTCTCAGTGAGGAGCCATGACGGTTTCTGCCTCTCCTTGTTTCACAAAGTCCCATGGTGTGCAAAGGTCTGATTGCTGTTTATACCCATGATATTCCTACAGGAACACTTAGAAATCCTGGCTAAAGCTAGGCTTTTATCCCTTAGCCTGAAATCCACTATTTCCATAGGGACGTGTTTGCAGAAATTGGTCTGTGCAAATGACAGTGTCCAAACCAGATCAATTGTATTTGGAGGGAGGATCAGCTCACTGCTTACATACATCAGCTTCACTGATGAGTAGCAATAATTAGCTGTTTGTGGAGGGCTCCACTGTTCCGTGGAGGGCTATTTTTTTGTTTTCAGAAATTGGTCTGTGCAAATGACAGTGTGCAAACCAGATCACTGAGTGAAGTGGATGCAGACCTCTCAGAGCTGGTCACCCCCTGCAGACACAGGGGAAATTTCAGCAGTTGTAATAATTGACAAATGTCTGACCTCTTCAGCAGGTCTCTCCCTCATTCCACAAGGGAGGAGCAAAAGCAATTGTAATTAATTAGGCTCATTACTGCTACTTATCAGTGAAGCTGATGTATGTAAGCAGCGAGCTGATCCTCCCTCCAAAGTACAAACTCTAAAAGCTAATTTCCTTTATCTGTCTGTCACCTGTAGTGAACTGAGGTGCATTTTCACCCTTGCAGAGGAAAAGGTTTTCCTGACAGCAGTCTGTGCCATGTGAGAGAGATGCAGGAGGTTTCCTTGATTCTCCTCGTTGTAAGGGCTTAAGTTTTAGAGTGGACCAAGTCTTTGAGTTGGGTAGGAATTTCTGAGAGTATTAATCCTGACTACATCTGGGTAGTACTAGCCACATCACAGATCCACTGGAGAGATTGGTATTTCTGTTAGTGTGTGTAAATTAGGTCAAGAACAAAAATAAACACTGATTTTCATTTTTGGGGGGAGTGGGGCAATAAAGATCACCCAGAAGAACAGCTTGAAGGCTGTTAATTTAGTTGAATTTCGGCCTGACCCTAAAAGAAAGCTCCCAATTGTGTTGGTTTTCCTATTTTAAACAAAACAAAACCATATAATGGCAATAACAAGAGTCCTCAAACCCCCAGTTTTGTTTTGCTATTCAGAGTTTTAGGAATTGACTATAGTCATGGAAAATACTGTTCTGTTTTGTGGAGGGATATTTTTTCTTTTTGTATAGGAAAAAGGAGAACACAACCCCCATGACTCTTAATGCCTCCAGTAGTTCAATTTGGCAAGATAACAATACCAGTGCAGGACTTAAAAGGTAATTAATGAGAAAAAAAATTTTAAATGCCATGCTGATTAATATTTTTTTTTTTTTTTTTTTTTTTTTTTTTTTTGTAATTGAACCTTTTTTCAACAAAACCCAGGGTTGCAGATCAGGTACTCATGTTCAGGTCTGCCCTTCAGTGATGTGAGTGTACTAAATGGCAGATGGGAATGTTGATGATTCACTGAGTATATTTATGTGTCAACACTACCTCACCAGAAAACAGCTTACCCAGAGGGATATGGAACTTAAAATTTGTTTTCAGTGCAGCCTGCTCTGTAGTACAAATACAGGGAGCTCTTGCTGTGAGAGGACAGATGGGAGAGCCCTCTGTGATGCCTGTCTGAGCACCTGAGAGGGTGATCTTTGCCTTTCTGCTGCTCTCTGTGCATTCTGCCCTTGCAGCCATGGCTAATAACAGCACCCACAGGCTGTGCTGGTTTTGGACATCCACTGCCAAGTCAGCCTCTGTTCTCTGTGATGTGGTTTGTCTGACCTGGGAGTTCTCACCTGTGTGTGGCCACTTCCCTCCTCCTGGCAGAGATGAAAATATTCTCTGCTATGGAAAACTGCTGGGAGCTTGACATCCTCTTCCTGCTGTAAATCTTTGACCACTTCCAGCAGCTCCAAGGCAGCCCAGGGAGAAGTTGGCATTGACCACCTCAAATACTCTGCTATGCAATCTGAATAAATTTGAAAAATGCCACTTTTAATCTCTTGAGCTTTTCCTTTCAGCTGCTTCTCTGCAATCATGATGGCCATAAATCATGTTTAGCCTAATCTCATTCCTCATTTTTATTTTTAGTATATGACTCCAGGAAGTGTGGCTTAAAAAAATAATTTTAAAAAGAGCCAAATGCTCAGTAAAATCTGTCCTTCCAAAAAAACATCTAAAAATCTGTCTTTCCAACAGTATTGTTTAGCAATTCAATTAGTTTTGGTTGACCTTCAAATGCCCAGTCTTGCTGGGCTGTGCCTGACATTTTGCCATTCAAGGAGTAAAGGATTATCAGCACAGGAATTTAACGATGGCTTTGCAAGCCAAGTGGCTGCCACTTCATCCTATGGGTGGGACTGGGGCAGCACTTGTGTGACTTGCAGTCAGCAAAAGTTGATGGCAAATTACCAATTTAAAATTTTATCACTGTAATTATCACCTATTTTATTTCCTCATCTCCTCCCTTTAGAAGAGATAAAAAACCCAGCATTCTTGTTGTGCTCACAGAAATGATTACAAGTAATAATGTTATTTACTTAGTACAGTAGATTATGTAAATAGTGAGATGCATGTGAACAAAAACAGAACTCATTTTGTCCTTTATCTTTCCTTCAGGAAGACTTTGACCTGTAAGTTGTAAAGAAGCTGTGGAGCAGCCTGGGTCAGTCCCAGCAGCTCAGCTGTTGGAGCAGTGATTCATTTGTACCCATTCTCAGTTCCAGCTGTGGTGCTGATAATGAAAAGCTGACAGCTGAAGGGCAGAGGTGGAAAGGACTTTGTCCAGCAAGACAGCAGCAATCTGCAGCTGGGCTGGGCTGCTTGAGATGTAATTTGTTCACCAGTGATTTGATTACACAACAGTCTGCATGGAATCACAAGCCATTCACAGGACTTGAATTTCTAAACAGAATGTAGACAAAAGTTTCCTTTAATGTGAGACAAATCCCTGTAATGCTGTAGTAGGGGTGACACAGGGCACAGGATCTCTGCCACAGCTCTGTGTTGGGCTGCTGTTAAAATCAGGTGCATAATTCATGCTCAGCACAGGCAGTTGAGACCATGACTCATTTGTGCCTCTCTAAAATATTAAACTTCCAGGCCACTTCAATTACAAGCCTGGCAAGACATACAACCTGATACAGTAAAATATTTATCTGTGTTACCCAGGTAATGGCAAAAGAATCCAGCCATTACAAAGAATGCTACTTGTGATTAATTATTTAATTAGTTTCTTTAATCATTTTGGGCTGCCTAGGAGTAGAAAGAGCTGCAGTTGCATGGACATTTCACTTACTAAAGTATTTTGGAGATGGACAAAAGCTTTGCATCTTCAGGAATATAAACCTTTAAGGTATTTGTGCATGTGTAAGCAAGTGTTAGTCTGAAGGAGGGTGAAAGTTAAAGGAAACTGGACAAATTTAAACTTCTGTAATGCAAAGATTAAAGATGAATTCTCAAAGAGAATTTGAAAAAGATCTCAAGGTATTTTGAGTTTTGAGGAGGGGGAAATACTAACAGGGCATTTAATAAATGCACTCAAATGTTAAGCACATGTTAAGTAATGAAGATCTCCTGATGAGAGACTAATTTAAATGTTCTTGATGATTAGGTGTAATGTAACAGAATTAGTGCTTCCAAACGGCTAAAATGAGAACCTGGTCCATGAGCTTTCTTTTTAATCTAGATTGTAGCAAGAGCTAGATTTCACATCCATTGTATCACAGGTTCAAAATTCAATTTTTAGTGTTTATCTACGCAGCCCTGTAGAGCTCTGTGTGCAGACAACAGATGTACTTAGCAGTGGACTTTGCCTGGAACTGCATCCATGCAAATGTCTCTAAATGTGAAACTGTAGAGTGCACTGAAAAATCTGAGTATTCCAGCTCATGTTTCCCTGCATAATGAAGTCACTGACTAGCATGATCAGATTATAAAAAGTCATCTTTGGTGTTTATATAATTCCTAGGTTCAGCTGAACTATTTTTAATCAGGAATTCAATTGTTTATCTTGTATGTTCTTTTATATCCTTTCATCCTGCATTTACATACATTGTGATGACCTTTTGTGGAAACCCTGCAGGATTTTTATAACAGTTCAGCTGAAATTCAATGTGAACTCCATCAGCTGTTCCAGGCTGGGTAGGATCTCAGCAACACAGCTCACAGGGTGAAGAGCTTCTGTGAACAAGGGTACAGAGAGTTTTTCTGTGATACTCATTGCTTTTCTACTGGAACAGAATGTTCATCCATTTCTTTTGGAAGGATATTTCATTTTTCATCTGTTTTTAAAGATGGTGACCAGAGACTGTAGGGTTTTGGCAGCTGCTGATCTCTGAGCTGCAGCATTGCAAAACTAAAATTGCAAGATTTATCTTTTTGTTTTGAACATAAAGTCAAGTAGTGTTTTCTAAGGCCTCTGGCAAGTACTGTTGAGGAATGACTGCTCCTGGGTGTGTTGGTTACAGCAGAGGTTTGCAAATCTTCCTGATGTTCTGCAATGATTGAGGCTTCTACAGAGTGTATTTGAGCAAGCTTGATCAACTTTTCCCCCTGCAATCTATTGCCTTGATTTTGCAAATTCACCAGTGGATTCTACTCAGTTATGTCTTCACTCAGCTGCTAGCTTGCATTTTTTCATCCATCTCCTCAAGACATAATCCACAGCTTCTAACAGGTCATCCTGCACAGCAGTGCTTGTACCCAGTCCTTCCAAACGCCCCCTTGGATTCTTTCTGTAACTCCCTGAAGTTACCTTTGCAAAAGCTGTGATGGTCTGAGTTTCTGTCAGAGGAAGAGGAGCAGAATGAGCTGGGCAGTGCTGTTCCTGTGTCCAGTGCAGATCACCCTGGCTGCTTTACACTCAGAGGCAGCCTCAGCCTGACCATGTGTCAGGGCTGTTCCCTTCCCTCCTCACCTCTCACCTGGAAGACTTGGTGGCCAGGAGCAAGTGTGAAGGTGTCTGGCAGCATAATGAGTGGCAGAGATTCCTCACCTGGAATGTGAGCCTTTCTGCTGTAGATTTGGACACGTGTAATTAATGTTTGCTCACAGCCCCAGCTGCTGCCATCTAGGAGAGGGAGCCCAGGGAATGTTTTTGTGCACTCCTCTAACGACTGATGTTGGTCTAGGTTTGGGGTTGGTTGGCTGGGGGTGTTGTTTGTTTGTTTTTTATGTGCACCACATCCTTAGGGGAGAGATGATCAATATTTGAGGAATGTAACAACTCCTATATTACCTCCAGTTGGAGACAGAAGTTACCACAATAAGAGTGTGTGTTGTAGGGAGTGGAATGTGCAATATAATTTACATAGTCCAAATTACTGGCCTCCACCCCAACCTGAGACAGCAATAGCTGCTGTGGAACAAGAAGGTGTCAAGCCTCTGCTTCCATTCCTCCCTGCCTTCAGGAACAGAAAGAGCTTATCACTGGGCATGGTAGATACTCCTGGAATATCGGAGACATTGCCCTGGCCAGGGCTGCTCCCTGCCAGGTTGGCAGCTGGTAATCTCAGGCACCAAGATAGTCTGGAATTCAAATACCACCCCATGGTATGTCCTGTTTCTTCACCAGTCAAGCCTGAGAACCCTTACTAACAAGCTCTCACAAATGCAACATAATTTGTTCTTCAACTGTTGTTTATTTTTGAACTGGTGTTCATCTTTGGTAGCTTTGCCTTGAAAGAAAGAATCTAACTCAGTCATCACTAAGTATTAACAGTGGAAAAGAGGATGCAAGGCTGGGTTTGGGGGGCAAATTCCTTGGAATACACAAGAACAGAGAATAGAACATGAAAGAGTAGGTTAAATACTCAAGCCTACACTGCTGTATTGAGCTCTTTCTCCAGCATATCACTGCTTTGATCCACACTTACAGTTTGCCAATCAAGACACATTTTATGACAAGATAACATTTTGCTTACTTTTGCACATTCTTGGTCTGGCTGGGACTTTCTGCTTCTCTGTAAATGTTTGGCCTAAAAGGTTTGAATTAATGTCTTCACTTTAGACAGATGCTGCCATTTAGAAGTGTTATCTGAAAGACATGCAATTAATTCTTGACCTCTATTAACTCAGTACACCATTCTCAGAGCTGAGTATGATAAGCAGTTATGGTCCTATGATACTGAATTTGCTGTGATGTATCATTCAGCACTACCACAAGGCACATCTTGTTTGATAATTTTTCACAGCCTCAACACATCAGCCTGTTCTTTATTCTCCTTCCTCCTGGCTTCCAAAATTTGTAGTGGCTTCCACTGATGTCTCAGTCTTGACAATTTGAAGTGGAAGCAAGTGGGAAGATCTGAGTTCTGCCAATAATGAGACTTCATTTATCAATCTCACAGCTGAATTTAATGCCATTTTTCAAGCCCCAAAGCTGGGGATGGATCCCCACCTGAACAACATGGTGAGTGTCTTGCTCAGGGCCTCCAGTTTCCCTTGGAAACCTTGGGGCTGGAGAGCAGGGAGGTGACAGCTGGGACTTAAGAGAAACTGGCATTTCAGACAGTGTGGAATGAGGCACAAAACACTGTAGGTTGGTCAGCCTCAGCCTGGGCCACACTGGATTGACAAGGGGCAGCAGGGCTCCAGAGGAGCTCAGTGGAACTGGGACTACTGATACTTCCATATGGAGAAAAAGGAGTAAGAGTTGAGCAGATAGTTGAAAGGGTTTTTATCTTCCACTTGCATCACTTCTGTTTGACAATGGGAGTTTCTGTTATGCTTTTACTTTCCTCAATATTTTTTTTTAAATACATAACCTTACAAAAATAGTATTACAGTTACAGCTATCATTAGGAAACTGTATGATTTTGAAACCTTACTTTAGTTTCTTTGTTCCTTTTTGTTGATTTAGGCTGAACAAATCAAACTATGTAATCCCTTGTGGATTAATCCATGCCATTAGGATTGCTTTTCTTAGCCACAGTTAACAATGGTGTAATGGGTTTTACAACATTTTATTAAGTTGAAATGCATCAATAACACTAATGATAAATATTTGTGGTATTTCAGGAAGAACAATTTCCAGCTCTTACTGCACATGCCAACCTATGGAGCTTTTGGGCAGCACATGACTGTGTGGCATGAAAATAGGAAGTAATTGTCCCTTACAAACACGTTAGTGCTGTGGCACAGATTAAGGGAACTGGTCTTGGATGTCTGTGGTAAAAAATACATAACAGCATTTCTATCATCCAAATAAGAGCTCCTCTTTGACTGATGACTGTTGCCCAAGTCTGTGCTGCTGGCTGGTGTAAATCAGGATAAAGTGGTTTGGATTGGCTGTAGGGAGGACAGGAATGGGCTTTATTGTTGATGCCAGTCATAGGACAGGGTGTGGTGCCTCCTCCCTTCCTCTCCTGCTGAGCACATTGGGCCTGGCCAAGGCTTAGGGTGAAAAACTTAATATGAAACTACAGCTAAGGTGTATAAGGTTTTTCTGGAATCCAACCTTCTCCTGCATCCATGGAAAAAAGAAGACTTCAGTTAGGACCTAACTGTGGCCTTGCAGTACCTGAAGGGAGCCTGTGAGAAAGATGGACAGGGACTCTTCACAAGGGCATGCAGTGACAGGACAAGAGGGAATGGATTCAAACTAAAGACAGCAGGTTTAGATTGGATATTAGGAGGAAATTCTTTCCTGTGAGGGTGCTGAGGCTCTGGCACAGGCTGCCCAGAGAAGCTGGGGATGCCCCATACCTGGGAGTGCTCAAGGCCAGGTTGGATGGGGCTCTGAGCAACCTGGTCTAGTGGGAGGTGTCTCTGCACAGAGCAGAGGGGTTGGACTAAATGGTCTTTAAGGTCCCTTCCAACCCAGGCCATTCTGTGGTTCTATGATCTTTCCCTGTAGGGAAAAAAAACCACACAAAAACCCCCAAAACAGGTCACCTTTTAATGCTTAACTGATAGTGCTGTCTACCTTAATTAATGATTACTCATTAACTAGTGCCAAGAGTATCTTTAACTGAAGTTTTCCCAAAGAAATGATTAATTGCTGTTAACAGTGGACATCAGTATTCTGCGTTCAGCAGAGAGTCTGCAACTGTGTTTTTCAGGCAGGTAGCAAGGCTGCAGAGGATGTGGGCAGCTTGAATGCAAATCATGGTGTGACTTCTCCTTTTGGATTTCCGTGAGCTTGTGCAAAAACTGTATAAGCAGCTTGCACCATGGAAGTGTTCATGACCTTCTTTGGGTAACCAAGTTAAACATAGTCTTGAGGAAGCTCAGCAAAACAGTTGCAAAGCTGCATATGGCATCATAAGACAAGGAGGTTGCATGCTGTGCTAAACTGGGGGAGGGAAGATGAGGAGTATTTCAATAGATCTCTGTCCTAATCAGATTTCAGAGATGGTATTTATTTTACAATACTGGCTTCCTGGAAATGTACAGTGGACCTTGGATCAGACCTATTAGTTTGTCCCCAGGTCTTCAGTCTGCTCAAATAGGATGGATCTTTGTACTTTGACCAGTGCTGTTTGAAATCACTGGAATTCAGCACTTGGACAAACAGACTCCCCCACAAAGGCAGCTGTTGTTGTTACACTGAACTCCCTACTTTCTTTTTCAACTCAAAAATCACCACTTTCCTGAAACATCAATATTAATTTTAGATTGTACTGATATAGAATTCAACAAATGTAAGAAGGATAAAGTAGTGTGAATAACTCTTTTATTTTGTAACAAGCTGTTCACTAGGGATTGAAGTGTGATAATCACATTTAATAACAGCGATAAGTATTTATTTAGTTCTCTTGTATTTATGGTTTGATCTACAAACACTGACTTTCTATTAAGAGTTTACCAAACCCAAGTAGGTCCGTCTGGTAAATGCTGACTTGAAGTGAACTTGAGTGACAATAAGAGCCTCATCTGATCTTTATGCAACATATGAACTTTATGATCAGGACCATACAGCATAGTGCTTAGTTTGCCAGTACAGATGGAGAGAAATATTAGAGATTAATTCAGGGCTGTCAAATTCCTGTTTTTTCTATATATATATTTTTAAAATGGCTAATCACAAAACAGTGTGATAACTAGAAAATGTTAGGAGTCCCATCTGCCTAAAAACAGGTTGGCTTCATCTCTGTGTTTGTAGCAGGCTTCCTTATGCAAACTTAATGGGCTTACAAAAAAATCTTGCAAAGTGCAAGCTTATATATAATCAGCATGTTATCATTGCCTGAAGTAGTGAGATTCTGTAGATGGGATTGAATTAAATCCATGTTATGGACAAAAGATTTCATAACCAAGCAAACAAAGAGGTTAAAGATTAATTAGTTGGAGTAACTCTAGAGCTCCTTTCTTTCAAAAATGCCAACAAACCAACCCAAAACAAGATGCCACAAAATCAAAAGCAAACCCTCAGCTCAAACCTACCTTGGTGACAGCAGTGTCAATGGGGTGAAGAAAACACCCATGGAACTGAGATGAGGACCCAGCTTTGTTGTCAAAGCTGCCCACTGACTGACACACACGGAGCAAGGTTAAAAACATTCCACAGAGCAGCAAAGGGAGTGCTGCTCACTGACCACCTGGCTGCATTGTGCTGTATCTGTTACCCATCTTTAATAAGAGGCCTCTGTCAAAGTCTTCAGTTTTGCTTTAATGTGAAATCAGACACCTCAAAACACCTGTATTATTCAGCTCACAATTACAGGGGCTGCTATGGAGACTTTATTACAGTATGAAAAGGCATTGCAATAGCAGGAACAGCCTCTCTGGTTTTTAAGATTATATTGATTTGGCCAACTGTGAAATACATTGAGTAACCTTACCAGGTCTGCATATGAGTTACAGAACATGTAGCTGCAATATGAGGCCCTATATTAATCATATGCTGGACCAAGAGTAACCCCAAAAATGATAAATATGATGTGTACATCTTATGTAAAACAGATTGAAATGGAAAATCCAAGAGTGGCATTGTGTGAAGGTTAACAAGCTCTGCCTAAGAGGAAAATTATGAAATTTGCACAGAGCTGGTAGAAGAAAGGGAGCAATGGCTACATCTGCCTCACCTTCTGCTAGTCTTGACTAGCTGGCAAGTTGTTCCAATGGGATATATTCTGGGTTTTGCTGTCTTACAAATGGTGAAGGTTATGAACAAGATGACTGCACTGTTCTTAACAGCTCCAAAATTCCTTGATTTGCTCCTGTTATACTGCAGAAAGAATAAGTACATTCAGATATTAATGTGCCAAAACTCTTTTGGGAGATCAAGATAGCCTTCACTGAAACATCATCTGGCTTTGTCCCCCTCAGCAGCTTATCCTTAAGAGTGTCTTTAGATCCTCTGTGGTGGCAGTAGTACAGATGCTGGTTATCACACACAAAGGAAATAAATGCATCCAAAACCAGTTAAAAACAAACCCTTGACAAACATCCTAAATAACAGAGTACTTTTAAATATTAGAACATAATCTACACCTGAAAAGTTTATGAACTATCACTTTTTTATGTGTCCATACCCAGTAAATCTATTTTGACACTGCCTTGGACTCAGCAAACAATTGGAAAGCATGTGATAAATAAAAATTAGGTATTAAATGGGACAAAAATACCTTCCCATAGAGAATGCCCAACTATGCTGGCCAATTAAATTGAGCAGCAGCAATCCACCAGATGAGCTCCCTCTGAAATGCAGAGCAGGGAGGATGCAGTCCACGTTCTTGACAATCTCACTATATAAAGACCCAGTTTGATGCAGGGCTCAGTAGATGGAGTGATGGGACCACAGCCAGCCCCAGCATTAGACACAAGCAGTCTCTTCTCTTCACCAGCATTTTTGTACACTGGTATTTTTACATCCTGATTTTGTGTAGCTGTGTCTTCCATGTTGCATGGTGTCCTTGGCTTGGTTTGCTCTGAGAACACCCCAGAAGCTGTATGTCAACTTTAATTTTTACTTTATGTTGGACAGAGCTTCAAGCATTGCACTAGAGTTGCCTCACTGGAGCCAGAGTTTCTTCTTCTGTCTGTGTCTAACTGTATAAAATTCCCTTGGGCAAAATTACAAATGCAATAATGCCTGGTTATAAAATGTTTACTTGGTCTCATTTAGGCTTACAAAATTTTTTGAATGAAATATTAACTTAAAGAGCCATGTAACAATCCAACTTGCATCATATTTAATGATTCCTGGTTAAAAAAAAAAAAACAGCCAAACAAACAACATCCAAAACCCATTTCAGGTCAAATGCTGCTACTTCAATGCTTCAACTTTTTATTCACTCAGGAAAAAATACATTTTGTTTAGTCTGTCTTACACTAGAGATAAAAAATGGCCTTAAAACAACTCAAGACCTTTACCTGGCATCCTGCAGTCTTGTTAAATGAGCACTGTCTAAGATCTGATGTCAGCTGAAGCTAGTAGAAGGGAGAAGAAAAGTGTGCATTTATCAGGAGCCTGGAAGTTTTGGTCATGTTTGTGATGTTTCCTCTGAGGCCTATAATTTTTTTAACATGAAAAACTTAGCCTTTCACCCAAAGGTTTAAATATTAGAGAAAATGAGCAAAAATGACAACTCTGTGTGCTAGAGCCAGGGGAACTGGCAAGGCTGCAGCTGGCTCATCTTGGTGCAGGGATCTGGAAGTGCAAGCAAGGGAAGGGAACTTAGCAGGGGGCTGAGGTTCAGTTAAAGCCTTTTTGCATAAATTCAGGAATGTGAAATGTGGTAAAGTCATTGCCACAATTTACTTCCTTTTTAACTGCTGCTTCGTGTTACTCTGAAGTGTCCTTAAAAGAATTAGAGTACAAACAAAAAGCATCTTTGACTAAAAGGTCAAATAGGCTGATAACATTTACTTCCTGGAGAGAAATGACAAAAGGCGAGTGGCCTGGGTTTTATGTTTGTGTGTGATAAATGAAGGTGAGCCTTCAAAGGAACTTGTGTGTCTGAAAGATTACTGAAAATAGATCTTGTAAGAAGCATGGCTGCTGTTGGGTGACTGCAGGAAAGAACATGGGATCAGCTTGCCACTGAAGTTCAAGGGACTTGGACAAGCAGAGCTCCTCCTGAGGTGCAGCTGGTGGAGATGGAGTAACTGATACTGCCCTTTAAATCTGAGAATCTCCTTGGAGAATGGAAGGATCTTGCCTTTCTCACAGAGGTTGCAGTAGAAACTACTGTTACAGAGTATTTTGGAAGGTTTAACTGTTGTAATGAAAATGTTAAATGTTTTGAAGACAGTAATGCTAAAAATCCTTCACACTGGGGTATTTGACACTGCAAAGCAGCTCAGAATTGAAGGTTAAATGTAATTTATTTTTTTCCATATCCTAAAACTTCCTCCCTTTTGTGCTTTTGTGTGGCTTTATCTTTTTTCCCCTTTGTTCATTGCAGATTATAGAAAACATAGGTTCTTGATGCTTCTTTAAACCGTGACTTTTCCAAACCTAATGCTAACTACTTAATTCACTTGAGATACTTTCTGTATTTATGTTCCCTTGAGAATATTCCGTATTTCATATTATGCATCTTCCAGCAGCCTGTGCCCTGCATGTTCCCATCTCTGTAGTTCCTCATGGCAATTTAGTCTTCTTCCATGTTTTCTATCATGCTCTCTTTTTAAAATAAAATTTTAGCTAATTCCCCAAGTAGCCAGCTGTTTTTTTCTGAGAGGCTGGAAGCAGTAGCTGTTTTCTGCTCTGTAGAATTTCTGAGATTTCTCAGAAAATTTATTTTCTTGTCCTTGCTGTCTGTATGAGAGAGATTATGATTTGTAAAAGGCCATTTTGTTTTTACAGTTGTCAGCATGTGAGTGCACCCTCCTAACCCTTTCTGCTCCAACCACATGGCATCTGCAGCTTCAGTTTGCTGCAAAGAGAGCCAGCAGGGAGAGCTGATTGAATTTGGTCGTGACAAATGAGCAGCTTTTGATTTGCTCAGTCACTTCTGGAAGGGCACCCAGACATGAGACATGTTACCTTCTTCAAAGGCCTCTGAGGAGTTTGTGGCTGGCACCTGACTGGAATCAGAGCCAGAGCTCAGGGCCAGCCTGTGCAGTAAGCTGAGTGCTCCTCTGGACAATTGTTAAAGCAGCCAAACACAACAGATGTTTGTTTGTTTATTACTGTGTCACATCCACACCTCTAACATGTGCTCAAGCCCAGCCTTCTTCTGTGTTTGTGGCCTGTGGGTTTTTTAGAAAGGTAAGTGGGAGACAACTCCAATATTTATTTATCTGCTCCAGCAATTGTTGACATTGGTTAATGACCTAATTTAACCAATGTTCATATCCGTAGCACATTAAAATGTATTTTTACAATGATCAATAGTGACATCCCTGTCAGTATTTCTGTGAGGCTGAAAAGAGACGTTATAGGCAGGGTATTCAGTCAAAAAACATGTAAACTTTAGAGAAATTATTAAAAAGGCCATAAAGTGAGAGCTGCTTATATTAATACTTTGCCCTTTTTTTTGCATTTATAGTAGTAAAAAGACAAACTATATATAATGAAAGCTCAGAGATTGAGGAATGACTTCCAGAAAATAGAATTTATTTTTCTTAAAATCGAAACCAAAAATCACTTGTGATACTTCTGGGCTTCAGAGTTACTGACCAAATAAAAATTTGCTGCTTTTAGTTGTCTCCTTTTTGTTTGCAGTAATGGCACACATGTAACTTGGTACTAGAAAGGATTCTCCAGAGGCTCAGACTGGGTGGCACAGCTGCTTGTCCAGAGCAGTGGGGTTATTTCATTGTGCACACTTCCTAGGACTGGGCTGTCCATGGGAAGGCCAGGAAATGAGGAATAGGGGTGGGTCTCTGCTAGGAGCTCATTCAGCAGAATGCTAAACCACAGCTTCCTAAGCTCCAAGGCAGTCACTGACAAAGAATGAATGCTTTGTACAGCTGCTTCCCCATGTGCAATTCCTTTCTGCAGGATAAATTGCCTAATTCATTACTTGTCTAACATCATTTCTGCAGTCCCTCATTGGATGCATCAGGCTTCAGAATAGTGTTCCCAACTGTGCAGTGGGAATAAAATTAAGAGACTTTAAATTTTCTAAAAATTTATTATCATAAATATTTTTAATCTTGGAATGATACATAAACTAAGCTTCATTTTGCTGTTTGATGTAAGAAACCTAAAATGTATCCTTAATAAAAGCCTAAAAATTGTCCTTTTTTCTATCTGAGAATTTTGGAGCAAAATTTTGCTGAGAATAACCTCAAGTGTATGCCCAGAGTTGTTTGTATGAGATATATGGAAAAAAAAAAACCAAACCAACATAAAACTCAAGTTCTACTGATGCTGGTAGCACTTCAGAACAGCTCAAGCTGACTGCATAATGATTACTGAGCACAACTGTCAGGTTTAACCTAGGAATAAAAATAAGACAGGCAAAAAAACGCCCAGACTTGGAAACACTTATGCAAGATGTGTTCTTTTTGTCAAAAGGTCAGAAGTTTAGTGTTGTTTTGTTTTTCTCAAATAGAATATGATGGTATTATTTGGTTGTTTGCATTTTTAAGTTCTCAAATTAAATTTATCTGCAATAACAACTTTATTTGCTTCCTGGAATAGAGGTTGGGATTTAATTTTGTTGATGGTACAGTCATCTCTGAAGCCTCATTGTCTATGAAACAGTAGACTAGCTTTACACATAGTATGGGAAACTGATATGTTTTTCAGTCCACATATTACAATTTGAACTTTTTTTTTCTTTTTTCAGCACAAGAGACCTTCTAGCATATCTCCTTGTTAAGGTGTTTTCAGCTGCTGCTCTTCCTTAGAAACGCAAGCAGAGTTAAAATCACTTGCAAAGCCATTCTGCTCAGTGTTTTAACAGCTCAAGGAAGAAGGGGGAGCAGCCTGGTCAGGCCAGAGAGTTGATGGAAGTCTGTGCTCTTCCATGGCCTCTTCAGGGGTTACAGAGAGGACAGGAGCAGAGCTGTGTCTGACAGGCACAGCGAACAGACAAGAGGCACAGTCCTGTATCACCACAAGGGAAGATGCAGTTACACAGAAGGCAAAACAGCCTCACCCTGGAGTGGTTTTGTAAAGGTGCAGGTTCTCTGCATGGGGCTGTCAAGTCTCTGCCCTCAGCTGCTTCTGTGCTGGCATCAGGTGTCTCTGTAGGCTGGAGACCATCACAGAGTTGGTTTGGAGGTAGATGATGTTTGTGGCTGCTGGGCAGGGATGAGAGAGAAGGAAGAAGACTGGAGAAGTAGAGCTATAAAAAGCACACACAAGGCACTCAGGACAAGACAAAATGCACTGTTGCTGTCTGGGCCCAAAGGGCTTTTCTGGTGGTGCTGAGGGAACCTGTGGAGCATCCTCTTCTACCTTCCCCGATTGCCCAACTTTAACCAAACACCGAGGGTGGGGGGGAGTGGTGGGGCCCAGCCATGCTGCTGCCTGCTCACACAACCACAGTTATCCGGGATGCACAGCACTGGTTATCCCATCCAGCTCCCTGCCCTGCCCAGGACACCGCCGGGAGTCACCCCGTGTGCCTGCCTGGGAGTGTGCTCCGAACTCTGCTTGAGCTCTGCCAGGCTGGGTGCCGTGACCACTGCCCTGGGGAGCTGTTCCAGTGCCCAAACACCCTCTGGGTGCAGAGCCTTGTCCTGACATCCATCCTAAACCTGCCCTGACACAGCTTCAGGCCATTCCTCGGCTCGTCCCCGTGTCTCCCCGCCCGGCCCGGGACGGGCGCTGAGGGCAGCCGCTGCCTGTGCCCCCTCCGCGGAACGCGGGCCGGCCCGGGATGCGCTGCGGCATCCGTCCCGATGTCTGTGTGTCTGTCTGTCTGTGTGTCTGTGTGTGCGTCGGTGTGTGAGTGAGAGCGGGACGGCGCGGGGGGTGTGCGCTGCCCGGCGGGGGCGGCGCTCGCTGCAGCGCCAGCCCCGCTCCCGGGCGGTCAGGGCGGACGCGGCGGGGGCGGGGAGCGCGGCCGCAGCGCCCGGCATGAGCCCGCGGCGGGGGCTCGGAGGCGGCGGCGGTGCCGAGGTACGAACCCCCGCCCCCGGCAGGTGCAGGGTCCTCCCCCCGCCCGCGGCACCGCCTGCCCTTGCGGGGCCGGGGCTCGGCGCGGTCCCGCCCGCGGAGCGCCGAGCCGGCAGGGAGGGGAAGGGTAAGCGAGGGGAGGGGAAGGGAACGCAAAGCGAAGCAGAGCGAAGCGTGCCAGGCCCGGCCGCGGGCGCGGGAGAACCGAGGTGAACCCGCGGTCTGCGCCTGCCCGCCCGGCCCGGCGCTCCCGCCTCCCCCGCGCTCACGCCGCCCGCCCCCCTCTCCCTCCGCAGGGAGCCGCAGGGCGAGCAGCGCTGCCGCGGCCGGGCCAGCCTCCGCCGGGTCCATGAGCCGCCGCCAGCCGCCGCCGCCAGCCCACACCGCCGCCGGGCCCAGCTCCCCCAGCCCCGCCGCTTCCGCCGCCGCTCCGCCGCCCCGCCGGAGGTGAGTCCCGGGGCCGGGCCGCCGCCTCCCCGCCCCGCGGGCCCGGGCTCCTGTCAGCCGCGCCGGGGCGGGGGAGAGGCCGCCGGAGCGCCCGCCGCCTTTGCGGGGAGGGGGAGCTGGAGGGCGGCCGGGAGCACGC
The DNA here is from genome assembly GCF_028018845.1 of Melospiza georgiana. Classification (NCBI taxonomy): domain Eukaryota; kingdom Metazoa; phylum Chordata; class Aves; order Passeriformes; family Passerellidae; genus Melospiza; species Melospiza georgiana. The sequence continues at coordinate 35,654,029 of NC_080432.1, forward strand.
GTGAGTGCCCCGGGCCGGGAGTGCGGGCTGGGCTGCCCCGGAGCCCGGGCACGGAGGCGGCGCCGGCCGGAGGTCGCGCCGGAGCGTCCGTGCCTACCCCCGGGGCGGGGGTCGCTGCCTGCCCGGGGACCCACGGCCGGAGCGGGAGCGGGTTAGGGCCGGGGCCGGGCCGGGGACACCCGCGCCTCGCCCCCTCGGGCTCCGCTCCCCTGGCACCGTGTTGTGCTGTCCCCACTCAGGGAGAGCTCCCTGTGCCACCGTGGTTTTGCTGTCCCCTCTCAGGGAGAGCTCCCTGTGCCACCGTGGATTTGCTGTCCTCACTCGGGCAGCCCTTCCTGTGCCACCGTGTTTTTGCTGTCTCCACTCGAGGAGCGCTCCCCGTGCCACCTTGGTTTTGGTGTCACCACTCGAGGAGCCCTCCTGGTGCCACCTTGCTGTCCCTCTCTCCGCAGGACGGTCCCGCTGTGAAGAGCATGGCCGTGACTGTAGAGAAGGCCCAGAAGTTGGGCTACACCTGCCTCAAAGCACTCCTCAGGTTTGCTTTTATGGTCGCCAATAACCTGGTTGCTATTCCGTCCTACGTCTTGTATTTAATTGTGCTGCAGCCTCTCCGAATATTGGACAGCAAAAGCTTCTGGTATATCGAAGGAGTGTTATTTAAATGGCTTTTAGCTATGGTGGCTTCCTGGGGCTGGTGGGCAGGATACACAGGTAAGAATGTCTTATTAATTAAAACATACTAATGTGTTAAAAGACTGTTTTGATAAGGGGATGTATAGGGGAATATCTGAATGTAGTAAATATGCAGGATGTTCTTCTTTCAGTTGTCTTACAGATGTGTTTCTGGGTTGAGATGCTGTGTACTGAAACATTTTTTAAGTCATAGCTAGAAACTTTATATGTTTGAAGAGGTTTGCAGTCAGTATTTTGTGCTAGTGAAATGGGAAATATGCCTTCTCCTTAGTATCTTGATCACGTTATTTTACTGTTTCACGAAAAAGATACATCTCCTCAGAAGAGAGTTGGTTCGTACTATGCGTGTAGCTAGTAGAACTTTTCTTATATTAAGTGGGTGCATCTCTAAATCATCTCCCCTTAGAAACATCAGGAGCCAAGGCTGAGAAGTTGGACACAAAGCTCCTGTCAGAAGAGTAGGTCTTCTGCTCCTTGCAGCAGCGACTGTCTTTTGTGCCGTCTCAGAAGGGAGGGAAGCAGAGGGAACCTCTTTCATTCGAGTAGTGATACGGAATATTTCCCAACCCTATGACTCTTCATTTACTGTTAGCAGAGCTAATTACAGTATCTGTAGGGGTTTTCCCTCTGCATGCTTGCTTTGTGGTTATTTCTGAACTTGTTTTTGCTCGTTTAGTATTCATAGGCTCATCAAGGTGATGGACTGAACTGAAATATTAAGGAAGGCTCTGGTCTTGTCCTCGAATGCACTGATTTTCATCCTGGCTACTGCACTTCATGAAAAAACCAGCCATCAGTTCTTTGTACGAGCTTTGGAAAGGGAAGAAATGAATCTATTGAGTGCAAAGTGTGAGCAGCCCTCCTAAAATTCTTTCCTTCTCTTCTGCCCAGGCTGCGTCTGCAGGTCTTGTGTAAACAAGAAAAACAAGGAATGGCAGCAGCCAGCTCTGGAGTCTGGTCAGACTCCTGATTAGTCAGAAAGTCAGTGTTGGCCCAGACGGAGGCTTGTTAGGCAACGAGAGCTGACGCCTCAGTGCCACTGTGGCTTTTGGTGCCCTGTCCTGTGCCTTTCCAAGATGCACAGAGGTTCTGTGGATACTCTAGGTGAGCTTCCCATGCTTTTTAAGGACATGGTGGCAGCAGCAGCAAGCTGGACTCTGATCTGTCGGGCCAGAGCTGTTGCAGCATTGCACTGCTTCAAAATGCCTTGCCTGGTACGGCTCAAGCTTATCCAGAGATGCTGTTTAAAGGCCTTTTTATATGTTTGCTCATTAAAAGAAGTCCACATGGTGTTTGCAGTGGCAGGTACACTTGTAAAAGTCTGCTTTATGTCATAAAGCACACAGGCCTTCCAGCAGGAAGGACTGACTTTCAAGGTGTCTTGTGTACTATTAATTGGAAATGGGAAAGTTTATGGCCATAATGGTGATGTTAAAGTCATGCAGCTCCTGACCTCGAGGATCCACTATGTGTACTGAAGGTGCTGGTTAAAATTCATTGTCCCATGACAATTTTTGAAAGCCATTTCCTCAGGGTAGTTTCACTGCTGACTGCAGAACTGTGTGGTTTCTTTTGCCTTTTGCTTGGAGGGTGGTCTTAGCATGATTTGCATATCCTAGAATCTTCCTGAAGCATCTGTTGGTTGGTGTTACTGATTTGAAATCACTTATTTTATGGTCTTGAAATGTCTTAGTATATTTGTTTGAAGTATTTACAGACTGCTATGCAGAAGTGTTTTAAGGGATGGTGTACGGGTAAGGAGGCCCTTCTTTTTGCTTTTCACTATGAAGCATGGCTTTTGGGGAGGATTTTGAGCAAATGCTTGTATGAGAGTTTAGTTTAAATGCATTTTATTTGTCATTAGTGTGTTTTATACTGAAATTATATGAATTAGCAAGAACAGCTTCTTTCTTTGTCCTTTCTTTCACCTCATCAGTGCTCTCTACCACTTGCAGAACGGGCCTGGAAAGTGTATCTTTCTGGCTTCAAAATATGCAGACAGAGTAATCTGTGTCTTTTTCCAGATTAATGGTTTCATAAAAACCTGCCACTAGGTCCCCTGTTATTTATACAGTATGACATAACTAACTCAGAACTGAAATACTGTTTTATTGGAGTTGGTGTCCAAGACTTGCAGTGGTGCATCTGAAAGGGATATTGCTCCAGAATTCTTCTGTTCTAAATTCCAAAAAACTAAGTCAAAGGTAGGCTTCAGTATGTCCTATCTTTGCAAAAGTAAATACAAGACAGTAGATATGCATGGGTTCATTGAAAAGATTGAAGTTTTTGTCTTTTAGTAGTTGGTGAACGTTTTTTGTTGGTTTATTTGTCTTTAATAGGGTAACCAGATAAATAAGTTTACTTGTCTTTTAGTTGGAGGGCGTAGTCTGCTTCAGTTGTGTTGCAAGTATATTTTAGTTCTTTTGTTTTATTTATTTTTTCCCTTTCCAAGCTTGGGTCATCTCTTGGGTAAGAAGCGACATAAATAATTTGTAATTAAGGACTTAAACTGAGCCTGCAGAATAGATTCAGGGCAGACTTTTTTTGCTCCCGTAATTTGTGTGTAATGTGTAGGAGAAAGCTCGACACCAAATGAAGAGAATATGGTGAGTGCTAGCTTACCCTTCTGGGCTTTGCTGCTGTTGCATAATTGTTGGTATATTTTATTGAATATAGCTGGAAGAGCTGAGAAAGAACTCCTGAATCATGTCTGCCCTTCTCTTTTTCTGTCTAAACCTGGGGGTTTCTGTTAGGAACATAGAGGATTTATGATCACAGAAATTACCTGATCTGTGTCTGTATCAGTAGCTCTAATCTGTGCTTTTTGATAAAGGTAGGTGTTTCTGTTTGCAGATGCACTTGGTATTATGTAAAGAAATAGCATATGACTGGACAAGCAAATTAAAGAAGGGACTGGAAAAGAAATTGTAAAGGTCACTGTCATCTCCCTGATCTTTTTCTTCTTAAGATGCAAGTATGAGAGAGAACTTGTACATAATTGGTTTACTTTGATTTTTAAAGGGCAGAGTATGATAAATATCTCTGTTGTTCTCTTGAGCTCCATAGCGTTTCTTACAAAAATGAGAACTGGATATCTTTTTATGAAGAGTGTACAGACAGTCTAGCAATGTTATTTTATTTTTATATTATTTCATAAAGGCCTTCTTATAACTCTTCTAAATCTCCTTTTTAAAGGCATTTTTAATAAATGTATTGCTCTTGTAGGAGCTGTTCGGCCAGGGCACTTGGAATCTGCATATTAGTGTGATTTGAAAGGCACCTTTGAATAATACTTCTAAATATTTTCCTGCATTTGTTGGAAGATGCATTCTAAAAAAAGCAAACTCAAGAGTGCTTGATCCTTTGTTGGCAAGTACGTTTTCCCCCTGTACTATAATTTGTCATTTAATATATGAGTACACCAGATAGCACTAAATAGTGTGGTAGATGGGAGGGAGATGGAGCATATCTGTGGTGGTGAGTTCTGGCGATCTTTTGCTCGCCTACAAAACTAGTTTTAAAGCAGTCATCTTAGAGATTTCATCTTCATTGGTCAAGTATTGCAGACTAAGTGTAATATCCATGCACTTCATCGAATCACCAAAAATAGGACTGCCAGAGAGAAGCTTGCTCAATTAATTACACACAGAGGAACTGTGTTGTTGCCTCTGTGCAGTCAGAATGCAGGAGTCGGTCAGAGCCCGTGATGGTGGTGTTGCAGTGTTGCAGTGTGGAGTCTCTGGGACTCAGAGCACTCAGCTGGCAGTGCAGCCCTGGCACTGGGGATGCTGATGTTCTGCTCCAGTGTGCTCCACGCAGTTCATCCCACCGCGGGAGCGGGGCTGCTGCCTCTGGCTGTGGCTGGGGAGGGGCTGGCAGGGTGAGTTGTAGCTATGATATCTTCTGAAAAATCTTTTCTTTAAGATTTTTTTCTCTTGAGAAGCTGAGAAGCCTCAAGAACAAAATGTAAACAATGATTATCTGCTGCTGTGGAATGCAACAGGTGGATCTATGGTTGGTCTCATGTGGTTGTTTCTAATTAATGGCCAATCACGGCCCAGCTGTCCGGACTGTCTCAGTCAGTGACAAGCTTTTGTTATCATTCTTTTTCTATTCTGATGAAATATTTTCTTCTATTCTTTTAGTATAGTTTGAATATAATATATATCATAAAATAATAAATCAAGCCTTCTGAAACATAAAATCAACATTCTCGTCTCTTGCCTCACGCCAAGACTCCTGCGAACACCATCACAGTGAGTGACCTCTGGCTGCAGCAATCATCAGCTCTTCTGTCAGCACCAGGGGAGAAGCTGTGGGCTCTGCAGGCTTGTGTGCACCTGGGCAGGGGGTTTCTTCAGAACTGTGCCTGGGGTATTTCATACTCCAGCAGCAAAGAGGAGACCTTGACAAAACCTTGTGTTTCGGCCTCTCGGTGACACACAGAGCAGTATTGGATAGGTCAGTGCTGTGGGCAGGGGGAAGGGAGTAATACACCTGTTAATTCACACTAAAAACTATGAGTGCAGTGACTGTGCTGCTGGTATAATGATGCAGTGCTTAATTAAAAGTGGACCCATCCTGTGGTGTTACTGTTCTTTGTCAGCCAGGATGGTGACTAATTTTAAAGAGTGTCTGTAAGAATTGTCAGGTTTTGTCAAGTGAGGAGAATTTCTCTTTCTGTCTCTGTTCAGCCAAGTAAAGAAAAGCTGAGATTGAGATTTTGATTTTTAGTTGTCCCCATCTCTTCTCCTCCCAAGAGATTTAGCTTTTATTGGCTGATTTATACATGTGATTAGAATGAGACCACTCTATAATTTTTTCAGCAGTCATACTTTTTTTTTTCCTTCTAATGCAAAATCTTGTTTCCGTTTTATCAGTCAACAGTCTTAATTCCTCTAATCGTCTAAGAATGCAAATATTTTTGTCTTCCAGAGCTGTAAAAGACACAGGTGGAGTTGCTGTGACAACACTTCCTTGGTGCAGACAACATGTGCTGTCTGTGCTGCTTCTTGTGACAGGTTGGCCCCTCTCCTCGGGCAGGAAGTGCAGCAGAAGCTGAAGGACAGCAGATGAGATAAAGTAAATTTTTTGTCCCATACAAGGCAGGCAGTGTTATTTCAGGAGACCTGCCTCTAACCCTGCCATTGGTTCTGCTCTCCTCAGTTCCTAGGGTGTGATTTTTCACTGGCAGTGTTTTGCTTTTGGGTCTGGTCACTACTCTGAGGACTGGGCAGGGAGAGGCACAGGGGAACAACTTCTGGTTTGAGGTCAGGCAGTGTGAGAAATGGAGAAGGAAAATGGTTCTTGATAACATTTTCATAGAATGTGCAGAAGTACCTGATTTGACTCAGTAGATTTGGGTAGCAGAGTACTGCAGATAAACTTCTGGTTTATGCTCGGGGTGTGTGTTGAGTTTCTAGGCAATCTCTGACTTAAATTAAGCTTTTCCTTGATGTGTAGGTTATGCTGAGATCAAGCAGGAGTTTTTGCATTCATTTTGCTGTTTGTAAGAGGAAGTTTGTGTTTACCTTTGGAGCTGACTGGATAGGAAAAGGTCGGAGTTGGATGAGCTGGGGACATTGGAGCCGTTTCCACTGTGGCCTCGGAGCAAAGGCCCGTCCCAAAGGCAGCTTTGCGTAAGCGGAGGGAAGGTGTGCACTGAACTTGGTGCCATCTTCTTTGGGCTTGTCATGTGTCTGTGCAGAGTGCTGCACAAAGGCCCTTGTCCTTTTCTAATGGCATGAGAAATCACATCAGAAACTCCCCATATCTCCTTCTGGGGACATGGGTTACAGTTACCATACTTCTTTGTACTTCATCTAATGCCAGCAAATGTAATCTAATGTGTCAGAAGCAGTAAAGCTTGTAATTCATTTTTCTATTGTATCATTTCACTGTAAAGGGTCATTCCAAAAGATTAGATAATGAAATATTCTCTGAGTTGATTTTTTTTTTCAGGAAGCTGCTGCCTCCTGGCACAAAGCTTAGAGTAAAAGCTCACACTATTGTTTTTGTTGTTTGTTACTATTTAAGTACTTTTAAAATGTCTTGTCTGGGTTTTTTTTCCCCCTTTTTTTCCCCTTTTTTACAGCAGGTTAGTCTCTGTTCCTGTTTCACCTACTGTGGATAATACAAGAACTATTGCAAGCCTACCAAAGCATAGTAAAGATGAAATTATTGATGAATACATACACAAAAAGGTGTGATTCTATAATTTCAAGTCCAATGGCTGTGGAATGCTTCTAAATTAGCTCATATGCTCACAGCCAAAGGAAAGTGAAGTTTTAGCAATTCTGGCTTCCATTCCTCCTTATAGCTGAGTTTGCTTTTTTTAGCATGTGTTTTTATCTCCCCTAGTTCATCTGGGCCTTTGTTTTTAGCATATCTATTCACATTAGTCTTCCTATTTCTCCCTTCATTACTGAAGGGGTATGACTAAGAATACCTGAGAGATGTGTCTCTGTTCTCTTTAACTTTTGCTGTTCTTTTCCTTGATGGTAGGCTTTTAGGAATCATGTGAAATAATTACAGGAAAGCTTTTGTCCAGCTCTGATTTGGATAATCTTAGAGAGTTAAATATTTTGTCCACAAATTCTTTGCTGTCACTTTTTTTTTTGCACTTGAACAGTGTCATCATGTGTATTGAAACATGTGAGAAACGATGCCTTTATGTCAAAGATGCAATTTCTCACTCTCATTTAATGTAACTAAAGCATGGAAGTTTTGGAGGTTTTCAAGAAAGCTGGAGGAAAATAAAATTGAATTTTTCATGTGGAGAAGAAAACTCTTTTTCTCTAAAGTTTTATTCTGGGAAATTACTTTTTTAGAATGAGTAGCAGAATACATCACTTTCCCTTTTTCTGTCATGTGTGTGAGAGGGACAGAAAAGTCTTGCCAAAGGTTAGTTTGGCAAGGTTTGAAGGTGCTGAAAAATGGAAGAGTTGTGCAACTCTAATTAGACAGGGTAGTTAGTAAATCCTTTATGGGATATAATCATACTGCTGTAACTCTGCAGGGTGAGCTGAGCCCAAGTACAGCTCCAAGATATGCAATCTGCTGTGTGTGTTGGAGTGGGACACCAGCTCTGCTGCTGGGGATGACACGTCAGATGTGGGCTTGTGTAGGCACAGAACTGCCCTGCTCTTGCAGCCACACAGCTCAGTCCAGCCACTTATCTCAGTGCACTCACTGAGATAAATAAAGCTAGTATGTTTGCATTCCCCAAAATGTTCCATGACACCAGTGAGGGGTTCTGTGTATGAGGCTGTTCTGGGTTTTTCCTCTCCCTCCACAAAGCATTTCGAGCAGGGAGTGCCACAGAAGAAGGGCAGTCCCAGCCTTTCAGACTCATCCAACCACTGCTTCAGTTGTATTGGCCAAATATTTAATGATGTGTGGTGGTCTGGATCACAGCCAGCTCTGGCCTGTGCTAACACTACCCATCCTCCCCTTTTTTTGCTGGGTGACATAGAAGACACAGGCCCTAACCCAGTTCCTTTTGTGGGTGTGGTGAGAGAAAGTAGGTACAAACAGTGGAGAGAAAGGGGAAGGAAATGCGTCTTTTGGTGGCAGCAGCAGCTGTAGTGTAGTTTTTAAACTAGTGCTTATGGCCTCAATTCAAGAGAGCAGTCCCATGCAGGTCAGGGCTTTAGTATGTGAATGTCACTGAAGTAGATTTCTTCATATTTTCTTACTATTTTCTTAACTGGTTGATGTTGTTTAGACTGGAAGAGTGCCTTCTGCCAAATTCTTTTAGAGAAGAAAACTAAGCCTAGGGTGAGAACAAAGGGCTAGGATAAACTGAAAACTAGTTCATAAAGAAATAAGTTCTGGTGGTGGTTCTGGTGCAAACAGCAAGGGGGTTTCTCTAACGTTTTGTATGTGTACTATTTGAATTTGTCAGCTACAGAGACAGTTGTAGAAAACTTTAAAAGTACTTAAGCTGCATGAATAGCCAACACAATGCAGAAGTTGTTTGGTGTTGAACAATATAAAGAAATAAACATTTAAGTAAAGTAGCAGTTTAGGAAATAGATGAGTATCATGGTGGAGAGCTTAGGGAAACTTTTATCCCAGTAAACAACTATACCTTCTGTTACAAAACTTGTACAGAGCAGAATGGAGAATAATACTAAAAAAATATCAGTGGTTCACCTTCACAGTTCAGTAGTTTCATCTCAGTTGTTCTAAAGGTATTGAAAAATTAAGACCTCTGTAAGAGGGTCACCAGCCTCATTAGTGCAGGCTGAAATCAAACCAGAACCATTTCACTCACAGCTAAACTCAAGGCAGAACCAAATTGGACAACTCAGTGATTCTGCTTCCTGGGCAGAATGGAAAAGATTCAGTCTCCTTGACTCTGTGTAAAGGAGAAGGTAATTTTTAGTGACCCCATTAAAAGGTAGAACATTGCAAGTCTATGAGATTTAATAAGACAGCAGTACCTGGAGCTTATGTTTAATTTTTTCTTAAATACTTCCATTATACCTTTTCATAAATGCTTTTCCAGGTAATGCCAGTGGTGTTACTTCTTTTGATTTGTACAACATAACCGTAAAACTACTAGTTCAAATGTTACAGTTCTAAAAGTAAGGAATTGTCCTTTTTTAAGGAGTGTAATAGTTCATAGCTTAGAGGCTCACCTCAGTTTTGTAATTTAAGTAAAGGAGGAGAGGAAAGATTAATAGCTTTATTACTGCTTCTCACTTGTGTGGAACTAAAAATAGAAGTGGTGTGCTAAGAGCAAGGAGCAGAGCTGCTGCTGTTTGGGAGGACATGGCTTCAGGAAAATTGACTCTTTAGGACAGTGGCATGAGTGCTTGTGGATTTGGGGCTGTTTTGGTGGCAAAAGGGAGGACTTTGTCTGACTTTTCTTAAAATTTAGTTTAATTTGTTTTCTAGCATCCCATAGTTACAAGCATGTGGAGTTTCTGTGAAAGTCCATAGTGTCTATGTATGTTTGCCAGAAATGGGGGAGAAAAAACCCCATCAATATTAAGAACACATACTTTTGGTTAATTTAAGCACCAGTTATGTTTGAGTGTGGTGTTTAAGGTGGGCCATCAAACATCATTTTAATGTAATTTTCTGACTTGGGTGTTTATTACCCATGTAGATAAATGTGACCATGTTTAAGTATTGTTTCCTGATGAGATTCAGCTACTACTTGTTTAACAGCTATCCTTTCTCTCAGCTCTCCCACACTTCTGATTTGCTTCCTTCCAAATCTGTCTGCAATTGACCAGATGGTTCGGATTTCAGGCATAATTGTGTTCTCATGAGTTTTGTGAAAATTGACAGCTGAGCAGAGGGGAGAGACCCAAGTTTGTGCCTCAGCTGAGGGTGCTGCAGGCAGACTCAGCCACTGTATGTCTTGTTTGACATCTGCTGCTTGTTCAAACAGTGCATCAGTGATTCAGGGTCTGCCACAGTGCCAGCATATCTTGTCCACCCTGTTGGGAGAAGGAGGTTAGACAGTGGGTTTTTGGGAAATCAGCATTTGTTACTTCTGCTTCTGGAGCAACACATGAACCTGGCAGTGGCAGATGGTGCTGGGAGCAGCATCCTTTCCTGTGGGACCTTGCTTATCATAGTATTTTAGATCCAAAAGGCATATGCAGAAAACTCTTTACTCCTAATATTAGGAAAAAGGCTAACTGCTAAAAGAACTTAATATATTGAGGTTTTAATAGCTTGTACTCTGTATAAAACAGAAGTTCATGTAGCCTCCTAAAAAGAGGACTGGAAGGACATCAACCTCACTGAAACTCCATCCTGATTTTGGCTAGGATGGTGTTAATTTTCCTCTTAAAACCACATCAAGCTCTCAAGAAAGAGCAGTGATGCTCAGATTCCTGTAGGCAGGTCAGAGTCAAAGAGAAAGTCAGTTGTGAATCTGACCCAGGGACATGTAGAAACATGAAGGTCAAGGCATATTTGAGTATATTTGGGAAAACCAGGGAGAGAGCAATGGTGTGGGTTGTAAGGAGCATGAGAGTCTGTCAGGAGGGGTTCTGTGCCACCGTTGCACCACTCTTGAAGGCATCACATTAAAAGTGTGGCCTCTTGAGTTATGTTCCTGAGCCTGTCCTATTTTGATATGCATAAATATATATAGATGGCCTGGCAAATCTCCAACTCCAATAGCTGCCAGTTTGCTTTCCAAATGCATTCTTCTTTCTTACCCATTTTTATTTCTTGTGGTTGTCTCTGGCATGAAATTCAGTTGTTGTTGCTCCTGTCAACAGCATTACTTGGAAATAAATAGAACCATAGTCTGTGTATACATTAATAGAGAATGAAGGACCTGTGAGGTTCAGTTTACATTTGTAAAAATGTTTCCAGATGCAGGCATGGTTAATATAAATGTCTGTTAAACATCTTGCATGGAGTGGGTGATGTGAAAATGAACAGATGATTTTTTGTGTTTGGAACTCTTCTGTTTGTATTATCAGACCTAATACTTTGCTCTTCTAATGTAGTAACAGAGGAAGGGAATGGGACAACAGCAAGGCCTTTGCCCAGATAATTCTGTTGTCTTGGTTAACACATCTCAAAACTCTTAAGATCATTTGATGCCTATCTTGGGCTTCTCCAGTTTGACGAGATTTTTGCAGGCTGGAGGAGCCCTTCTGTTCCTCCTCTCCTTCAAAGGGAGCAAATACTGAAACATACCTTTTGTTTTCCTTTGTTGCTCACCTTCTCTGGTTTGTTTTAACATCCTACTGAACTTTAAAAGCTAAAATGCACTACTGAGTTCATGTAGCCATGAGTGGTGTCACTGTAGGAAGGCAAAGGGTTATCTTGGGTGGCTGCTGTGGGAAGGAACCCTAGCAGGTGGCCTTCTCCCTTCTTTTCCAGTCCCATTCCCACCCTTTCCTGATACTTTGCAAGAACTGTGTGGTAAATGCAAATCTGGCTGTCTGGTCACTCACTGTGTTTGATCTGAGACATTTTCTTTGTGCAGAGTATGGAGGATTTGGTTGGGTAGGTAGAATTCTGTCTTTGAATGGTACTGACCAAAGTTCTTACTCTGTGGGAGTGCTAGACTTGTGTAGCCTAATTTTTTTTTTCCTAGCTTTCTTTTTGTTTGAAGAAAAAGTCATTTGTAAGACTTCTGGCAAGAGTTTCAGGAGTAGGATAAGCCAAGGCACTAGTAGCCACATGTCATAAAAAGGTGCATTTAAAGTGCTTACAGTGCCCATTGCTACCCACAGACTTAAAAATATTCACATCAATAATTTAACTGTAAAGCAAAAGTTTGAGAGTCCTCATATCTTCTTTCATTTGTGGCACCCTTCTATATTTGAAATGGAAAAGCTTATTTCCACAGTCTCTTTCACAGCTCTGTTGTTCAACCCCTTTATGGGTGCCCTCCAGAGAAACTGCTCTGCACTAAAGTAGTTTTTAACTGAACTACTCTAAAGTCTGTTCTTTTTCTTTTTTTGTTCCCTAACATTTTTTCTGCTGTCATTTCCACCATTTGTTCTAAATCTATTGAAACTTTTTTTTTATTTGAGCTGTGAATTCTTCTTTAATGTGAGGAGTGAAAAGAGAAAAGAAGAGAAGCCTCAATTACTGTCATTGCAGTAGCATATTTCACAATTTGAGCCTGAGTATTTCATTGAAACGTGCATTCAGTACTGGTCTGTGCACCAAGCATGAAGGTGAGGTCTTGGAATCATCCACTCAGAATGTTTCAATAAATTTGTTTCTAGGAATTGACCATTTCATGTTAGTAAAAAGTATTGCTGAAGTACTTCCAAGTAGTGGCCACAAATCCAAGGTACTTCTTGCAGTTGTCAGCAGGTGTAAGAGGATTATTTGTTTTGTAATAGTAACATATGCTAGAGAGCCAAACTTTTTGTAAAATTAGGAGCAGTAAACTTTCTGCTGCTGCTTTGATGTACATCAGCAAGAATAATATAATGAGAGAGGCTGTTTTTTCCTGCTCATTGCTTAATTTGTGATAGCCTGACTATGCCATCAAAGGTATTACTTCTGATGTTATGGTGGGCTTCTGCTTACTGTCAACCTGAAACCTGGCCACACACTTAATTCTTAAAAGTCACTGAACTGGTATAGGATAACCTGGGGCAAATTTAATGAGAGGTTTTGTTCTCTTGAATCATTTGTTGTGTCATACCAACAAAAGTAATACTTAAGTTCCCAGCTAGAATTGGTATCATACACATTCCAGCATGCTTTTCAAACTTACTGTGGCCTCTTGCTTTAACAATGGGATTTGCATAAACAGAAACATAAAACTAAATATAGGAATTTGCTATTATATTCATTTGCATCATTAGCTTCTAATTGGTTTGTGATCAAATTATTTCATTAAATTTGTGGTAACTGAGCATCATTTACCGCAGCCTTTATAAAATCCATTATTTGGAAAAAATTACCCTGGTATCTAACAGGTCCAAGGAACAGTGTTTTCACAGTTCATGTTACAACTTCCTGGTTGTAAAGACTATTTTTAGATGAGAAGTTTTTTAACGTTCTTGAAACATAATGATGGAAACATTTAACACTTCTCTTGAAAGGTTTATCCTTTTTTCTTGCATTTGAATCTAGTTATTTTGTGATTCTTTGCAGGCCTTTCATTTTGAAGTGTGCCCCTCCGTGCTGCAGGCTGAGCATGTCCAGTGCCTGGCTGTGTTCTGTGGCACATGGCCACACTGTCCTGGTGGGGCTGGACGGTGGCACAGAGGTGTGTGGGTGGAGAGGAGAGTAATGCTGCAGCTGCTGATTGGCAGCCAGTTTTATGGCTTGGGGATATTGATTTTCAGATTATGCTACATCTGCATTCTCAGTGTTCTTGTGCTCATTCAGGTGCTCAGTAGCCATTTTTATTGTCCAGACAAAGTTGAAAAGATTTAAATGGTCAATGTCCTTCAAGTGGAGACAAGCTCCTCAGTTCTGAGGTCACTGTAAGGAGACAACACATAAATGCAGATAAGGGCCTTTTGCCTTTCACGTGTAGGCTGTTTGACCAAAGTAATCTAAAAGTACAGGATTTTCCTGGCACTGCTTTTGTGTGGTGATTATTTGTACTGGACAGTGAGCTGGGCTGAAAAACATTGGCTGTATAACAAGACATCATCATGTCTTGTTGTGGTAACTCAGGCAAGAACTGAAGAATATGAAGAGGTAACTGCAAGGTGTCAGCTTGGTTTAGGCAAACAGAAGGTAATGATCAGAGCTGGGATATAGGGTGGGCTTACCTCAGGTAGAATCTTGACTTCCACTAATAGTATTGTTCTCTTGACTTGAACCTTCAGCCAGTGATTAAAGTCATGCAATTTGCTTCCCTGAGGAAATGGTTTCCTTTCTTAGCAGTGTAATTAGATTTTTTAAAATGTAGTTTATATTTTGAAAAGCACAGTCCTTAGCTGTTGTCACTCTGGCAGCTTTTCTTGCTGTGTGCCCTCTTGCTGTAACCCTTGCCTGCCCCTGGTCCCAGTGGTGCAGTTCAGAGCTAAGCAGTTGAATGCTTGGGGCTGATCAGGCCTTTGCACCATGCTGTTAATTAGGGTTTCTATGTAGGGAGAGATTAATGCAAACTCTCACTTGGACTTCAGGCAAGTTGCACATCTTGTATAAAGAAAAAGCAATGTTTGCTCACTTCCAGTCTGATTGCAGTTTTCTGGTTCCTGTGTTTCATAAACCTCAAGGCACTTCAGAGATTTTCATGTCTACCAGAAAACCCTTCATGAGTTACCTCTCTAACTATTATGTAAGTGCTCTAGAATAGCTGTGTTTTATCAGTTTCCTGTGAGAAACTGGGTTGCAAGAAAGGAGAAAGCAATGACAGCTTCCTGCATTCTGCATGCCTTTTACCTCAAAGAGCCTCTTGGGTAGTGCTCTGAAAAGTTTGTAGTCCCACATCATACAGTAACTTAAAACTTCCAGTGAAAAATGTGAATGAGACTTACAACAAGTGTCTTTTCATTGCTGGCCACCCTCTTCAGTCCCCATGCAGGATGGAATAACTAAATTTGGCTGAGTTCTTCTGCTGTCCCCAGAAAGACTTGGTATAGCATGGCCTTGGGATATTTGTTGGAAAATTGCTGCATATGTCATGTCATTTCTACAGCTGTGTTTTTTGGGAAAAACATCTGAAAAGCTTCAAGATGCCCTGGTTTCCTTGTTATTATATTGGAAGCTTGCAATCTGCAAATCTGAAAAGGAGAGGAAGTGGCCATCTCTTCCTGGGCAGGTTCATTGCTATCTGCCACCAGTTACTTGTTCTTTAAAGCCCTACTTTTAACTGGGCTTACTGGAGGATCTGGACTAAGTGAGAGCAGAGTTTTCTGTATGGCTGGAACTGTGGCTTTCAAAATACCTCAACACTTTTTTTTTTATCCCCCAAGAGTAAAACAGCAATTTTTGCAGAACTTTGCAGTGGTAGAGCTTGCTTCTTCTTAAGTAACAATGAAAATCTTGTGCAGTCTTTATCAGGATTTGTTTTGAGCACCTCAGCAGTTATCAGCAGAATATACTTAAATTTCTGTAATAAATTCTTTCAAGTCTTATGTATTGCTCTCAGAAGCAACCAGGACTTGAATCTGTCCACTTCAAAAGCAGAAAAATCAAGTGTGGATTGCATCCACCTATTTACCTATCTATGATAATAGATGATTCTTATCTTTATTTCTTTATAGCCATCCGACTTTATAGCCATAAAACAGCTCATGTTTTATTTTCTTCTTGGAGCAGCATTACAGATTTTTTCCCAATTATTTATTTAAAGCCTTGTTTTTGCCTTGCCAAGTGCATTTTATTGCAATGAGTCTTTATCCAGTTTCCCCGTTATTTACATTATTCTGGACTACACAGTGCAGGCCCTGTTCTGTCATATAAAGAAGAGAATTTGATCCCAAACAGCATGCACCTCTGGATATGCAGCTGAACAGCTGAATGGGAGCAGTGGGAGTGTGCTGTCTTCCTGTACAGTGACTTGTTGGTTATTAGTTTTGGCCAGCTTGTTCTAGGCTGGCCAGTTTACATCAGGATTCCCAGAGTGAAGAGCTGAGGTTGCAAAGCAGGTTTCAGCCTTTCCCCCGCTTTGAAAGAGAGAGTTCTCTGTCTGGAGGAGACAGGCCTGCAATTTCACAAATTGTTTGTTATGCATAGACCATTTTTCACACAGATTTTTTGCACGTTTGGGTTAGATATACTGTTTTTTGGTGTTGATGGCACAATCTGAGGTGTATTCCTTTGCTCTAGGGCCGAAAACCTTGGCTCTCTTTTCTGGGCATTGTCTCCCCAGGCCCTGACTGGGTTTTGTCTGACTGCTTTATCCCTTATCTATTACCTTGTTAAGGCTGTATGATGTGTGGGCTGTGCTTTCTGAGCCACCTCAGCAGCTGAGGCAAGTGCAGTACCTTATGAATGAGTCTTTTTGGCATCAGGGGAGTTTCACATCTGGAAAGACAAGCAGCAGTATCAGATTAGTAATGCATACCATTGCTAGTGACTCAAAAGGAAACCGTAGTAATGGTGCTGTAGTTTTTGGTACTGCCTCTGGGTGATTTCTGCTGCCTAGTCTTTGCTGCTGCAAAGACAGCTCAGGTTATTGCTGGGATGCAGTGCTTTAACTGTGACAGAGGGTGTGCTTTCAGACTGCTCTCTTTGGGAGAAAATTTTTTCTTTGTTTTGCTTTCCCCAAACAAATCCAAAGCCCACTAAAAATTAAGCAGCCGTCACCCTGTCCCTGCCTTCTAAGTAGTGGCTCTGTATCTCTGCGACATATGGCTACAAAAATTTTGTACCAAGGATGTTTATCTTGTACATCAGCCTGCAAAAATGAGTGAGGAGGATGCAGGTTTTCAGCATGTTCTTTAAAAGAACAAAACTCTACACTTGCTATACTTTAGAGACCACAACATGCCTAACAAGTTTGTTTCAGAAGGAAATTCACAGCAATTTTGAAGGTAACCTGGGTGACTCGTCCTGATTGTGCTTTTCTTGTTGGGCCAACCAGACTTGCCCAGCAGGTCTTCCAGCGTGGCAAACCACAGTTCTGTAAGGATTCATCCTGGTTCAACAGGTGCTTGCTGCCCCATCATGCCATCTTCTGATAGCCCTGATTGTGCTGGCTTGCCCCTTCTGGTTTTGTTTATTTTTCCACCAGCACAGATTGTTCTGTGATGTTGCAGTGACTCTCTTCTGCTTCTCAAGTATAAGAGCAGCTTAGGTAACTATTTTAGATAAATATCTTGGATAAAGATAATGTGGGAAATAATTGGGGCCTTCTCACTTTACATGTTGGGGTTTTTTGTTTACTTGTTATTACTCTTAAGTTTTGTGTTTGAGTAGGTGTCACTAGCTGTATCTGAGTATTAAATAGTAATTTGAGTATCTTTAAGTTCAAGTAACTTAAGGTAGTTCAGTTTCAGTCTCGCTGCTTTCATGTGTAATGTTTGTCATGCAGACAAAACAGTCTCCATAGAGGAGTTCACTTTTCCATAAAGAGAAAAATACCTAAATGAAGATCTTCAGATGAAATTATCAAGACTTCCTAGCAGTGAACACAATAGCTTATTCTGAATGGCTAAAATGCATTGTTGCCTCCAGCTCCTGGGGTTGGTCCCACCTTTTTTCCTTTTTTCCTGAGTCTGATGATCCCAGATGAATAATATTCTGCTTCTTTCATATTAAGATTTGCACTATCTTTCAGATTTATATTTGCTGCAGTTCTGCAGCAGTAAGACAGAAAAATGCTGCTAGTTTTTATTTGCAATATGTGCTTTGTGATTGTAAAGGCTGTTCCTTCTCATGCTGCAAGGATGAAGCTGTAGGTTTTGTTGTAGCTGTGCATATCCACTAAGAGAGAGTTCTCTTAACACTGTGTTTTCCTCCTGGTATCAGGCTGTTAGAACTGTTTAGGTTGGAAAGGACTTCTGAGGATCATACAGCTCAAAGCCAGGTTAGTTGCAGAGGTTGCACAGGTTCATGTCCTGCCAGGGTTTGAACAGCTCCAAGGATGGACGTTTCACAACCTCACTGTGCAACCTGGAAACGTACTATAGTAAAGATGCTTTGGTGGTGTGGTTGTTGTGGGTTTTTTTTTTTTTTGCTTTGTGTTGAAGTGGGGTATCCTTTATTTTTTTATTTGTCCCTGTTACCTCTCAGCCTGTCACTGGACACTGCAGGGAAGAGTCTGCATAAGCCATCTTTACACTTCTCTCTGGGCCTGTGTCAGGTACTGACACATGGGTACAATTTTCCCTCTGAAGCCTTTTCTTCTTCAGGCTGAACAGTCCCAGCTCCCTCAGTCTCTTCTCCTGTGAAGATGCTCGGATCCCTTCATCATCTCAGTGGCTCTTTGTTGTGGTTTAACCCCAGCCAGCCCCCAGGCCCCACACAGCTGCTGGGTCACTCCCTTGCTAGCAGGATCTGCAGAGAATTGAAAGTGAAAGTGAGAAAACCCATGGGTTGAAGCCAAGTTTAATGGGGAAGGCAAAAGCTGGGCACACAAGCAAAGTAAAGCAAGGAAGTCTTTCTGCAGTTCCCATGGCAGGCAGGTGTTCAGCCATCCCTGGGAAAGCAGGGCTCCATCACACAAGTGTTTGCTGGGGAAGACAAGCACCATCCCTGCAAACATCCTGCTTCTTCCCTCTTCCCCCCACTTCATCTACTGAGCACGAAGTCATAGGGTATTTTCTGACTTGAACCCAGGAGGGAACAAGTTCTCCACTCATGCAGCAGATGGGTATTTTTTATAAGATAGCAGTAGTTTTTAAAGGGAAAATAAAGAGACCAGTGCCATAGCACTTATATTCCTGTCGGTGTTTGCTGAGTCAGAGCCTGTTTGTCAGCTCTGTTCCTGCTTGCTTAGTGGCACAGCAGTGATGGGGCAGATGAGCATGGGTAAAGTACTATGGCAACCTGCTGGGTTCGGGTCATTAAAAATACAGAGCCTCAGCCAACTGCTATTTGCTTGAAAGGGTGATGAGGGTAACAATAATACTTTGTATTTGTAGCCTATTTTCCTTACCCAGCAGCACTGGTATGTTGTTTTACCAGAGAAGACCAACACTGTTTTCTTCTCTCTTGCTCCTCTGTAGTACTTAACCTTTTGCAAAAAAGTGTGCTGGGAATGTTGTAGTGGTGTTGTATTACAGAATTGCTGCTTTCAAGGTAACTTTTATTTTTAATTCTAGAAAAGCCAGGCTGTTCTTCATAAAGCAGCTTTACAGATAGAGTTTTCTTTGCAATTAGGATATGGTTTGCATTGTAACCATAGTCAAATTACTGTCATTTCAATATACAGTACACTGAAAAGGACTTCTAAGGTATCCACTTAGGGTAGTCCAGCATCAAATTTGCCTCTTGTTAAAAGTAGACATCAGTGTTGCAGGTGAAACCCTGGAATGTTGACTCTTGCATTTTAAAACAATGGAAAAGTATTATATGGATTCAGTATTTAAACCCATGTGCTTAATTGGTGAGAATCCTTTTTCACTTGGAGAAATTATTCCTGTGGATAAAGAGACCAACATACAGGACCCACAGCCTTGTCTGACAACCAGGTCTAGTTAAGTAAGTGCTGACCTGTGTGATGGGAGGTAGTCTGTGCTGTTTCCATCATCTTCTCTGACCTTGGACTTGAATCACAAAGTGCTGAGTGGTAAAAAAAATTGTATGTCTTGACTGTCTCTTAAAATTTTCAAATCCATACTCTCTGTTTAAGGAGGAGTAAAACATCTCTGGACCGAAATTCCATGGGACCTTTTTTTCATAAGATAGGTCTTGTGATTAGTGATTGTCAAATGAGGTTACTTCCATTGTGCAGTCTTAGTAAGCTGCAAATCTTATCTTTGCACTGTGTAACAACTTAGCTGAGATCCTTCTATTCAGAACCTCTTGATATTTGTTTTTTTAAATGTGATTCTTTGCTTCCGTCACTTACAGCATTACAGCTTTTTGGTCATCCCCAGTATTTAGAGGCTTTTGACCAGGAAAAGGCAAAAGTTCTTCTTTAGCTTACATCCTTTTTTTGTTTTATGGTAATCTTAAAGACAGTCCTGTAAATTTAGTCTTTATTTCATGTTGGAAATAGGTTTTGAACATAGGTTGACATTATTTCTTTCCACACGGTAACTGGGAATGACCAGAATGGTGCAGGATTTCAGCTTTGCACATAAACTGAAGTGGTGGCAGTTAATCTAAACTGTGTTTACTCTTGGCTCAGGTTCATCTGCCTTTTTAGGGCCTTGGTGACAGTGTGCTTCTAACTAGGTAATTTTTGTATGCGTACTTTAAAACTTGTCAGGATCATTTTCAACTTTAAGGCCTAATCATTTGATTGCAGTATCCCTTAATAATCTTTACTTGTGCTGATTTTTTTATTTTGAAATATTCTTTAATGGTGAGAAAACTTGCTAGACTACCCCACTGTTTCGCTTCTCCTTCTAGACTTCAAACAAAACTATTTTTTTTCTCCTGGCCATTAAACCATCTGCAGTATGTAAGGTATTAAAGCTTTAGGATATTAGTTCATGAATGCATTGATGTTCTTGTGAGTGGTTAATGTATTTTATCTGTCACTGGGGAGGAATGTGCTGCTCAGCTCGCTCCTGGTGCGAGTGCTGTGACTCATGAGCGCGAGGTGCTTCAAAAGGATTTCAGCACTCCATCTCCTTCTTCAGTCTTGCAGTTGCTTTTCTAAGAATAGAAGCAGCAAAACAGACAGCGGGGTTCCTTCTCAGCTGCTACAGTTCATTACTGCTGTAGTCATGAAAGCTGACATTCCATCTTCACATCTCACGGTTCCTGTTTACCTGTGGGGCTGCAAACACTGTGACTTGTACTGCTGCTTGGGAGCAGACGCCACATCTACAGCTGGGCTTCCAGTGTGGATGATCAAAACTATGAGATACAGGAATTGGGTGCCTCTATGTGTCAGGCAGTTTTATGGGAGCAGCATGAGACCTCCAGAAAATGTGGGGGGTATGTCCAGTGCAAGACGTGTTCTTGTAATACTTAAGATAGATTGGAAATCTTCTTTAGATACCTGCTGCGGTCATAGCTTGTGTATTCTGACAGGATTTTTAATTTTAAAAGTTTTCTCATAATGTAAACTCCTTGCCTAATACAACTGCAAAGTGCTGAAGCTCTTGAAATGGTATTGGCAGAATTTAAGTCAGTGGAAGGTTTGCTTCCTTGAAGGTGAGCTAAGGTTTTGCTGTTTATTGATTCTCATTCACATATGGGTAAAAGGAGCCCTCTCTTCAGCCACAAGCGTCATCTCTTGTGCCAGTGAATTATAGAACTCAAGTAAACTGTACCCTTGAGGTCTTGAATGTGCACTCCAGGAAAATTAAGTCAATCTTCAAAAGCAGTCATTGCTAGAGCCTGTTTCCAAAAGGAGCTGCTGTGCTTTAGGAAAAACCTGGTTCTTGGCTTGGTTAGAAATGTGAGAGAGCCAGGGAATCCCTGTTGTAATTGTCTCCTGTTTTTAACCCTTTGGATTGTTGGTTAATTGAAGTAAGAGGGCGGGATGACTTAGGGTGACTACTGAAGTGTTCTTGTCCACAAAGCACATCTGACTTTAAACTGCAGGAGGGGGAGCGGAACAGAAGCTAAGAAGAACTGAGAGCAAAAAGAAATTTGTGTTGTTTCATACAATGAAGCATAGAGGTGTGCAAAATGGTTGGTCACAAAAAACCAAAGATGGTGACTGGGACATCTTAAACCCAGCCTTGGCTTATTAACATATATTGTAGGAATAACCTCCCTTTATTTGCAGCCTTCCCTTCCCTAGCTTCTGTTCCTACTGTGAATTTTCTATTTCAAGTATTTTTCTTCATTGAAATAAAGGGAAAAATTGTCACTGCGGTCAGTTTATCATCATAAAAATCTGAATCAAGTTATCTGTAAAGGATGCTCTTTTTGTTAGCAAAATCTGGTTTGAAATTGCATGTTTACGACCTAAAGATATGGAAATTGTGGTAGTCTTGAAATAAAAAAATCTTCTGTTAGGAAGAATACATTCTTTAATAGAAGAAGGATAGTATATGAAGTGAAGATATGTTTAATGAGATATGATATTGTATGTATGTTCTTTTCTTCCTTTCTGTGCTGTATTTTTATTCATGATCTGTACCTCTTATATGTGCTATTAAAAACATGATATGAAGCCTTCCTTGGCAGTAGGAATTTTGGAAGGAATGGGTGGGATAAGAAGAGCTATTTTTCTCTTTCAAGTAGTATAGGTCTGATTTTATGTAGGTGTTTTAAAATATATTCTGACCCTAAAATACATGCTTAGTAAGTGTAAAAGACTAACTGTGTGATAATTAGCTTAGTCCATTTTTTGTTTTCCTTTTTTTCACTGTAGACAAACAGTTCTCAGAGATAAATACCTTAACCTTTTTGTGAAGGGCAAAAAACCTCTAAGTAGTATTTAACCTTTGGCATCATTTCTGGGATTTCATAATGCTAGCTATCAAAGAATCCCATCTATTAAGGAGAGACAAATGAGTTGAACAACTGTACATGGTTAGTCCAGTTGAAACATGCTTTGTTTGTGAATAACAGTAAAGCAGGATTGCAACTTGCCAGACATAAATGCTTGACTAAGAGGGGAAATGTTTAAAACATAGAAACCTGGTTGTCAGGCATTAGTCACTGCTCAATACCTAACAATAACATTCTTTCTGCTAGATAGCTGTTGAGGAAGGCTGTTCCTCAATAATGCTATTTGTTTGTTGCTGAAGGTTTCCAAGTGATTGACTAAAGGTGGCTCTGTTCAGTTCTAACAGTTGCCAGTCTGCACCTTCTTGGAACAAGTTTTCATGAAGTCTTGTGACATGGATGCAAGTGATCAGAAGGGAAAATAAACTATGGATGGGTCTAAAAAGGCAGGGTCCTGTACCTGGGGAGGAGTAACCCTGTGCACCAGCAGCACAGTCTGGGAGCTGGCCTGCTGGAGAGGAGCTCTGTGAAGAAGAACCTGGAAGTCCTGGTGGACAGGAAGCTGTCCCTGAGCCAGCAGCACCTTATGCCAAGAAAGCCAGTGGTGTCCTGGGGTGCATTGGGGACAGCATTGCCAGCAGGTCAGGGGAGGTGACCCTGTCCCTCAGCTCTGCTCTAGTGAGGCCACATGTGGAGTGCTGTGTCCAGTTCTGGGCTCCTCAGTACCAGAGAGACGTGGAGCTATTGGAGCTGGTCCAGTGGAGGCCTGCAAAGATGATGCAGGGACTGGAACATGTGTCTTAGGAGGAAAAGATGAGAGAGGTGACTTGAGAGGTCACCTCAGAATCTCATCAACCAGATTCTTAGGTGTCTGAAGGGAGATGTCAGAGGATGGACCAGGCTCTGCTCAGTGGTATCAGGCAATAGGACAAGGACAATGTGCAGAAACTGATGCATAGGAATTTCCACCTGAATATGAGGAAGAACTGTACTGTACAGTGACCAAGCACTGGAACAGGTTGTCCAGAGAGGTTGTGCAGAGTCTCTCTCACTGGAGATGTTCAAGAGCTGTGTGGATGCAATCCTGTGCCGTGTGCTCTGGGATGGCCTGCTTGAGCAGGGAGGTTGGGCTGCATGATCCACTGTGGTTCCTTCCAGCCTTACCCATTCTGTGATTCTGCGCAAAGTTCTGGAGTGGAAGTTCTTAACTTCTTGCAGTTTCTAGAGAAAGTTGTGAATATTGTGTGGACTCAAGCCTAAGTAGCACATAAAGTGGATATCCAAATCAGTGACATGTTTACGTATATTGTAACATGTAGGTGATTTGTGTTTCAGTAGTGATGACTAGAATGCTTAAGGTGACTTCCCTGACCTTGCCATAAAATGTCAGTCTTTAAAACTCAGTGCCTTTTGAAATAATAAGTTAGGACTTAAGTTGTTATGAGGCCAAGGAGATCTATGCCAATTCTTAGGGGACACTGTAGTGAAGCTACTGACTATAACAAAGAAGAGATGCTGAAAGTTTCAGAGCATTTTTTAAGTTTTAAAATACAGTATGCAGAATGAAGTTGTTCATATTAATGTCTGGGCAGTTGCACAAATCAGTAGAGTGCCATTCTTCCAGATATATTCAAAACTATAAAATAAATCTAGTGAATGGTTAGTTAGGTTAGCAGTTCTTTGCTCAGCCTCCTGACATACTGTAATTGAAGTGCTTGAATATTTATTCATAGCATCACTTGCATGCAGACAGTTACATTAAGGACATGATTACAAAGTAGCCAAGTGTTCTGAGAACTTGAAATAACAAGTAATAGTTCAGTAAAAATATGGAAAAATTGTATTACTTTTGTTCTCTTCTTGGAGCTCTATAAGGATTAGGTCATAAAAAGCTAAGTCTGCAGCTCATTAAATGAAATATTTTCTTGATGTTGTACATCTTGTGCTTCTTTTTATGAGAGAAGGATAAATATTTCTGTCATGGGGCTCATGTAATTGCAAGTAGATTTGTCTTCATTTCTGGTGTAGCCTTTTGCTCACAACCTGAGGTCACAAGTGAAGTCTCTCTTTAAGCTAAATCACTTCTGTCTTGCCACATTAAAATGATTTCCTGCTCTTTACTCCCTTTATATTATTTTACTATGTTAAACTGCATTTGCAGAAATCTAACTATTGTCAGGCTGTAGACGCAGAACTGCTGTCTTTAAAAAATGTGCTCTGGCAGTAGAATGAAGCTGTGGAGGAAAGTTTGCTGGATCTCAGGACCTCAAGTAACAAATATTTGCCTTTGAGCTGTTTTTTGTCTTCTTACAGTGGAGCAAAGCAGTGTTGTTGATTCTGCTGCCATGCAGCTGAGGTTTTGATTTCAGTGTTTTCAGCTGCAGTGGAGGAATGTAATAGTTCAAGTATTTCTTAAAGCAAAATGTTCTCCTTTGTGTGGGGAGAAAATTGAAGATGAGCATTTATTCCCCCCACTGAATTTAAAGGCACACAGTGAACTTTAAACTCTAGAGATCTGAGGGTTTGGTTTTTTCTTCTTTATAAGACTGTAGTAATGACAGTGGTTTTTCTGCACACTTCTGTGGTTTGCTGTTCTCTTTTCAATCCAGTGAAGGATGTGGACAAAGTGATTCTGTTCTCCTCGATAATCAGGTCAATCAATTGACTATAGAGCGTGATGAAGCACAAGAGACAGCCTGGTTGCCTGAGGAGGAGTGACAGAGAGGGAAGAAGCAAGAGGGAGGCCAGCTGGAACCCTGGGATTTAATAACCCACTACCTGTCAGCTGAGCTCTTGGCTGGGCTGCTTGATAGGTGCAGTGAGTGGAGTCAATCAGCTTGAAGAATTAAATCAAACTTCATTTTACTTCACCTTGTGTTTGGAGTGGGATCACAGAGCTCACCTTTTTGTTACTTCTCAGCTGAAACCTGTTAGTGCATTGTGAGCTGCTTGTTTGTTTTATACCCTCTTGTATTTAACAACAGTAGGTAAAATTGGTAATGAGAGGTTTTTCCCCCTCTATTTCTTTGACTGGGCCTATCTGAAGTTTCAAAATCAGACATTAGTCTTCACCTAGTATGTTAAAAGTGTACTTTTTTATAGCAAATTGAGCTTCATAATAAGCTTCATAATAATAATAACAGCCTCCTCTTTAGCTGTTTTCAACTGTATGCTGCTTCTCATGGCTTGTATTTTTCAGTCATGACCTTCAGTTTAATCCATTGTGAAGTTAGATTTCTGAATCATTTTTGGAGAGGTTAATTTTAAACTGTTCTGCAATTCAAATTATTAGTATTAAATTGCTATGTTCCAGGGAAATATTTATAGTAAAGAAATGCATTTATTTTCTCTGAGTGATCTAGAAATTAAATAGTTTTATTTGGAAACAATTAGCTACTTGTGAGAAATGTGATTTTGTAGATACTTGATATATTTAGTACTTAATTTTTATTACTTTTAGAAAGCGACAGTTCAATAAGACTATTGTATATTAGCTACTTAATAGAAAAACTGAAGTAATAATTTCAAAGTTGGTATGTGGTTGATTCATTTCCCTTTAAAACAATTCTCTTTCATCTTAATTTCTTGCTCTGTGGGGTACTGCCATGGTGAGATATGTGGAACACTTGATAAGGAAGGAGCACATCGACTCCAGCTGCCGTGGCCAGGCATTTTCCAGCGTTCATGGAGTGAGAGAGGGCATTGCAGGGAATGTGCACACAGTGGGGAGGAGGGACAAAGGGGCTCTTCCAAGTTCATGGTGAGACAAACAAGGAAAGATCTCTGCTTAGCTTTCCCAGGGAAAGAAAAGGAGATTGAACATTATGGAATGAATAGTCCTCTTCACCCTCATGTCTCTACCCTGATTTTACCTATTTGTGACCAAACACAGCATTTTCTTTTTTTATTTTGTGGTCAAGTCTCAATTCAGTACTAATTTTGGAGCTGTAATAAAGTGGCAATTTTCAAAAGTGTGATACTAATTGATCTCTTCAAGGACGTGGAAGCTATGCATGGATTATTGCTTCTTGTCTTCAGTGCGCAGCCTATACCTTTGCATCAGTTAAACCATCTTTTAGAAGACAGTAATTAGCCTGTGCTGAGAGTTTTTCACTGCCTGAAGAACTTTTAACTATACAAAAGAGTCAGTAGTGCAGGTGAAATATTTCCTTTGTTGTCAGAACTGAAAATAATAGCCAGTAGGAACCTCTCAAGGTACAGAGCAAACACAGAAGAAGTTATGTCCTACATGCATGGGCAATGCATCTTAGTTTTCTTTTTGAACTTCACAGAGCTCCTCTGCCTGTCTCCATCATTTCCCTTAACCCTGCACTGCAGTGTCCATTATTGCAGTGTCCATCCCTCTCACTGAAGAAAGACAGACTCTACGCACTTGTCTCTTTGCCCCAGTAGCAGCATTAGACATATTCTGGTCTTTAGTTTACAGCACACATTTCCTGGTTCCCCATCCTGTTTTCTTTGGGAGGCAGTCTTCTCTTTCTCCACTTACTTCATGATGATGGGACTATCAATTTTAACCCCTCTTCCTTATCTCAGCATGGTTTTCATAGTCAGGTTAAGTGTTGGGTGATAATCAACTGTATCTTCCTTCTGACATCATTCTTGCCACTGGAGCATCTGGTCTGTAAAGTATTAACTAATAGATTCTGTCATCTGAGCAGCATTTTCTGAACCGCTTCCTTGCCTTTAGCTAACTTGTTTAGATTTGAATGAATGAGTTTGTTTAACGTAGCCTTTTAAACCTAGTGATCCAAATACAGATTTTTTTGGCTAGCTTTTACTGGAGTAGAATAATAATAGTGAGTGTGGAAATTAAAAGAACTTGCTAAATTTAAAAAAAAAACAAACAAGCCCAGCCAGCAAAACCCACAGCTGACAATATAATTTTCTTTTTAATCTAATGAGGTGAGATAGATGAATATGAAAGCTGGGTCAAAAAGCTTATGTAATTTTCAGACCCTAAATATAGAATGGTGTAATGACACAAAAAGATCAATCTCTGTGCACATGTTCTGGTAGAGTATTTTTGTTTTGTTGTTATTCTGCGCATGCAGTTTCAAACGAAGCTGGATACCCCGTGCTTGGATAAACACTCTTGCTAATATTCCTGCCCTATGCTATATGCCAATATAAATTGACATGTAGCATGTAAGTTTCTTTATGATTGTAGTCTGGGTGTGGGGTCGTTTTGTTGATAGAAAAATGTCCATGTTCTCATTGTTAAATTTACCTTTTTTTTTTTTTTAATATAGTAGTGGAATGGGGTGATGATGTCAAAGCAGTGTCAGAAGATGAAGCCATGGTGCTGGTGAACCACCAAGCGACGGGTGACGTGTGCACGCTGATGATGTGCCTGCAGGACAAAGGCACGGTAGGCTACAGCCGGGGCAGGGGTGGTGCTGGGTTCCCTGCTCTCATCCCTGTGCAGCCCTGATAACCCACCAGGGCACCTCAGCAGGGAGCTTTTTGTTTGGATTTGGTCCAGTGTGACAGCCAGGAGCTTGGAGCAGGTATAGACCCTGGACATTGTTTGGAGAAGGTGAGCTGTGAGCTGAGTCACTGTGCATGCAGTCAAGGTTAACACGGAGGGAAGCAGATCTCCTCACAAGCAATCCTGTGCTTGACTTTTCCCTCTCACCTCGTGCCTTTGTGCAGCTCAAGCCAAATCTGCTCACACCAGCACAGGTCAGGCTTCTTGCTTATGACTTTATTGCAGCATGGAATTTTTCTTAAAGTTAGAGCAAGCAGTGTATGGGATTTTGGTAGGATGAGGGCATGCCCAAGCTAAGCTACCTAGCTAAGGTCCAAATTGCTTGAGCTCTTATTTCACGAGCCCTTAAGGATTTCTTGGTGAGAAGTTTTAACTAATGTTAATTGTTCCATGCATTGCTGTTCAGAAAATTCACATCTGAGGAGTGAAAACAGAGTAGAGGATCTAAACAGGAGATGAGATTTCTGTACAAATCAGGAAGAAGGGCATGTGTGCATGATTAGGCTACAAAGAGTAGGAGGCATACCTGTCAAGCTGTAAAAATGCAGCAGCTGTATCTGTCTTAGTGTTATCTTCTTTCTTGAAGTGTCTTAGTGTTGATTCCTTCTTCAAACCCTGAAGAAACAAGGAAACAAGAACTGTTTTTTGTTGCATCTGCACAATTTGTACCTGGTACTGTTTTTCTTAGTGCAGATTAATAGAGTTATGGGTACACTTACCTTTATCAATGATGTAACATTATTTAAAAAGTTTTCCAGATCTTGCTTATGACAGCAAAGCTGATGAGAAAAAAAACCAAACCACAACTTTTAAACAACCCCACCTCACAAAGTATGAAAATGGTACTCAAGATGGAGCAGAGACCTTTCTTTCTTTCTACTCTAGGCTAGAGCAGGCTGTTGTAAAAGTACTTTTGATTGCTTTCATTTCTTTTGGAATTGAGGACATTTGGTATAGATGGTATTCTGTGCTGTACCCAGACGAGTAGAATTAGAGAATAAACTCTTTAATTTCCCTCATCAAAATCGTACCTAGGACAATCTTGTGGTAAAGATGTGACTGTGAGGGTGTAGTCCTGTGGGTATGTATGGCATATGATCTTAACCACTGGTTTATAGATATAAATCTAAGTCATGCTTATTCTGTTTGACCCCATAGCTCAAACATTTCAGTCAAGGCAGAGTAAGTTTCAGTGAATGTAGGAGATGCTAAAAATGAAGGAAGGCATTGAGATCACAAATAATCTTCACCATGGAAATTATTATGTTTGCATTTTTTCAGAAAAGCAGAAAATCCCTAAAATCCCTATTTTTTCCCTGAAGTAGTTGTAGTCATTGCTCTTGGAATGTGCATGTCCCCAGCTTAGTATGACTTTGATGTTTTTAGCTAATTAAGAAGAAAAACAATATGAGCTTCAATACATGCTTAAAATACAGCATGAGTAATACAAGTGGCTGAAAATAATGAGAAAGATCAGGATAGTTTATGTTTGCTAGAACTTGCTGGATCAGGTGCTTTTAAATAGCATGCTTTGTATTTCTAAAGAGAATTGTCTTTACTTAGTGTGACTTTGGAAGTACTGGAGGAAAAAAAAATAAACCTACCTGTCCAGAAATAGTCATTGTACAGTATGTAAATGCCTAAATTAGTCACCTTCCCTTAAAGCCTGTTTAAACTTAACATGGAGTCCTTCACAAGCTTGATACTAATCTATCAGCAAGACTGTAATTTTCAAGAATTTTTTTTGTTTAGGATGGTTAAGCTTGTGCTAGTCCAGAACTTCTTTTGCTTGCTTTAACTGCGAGTACAGACCAAAACCAGATGTAATCTGCAAGTACTTAGAGTTGAATGCTGTTTTTAAAAAAATGTTCATGCAAGACATCAGAAGTGTTCAGTTTAAAGTTCTGGATTTTTCTATGTAGTGAGGCAAATGCATGAGACAGTCTTGTAACTTGACAGTGTTTCCCAAGGGTGGTGTCAGGTAATTTTTTCCAGTATTTTATAAATCCTCATATACCAATCAGAGTGTAGCCTATCTGTTTTAAGTAAAATCAATCTCACAAAGCAGTAAGATAAAATACATGTGCTGAGATATTTCTGGTTTTTTAGATTCACTTGCATGAATAAGAAAAGAATGATCTTTAATCAGAGAAGTGGAACTTCATCTAAAAATTAGAATTTTAGTAGAAGGACACTGGATTGGCATTATTTGATTAATACATTATACCATAATATAAGCCAAACAGCAACATTTCAGGTGAACCAGAAGTGATCTAATTGCACTTTAATAAAAGTTTGAGAAATTGTTCCAATTTCTTTGTGAAAGTAAGAGTTAAAAAAATTAAGTAAGTTGTGGTCTCATAAATATTGAAGGTTATTTTTTATTACTATTATTATATTTATTATATATATATAATATATTATATTTATTGCTATTATTATATATTATATATTATATATTATATTAATTTTATTATAATATTATTTATTATTTTATTGAAGGTTATTTTATTTTTATTTATATTACCCTACAAAGAAGTAGGGTAAAATTCTGCTATTACTGTTTTCTGTCAGGATTAGGACTGATAAATGTGGGGGTTTTTTCTGATTTGGAACAGAAAGCAGTGCCAGGAAGGGGACAAAAGTGCAGCTTGCAGTGGTTTGTGTGCAGATTTCAAGTTGTGCTTTCTCAGGTTTCATTTTTAAGTTACAGGTGCTTGAAAGATGAAAGTCAGTCTGTCCAGGTTGCTTTGTTATGAAATCTGTGTAGGCTGAAGCAGGCCTGTGAATAGAAGGCACATAGATATTTTTTTATATAGTTGGAAAAAGCTTTTGCTAGCTTCTGAACTTACTTAACCAGGAAGCATTTAAGAAACAGGGCCTGAAGTGGCATCCAAAAATTCTTTGAAGCCATCAACAACTATTAATTTGTGTTCAGAATACTTCTGAATGTCTTTGTTTAAACCTCCTTGAAATGCAAGTGATAAGAGGCTCATCTCATAAGTGTTGTTTTATTCCTGAGGATGCCAAATAGAGGAGTCACTACATAGAAGAGTTACCAGCAAAATTTTGCAGTGTCCTCTATTCTGTCCTTGCTAGCAAAATAAAAGGAATATCTATTAATCTCATTTGCCTTTTGAATAGCAGACAAGAGAACTGTGTCCTATTATTTGAACTGCTTTTTGATTTGGTATGTTAGTATGTGTATATATATTGCTTCATACATAAAAATACTTTCTCTTTGTACTTCTTACCATTGCCTAGGCTCACAGGCAGATTTATGATCACTGGGCTCTGAAGTTTGTCTCTTTGTAGCCCACACACTGCAGACTGTGAGTGTCTCAGTTGTAATTTGTGTGTCACACTTACCTTTGGCAAAATCTCATCCCTCAGAAAGACTGGGGAGGCTCAGGGATGCTAGTTATAGAAGCCCTGTGGCACCTGAAACAAGGTGAGATGGACTTCAGACTTTGAAAAGCAGTGATCAACTTGCAGGATAAATCTAAATTAAAAGACAGGATCAGATGGTATGGTAGGGGAGAAGCTGTAGCACTGCTGAGCAAGGGTTCCTCATCCAGGATTGCCATGGAACATCTGGGACCAGTGCTGACTCCTCAAAAAACACATTTTCTTTCCAGCAAAGCAGAGTATTAAGCTTGCTTATCTCCTCCAGTAAAATAGATTGTGTTGGTTTAACTTCTGCTTGAGACAATAGAAGGTAGTTGTCAGAATGCCAGAGTAGTAGATGAACACTGGCAGGCCTGAGTACTGCTGCAGGCTAAATCATCATTAGTGAAATTTTGGTGGTGTTTCTATCAAAGGATGTGGTTCCCTACAGCAGCCTGTCCCCTCTGGGTGATGCATGGGCATGAGCTTATTGTGGTGCCTTGATGAGCAGTAACACCTCTGGTGATGCTTTTTTTGACTCTTGTCCTTAGGGCACACCCTTCTTTCTTGGTTTTTATTTTTTTTTTTGCATAAAGCTTTTTAGTTTACTGAAATGGAAAGAATGTTAATGTCTGCAGAGAAGAATTTTGGCTCACTTTAATTTAACACAGCCCAGAGATCACTGTAGGATAAACGATTTCACCAATATGAGTCTCAAGTAAGGATCTAGGAACTAATTTTTCTTTTGTCACTCACAAATACATAGTGTGCCTTTGGTCCTTTGGATGCATCTAGTAAGGAATACCACTGGCAGACAGGAAGGGATAGTAGCATGTTATCTTTATTTCTTAGGCTGCTTTCTTCTGTGTTTGCCTCAAAGTGCATGAGAAAGATGCAAAGCAGAAGGTGCTTGCATGATCCTCTGACCACCAGAAAAATGTCACAGTGCTTAATATTCTTTGTTGATAGTGGTAAATGGAAGAGTACAGGCTTACATGACTTCAGGCTCACTGAACTTGTGCCAACTGTGATGTGGGCTCCTTACCCAGGGAAGAGAAAAGGCAGCCCATGATTGAGAGCATGTAAGAGACACTGGGTGTTCCAGTTTGGGGAACCACTTCCTACCCCTCTCAAAAGCTACGTGTAGGAGAGATAGAGGAAAAAGATCTTGTAAGAAAAGAAGCTTTTTCCTTGCTGTTGTTTACTTTGTTGGGAGTAATTCTCCTAAGAAGCGATGGCCAAGTGAATTGATCTGCTCAACCTTGCTGGTTTTGCCTTCCCTGTGCTGCTTGACTGGGACAAGCAGCAGGCTTTGATTAAATTCTCAGGCATGCAAGTGGCTGCTCTGCCATGGCTAATGCTGTACAACTGTGTATTACATAACAAAAAGGCAACTATTTAATCCTACTCTCGAGGGAGAAGCATAGCACCTGTGCTGCTTTATATTTTGGGCATAAAGGACCTTATTCTATTTATTTGCCAGTTTTATTGCTGTTGAAAGAGTGACAAGAATGTGACCAGTATATACATAACTCATCATTCTCTGCACTTGATAATTCACTCATTTTTAAAATTTCTTTTTACTTTTCAGGTTGTCCGTCAGATGATGTGGCTGATGGACCATATTTTTAAGTATACAAACTTTGGCATTGTGTCTCTAATCCATGGAGACTTCTTTATAAGACAGGTAAATGGAAACACACAATACTGCTTTGATTTATCCTTATATTTGGAACATCATGGTGTTATGGGACTTACTTATCACCTTGTGGCTGGTTTGCATGATAAAATAGCTTTGCTGTGATGTGTATATTTGAGGAGGTCTTTGTTCTGAAGCTACTTTATTTTCCAAGCTGTTTTTATTATTTGCATAGACACAAATGATGATGGAATCCAGTTGTGAATGGAGCCTATTATGAGAGAGGTGTACAAGCAAAATACCTGGGCAGTCCTTTTTATCTCTGTTTCTGAGCACGCCTCTCATCTTTCCTTAGTGACCTTGAAGCCATGCAGGGAGTCTGTCTGGTTAGGTCACTCTTCTGGCTGCAGAGTTTCAAATTAGGACTGTCCCTTTTGATGGTGACATAGTAGTGGATCAATTTAAGGGGGTGATGGACCTGTGTAAATAATAATTAATTGGTTCTTGAAGGGTAATTATTATTTGAGCATTAGGAAAGAATGTCTGTTGAGCTCAACATCTGAAATATTAATGAATGAGACATTCAGATTATTTCATACAGCTTGGGTAAGGTTTTTTGTTGTGTGGTGGCTGTTGATCAAACTGCACTCTCCAAGTAGTACCTCCGGAGGCCAATGAAAAGCATGAACCTGTTTCCAGTTACATGAACTGCAACATCCATCATACATGTTTCTTTGCTCTCCTTATTCCTTTGTCTGAACATAAAATGTGCAGAGAGCCAGAGAGAATTAATGAATTTTCACATTGCAGAGAAGTTAATTTACCCAAAATGAAATAGAGAGATGCCTAATCACAGCAGGACACAGCTGAAGTGAGATTCACTAACACTACAGGCATGGTTAGAAAACAAAGGTCTCTAGAGGCACACAGCTGTGTATTGTGAGAGGATGGATGGAAGGAACAGGGTTGGATGCTGTGTAAAATATAAATCTGTTCCAATAG
Organism: Melospiza georgiana; assembly: GCF_028018845.1. Taxonomy (NCBI): domain Eukaryota; kingdom Metazoa; phylum Chordata; class Aves; order Passeriformes; family Passerellidae; genus Melospiza; species Melospiza georgiana. The sequence goes on from NC_080432.1 coordinate 35,687,694, forward strand.
GTAGAATTTACAGTATGCACATTTTGAGGTACACAAGTCTGTCACCTTGTTAGTTAAAATTTCTAAGTGTGGAGTTGCAATTCCAGTCACGAAACCAAACCAGTTTTTTGCACTGAGCTGCAAAAACAAAGGCTTTTCCTCATTTTTGTAAAGTGGCTGACATAGACAGCATCACAGATACAATGATGTCATTGTGAGTCTAAAGATAAGCCAATTGAAAATATAATGTTTCTAGGCTGTCAGCCTTTGGGTGTGGCAAAATACTTCATTTGAGTGAGTAATGGTCCTTTGCCTAACTCTAGTAATATTTGGATTATTACTGTTCACTGCTCTTTTCTTAACTACTGTGCTATCCTGGAGTCCTGTGGTCTGATATAAGAAAGGACTGGTTTAACTGAGGACTTTTATGTTGCTTTATAATTGCATTAATATGAGCAGGCGAAGCCTTTTCCTTCCCTCTCGTGCTAAGTTGGAAGTAATTGCAGTGGGGAGACTTAAATGTAGAAGAAGCACTTTCACAAAACTCACTTTCAGTAAAATACTTTCATTGAACCCCACATGTTCCCTCTTCCTTCCTCTGACCAAAAAACCCAGCTAACCACCAAACAGTGCAATGTTTGTGGCAGTGTAGTTGACATTTCAGAGAGTTGAAATCACCTCTGCTGAGGAGAGCTTTAATTTTTCCCTCCTGTGTCTTTTGAGTGATTTGACAAGGTCACTTTGAAACACTCAAAAATGCTAATTAATGTAAAGAGATTCCACTGAAAATTTGGATAGCTTGGTGCATGCAGAGATGGGAAGAGGAAAGATTGTTCCTGAAGATATTTGTGCAGTAATTAAGGCTGTATCTTACTGTTCTTGAATGAAGAAGTTGTCCTAATGCACCAAAGAGGAGAAATGAGTGGGTCTTTGGAGCAGGGCAGATCTGAGTGAGGTCTGTGGTTCTGCTGGGCTAACCCAGCTGAGGTCCATAGGCCTCCAGCAGGTACTCCAAGGAGAACATTGCTTTTTATTGTCTCAGGGGCTTAATTTTATCTCTGAAAAGAGAGGAACCTTAGAAGTATAATAATTATGTCTGATGTTACCTCTTTAAAGCAATCATTTTATTTGGATAATGTTTTACCCTTTCAGGGGAGAACACACCGTGACCAGCAGCTCGTGTTACTCAAAGATCATCTAGAAAAATATTACAGGAGCCGCAATAGGAAATGGATTGTTTTATTTCCAGAGGGTGGCTTTCTTAGGAAAAGAAGAGAAACAAGCCAGGCATTTGCCAAGAAAAACAATTTGCCATTTCTTAAGCATGTCACCCTGCCACGTCTTGGGGCAACACAAGTAATTCTGAAGACGCTTGTAGCGCCACAAGAAAATGGAACTCCACCAGCTGGAGATGGTGTGAGAAGAGGTAAAGATCACTTCACTCTATGGGTATAAAGCAAATTAAATGTCAGAGACTTGAGTTAAAAAAGCATTGTGTAGAATTGGTCCCTGTAAATATCAAATACATTGTAAAAATATTTTCATAATTAGTTTTAGTTCACTGACTTTAGTTTTGATGTTGAGACAAAAGAAACCACCTTAGTTTTAATTTGATTTAGTTTGTGGTATGGCTGCATGACTGCTTGGCTTGGCTCACATGATGGGTGAAGCAGATACTGGAATAAGCACCCAGAGTGAGCAAGAAGGTGATCTACTCCTTTGGGTAAGATTGATGGTTTGCACTGGTTTGTGACAGCGTGGAACTATAGTAAAAGTATTTCTGGAATAGGCTAGCTGTGTTCATATTTTTATTCCAGGCTTTAGGAGTTTCTTTGCATCCACTGCTGTATACATTATTCCTCTTCTTGAACTCTTTTCCACTGAGTTCAGGTCCTTCTGTTCTGTACAGATCTTTGTGTTGCCTGTGCCCATTGTTTCTGGAGTTAACTGTCACTGGTCACTAGATTTGAAGGATTGTTTTGGCTGTCATGTCAGAACAGTTACGAGGGAATAAGAATATTCCTGCAACATTATTGTTCTGGGTGCCTGGGCTATAGGGGCGGGTATAGTTGGGATATAAATAATGCCTGTAGTTAACAGACATGGTGCTTTTGTCTCTTGGTTTTTAAAATTAACTTCTTGGCATGTTCAAGAGCAGGGTTAGATCTTTCTTAATTTCCTTGTGGATTTCTGTTACTTATTAAAGAAACAATGGATTGAGGGGTTGTGGTAGTTTCTTATTGATGGGTGGGGCTGGTGTTTCACAGCCAAATTCTGATAATCATTTAGCAATTTGAAACAAAGATCATTACTAATGAAGCCACATAGGCAAAAGACTTTGGATTATTTTCTGTCTGAAGTTCAACTCTTAGGGTTACCAAGAACCCTTGTACAGAAATTGCTTCCATGTTTTTAGTTTTGAAGTTATTCTTGTCAACATAGGAAATAAATTGAGATGATGTTCTTGGAGAAGTGAAGGTAGGATTTAAAATGAGATGAAAAATCAAGCTGTGGAATGCACCAGAGTGTTTCCTGTCAGGCTACATTCAGCAAAGAAAGGCTGAAGAAAGCTCTTGTCATAAAATACCTTAGGTTTAAAAGAGAAACTGAATACCCGGGTCCTTGTTAAAAAGTTTGGGTTTTTCTGAGGAGAAAAGTTTGGCCTGTTCCTGTTCTATTTCTTGCTGTCTTAAAAAGATATGGAGAGTAAGAATTTCCTCAAATTAATTATAAGTTGTCTGGTTCTGGAGGGAGGCCAAAAGTGCTTGTTAAATACCAATTTTATATTTCCCTATTCTTAGGTTGCTATCAACTTAGCTGAACATTGGACTTGGCTTCCTTTTTTTTCCCTCTGAGTGGCATCATTCAGACTCTAGAGAAATGAGCATTTGATAGTAGTGGACCTAACTGGGTACTAAAATAAAGGAATTCTCTCAGAAATAAAATGGAACCATATTGTCCATCCTACTCAAGAAAAGATAATTGGACAAAAATAGGAATGAAATGTGTGGGTTTAGCTGTCACTCTTTCATAGTAATGGACTTGAAAATGTACTAAAAGGGATGAAAAAGAAAAGTGAAAGTAAATTTTGTAGTACTAAAAGGGATGAAAAAGAAAATTGAAAGTAAATTTTGTATGCTAGGGAAAAGTAGTATTTGATAGATAGTGACACTGAGATTTTTTTGTCCTCTCCTCTTTTAAGCTCACAAAAATATTTCCAGCATTGTAAAAACTTCCCTTTCAGAGATGTATGAAATATTAGTTCTTGATTGTATCTTGTATAAAAGAGTCTTCCTCTGATCTGTTGCTTTCTGAATGCTTTTATTGGTCTCTTGCCACGTCAGAAAATGTTTGTTCAGTTGAATGAAATATAGTTCTGTAAATTGCTATGTTTATATTATAAAGTTAGAAGTCTGACAAAGTTAGTGAATATCTTTACTTTTAATCTCTTCTGTCTTTTCCCTTTTTTTAATCCCATGAAGCACCCGTGTTAGTGCAATCAAGCTTCCCTCCTATTCAGGTGGCCCTTGTTGAGCTGTGGGTGCCAGAGCCAGGTGTAGTGCACAGAGTAAAGGCTTTGCCAGGGGCTGCCGTAGAGAGACTGCCTGTAAACCTTTTAAAAGTACATGGTAACTCTTCTCCTTTGCTTGGGAAGGGGTTTCTCTATCTGAAGCATCACACTTGAGCTTCATGGTGTGCTGGACACATTTTTCATATGCAACACTTCTTGTGCTCTGTACTATCTTAACAGTGTTCCTGGAGTCCTGGCTTGCCAATTTATTCAGTTTACTATAATAAGCTTTCTACTCCATCTTTTATTATTCTCCCTGTCCTTTTGTTTCCACCAAGCTTTATTGATAGTCATGGTAATTCACCTTCCTCTCCCACATGATTTTAGTTCAACTGGTTTATAGATTAAGAGTTTTCCTCATCAAAAATTATGTTCCCTTCCTGTTGAGTTTCCTTGGTAGCTATTTTAATGTTGAGTCATGATACACAGTTCTGTTCTTGACTGCTAACATTTCATTAGTACTTAATTCATTTTAAATGATCCTTGTAGCTTTTATACTGTTGTAAATTTGATACCATTCTACTTTCTGAGCTGGAGAGATGTGTAAAACTGGGTGAAAGAAGAAAAGATGAAAAGGAAACTAGAATAAAAGGTGGTTTGTCCTTAGTGCCCTGCTATCACAGTTTGACACAAGCCAAGTCAGATACAGTTGTTTGATTGTGTCACAGCCCAGCTCCTCAGCCCAGCTGGCTTTTGTATGTCACATGTCACCAAAGCTGTGGCCTTCAAGTTGTAGTTCAAGAATTGAGCTAATTGTAGCTCAGTGCTACATCATCTGTCCTGCTCCAAGGTCTCTAATCTGATTTATGGCATCCCTTTGGTAGAGGTGGGTTCATGTTGAGAAGTGCAAGGTTCAGTAACCTCCCCAAAAATTCATTAGTCTTAATTATGATCTTAATATCCAATCTCCTTTTCAATTTATTTTTATGCTAGTAATGAACTTCTCACAGTTTAGGAGCTGATTCTTCCTCTGTAAAGTGACAGGAAGAAGAAATGTTCCTGAGCTAGACAATTATTGCTGTTTGATAATTTTTGTACTTAAAGTGATCAGTTCTTTATCAGGGGCTTTTCCAGAACAAGAAGTCTCTATTGTCTTAATTTTTTCTTCTTATCAGTTTTCTTTCATATTTAAAAGAAGTACCATCTTCATTGGAGTGAATTTTAACTTATTGCTGGTAAATACTAAATTAAGTTACTGAAATGCTTATTGCTTTTGCTGCCTTTTGAAACTCGTGTTTAGTTTAAAAATGCTGTAATTTAGTTTAAAAATGCTGTAATTGTATTCCTAAATTATTAGAAGGATGGAAAAACATAGGAAAGGTAGTGCAGTCATTTGATAGCATGAGCACTGTTGAAGCTGAGTAATGCAGAGAATGCAGGTAAGTGATGTCTGTCCCTGAAAAGAGAGTTTAAGATACTCCTGATGTCTGATGAAAGCCTCCAGATGGGACAGATGGGCCAGCCCTGCATCCCAGAAGAAGGTTTTAGTGCAGAATAGAAAATGGGCAGTGTAAAAACACTTAATGAGCAGCCATCATCACCCTTACTTACCCAGTAGTGACCCAGGGGTGTGTTCACAGGGGTATTTTACAGCTTTTTGAATTTTTTTTAGCACAACACTTACTCTTTGACATGGTTGCAAATACATTGTTTCTTCACTTGATAAGAATTGATTTTGTGAGTTTCAGAACTATCAAAATGTTCTAAATGCCAAAAGCTGACAATTCAAAGGAGTATGGAGCTATTGTTCTTCAAAGATGCACATTCCAGAGCTTATTTTTGATCAAACTTGCTCTAGTGTGTTTTTTAAAGTCTGTTTTATTTTACCATGCAGCAGTTTTTTGTCTGATAAGAGGTTACTATAGTTAGAGCCATACTGAAATCTTACCTTACTGTTTTCAAATGCAGCAGAGTACATTCAGTTCTGATGCTGATTCTCTTGGAGAAATTAAATTTTCACTTCTGCAGGGTTGTAAATTGAACTACATAATCGATTTTTTAAAAAATCAAACTTTTTCATTCACTGTTACCTGAGGAACGTGACTTGAATAACATGTGAGAAAGCTTTTGATTGTTGTTTTTCTTCCCCCTGGAAAAAAAGGCTTCTTGTTTTGTTCCGGGTGGTTTGTTGCATCAAAATCTTGGAATGATGAGTAATATGTTCAGTCTGAGAGTTAATCTTTGGAGAAAAAATTTAATTCTGGGGCCAGTGATCCAGCTGATCACACAAGGACAAGCAGAGAACAAGGGACAAGCTACAAGAACAGATTGCTGTGCAGGGAGAGCCAGCAGCCTCTTGGGCTGCATTCAGAGTGGTGCAAGTGTTCAGGAAACCACACCTGGATACTGGTGAATGCTAACAAATACTTTCTTTTCCAAGTGCAGGCTGCAGTCCTCAGGTGCACACCTGGCTGGTGCATTCCTTCCACTCTGAATCCAGTGTGGCAGTGTGACACCATCCAGAGCTCAGCTGGAGGCAAGCTTTCCTGCTGAAATATGTCTGTGATTTATTCTTTTTCTCAGTGGCAAACACTGACAGCCTGCTGGTGGGTTTGAGGGGCTCTGTGCATTGTCTGATCTGGTGTTTAGCATGAGCTGACCCCAGGAAACAGCAACCCCAGGAAGGACAAAGAGGGGGAATGTGGAGGACCTCCGAACCCCCATAAATTTGTGATTGTAGACAGTCAAGTTGTGAAAGGATTTCAGAGAATGACAGCTCGAGTGCCTTGAAGACTGATGTTGAGTTGCTTCTAAGTAGATAGGGAGCAACTTAATACCTTTGAATCCACAGTGAAGAAAATGATTGTGAAGATTTGCCTCTGCTGATGATTTGGAAAAAAGCCCAAAACCCCAAACAACAAACAAGTTAGGAAGCTGTTTAAATTTTTTGATTTTTTTTGTCTAGGCCAGAAAGCTGCTGTTCCATTGATTGTTCAGTTTTGTCTTAGCACTCATAAGACAAGTATGTACCATTCACACTAAGGTACCTCACTGCTGCAGGGTTTGGGTGCTGCTGTGCAGGCAGGTGCTTGTGGGCATATTCAGAAGATTTATGTGGTATTTAAAAAGAATCAGACTGTTAACATTTTCAAGGAGTTTGAAAAATCTGTATCTTGTGCTGGAAGTGACAAGCAGACTGACACTGCAGCAGAAAATCCAGTGCTTGCAGAGATCAGCTGAAGTATGGTCTGTGCAGCAGCTTCTTCTGCTGGAGCCTCTGACAGCCAGGCCGCTCAGGCTTTCAGCAGGTACTAGAAATGGAAGATAAGAGTGTCTTTCAGTGGTAGGCAGAAAGTTGGAAGAGTTTGGCTGTCAGAAGGTGTGGCTGAGTTGGCCAAGGCAAGCTGGCTGAGAGGAGTTCTTTAGCACAGGTATGTGCAGCTCCCTGATTTCTCAGGTGCAAATGCCAGACCCGAGATTCACACCACGTTATAACTAATGCAGCAGGCTTTGGTTTGAGCTCCTGTTAATGTGCTCCATTTAAGAAATAATAGGGTTTATTCTGGCTCAGAGGTCTGCTTAGACCTGAAAACAGAATCCTTGGAGATATTTAGGTACCACTCCATTGTGTTTCGTGTCAGTTTCTTTTCCAGTTTCAGGATCTGTCAGAGCTCCTGGGCTTTAAAATAAACTCGCTTATGAGCAGGTTGCAACACAGTATAACCCCTCCCTCCCCCCCCAAAAAAATTACAAGATGTATTTCAAAATTAATTTTCCTAAATCCTTGGTGATGTAGGTTTTTTTGGCAGTCATGTATCTTGGATGATTATGTAAGGCTTATTTTAAAGCAGAGCATGCACCAATACAGTGATTTGAGAGCACGTGAAGGTAGCTGCACTAACACCTGCTTGCTCTAAAAGGAGGTCTCTAGAGGCTGATGTTGCTGACAGAACTTTTTTTTCCTGGCCTGGGGTTTCTGGTGGGCTGTCTGGTTTTTTCCCTCACCCTGCCCTGACAAGGGTTGGAGGTGAGTTTGGAGCTGGACTGAAGAATCCAGTGCTGCAGCAGCTCTCTCCACAAAAGCAGAAGGTAGGAAATCAGCACAGCAGAGAACTGCAGGAGTCTTCCCTTAATGAAGTGCAAACCATTATCCACTGGAAGAACAGCTTTAAATATAGCTAAATATTGAATAAATTATTTTGAAACACTTTACTGTAAATAATTAGAAAATGTGCCCATATTCATCTGGCAGTTTTTCGAGGCAATTAATGATCTTTGTTGCTTACTCACTTAGGCAATTTAACTTTGGCAATTTACTTGCCTTTATCCATTCTTGCTTTACATCTGGGAAAATAATAACTTGAATGACTTTGTTTCAAAATCTGTTTCTAAATTAATACTTCTGTTGATTTAATATTAATTTCATATTGGCTCTTCTCTGATTCATTGCTACTTTTAAAATGAAGCACTCTGTAGTTAGTGCTTTTCTTAAGAGAGACTTGACAAGCACTCTGTCATGATGCTGGCAAGCCTGCAGCCTGCAGTTCTCATTTCATGTGTCTGCCAGGGCTCTAAAATACTGTATTTCCAGAAGGTAACGCTGAAACATTCAGTGTTACCTATGCAGCTTGCCCTGGGTCAAGTTTTGGAATAGTATGTTGCGTGCTGCTGAGAACTCATAATCGAAATTTTAGGAAATGCTGTCTAGCCCTGTTGGAGTAGTGCATTTGTAATGAAGCAGTGCAACTCCACTGATGAGCAGACAGCAAGAAAACACTGTCTGCTTGTTAAAATAATTGATAGATAGATGTGACAGCATTGCTGTAATTTTCACACTTAATTAAATTAAATGCAAATGAAATGAAATGAAGTGCAGGTAGAAACTCACAAGCCAGTCCTTGCATGCACATTCCAGCTGGAGTCAGGAACTGTGGCTCAGGGTGCTGCTCAGACCCAGTGCTGCAGATTTCTTCAGGTGTGTGGTAGGTCTGTAAAATCAGAGTGGCCACTCTGGGCAAGGCCACACTCTAGCCCAACATCTTGTCCATGACTCCAGGTGGATTACAGAGTGAGAACACAGCAAGCAGCCCTCACACTTCTCCCACATATTCTCCAAGTTTCTGGCAGTTTCCTGTGTGGTGGGTTTCCCAAGCCAGGTTGGAATTTCTGCCTGGTTAGTTAACCCTCCATGGTTATTTAGTTCCCTCTTGTTCCCAGCTCCTGGCATCCTTGACACCCTTTACAAGAGATTCCCAAAATTTTTTTCCCCCCTCTGCACAGTGAATCATTTTTCTGTTTTCTATGAAAACTTTTCCCCTTGGCTGAATTTTGAGTGTCTGTCCTTGTATAGGGAAGGATGGTGAACAGTCAATACCCATACATGTTCTTGGTGCTGACAATGTTCTTGTCAACCTCTGTTACATTTCTCTTGTAGCTTTCTCAGCTGCAGGCTTGAAGAGTATTGTGCTTTGTACTAAAAGCTAACACTTCTTACATGCTCTTGCCCTTGGGTGGCTGTTTGTGATAGTCAGCTTTTTAAATCCTTAGAGATACTGCCTGGTGTGGTGTGAGCATGTTGTACTGGTGTGTCAGGCAGTAAGTGAGCATTACTCTGCTGGCCTGGGCAGAGTGTGACCTCAAACACAGGACAGCTCCAGAACAGAGAGAAAATTCACAGGCTAAACTCCAAGTGCCATCTTGGCAATGTGGCCTTCCTTCTTCGTTTGCTCTACAGATCTGCTGCTCTCCTCTTAGCAAACCTGGGAATGGAAGACGTGCCAGAGAGGGGTTCTTGATTTCTGACCTGGACTGTTGGTGGTTCTAACTTATGTTCAGATTTTAATTGAGTAATGGAATATTCTTAGTTGGAAGGGACCCACAGGTTTGATTCTCTTTACTCATCTTAATAGCAAATATTTTCACCTCCTTTGATCCTTTTTCCAGTTTCTAAATGAGCTCTATATGAGCATGTGGGTCAGCCTCTCCTGGAACCTTGTGGGTGCAGTATCTTCCCCACTGTGAAATCTGACCAGCTTCTGTTCCTTGCTTTCTTACCCTGAGCACACCCTGAAAGTGATGCTTTTCCTCTTCATCCTGCAACTCACATTTTTAAGAGCCTTTGAGGGATCTGAATGGCTGCTGTTCCATCAGTGATCTTTTAGAAAGGCCCAGGTGCACATGTGCTTGAAGTGCAGACCAAGAAGCTTGGATGTTTATTTTGGGATTTTTCCTTTTGGTGAATGGGGGGAAGCACCTGACCTTGGGGCCAAGATGTCTGTGACTGTACTCAAACCTGGTGAGTGAACTTGTTCTGTGTACCACAGTATCTAAGAACAACAGAAGTAACCATGAAATAAAATCTAGGTCCAGCTGAAGTTTGTAAGGGTGTTTCTGTGCCCTGTAATGAAATCTGGATTTGATTTTTGATGGTTTTATTTGTGCCTCATACATCATGAAGTGATACAAAAATTGCATAACTCTCAAATAAGTGATGTGAAATTTTCTTTTTTGTTCCTAGAGAGCAAATCCAAAGGCCTCCAGTGGGTGATAGATACAACCATTGCATATCCCAAAGGTGAACCTATAGACATCCAGACCTGGATTCTTGGCTACCGACAACCAGCAGTGACACACGTACATTACAGGTGGGAAATGAGGCTGCTCCTCCTGCACTGAGCTCAAGGATTCACAAATCCCTTGTGGCATTTCAGGATAGGGGAAATCAGGAGTAGTGGGAGTGGGTGTTTGTGTCTCATACAGGTGGGCAACTCATGTCATTTAAACACAATCAATCTTTTTTTTTAAGTTTAGTGGCTATTCTGTATCTTAGGACAGACATTTAAGTTTTGAACTAATGTCCTGTGGTTGAATAGAGTTGTGGGGAATATATCTAAAGACTAGGTCATCTTTAGTGTTAAGGTGCTGCTAAACCCGACTTTTTAAAATTTTGTTTTTAGTAATGACAACTAAATAAAAATCACTGTTGTTAAGTAAACAGATTTCCTAATAAAATATTCTATTTAACTTTCTGACAAAGAAATGCCAGCTTTTTCACTCAAAGAATAATTTTAGTAGTTGAGAATGATTTTTTTCACTCAAATAATGATTTTAGTAGTTGAGCAAAGCAACTGGAAAAAGCAGCTTGTAAAAGTTACAACTCTCATTGACAGCTGGGATGGGAGACTATTAAAACTTTTCTCCTCAGCAGTTCTTTGTCTCAAGACCTAAACTGATGGAGAGAAGTTGAATTTTGCTTTTAGTTTACAGTAAGTTCCAAGTCACTCCATGAGTATTTTAACACTTTTCCTATACTAAAGTGTTGAATTTTATCCCAAAATCACATTATTTTGTCTTACTCCCTCTTGATGATTTGGAGAGCTTTTTTTACAGAAAGCTTTCAAGTATTCTTGTGTGGATCCCCTGGGTGGCAGTTTAAGTGGGAATGACCTTCTCCATCATCACAGCTGTGGCAGTGTTGTGTGATGCAGAGTACAGGAGCTGTGTTTAAATCTGTCCTTACTTTTTATAGAAAGCTGCCTTCCAAGTTTCCCTGAAGGTGAACATACTTACACCCTAATTTATGTAAGATAGCATTATATCTGTAGTCCTTTATTCAGGTCACCTTAGTACTCTCTCAGATCTCTGGGATAATTGCAAGTTGAATGTATTTAGAATTCTTCTGAAAAATATTTCCAAAAATACATTCTTTGAAAACAACAGTAAGTTAATGTAAGTTGAATTAATTTCCTGCTTCTAAATGTATATTCAGACCTATCTTTGATCACAAGCATAAATATGATGCAACCTTTTTTGCATTGAACTTGAATGTTCAAATTCTTGTAGTACTGAAATTCTAAGAAAAATGTAATTTTTTTTTTGGAGTGTAAGTTTGTTATTTTCTAAGTCTAAGTCACTGGGTTAGGCAGGGGCAAGCCTCTCTGTTTGACTGCTTTCTGTATGTTTTTAATAAGCTCTGTTTGTCATGGCTGACCCTGTAAGAACAGTTGAAGTGTGTCCCAGATGGAAAGCCATGCAGTATCTCTCCCTGGCCAAACACAGGGTATGGTGGCTCTGAAAGGAGCCCAGAATGTCTTGGGTTTGCCTGGAGCTCATTCTGTCCTCCAGTCCTGGTAGTTCTTGGGGCACATGGCCCCTGCACTCTGAGGTGGGTGCAGGTGGGCACATGGATGTCCTCTGAAATTTTCTTTAAATGTACATCTAGTCTGTCTGTACTGGTGTTACACTTTCCTGCATTTTGTGAAATAAAACCTTGCTCATTTTTTTAATTTGGAATGTCTTGGGAGATAACATTTGAAATAAATTTTAAGGGTAATTTGGAAATAACTGGGAAGAGAGCACAATAGTTTCTCATGTAGTTTCTTGTAACTGAGTTATAGTGGGGAAAAAAGCACCCCTTTGGAAAAAGTGAAGAATAGTTTTGTCCAAATGCCATCTGTGTTGTATGGAAGAAGAATCAGGATTTAAACATGCTTATTCCCTTTTAGAGTAGTCCAGAGTGAGGTATTGATGTCTGACAGCAGTGGGGAAAAAAGGAGCATTTTCTGTGCCACTCCAACTGGAGCAGAAGAGACTGCAGAGCTGCTTTTGTTCTGGTGGCTCAGTCAGTCCCTTCTGCTGTGCCCCTGGATCACCACCTGTCTCTTTCTGCTTTACAGACTGTAAAATCTGGTGGTTGCCTTTTCTCCTAGCCTGGGCCTTTGCTGCAGGATTACTTCTTTTTCATCCTGCTCAGGGAGCAACAGAAAAGAACACAGCAAGGAGCCTTATGTTATAATTTTTAGGTGCTGTTCTGGCTGGTGGAAATGGCAGAGAAGGCTTGGTTTAATCCAGTAATCTTTTATTTTTAAAAGCTCAGTTTTGATAATGAGTTGAACCTTGCTTTTCAAACTTCAATTTTCAGTACAAATGACACAATTTTCAGAAGTTCATAATTAGACTAAGCTGTGGCCTGATTTTCCTCAGAATGTCAAAAGAAACCTCCCTAGAAAAAAGAACAGTTACCACTTTGGATCTAACAACACAAGGTGTGAGAACTTTACCCATCTATTGAATAGCTTTTTGGCCCTGACTGACTTTTCTCATAACTTACTGGAAAGTGCTGCAAAACTCAGTTTGCTCTCTAAAATACTCAAGAAAATATCTAATGAACTTCCTCCAGGCCAAATGGCACTGGGATTTTTGTGGGAGATGTCAATGCATGCTAAGCATGTCAAACTAGAGGCATCACTGTAAGACCTGCCTTGTAATGAGTCTGTTGGAAAGGTTTGTTTGCTCTTCTCACAGAGTTCAGGTTTATGCTTGGGTCCTTGTGTGCTGTGTGTTGCCTGTAAATCCAGGCTCACTGCAATTGCTCTCAGCAGAAATAAGCTGAGTGCTTTGGTGACCATTGTAGCAAGGCCACGGACTGGCTGCCCTTCTCAGCTCCCACCATTTCTGTGCCATGAGTCGAGTTTGGGCTTTGTTTCTTTTCATTTCACACCAGGCACTTGTTTAGTTTGATTGATTTGGTGTTTCTTAGCTGAACACCAGCTTTCTCCAGCAGTGATTTCTTGTGTGCTGCAGTTCTGTTGGCAGAACCTGAGACCTGCAAATATAAACCCCCTGGCTGTGAAGCTGGCTCAGTGCTCAGCGTCCCCTCGGTCAGGGATGGTTTTTTTGCCTTGGTTTCCTGCAGGGTGGTGCCCTTGGCTGCTCCCATGCCACGTCTGGGCTGTGTGACAGTGGCTGTGTGCCGCAGCCCTGACGTCAGAGCCAGCCTGAGTCAGCTGTGACGCAGGGCTGGCCGTGCATGGCAGTCACACACGCTGCTCCACTCTGTCCCCTTTCCTCCCCTGCCAGCCTTTGTGCTGTGCCACTGCTGAAACAAGCTGTCAGCTGCTGAGCAAGTTCTATTTTTGTGTCTGCATTGATACAGAGCTATTGAAATAAGCCAGGCTCCGAGCTATAAATAAGATGAAGTGCATTGTGGTTGCTGAATGAATGTTGCAGAAGGGCATCCCGTTTGGCAGTGTATTTTAATGCACTTTTATACGCAAGTAACTTATTTTTGGTCATGCCTGACATCTACCAACAGCCTCCACTGTCCTGGGTTTATTTAGAGCCATTGAAGCAGCAAATAATATCATACTTGTATGGAGTAGCAAGTAATACAGGACTTCAGGGTAGGACAGGTGATAAAAGGCAGTTCATAGTTAAAGTGGTAGCCATGAATTTCAGAATTTAAATACAGAATCAGAGGTTGTTTCTCCGGTAAGAACAACTTAAAAGAGATAAATGTTTCTAAATATTTCTAAAAATCCTTTGGTGTCTTCTGAGAAACAGCCTATCAGTAGCTAATTCTCCACAATTCTCACATATACCAGCATGTCTTTGGCAGTTAGATCTCCTGGTTTTAAAAATCTTTTTTTTTTCCTGGACTGTCATTTATTGTAATAGAATCTGGTTTGGGACATGGACACAAATGTGTGTAGCAGTTTAAGAAGTGGCCATCCCTCAGTCAGGTACCCACTCTGTCCCTGCAGCTGCTGCCACCTCCAGCTGCAGGGTGATGCTTACTGGAAGAAGATTCTTTGCAGATTCCCATTGAAATGTGTCTTTATTTCCACCACCACTTTTCACTTCCCAGGGTGCAGCCTATGCTGCCACTGCTTTTAGCCCCTTCCCCACTTTTCCTGGGGACAGAAAATCAGCTGTTCCTGTGATGAGGAGCAAAAAAAGGTATTTCCATTCTGCTTGAATTTTCTGGTCAAGTTCTTATCCAGTCCTATTAAATTCCTTGTTTGCCACACCAGGAATAAAGATGCTCTTATTTTAATGAATGTGAAGTTAGTTTTACCCAAAAGCTAGAAAGATCCAAGTGCCCCAGAGACTCCAGGAGCTCCAGATGTTGATGTTATTCCTTGCCTTGGCAGTTCTGTGCAATGATATTTTATTCCCCTGAGGAGATAAGCAAGCTGTTTGCTTCCAATGGCATTCCTGATGCTGCATACCCAGAGGTGGGGTGGAGCCAAGCTGATGCTCATGCCTGACCACATGGACACCTGTTTCCCTATCTCACTGAAAATAGGGAACTTTCTTCTGCATCTTTTAACGCTGGACCTGGCAGATGCCAGCTCCTGTCAGAGCAGTGGCTCTCTGCTGTTCTTTTGGATTGCCTGTGTGGGGAGTTCTGTAACAGTAGACTTGCTCACTCACCTTCCTGAACCCAGTCTCCTTCAAGAGAGTGTTCTTGTAAGATACAGATGCCAGCTGAGCCATCTGATGGGCAGAGAACCATGGCATTAGCAGTATGTTTAGTTTAAATATAGGAGGGTTTAACTTTGCCTTATCAAGTACAGAAAGGGCTTCTTTCCAGAGTTTGAGGATTTTTTTTTAATATTTAATCTCTAATTTAGATCAGTCATTAGTAAGAATGTTCTGCTGGTAAAAATAACTCTGGATAATCTAAAAATACATTTGAAAATGCTTCTAAATACACCAGCACTTACCATTGCCGAGTGTGGCAGCCAGTGTAGCATTACTGGAAAACAAGTTGTTTTTCAGTCTGTTAATGTTTGTTCAGTCTAGGTGTAGCAGTGGCTGCTTCTCAGACTTCAGAGCAGCAGAGTTTATCTCCAGAGATTGAAGCATTCTGGCAGCATTATTGATCCACACAAGAGCCTGGATGGATTCAAGCAGGGAATTGGTGTGCAGTGCTTCCATTAGTCTCTCACAGAGCTGCTATCACCTGTGCTACTGCGCTGCTCCATTAAAGTGCCAGCCCAGAAATTGTTGTAGCAGGTATCTTTCAAGATCCTGTGATGTTTCCAGATTAGGAGGAATCTTCTTGACAAAACAGAGTTGTTACCCATTAGGTCAGGGAGAAATGAAGGCAGAGGTGAGGAATATCTTACAGTCTAGAATGGAGACTGCATGTGAAGCCAGGTAACCCTGCACTTCTGTCCTGAGGCAACACACGTTCTCTTAGTTGTGAGCCCTCTTAAAACCTGTGTAAGCAAGCATCTGTCCTTCAGAAATACTCTGTGAAACACAATATTCAGTTGCTGAGCCTTTTATCTCTTCACAGCAGCTTGGCAGAAGAGAGTAAAAATAGTGCTTGGCAGCCCAGTTGTGTTTGGGGACACAGAGTAAGTCTTTCTTAGTGTTCTGCCCTCAACAAAATAGTTCTTACTCTGTGGGTGTGTTTTTTACTTGCTGCTAGGTGGTTTAATTTTAACCTGCTGTACAGCATCTGGGCCTCAAGATAAAATAGTTCTTTATTGTTTGTCTTTGTTCCTAATATGCAGACTGAATACTTGAGCTGATTACTGAAGCGCCATTTCATAACATTTGTCTTTGGGCAAAGACTTTCCTTCAAACTCTGAGATAAACTGTTATCTGAGATAACAGTTGCTAATTTCTGGTTACCAAGACTGGCTTTACTGGAGCATAGAGAGCTCCACAGTGCCAGGAGGGTGTAGGTAGAGTTACTCCAAAGGCTACAGAGATAGCTGAGTTCATGGTGATACCATGGTGTGTAAATAAAGTGGTTCATCTCCTTATATTGAAGTTGTCTTTGTATGCCAAAGCACTGTGGTTTGTAATTCACTCCTTAGAGCAATGCTTGCTGCTTGACTCCCCCACTTCCAGCTTATTCTTCCATGCATCAGACTGAAAGGAGGAAGGACAGATGACAAATGAACAAAGCTGGCAAAGATGTTGAAATTATAACAGCAACAAAGCATTCTTCAGAAGTGCCTTATTTTCTTATTCTGAAATTCCCATATCTGTCCAGAGACTTCCCAGATGATTTTGGTGTTACTTCCAATTCTTTGCAGTATGGTCAGTTGAGAAAGACTGTGTTGAAAATGAAATGGAAATTCACTAATGAAAATAGAAGCATGGTGTAAATGAGAAGCTCAGTGGGAGCTCACCTGGAAAGAGAAACCTACAGTAAAGGCCTTGCATTTCAGAGTGTGAATTTTCCAGGTTAGCCTGGTACACAAATCTCTCCTGCCTTGTCCTGCCAGTACAGCACTGTGGATGTGTAAGTTCTTGTATATATCAGAAGGCACTGAGGGTCTGCTGAGGAGCTTTCACACTTACTGTGAGATTGGAAATTGTATTTTGAAATAATCCAGTGAGGTGTGGTGGGTAATTTGGGAGTTTCAGGGTGTGTGTACCCCAGTGAATTCTGCTCCGGGTGTCTGTTTGTCTAAGCCACCTAATAGTCAGCACAGAAGTACCAAAACACTAGCAATTCTCTCATTGGTGTTTTTAAAACAGAGCAGCAATATTTGAGTACAGGGTCAGTTTTCAGTGTTAAATGTGCCTTGTGAATTTCAGAGAAAGCTGCCAGCATCCTTTGAAAAGCACAGAGAGCTTGTTTTCTGGGATGTGGAAGAGCTGTTGGTACTTAGTGATGTCATTATGTGGCTTCTGCCTGCTCAATTGTTTCTTCAAAGCTGTGAATTAACTTTCTCATTTTTTTATTTCTTTCATTCCCCTTGGTTTGTATTCTTCTTAGGGAATAATAATATAGTGTGGTGGTATTCTGTTAAAAAAATAACAAACCAGTGCCTTAGTAGTTTTTATCAAAAGCTGTAGTGCAGCATTTGGTGGAGACTGGTGCCAGTGTCTTCTGTGTGGTTCTGGATGGCAGCCTGGAGTTTCCCACTCTTGTACCCTTCATGCCTCTGTGATCTGTGAGTTGGAGAGAGTGCAAATCATGCAGCTAGATTTATATAAAAGTCTTGTTCTGTCTGGTTTGTGGTGGGCTGGGGCAGAAGAGTTTTGTTCTCCACCTGCAGAAAACATTTGCTAGGTTTAATTTGTGTTTGTTTCTTTGATAGGATTTTTCCAGTGAAGGATGTACCTTTAGAGCCTGAAGCTCTCACAAACTGGCTGTATCAACGATTCATTGAAAAGGAGAACCTCTTGACACATTTCTATGAAACAGGTAGGATGCTACCTAGCAGAGAGAACTGTGCTTTGCTAATGGCTTTCCTTACAAGGATCTCAGAATGGTTCAGGAATGTGTAATTCCTTCACATGTGTGATACAATTATTGCTATTACAATTACTGCTATTATTACTGCTTTTTATGTGGCAAAAAGTATGATTAAAGAATTATCTAGGAAAGGTAAATTACCTGGGCAACACTAGAAGCTGGGTAGCATTTGGGAGCTGTCAAAAAAGTAACACACAGCTCAGCTGTGGAATGTGCTGCTCTGGGACTTCATGGCAAAGCTCCATGATTGAAGTATGATTGGAAGGGCCTGTGAGAATTACATGGCTCACATTCTGGAGCTGTGATCTGCAGCCCTGTTCATCACAGTTGTTGATGGGAAGTGTTCACTGTCTCAAATCAGCTGAGTTTAGTATTCCTGGGTGACTGTGTTAAATGAAGATGCTTCTTCTGTGAGATGATTTATTGCAAAGTCTGCTTTAATTTAGTTTTGAGTACCTAATTTATCAATCCAAGTGCTTAAAGAGATTAATAGAATTCTTTAACAACCCACAGTTGTATTCTGTTTTATGAAATGTTGCTGTCACTCAGCCACCATTGATGGCAGAGTTCAGACCCTGCTATATAAATCACATCCAAATGTATATATTGGACTTTATTACACAAATAACTTTGTGAATATATTTTAAAATACATGTGTAGCAAATACATTGTAAAGAATTCTTGGTTTTGTGACATTATTTTATGCTATTGAAATAAGTCATACCCAGAAAATCTAACTAGTCCAGAATTTCTGAGAGTATAATTAATATAATCAGGTTTATTCATTAAAATGCATTTCAAAAATAGCATAATTGGTAATAATTTGCCAGTGCAATCAGTATGAATTAATAAACACATGTTTTAAATGTAAATGCTGTGACATAGGACCTTATTAGGCATAAATTAGTATAATTTAGAGTTACTGCCATTTATACTTTTTGAGAACTTGCTTGCATTGCTTTAGTTGGCCTATTGAAAAAGTGCGGCTGCAGTTTTTGGGAACCCCTTGGAAAGGTCCTGAGGTTGACTCTGAGAGGAGTCCCTGAGGCTGCTCAAGAGCCAGCTTTGTACTCACCTGGCACATGGTCACAGGAGGGGGTGGTTTTAAGACTTAGGGCTGTTTCTGTTAGAATCAATCATTATTATTGTTATCATTATATTATTCTACAATACACACTGCTTGGGAACTACTCTCTCTTAATAAAGCTTACTTCAAAAAGCTGGAGTAACATTTAATGCTCTGTGAAACTTTAAAAGGTTGCATTGACTAAGCCAAGAATTCATTTCTTGGCTTATTTTTATTTGGGAAGAGAAAGAAACAAAACCCAGAGCACCTTTCTCCATTTTGCTGTACTCTTAAGTGTCAAGAACTTAAATCATCTGTAATATTAGACCTCTGGAAATCCAAACCAGAAGAAAAAGTATGCCTACAATTTGACATTAAGCTAATCCCATAATTTTTTACAGGTGCATTTTGCACATTTCATTTATAAAATTAGAACCATTTCAAGTTAATAGCTGCAGTAACAGACTCCTGTTTTAGGCAGTTAGTGGAAAACTTGTATTGGCAAGTTCTTGATTTCTCTGAACTCTTCAGCAAGACAACCTTGAAGCCTGCAGTAACACAAGTGAGATTTCATTTAGCAGGACAAAAACCCTTGGGGACCAATTAAGGAAAAAACCCCAACCATAGGCTAGGAGCAGTTGGAAAAGTGATGGTGTACTGAAATCATTGTGCTCCTCATTCCCTGTGCTCAGAAGCCAAGTGGCGTGAGGTGATGAAAAGAGTAAGGAATGGCTTCCCTAATGCTATGGAAACACTCCTTGTTGTGCCAGATTGGAAACCTCATCTGGAAATCTGCATGCTGTCCGTTCTCCCTGTCAAGGAATATAAATGGAACTGGGAAGAGGGACAGCTAATCAGAGCTGAGATTAAGGGAAGGGGGAGTCGTTTCTGTGAAGGACAACTAAAAGTACTTGGCTTGTCTCAGCTGGGAAAGGGAAGGGGCAGAGCTGCCTTGGGAGGGAGAGGGGGAGACAGCTCTCTGTACCTACCGGGGAAAAAGAAAAGGTATTTAAAGCAGAGGTCAAAGTTGGTACAGAAAAACAAATGGGCCATGGAAGAACAAATCTAGCCTAGAGTGGACAGATAGAAAGAAGCTTAGCTGTGAGTTATTGGGGAATAATGATGTAGCAAATCTGCCCAAGTGTGAAATATCTGTCAGGGAGAGGTGGATGGGACTCATCAAGGATGTTTTTAGGCTTTTTCCTTGTTTACTTTTTTTTTTTAATTAAGAGCATTCATGCAGGAAGAAAAGCTTTGTCTCAAATACTTGATTGCAGTTCCTCCAGTGATTGCAAATGTGAAGCACAGAGATAAGCTGCTGATGGTATCTAATTGCCCAAATTGTGTGGTTCCCAAGATTAAAAATTGACATTGCTGCATCTTTACTCTTTGAATCATTAATTTCATTTTCTTCTTAGAGAAGCTGAGACTCCATAATGCTGCAGCAAGTACATCATCTTCTCTGGTGTAATTCAGAGTTTTCTATCCCCTGTTCGGGATTAACAGCAATAAAAGTACTTTGTGTCATCAAGTCTTTGTGCATCTGAGTACAATGTAACACAGATGATTTAATATGCTGATGTAAATATATGCAGATAGCTTGCTTACAGTCATAAAGCTCTGATGTATTCAGGCACATTTAATTTGGTGTTGCAAGTGAGAAAAAGTCAAAGTATGGAAAAAACAAATTTTATTGTCAGATGAATCTCTTCCAGTCTTTCCCATCTAAGCAAGGATTTCAGTAAAGAATTTCTGGAAAGCTCCATTGCAAATGATAATGTTTCCTTAGTCAGTATGGCTGAGTGTTCAAACAATATATGGGAGCTGTTCTTTAAAGAAGGGGGTGTTGTGTGTGTATTTACATTTTCAAGAGGAACCTCAAGAACATATGTGTGTTGCTTCTTCACAGTATACAGCATCACCACCAAACAGCTGTAGAGTTTAATATGGAATCCATTCAATTTGATCATGGAGGTACTAACAGAACTTCAAAAATAACACAAAACTTAGTTGACAGTTGGATTTCTCTGCAAAGGTTGAGTACAGTGATAGCAGCTTCTAAGGAATGCTTTCAGGTTTATGCTTACAGTTTATAAGGAAATGAAAATTACTCTTATTTATTAAGGGATTGTGTTTTGGTTTGGGGTTTTTTATTTTCTTGAAGGCTTCTGGAGAATCTTTCATAAATTTGATGGCATTAGAGCATAGAGCAGTACCCAGTTAATTGTGTGTGGGCACCATTGCTGGGACAAGCAGTAGAGAAGCTATAAAGTGCATTAAGGCTGTCATCCCTGGGCAAAGCATTAAATGTGTTTTCTTTTCTCTTGCAGGAGCTTTTCCACCACCCCAGGGTCAGACAAAAGCGATTTCTCGGGAGATGACCCTCAGTAACCTGTGGCTGGTTGCCATACAATCATTTGCATTTTTGTCAGGAGGGATGTGGTACTGCCTCTTTCAGTATTTGTACCATTGCCTATTTTAAAAGTGGAATGGGACCTGAGGACACAATGGGAATCCAGGCTCTTGCAAATGAGTATCATGTTGTATGTGCAAATGTGAATATTCAAGAGTAAAGGAAAATACTGGATGGACTTTTACCTCTCTTTGGGGGAATTTTAAACTCCACTAAAAGTGAAGATCAGTAACATAGTGACCTGATGATGTATTATTTTAAGAATTGTCTGTATTTTTAAAAATGTATACTCTCACCCACACTTAAGCAAATTCAGCATTTGGACAAAAGGTGCAATCGTACAACCACCGTAGAAGAATGTCTGTGACAAGAAAGCTTTGTCACCACAAGTATTTCTTGGCATTGTAGTTAGAGCTCAGAAAATTCAGCAACTTGTCTCTTCAGTAGTGTGTACAGCATTGGTGTGGTAGAGATTCCTCATTTGCACAACGTGTACTTTACTGCAGCTCATTGTGCTGGAGTCAGAATCCTCAGCAGAGCTGTGGAGGTGTCCTTGTGGCTACGCAGTCAGCAGTTGTTGTAGCAGACACATCGATCTGAGCCCAACACCCAAATAAGATCTGGTGTCAGGTCTGTCCTCTGAGGCCCTGGTCCTCACACAAGCATTGCAGCATCACAGTGTGATTAAAAGCTGTCCACGGGGGATGAATCAGCCCATCCCTGCTGTGGTCTTGCCATCAGCTCTCCGAGTTCCATGTGCTACCAGTGTCTCGTGTTATAGGGAAACTTGGAAAATACAAAGTCACTCGGTTCAATTCCCTTTTTGCTCAGAATGCAGCTAAACCCTCACCACCAGTTTTGAAAATGCACTTTCCAAGGTGAAAAGTCAGTGAAGGAAAGACATAAAACGTAGGGAACAGAGGGAAGCTTTGTTTGTCACACATTGGAAGGCAGAGCAATTCTAGCTGTTTCTGAAGGTCTGCTGGTGCTGCTGGTGATTTTTAGCCACATTTGTATTTTGTATACTGCAGTCCAACCAAGGTGACCTTGGAGTGGTTTATAGAGGCCTTTTTCTCCCCGCTAGTTGCAACAGTGCTAAATATACTTGTGGGAGAGTTTCAATAATTAAATGCCAACCATCTTAATGTTTTGCTAAGGAGAAATAGAAGAAAAACTAGTTTCATAAAAAGAAAAAAAATAGGTAAAATTGCTATCATAAATCTGTAGGAAGATACTACTGAAAAAATAAGTATGGTAAATATTCTGAATAACTACATGGAAGGCAGTATTAATTAGCTCACCACTAAAATCTTACTGGAATAAGGAGGGGTTGAACTGAAGGGCAGATGGGAACAGAGGACACTTTCAGATGTGTAGTGCAGGATCCTTTTGAAAGGATGTCAGTGATGTACAGCCTTACTTCTGGCAGGTCTGGTTGGCATTGTGTTTATGTGATTATGCACAGATTTGCGAGACCGGTTCCTAAAATAAAACTAATCTCTCTAAATACAGGCAGGGTAGCCAGAACTTCAGATGTTGGCCTGCTGCCTTCTACAGAGTAATTTTGTTGAGAACAAAGTAAGCCCTCAGTAGTTTTGGCTCTGAGCTAGCAATATTGATTCCCCTTCTGTCTCCCTCTGCTGCTACATGAATCACAGGAGGTGGTGTGCAGAATACAAAACCTTGCCAGTGTTCTCTTTCTGTGGGGGGGGCAAAGAGCATACCAAAACACGAGGCAGTGCCAATTTCCCCTGGCTTTGTGGAAAAATACTTTGTCAGATATGCCATCCCTGCCCCTCCCCATGCAGCAGTGGTTGCTCAGTGGGGATGGATGCAAAATGACACCACAGTGAGGTCCCCTAAAGTGTGTGTTCCCTGCCTGACTCCATAGGAGGCTGGAGGAAAAGTACAGTGGTTGCCAATAGCTTCGTGTTTGAGGCAGGATGCTGTTTATAAATACCATCTCTGCACCTGAATTCTGGTGTAACCATTAAAAAGAGGTAGCTGTGCCATGATAGGGAAGGGAGTCTGTGGAGTTTGTTGTTTCATGTTGTTCTTGCTGAAGTTCAGCTGATGGAATGAATGTATTTAATCTGCCATTTGACAGGGGGGTGTTGGGGCAGCCCAGCACTGCTGTGTGTAAGTGGTTATTTCTGCTGCCCATGGGACTGACTCAACTCCAAAAGGCAGGTGGCGAGCTACTCACTCGCTGTCCTCCCCCATGTAGTTCGATCAGAGCCACAGAGATGCCCTGAGTACAGCTCATTTTATTTTGAGCTAGGACAGACTGGACAGATGCAAAAAGGGAAGTTTATATAAGCAGAATGCACAGCAGTTACTCCCATCAGGAGATTGTTCCTTATAGACCCTGTGAACTCCATGTAAGAGCATCTTGTTTTGTCAAATGCAGTATTTTTATTTTCCCAGTGGGTTGCAGTCAATAGCAAGTGTTCACGTGCTGCCTCAAGAAATTAGCACTGCGCAGTCATGTTTCAGACAAGCGTTTGATTGATCTGGTCCTGTTCATTTTCACTTTGTTCCTCTATAGTTCTTACTCTTACAAGAGGTTTGTTTCCAAGCACTGGTTGTTGTTTCAGTAGGGTGTGGAAGCAGTGTCAGTCCCAGGCTTCTCTCGTGCCTGCACTGGGAATTGTGAAGAGCGCCTGACACACAGCTCTGTACAGCCAAGTTGTGGGTGACACCAGAATGAAACTGTGGGAAAGCAACACCAGAGGAGCCCCCCAGCATGATCCTGGATGCTGCTTCGTGAAAGATAATAAATTGGATAAAATAAGTTTTGCTATGAAGGGAAGAATGTAAAATGGATACAATATGTAGGAAATTCAGTGCTAAAAATACTGAGCTGCTCCAGACTGTCTGGAGCTTAGCAGGTGAGTCTGTAAAACACAAATTTCTGTCTGCTGCAGTTTGGGCATTTTGCTGCACCATCCATGGGTTGCCTCCTCTGGAGAGTTCACAATGTGTTTTGCCACAAATATGAATGAACTGTACAGTTGATCACAAATTAATATCACATTGAATTTACATTAGAGGAAAAATAATGGAAAAAATGTGTAAAATTATCAAAAACGAAAAATTCACAGAAAAAATTCCAACTGAAAGCTGTTGCACACAGAAGTGA
Organism: Melospiza georgiana; assembly: GCF_028018845.1. Taxonomy (NCBI): domain Eukaryota; kingdom Metazoa; phylum Chordata; class Aves; order Passeriformes; family Passerellidae; genus Melospiza; species Melospiza georgiana. The sequence goes on from NC_080432.1 coordinate 35,711,813, forward strand.
GAACAGAGCAATTTGAGTGCATTGCAGATAATAAGAATAAAGATGGTTCTCTGCCAGGGTTGCCCACAAAACATCTCCACGTTTCTATGTTTAATTGTTCATAAAGAAGTTGTTAGAGTTGAAGTTGTGTCAGTCCTCATGGTTTAGCTTTGCTGCACTGTGAATCCCATGATGTGAAGAGCACCTGTCCATCCACACCAAGCAGTTTCCTCAGTGCCCTGGGGTGAGTGCGCCGTCATTTCAGTCTCACTTGGGTTCCACGTGTGGTTCTGTTGAATCTTGCCACAGTTGTGTTTCTTTTTCTTCTTCTTTTTTTTCCTTTTTTAAAGTTGATATCACCAGATGTTGAAAAGTGAAATTTCAGTTTACCTTGATTTCCTGGAAAATGAAAAGCTTCCCTCTCCCTCCTCCCCCATGTCACAAATAAGGTGCATCTTCTTGCAGTAAAAATAAAGCGATCACTGTGGTACTGTTCTTGTTCACTTGGCTTGCAGATGGTAGAACTTTTCTTTGTGTGACACTGCCATAAAGTGCTGTTAACTTTTCTCACCTGTTTGTACAAGATAATAACAGATACCGATCACTGTGTGTGACAGGATTCAACTGCTCCGCTTTGCCTTGACGTAAATTTTGGGACCAAAGGTACCTAAAACTGGGATTTCCAAACTACGAGCCCAGGCTTGGATGCATTCTCTTGACAGTCAGCTGAAGATTTTGTGGTGATCTGATACAATCACACAAAATAGTTATACATCTGGGGTTCTGTATTTTTTCGAAATAATGGAGCCATATGAAATAAAGGGTTATTTTGCAAAATTGCATACTTGATAGTTTTTACACTTCTTTTAAAAAATAAATGGGAAGAGCAAAATGGAAACCATACTCTGGTTCAAAATGTCTGCATACATTAGAAATGCTTCTGAGCAGCTCTGCTTTTTCTCTAAGAGCTGTAGACTGCCTGGCTCTGATAGAAGTCGTCATTGGAAGGACTTTATGCATTTTAAAGTTAGACCTTTTATTTTATCATGAGATAATGAAGTAATTATTCACTGAACAACTGTCCTATTAAAATGAGCTAGTTACTTAAAATTACTCCACCATGATGTTCATACCGTATGATGAAAAGGGGTTTTTTTATAGCAGTTATCTTCACCTCCAGTTTTCTCCTTCCCTTCTCTGTTACCTGCATTTTTGTTTCGTGTGATAAAATGTGGAAACCTGGAGTGACTGTCAATGGTTTTGCAAAGGGCTGGTGATGTTTGGAATTATTTTGCTGAATTTATTTCATTGGGTATTTTTTTATAAAATCTTTCCAGTAGCCAAGATGTCTTTCAGAAGTGTAGAAAGATACCAGAAGCAGCATTTCTCTTTCTTTTCCCTGGGCTGGGGTTTTTTTTGTTTCATTTTGGTTTGGTTTTTTTCTTGTTTTGGTTTTTTGTTTGTTTGGTTTTTATTTGTTTGTTTTTGGGAGTTTGGGGTTTTTTGGGGGGGGGTTGTTTTTTGGGGTTGTTTTTTTGACTTTTTGTTTTGGTTTTTTGGAGTTTTGTTTTTGTGGGGAGTTTTTTGTTTGGTTTTTTGTTTGTTTGGGGGTTTTTTTGTTTGTTTTTTGTTTTGACTTTTTTGCTGTGGCAAAAATACAGTTGATTTTTTTTCAAGACTATTTCATGTGCTTCTGATCCTTAATAGACGAGAAGATTTTCTTTGATGGTTGTATTTATTGTGCTTTTAACTAATGGATATACAACTTTTACTGTGCTTACTATAAACACAACAAATAGTAAAATAACTCTTTGGTTCACTGTACAGCTGCAGTGTTAATTTGGGACAGATAACATTGCTCATTAGGAAGGACACAGAGACAAATGTTTCAGTGCCAGAGGTGACAAGGGGAGGAGTGGAGCACTAGGGGAGAGAGGGGGCAGCAGCTTCTGCAGCCCTCACTCACTGCAGCACCCGCTAGAAGCTGTGCCAGTGCCCAGCTGCAGAGTTCCTTTGGAAGTCACTGTAGCCATGAGTCTTCTTAAAGTTTCTGAGAGCTGAGGGCATGCCAAGAGCAGAACCTGAGCCCCCTTGAGCCTGGTTTGCCTCCTAGAAGGATGTGACTCCAGCCTTGTTGGGGAGAGGCTGTTGTCATTGTGAGATCCGTAGTTTCAAAGAGGGATCTGATTTTTAAGCAACTCCAGCTGGGCAGAGCAATGCCAGGTGGGACAGCCCCACTCATTCTGCAGCCCTGGCACCTCTGGAGTTCAGTGCTGGGGCCCAGTTCTGCAATGTCTGATGAAGGGAAAAGGAACTCCTTGGAGCACGGTGAGACATCTTGCACAATTTCCAAACAGCGCCGTAGTTGTAGTGATGTCTACCTCTTTGTTTCCCATCTGGGTTTTGTCTTGTTTTTCTGTGTGGTGTTTTTCTGTGTGGGGTGGGGGGAACTGGGGAGTGGGAGGGAAAACTTGAAATCTGAATATTAAGACACTGGTGGGGTATCCAGTGCTTACCAGCCGTGTTGTCATATTGAAAAAGCCATTGTTTTTAATTCCTGCCTAGTATGAAATGTTTGTTTTTAAAAAATCCTTCCTGCTGGAAAGAAAAATGTATTTTTAAAAAGAAAAAACATCCCTCTTGGCTATAAGAATGTCAGCTGTATGAGTTGTGACCATATCATGACATGCTGATCAGATAAATAAATTTTTATCTCTCAGGACTCTATTGTCATTTTTGCTGTTCTTGTAACTATCAGCTTTTCTGAAAGGATGCTCTTCATTCTTAAAGACCACTAATTTCAGCAGAAACAGCAAATTTAAAAGGTATGTGAATGTCTCGAGTGCCTACTCTGGTTTACAAAAAAACCATTTTTGTCTTGATTTAACAAAAAAAAAAATCATCCTGTGAAAAATAATGAAAGGTTACAGGTAACAAAGGTTACAGGCCCCTGAGGTGCTCAGGTGTTACATGCTGCAGTTACTTTGATCTCAAAGGCAAAGAAAAGGTGTCTCCTGGGGGAGAAAAAAAGAGGTTTTCTGGTCAGTACCTTTCTGTAGCTAAAATCTGTTAACTTAAACTTCCCATATGTCCTTGGGCTCTCTGTGGAATAAGGAAGAAGTCTTTTGGGTCAATTGTCCTTTCTAATGTCAATCTGGTTTTGTGCCAGGTCTGACTAAAGACTTCTCCATGGGCTTGGAGAAGTGGTGCATCAGGAATTTCAGAGCAGCTGGTGCTGGGATCTGGTACAGCTGAATAAAGGCTGCCAATATTTTTGCTTAAAAATAAATCATCAAGTTTGTTGTAAATGGTGTTATTGTGTAAGTATTAAAGGCTGCTAAGAACAGATAAGTACTGTGGCATGCAGATTTTTAAGTTTGTCTTGGGAAACTGGAAGTTCCAAAAAAGTGGATGTTGTGAAAGGGATCAATAAGATCAAACTCTGGGTCTATACAAAGAGTAAATAATAAGGTAACCTCAGTAGAGCTCTTCTGTGTGGCTTTGGGAAAAAGCAACACTGGTCTTGCTCAATAGAACTACAAGACTAAATCAGATGGCAAATGTGGCTCATTATTATATGCCACAATAGAGCTGGTGTTTTATAATCTCACGAGAACCTGAAGGAAAAAAATGAAAAGGTCAATTTATACTGAATTACTTTTGAAGAGAAGATTTTTTCATTTGCAGTTAGCTAGTACAATTCTGCAGATCTGTTGAACTATGTACAATATTTTCATAAATTCTATTAAATAAAGCACTTTTTATTACTGATTGTTATTAAGGAGAACATGTTGCTGAATGGTCTGAGTCACTTAGTGCAGTGTATGTTTGATGCTGAGCAAAAGGAAGGTCATCTAGCCACTAGGAACAGATGTCTTCCAGGAAGAGAAATTAACCAGAAACACAAGAGTTGAGAAGTTCTGGCAACTGAGGGCTGCATGGCATTTCCACTATAAATACATGGAAGTAAATAAAAGGGAAGATTTGACCCTTTGAGCAGACAGACCAAGTAGGAGCAGAGGGTAGCAGGATTTCCCTCTGCAACATTAGTGAGACCATGTATTGAATATTGACTCAAAGTGGCAAGACAAGACAGAAAAGAAGAGCCTGTCAATGTTTTCCCCTTAAGTGAAACTGTTGGGTTTTTTACTCCTTCTGTGCTTTTGGCAACACTGAAGATGCTTCTGATACTGTTCTGCTGTTCCCTTCTCTCTGCATTTCTCTTAGGCAGACACACTGGGTCTTCCTCATCAGCAAGGATTTGAAGGGGAGAAACCCAGAGATGTTAGACAGGGGCTGTCCTGCATTTCTGCCTTGAGTGCACAAGATGTCAGAAAGATGCCTGACAAAAAGAGATGAGAAAAAGCTCCCTTCACTGGATGAGACTGACATTTTCCTGCAATGAAAATGCCAAATTTAGAATCTGTTAGAACAGAACTGATGGTTTGGTTTGCTTTTTGGTTTTGGGTTTGGTTTGGTTTTGTTTTGTTCTGGATTTTGCCACTGCTCTGACTAAATACTCTCTTGCAGCTGGCAAAACCAGTGGAACATTTTATGTGCAGTGCTCTGCTCTGTTACACCATGGCCAAACAATTTACAGGACCTTGTGGACAAGCAATTTTAAGAGCCTTCAGAGCTGAACCTTGTATCCTGTAAGGTGGGTGGGGTTGCTTTTTCAGGAGATTCCTTATCCAAAGCTGATGACAAAAACAGACGTGAATAATATTTAACATTTAGTAGAGTCCTAAAACTAAGGTCTGTTAAATGCCCACAGGCCTGCAGTAATATTTGCTGAAGCAATGTTGCTTAGGTGGCACTAGATTAATTTCTGTCAAAAAAAATTTTCTCCCACTTCTGTTTATTCCAATATTAAGTCTTGATTGCACTGTCGCTTAAGGCAGTAACTGATGGTTTTGCTTACTCCAGCCAAACCTCATGGGAAATACTCACAAGATGCAGTTTGATGTTCCATGTTTGTACCACAGCTGATCCCTGAAGTTCAGAACAGGCAGCTAAGGATTTGCTAAGAGGCAGAAGCACCTGTAGGTGAGAGCAGTCACCAAAGGTTGCCTCTGACACCTGCTCCTGTGAGGCCCTTACCCACGTGTGTGTCTGCTGAGAGAAGGATCTAGGTCAAGATTGATTTTTAGCATTAATCATTGAATAAGCCTTACACACATGAAGTGAAGCTGTACCAACACAACCCCTAAAAGACCTCAGGCAGAGGCAATTAAAGCCACAAAGTTAATCTGCAAAATCTTAGAGAAAGAAGGAAGCCTTGTCTGCTTAGCTTATCCAAGGGTTAAGTAAAATACCACTTTGCTATGTACAAGTACTCAGCAGGTGTTGTCGGTCATGGACTCCAGGCTGGAAAAAAAAGGATGAGGAGGCAGCACTTCCATGCAGAATATAATGAGCTGAGCTCAGCATGAGGAAGGGAGGGAAAGCCCCAGCTTGGGCATGTTTTTAGTTCTCCATCCTTCAAGCCCTGAAATCAGAACTGTTACCTTAAATGTTTTATTACAGAGCTGAAATAGAAGTAGGTACTGTTTAGCCTAATTACAGAGGGAGGTTGTGACCTACATTATGCAGGTAACAAGGCTAAATAATTCATGGGCTTTGGCCCAAACGTCTGTGAAGCTTAGAATTTCATTAGCAGCTAGATGGCAAATTCTTTTTTTATGCTTTTACCTCCTCAATGCAACATTTCTGTTCTCTGCTCCAGGCTTACAAACCCCAATTCTGCAAGAAGTAGCAATAAATACAATGCTAATTTTTCAGATTAATCATTTGCATCTCTGGAGTAACTATTAAAATATCTTCCTTTCTTACATAAGCACAGATGCATAGAGAGCATAGAGAGCTGCATAGAGAATCAGGCCCCAGATATGTCTGAGCCATTATCCACATACCAGAATAGTTAGGACAAGTGCCTCAGAGAAAATTGTAAGGATCCCTGGAGTGGACAAGCACCAAATAACCTTGCTATATATAGGAATTTTCTTCCTAATCCTTCCACTAGAAGTTGCTTTATATCCTGGCCCACTGAAATTTACACCCTCTTTTGTTTTACTTTCTGTTTACCTCCTTCCTGTCAGGTTTTGGTTTTATTTTGTTGACCTGATGATTTTTGAGCTTGGGAAGGTTAATGAGTCCTGCAGGCCACTTGGAAACACTATCAGAAGTGCACTTTTTTCAGAAAAAGTTTCATCCCTTATAAATCTTCTTGGTTTGCATTGGTTCTTTCTCTCCTCTTGTGTTATGAGAGGTTTAAAAGAAAAAACCAAACCCTGATGCAGCTTTTCCCCTCTACCTTTCCTGCTTTTATATCCCCTGTCAGTCTACCACAGCTGAGCATTTCTCTGAACTATTTAAATTTCTGTTCTCATTGTGGTAGATCCATCACCTGCATAGTTAAGTTCCTTCTGCTTTTTATTACAACATTCAGAGAATTGATTGTCCTATCAGTATAATTTATTTAAATACTTATCCATACAGCTTGGTGGTGAGAGGATTAGATTGATTAATGGATTAGTAATTTCCTGACTCCAGTGACACATCTAAATCAAACAATACATAAGTCAGCAGCTGCAGAACAAAAATTTGCTGCCAACAGTTTTTAATTTCCTACACAAAAGTATCCACATTTAATTTTATTGCATAGTGAAGGCTAAAAAGATAAAGCTGTTCCCTAAGGTGAAGGGAGAACAGGGAAGTTGCTTCCTTCATACTAATCTGTCCTTCTTTCTAAAATTAAAAAAAAAAAATAGTCAAATGGGGTCAAGTTTAATAAGTTTGTTCTGCTATTTCCCTGAAATTTTTGAGATCCCAGGAGCTGATACAGAAACCAACAAACTGCTAACCTGAACCAGAGCTGCCCTGTCTCCTAAGGGATCTATGAAAAGTTGGCTCCTGATTTTTATTTGTGAATTTCTAATTTGTTATATGGAAATAAATACAGAAATATTCAATGAGGCCAAAGGATAAGGATGTGGAGAAACTCCATACAGTCTCCTGACCTTTATTTTCTGGTTTGCATTTCTCTCTGCAGCACTTTGTTGTGAAAGGAGGTGTTATATATCCTGGGTATGTTAATGCAGGCAGCACAGCCAACCTGGGTGTATATTAAGGGTAGAAATCACAAGGTCAGAAGTGCCAGTTGCACTAATTAGTGCAATCCTGACTAAGAACAGTTACATGACTTTATTTTTAATGAGCACAAGGATTATGGGAATTTAGATAGAACAATAATCTATTTTTATCTGGTATTTAGTAAGCTCAGAAGATGAAACAGGAATAAGCTGCATAGTAAGACAGGCCAGAGCTGCAGCTAAATTATCAAAACTGCAGGAGCAAAACATTCCTTCCTTACAGCACTGCATGGAAGTCTCCAGGTTAGGGCAATAACCCTTACTTGGTACCAAAAGTATGTGTTACAGTGACAAGGTGAAGTACAAGCATGGCACCCACCTCAGAAGTTAGTATTACAAAAGTTGTCAGTTGTTTTTTTATCTCCTTGGTGTTTGCAAGTCAGGAGGAAGAGAAAATACATTTTGCTAGTGGTTGGTTAATCATACTTATTTCTTCTAATTACTGCATCATCTGCTATTGAAGGCTAAGAAGGCTAAAACTGTTAAAAGGGGGCAAAAATAACAGCAAAAAGGAGCTCTTGGGGAGGGGTTTCCATAAGGAGTAGGACTTGACTTACATGCATATGTAAAATATATGTTCTCTGTATGCAAAGTCTCTGCACTGGGATTTGCTTACTCTCTTTCCTGCCTTGTGCACTGGCTGCTGGTAATTAAACATCAAAGGTGGGGTCTCCTTTTGCCAGGAACACATCTGCATTGCTGCAGAGCTGGAGGCAAACAAAACCAAATCAGTGGGAAAGTCAAACCAACTTTCTACATCTTGGGACACAGGGCACTTAAAGGATCATTAAATCAGAAAAGGATGGGGATAGAAAGCCAGCTTGTTTCTCCCACTGGGCTCTCTCTAAATGCAGCCTAGCCTGCAGGAACCTGCAACCCACTCAGGTTAAGTGGGTAGGCACTTAAGTGCATTTGCACTTTGGCAGCTTTACACCTGCTCTTGAAAGTGTCCAGGATTGGGGTCAGAAGAGTAAAGTGTGACTCTTTCTCCTGTCCTGCCAAACCATAGTAAAACTCTTCACGCTTTGTGTAACTGCATTTATCTCCACCTGATCAAAACCACGTGTATTTTTATGATGACCAGATCTCATGAGTGTACCATCTCCCTGGATATATACTTCAACAAACTCGCACACTCTGGTAGGGCTTTGTATTCCAGCACATTTTCCAGAGAGCTGAAAAGATAATGAAGTGCACCCCACTATCCTACATGAGCTGTTTGAACAATTTGAAATACAAACATTGCTGTGGACACAATATTTTCTGGTGATTCACCTTATTTGGGAAGGTAGGGTGAGTCACGGTATCCTGTTGGAATTTGTATTAACAGTTGATAATTTAGAATTTTTCAGATAGAACATAGAACAGGATTTTTCCTGTAGCAGAATTTAGCATTAATGTCAGAAAAACTTAACTTGGGTGTCTGATTTAAACTGTGCTGCTCTTAGTTGAGTAAAGTCCCATGGTACTAAAAATCACTCGGTGATTTAACTTTTGGATTGCTATTTCATGCCCAGGATCCGGTTTTAGGTTGAAACTGAGTTTAAGAACACCTAGAGAAACTAAAGTTTAATGTAAAGGATAAAATGAATGTTTCAGCTTGTACAAGGCTTTGGGCTGCTCACTTTTTTTTGTACTTTGTAGTTTAAGGATTTGCCACAAACAATTGCACAGGCCATCCTATCTTGACCTTGAGCAAAGCCCGGTTTCCTTAAGATGATAAATCTCTGCTGAACACATCCCAAATGCAAAATCCTTCCAGAAATTACCTGCCACAGCTAGAGAGAAATGTGCTGTTCTATCTAACTTGCTCTTGAAGGCTGGAGAACATTTCCCAAAGAACATCCCATAGGCACGAGCTGCACCTGGATTGCTCAGTGCCTTTTTGTCTGGCAGTGCAGCCTGACAGTGTTACCTGTCCTGCTGTGGTTCTCCAGAGGCTCAGCTACTCAGTCCTTCAGGACACTCACTTTCTTCCAACTTGCACCACCAGGGGAAGTTTCCAGTACTGAAATGTTAAGAGTCCTTCATCCCCTCCAAAAGGAGATATATAAATAAGAAGATTATTATATCTGTGCTGAGAGTTTTGGACCCCACTTGTTTGTTATATAAGATCTGTCAAACTGGTTGCTGTCCTCAGTTTTCTCTGGTGATGCAGCAGGTTACTAATCATGTTGCATCCCCCTGATCCCTGGCAGGTATCAGGTGTTTGATAAACTGACCATCAAAGAGATTAACCAGGAAAGCTTGGGCTTCTGTGGCATTGGCTTAGCATTGGTACCACCTCTTGGGCTGTGCTGGCCCAGGTAGGAATTTCTCAGGGCAAGATCTGTGGAATCATGAGCTTCTGCTCAAGCAGTGACTGAGGTATTTTACAAGAAATGTTTCAGCTAAATAGACAGTGAGATGCTGCTCTCTTCTCAGTCTTTCTTCCTGCTCACCTGTTGTCCCAGAGCTGGGTAAGAACTCTGCTGACAACATTCCATCTGGATATTTAGCTGAGTAATGGCTCACACTTAAGCCTCAAATGATGAGAAAGCTCACTTACTTATCTCTCAGGACTGCACCCTAAAACACAGAAAATAAAGAGGCTGGAAGGTGCTTCTATTCAGCTGAGTCACAGACCTACAAAAAAGACTTAGAAAGATATTTTAAAATTGAAATTTGCTTTAACATTCAGACAAAAGTGGAAATAAAAGGCAGTAAGTGCATATGTGTCAAAATGAAAAAGAGAAGTGACATTTATAATGATAAGTAGACAAGATGAGAGGGATGCACTACATTTTTTCACTGTACTAGAAAGTCTTTTCTTCCAGCTTTATAAAACATGAATTCTTATCTTTTTATTGGAGGGAGTGAATTACAAAGTGAATGCCTGAGGCTGCATCTGGACCAGATGATTGGCTCACTGAGGTGAGATACCCTGTGGAAGAGAACTGCTCAAGCACAATCTCTCAAACCCAGTCACATAGACATTGCTGGGTACTGTTCAAAACACAACCTACAGTCAGTGCTGCATGCAGTCCATGAAAAGCAGCCTCTGGAGCTGCCTCCTCACAGCAGTGTCTCTCCTATCTGCAGCACTGGCTCTCCCAGGCTTCCCAAAGGATGGGAGCACTGGGGGTCTTAATTCATGGTCATTGACTGATTTATTTGTGGCAGATGCAGAGCTTGCCTCCTACACCTCTCAGTTTCTCTGCCAGTGGTGACCACTACATTAAAAAGTGTAGGTGGCTGTTCTGCCTTCAGATGTTCCATCCAGAGTGTGGCTTATTGGTTTGGGCAGGCTTTGATTCCAGTCTGTGTGAACACACCAGGCCAAGAACCAAGGCAGCAGAGGGCTGGCTAACAGTGCTCATTAGATCTCATGGCACTGCTCCGGGAGGTTTCCAAACAGACACAGAGGAGGGGGAGGAAAGTTCAGTGAAAGAAACAAATTTTAGGATGAGGGTCTGGTGAGCTCACCACTGAAGATGAATTCATGGGACAAGTACTCAGCATTCACCCTGATGGGGGTTGGTGGCACATTTAGCAGCAATTAAATGCCCCACCCTGCTCTCTTTTGAACCATTCCTTGTTAGGGGACCCAGTATTTTTATTCAATTACAATCTCTTCCTGCCTTTTATTCTTTTCTGATATAAGCACCTTACTTCTCGGTTGTTCTTTCCAGAAAGCTGAAGAATTACTTGGCTGAAGCAATTTTGAATGTTAGACATAGGAAGCAGCTTTGTAGAGTAATTATCATAGAATCATTAGGGCTGGAAAAGATCTTGTGTACTTACATACAGGCTTGCCATGGTTTAGTTAATTGGCTCAGGCATGTGCAAGCATATTTAGTTAGCTTCCTCCTAGGTCCTCAAGTGCACCAGTTGTAGTGTTGTAAGCACTGCCATGAACTGGAGCTGCTGTGTAGCTCTGTGTGTGGGCCAATTTCTCCCTTTTCTCTACTAAAGCCATTGCTGCAGGAGCAGCACCCTGAGTTCAGAATTTTTTTAATGGTGAAATAGCCTGTTCTGACAAATTGTGTCAACCTTTGAAAACAGATTAGCATGACCAAGCAGAGATGATTTTGTTCTTACTTTCAGGAAGAATGAGAACAATGTCTTAAGAAACCCAGGCTACCTGCTCCTGGATCCATTTCCATGGGGGTGGCTGCTCATCCCTCTGATGCAATGTGTTAACAGGAACATTGATCCCTCTAAGCATATGCTCTCGTCCTTGTTGACAAATGCACAGCAATAGATGCTGTGGGTGATGCATCATTATGTAATTGTGCTTGTGGTGCAGACACTGAACCTCCTGTGACATTACAGATCCTGTATTAAAGACAGAAGCAGCTTTATCCTAAGTATTATTGCTGATGGGAACAGACCTAAACACAGACAGATGCACTGCTACTACATGCAATGTTAGGCAACTGTGACATTAATAATTTTAATTTTAAAAACTGTGTCTTGTTTAATTTGTTCACAAAAAGAACCCAAATATTTGGGTTCTGAAGATTTTGTAGATTAACATCTGTGGTGTATAGAGTTGGAATTAGAGAACTCTAAGATGTACATTAAGAAACATATTTTGACCTTGACTACTCAGGCTTTGATTATTCAACCCTTCCAGTTATTATAAAAAGGGTCAGGTCCTCTTGTGTCTACTAATTAAAATTAAAAGCTAAAATGTTCCAAATTTGTCTGAAACCTCAAAACAAATTTAGTATACCAGCAGAGAGAAAGAGATTAAAAATATGGGAAGGGGGGAGGGGAAAGAAAATGAATGTCCCAATTCATCAGAATGCTATTGATTTTGACACTGAAATGTTGGAGGCATTTCAGTATTTTAAGCAACACATGAAGCCTTGTGGTCTCTCCACTGGACTGGCCTTGGAAAAGCATTGGAAGTCATTCCCCTCTGGCCTGCCAAGTCACTTTGCCTCCCTGTGCTTTTGTGTTCTGCACTGAATGGCACTGACACAAACTTAAGGCCCACCCAAACCAAAGCTAGCTATTCTCTGTCAGCACAATATGCTAAATTAGCTTGTGCTGGGATCAAAGAGACACCAGATTCTGTGATTGTCTAATGTGAAACTACAGAGGTCAGGTAATGGGTCAGCATTTCCCACTGGGTGTGACCAGCATGACTTTCACCTCAGAAACAAAGGACTAACAACTCCATTTCAAATGAGGTTTAAATTGGGGTCCTGCACCTTGTGGTATGTCTTCTAAGCTTCCTCTTTTCTTCTGGATGTCTCACAAACCACAAACTGTGTCCTCAGATCATCTAATCACAGAGACCTTATTTGCAGCCAACATTACAATTGATTTTACTTTGATTATCATTCCAGTACACCAGCACTATTCAAACAATGAATATTAGAAGACATTGCTATTTTTCACAGTCAGTTGAATCACAGACAGCAGCAATCTTCATCTGAATTTTTCATTTAAAAAATGAAACCCTTCATGGAGCTGACTAAGTTGTCTGTGTGAGCCACCAGGAGACAGAATTGATGGGAATCACAGTGCAAAGTCAGTGATCTGAACCACTGAGAAGCACAGAGCACATGGTCACACCCTTACTGAACATACTGAGTTAAAGCTGTCAGTTTAGAACTGTGCAGGCCAGAATATCTTAAACAAGAATTCAGAGCCAGCTCTTGCTAATTAGGAGTCACATAATTATGTAGTATGTTTTTCCATTAAAGAACTTAGGGAGGGCTTTTTGGGAAAAGAACTGTATTTTCTGGACTGAATAAGAAAAGTCTCCTCATCCAATCTTGGTAGAGTCATATCCATGTAGCTGCAATATAGTTGGTGTCCTTACAGCTGTGAGCTTTCCTGGGTGCTCCTGCTAGCTTAGGTAAAGCCACATTCAAATAAAAAACTGAGCTTACCAACGACCTTGCTAGTGCTAGTGCTGTAAGCACAAATGCACAATACTGTAACACCCCTAACGGAGTAAGATGTATTAAAATAACTATTTGGACTGTCTGCAGTTAGCCAGGCCAAAGAACAGGCTGCTGCTTCTCCTATTACCTACACATCTTCAGCCTGTGACTTAATTGAATACTGATCTTAAGGCCAGAAAGTTGAATTCCATTGTAAAAAGGTCAGGTTTAGGATTAGGCTCAATACTTTATATTTTCAAGGTATTATAAATGTCTATAATAAACTCTCCATATGTGACATTTTCCCTTACGAAATTTTAGACAAAATTACAGTCTCTATTCACTCCATCATACTAGCAATTTTCAATAAAATATGATATAAGAATTGTCCCCAAACCAAGAGGTTTGAAAATCTATAATGATTATATTAAGATGTAAGATTGTTAAATGCTTATCTAGAACATTAAAAAGGATTTAACCCTATCATGACAACATATGGAAATTATCTTAAAAACATGAAAATGCCCTAAGCTGATTGCATTGCATCTTATTGCCATAAAACAGAGGGTTGTCTGGGAGTCTTGATATTGCATTTCCATCCCACACATAAGGGGTGGGAGAAACGTCCCCAGTTTCCAAAAAGGAGAAGATTTTTGTGGTTGATTAATCTGTTGTTACTCTGCCTCACAGATTTCAGACATACTGGCCATCCTTGGGTTCTTTTAAATCCTGCAAGTGTGATCCTAAGAGGGCTTTTTACTGAAAAAAAATAAGAGCTACACAGAGGGCAGACTCCCCAGCTGAACAGCTCCCATGTGAGGAAAAAAGTGGGCAGAATACAGGCATTTTATTTAACCTGGTCAGCTGGCCAGTCTGTGATGGCTGTGGTGACTGCAGCATGTGGCTGTTGCAGGGAACATTGCAGCAGAGCTGCTATGAAGGGAGGAGGGAGTTCAGGAGACAAAGAACTCAAATCTGCAGGAATCCAGCATTCCCTGGTTCTGTCACTCATAGAACAGCTTGAGAGGATTTATCCTCTACACTTCTTTGAGGAATAATTCTTGGCTTGTGCAATAAATTACTACAGGATAAATGTATGAGAATATTAATAATGAAAGCATCTTGCTCTTCTATGCTGCAGCTTATCAAAAGATCAAAATCATGATCATTATCTGTGAAGGTAGCAGAGCTCATTTCATTCCAGAGAAGCAGAAGTGACACACAGGCCCTGTGCCTGCCCTGCCCATGGCCACTCAGGAAACCAGCAGGGAGGGTTTCAGTAAAAACAAACCACCCCATTTTTATCAGCAGCATGTGGGATAACTCATGTTCCTGTTGTCTGTGTTTAAAACAAAGGAAGAACTTACTTGACTGTGTTCTGTTTGAGTCTACTTGAGATATTTGCTACCTGGAACTGGCAAACATTATTAGATTAGACCAAGTAGGCGGTGTTGTTATTCTTGTAGAAATTACATTTACAGAGCTCTCCTGCAATCATCTTGTTTCCTGAAGTTTTCCAAGTATCATACTGATAAAAATCATAAAACCAATTGTTATACGTGATATCTTATGATAGTTGTTGTGGTACAGGGCTAGTCACTAAAATAAACCTACACCAGCTATTCAGAGTGAAGTCAGAGAAGAGGCTCCTATTGACTTGAATGGAGCTGACACTTTGTGTTAATACCTTAGTAGAACATTAAGTTCTGATTTTACAAATTTAGCTGCTGAGACATTAAAAGTTAAGGAAATTTCTTTCATCAGCTGGATAGGAACCTGTCCTTGCTTTCAATGCCTGTCCTCACACATCTTGGCATTTTTGCCATGTTGGGTTTCTTCAGTGACCAGCTCCAGCATCTGTCTTTAGCCTGGCTGTCCCCAAGCAGGGCACAAACTCATTATGTCCAGCAGGTTGGGATCAAGGAGAGGCCATGTCCGAGTCCCTGGCAGTGAGCCTGGAGCAGCTCTGTGCCGTGCTTCCTGTGCTAAGTGCTGCAGCCTGGGGGCAATGCAGCCTCTGCTGAGCAGGGATATCCGGCATGGCAGGAGCCAAGCTCCCACAAGGCACCTTGGAATCACATTTCATTTGAGAAATGGAAAGAGAAGTCCAAGGGAAGTGAAGTGCTTTTGAGTGCAGTATAAAGAGTCTGCTGCTCAGATATTTTCACCCTATGCCATTCATTATTTCAGGACTTTGCCCTCATTCTCAGAGTTGCAAGACCCAAATTACAATGTGGGTGATAATACATCAAATCATTGCAGATAGGGAGAGGAACCACTCTGATATTGTGTAATGATTGTAGCCAGTTGTGTCTGTTTTTATAATTATATTGGTCTCAGTGCTATTCATTCTGCACTGATACCTGTGTTAGAAAGAAAGGAACTGCACATATTTTAAATTAAACCTGCATTGTTTTTCTAGTCATGTTCCCAGAATGCATCCTCCCACCACCAGTTTCTTTTGGGCATTTTAATTAGAAAGAGAGACAGAAAGAAAACAATAAGAATTTTTGCCTAAGATATTCTCTGATTTTAGCAAGGTGTTGGACCACACGAGCTCCAAAAATTAATTCCAGCCAAAATTAGTTTATGATTCTAGGCCTGACTCCTGTTTAGAAGGAATTGCCCCTTCCCATGGACCTGTGTGTGTCATGTACATTGAAGCCCCTTGCTGATGGGGCTGTTTTGTACCTCCAGCTGCTGTATCCAAAGAAGCCAAGTCCAAAGTTGCTGCTGTGCCTGGACAGCAGGGTATATGTGTATGCATTAGGGCTGTCTGCTGCTCAGAGATTCCAAAACTTGGGGGGGGGAGGGATGTGGGGTATGTGTGAAATGAGGACAGGATGACAATGTTCATAGCAGAAATACCTCACAGTAATAGTTGTCAACTCCATTACTGTCAAATTAATTCTGAATTGTTGCCCATCATACACTGTTTAGCTTGAAGGCAGTGAAATGGTGGCTTTGCCTCCATGGCAGAAATAACAGTAGCTCAGCCCTCCGAGGAGCCTTGCAAAGTGGCAAAGGAAATGTCAAATATCATTTGGTCAGAGAGCATTTCTAAAGTCCTCCAAGGAAGAGTCCAAGGAGGATACACTTTATCTCCACTAGATATATGAAACAGAGTGAGCTCTTTATTTAGGAAGTATCAGCTTTCAGACAAAGCTGGGGATACTTAGAATTGAGGTTATGTTTGGACTGAGACAATGTAATTTGATTTTACAGGTCAAATCTGCACCTCCAAGCAGCTAAACTTCTGCCTTGAGAGCAGCAAAGAACAGTAGATGGAAAACCAGACTGATATTCAGCCTTAGCAGGCTCAGTCTCTGGATCCACAATTAACTTGGCATGTGACACTGGGCCAAGGTCCATGGCATTATCAGTACTCCTCCTCTGATCTGGCACAGTGAGAATCAATGCAGCAGACCTTCCAGTCCAAACCAGCTATCTCAATATTTGAACTTTTAGGCAATATCTCCACATGTTTACACACTTTGGTAACTGAGATTGCATGACATTGAGTGTTAAGGACCTGAATAAATTAAATATTATCTATTTAGATGCCTAGTTAGAATTTAAATCCCCAAAGAATATTGTTTCTACCTTTGTAGTGCATGTACTGTGTCTAGAGAAAGGAAAAGATAAGGACAGGCTGAAACAAGGGAAACTGATCCCTCAGTGCACCTGAATAATTCCCTGGATGCTTTTCTGTTGGGCTGCTGGTTCATTTAAGGTTTTTTCCTTCCCTCACAAGAAAAGATCTATAGGAGCTTTTCTTGAATCTCCAGGCTTACCAAATTGAAATTTTGTGGAAACACATTGAGGAAGACACTGGGAAGGTGCAGTGCAAGTCTGTCTCTGAGAGCCAGGTAGAGATCTTGAGAAAGAAGCTGAGCGTGCTGAGGGAGCTGAATGTGATGCTCTTGTCTAGGAAGCACAATGAATCTGAGTGCTACCAGACCTGTACATTAATTCCAGAACTATCCTAGATGTATGGAGCGTGAAATAATGACCAGGCCTTCTGATCTGTGGTGTTACTGATGAGAATGCTACTGGTACAGAGAGAATTAGATGTTTAAGAGTCATATACTTGGGGTGATCACACAAAATCTGGATTATTCTCTGGGGTCAAGCAACTGCTGCTGTTACTTAGGGCTTCACAGATTAATGGTCGTTCTCCATCTTGCAAAGTGACCTTAAAATTGCAGTCAAAAATGAACTTGATATTACTACAACAGTCTGCACTAATTACTCTGTTTGTGTGCAAGTATTTTGCTATCCATGCACTCTGTGTGCCAGACTAACAACAGTGCAAGGTCCCAGCAGGTGCTGGTGAGAAAGCAGGTGTAACTGGTGGGTTAATCTCAAGGAGAGAACAACCCCTGCTGCAAACTCCTCTGGCAGGGACCTTACAGACTCGACAAATTTTGCCTTCTCCCTTGCTTTCTTCCCTGGGCTCACAGCGGTGGCCGTGTGGCTCCCTGTGGCCAGAGGGGGAATTGCTTTTCCTGAGCAATCCCAGTGAAGATTTTATTTGTGGGGTCACTTTGACATAATTCTGGGAGGTGGCATTGTAACTTTTGACTTTTAAATGCTTCAGTCTCATCCATATAAAGCTTTGGAGCGTGACTAATTAATACAATAATCACCTCTTGCAGAGAACACATTACCTCCCTGCACTCAGGACTTACAGGATCAGAGAGAATGCTGAAAGTCACTGAGAAATTGAATTAGCAGATTCTCAGGATGGCAGCCAGTGAGGGGCTTCATGCACTCATGTGTGCTGAGGGATGAGCACCATGCCCCAGGGACCCAGACAAAGCTGCTGTCTTCACTAGGATTACACCATGTGGGTACTTCCCTAAGGACAAAAGGGAATGAGCTCCAGAGAGCTCTGGAGCCCTGTATTTATTCAAACTAATATTCTGTGAATCAAATGATCTAATTAGCTAAACATGCATTTGACCACAAAAATGTTATTTTTAGCTGGCATTGCAAACCTACATCAGGGTTGCATCTTTTTCTCACTGAAACTCTGCATCTATTTTCTACAAAATTCTCCTATTTCTTCTGCTTTAATTCATCAGTGATCCGAGTGACTGCTCTTGAATTTCGATTCTCAGAGCTTGTTATGCCTCTTCATCCTTTTTATTGATGAGATAAGCTTCTAACAGAAAGACAGACAGAAGTAATCAGGGTGTTTGAAATGAGTTTTACCCAACAATACAAGTAATGTTTTCTTTCTGTTTTTAAATAGAAAAAGAGAGGGCAATTACAGATCAGTGTGATCCGTAAAATTCATTCCAATCTGAATTTTTATTACACATTTCCAGGCTTCAAGGTAAATTCAAGATGATACTGAAATCACCAAGATGGAAGCAAAATAGTCTCAGATCCTCAGATCCTCTGAGACCTTCAGCCTCTCCGAAACTGAATGAAGTAGCACAGAAATCAGATTTCACATTCTGAAAGAGCAGTTCTCCATGGATTTAAGCATTTGTTTGTCACATACCACAGTAATTGTTATCACCCTAATTGTGCAGACCGGGGGGCTGTGGACTGCCTGAGGTGTCAGCAGCCATTACCCCAAACTGTCTCATGTATACCTTAGCTACTCACAATGTATCACCCTGTTGTAGCATCACTGTAACATTTTGTCCCTTTCTCTCTTTCCAGAAGCATAGGAGCAATCTGGAAGAAAAAAAAAAAAAAAACAAAAAACATAATCAAAAGCTGCACAGATGGTTGTGTAACAGCTGATAGGTAGCTGCACTTGCTGATGAGTATTTTGGAGGGGGCAGACAGCAAGGGCAATGAAGAATTACTGCTGGCATTTAAAGGGACTCTGCCAGGACATGAAATAATCCTGATAAAAGAAATACATGTCAATTTTTCCAGCAATAAGACTACTTAAATGGGAAGAAATTCCCCCAAGGACAGGGACTTCCTTCCTTCCTTCCTTCCTTCCTTCCTTCCTTCCTTCCTTCCTTCCTTCCTTCCTTCCTTCCTTCCTTCCTTCCTTCCTTCCTTCCTTCCTTCCTTCCTTCCTTCCTTCCTTCCTTCCTTCCTTCCTTCCTTCCTTCCTTCCTTCCTCCCTTCCTCCCTTCCTCCCTCCCTCCCTCCCTCCCTCCCTCCCTCCCTCCTTCCCTTCCCTCCCTCCCTTCCCTTCCTCCTTCCCTTCCCTTCCCTTCCCTTCCCTTCCCTTCCCTTCCCTTCCCTTCCCTTCCCTTCCCTTCCCTTCCCTTCCCTTCCCTTCCCTTCCCTTCCCTTCCCTTCCCTTCCCTTCCCTTCCCTTCCCTTCCCTTCCCTTCCCTTCCCTTCCCTTCCCTTCCCTTCCCTTCCCTTCCCTTCCCTTCCCTTCCCTTCCCTTCCCTTCCCTTCCCTTCCCTTCCCTTCCCTTCCCTTCCCTTCCCTTCCCTTCCCTTCCCTTCCCTTCCCTTCCCTTCCCTTCCCTTCCCTTCCCTTCCCTTCCCTTCCCTTCCCTTCCCTTCCCTTCCCTTCCCTTCCCTTCCCTCCATTCTTCCTTCTGTCCTTCCTTCCTTCCCACCCTCTCTTTCCCACTTTTTGAAGACCATTTTAAACTGTGCTTTGCAGAAGTTTTCAGCAATTATTACCCTGGAAATAGAAATGTCTTAGGTGTCTTGCAAAAGCATTTTGGAGTGCCCCACTTACTCTTTCTTGTGGGAAAGAGTTTGGATTGTGACAATAACCACAGATCCCATCAAGCCAACTTCTGATGGAGTGCCAGTCATGCAAACTGCAGAAGGGGCCTACAGTGCAGTTTGTCTGACTCAGGAAGGAGATCTGCAGATCTTTTAGGAAAAGCCTTGGCAAGCGCCATGAGACCAAAACCATCAGCAAGTGGCTGTTCATGCCCCAGAGTGCTGCTGGCTCAAGGCACAGTCAGCCAGACCAGAACTGCTTTTCATGTTTCCCAGTCATCCTTAGCAGTGGGTTTGGAATGTGTGTAACAATCAGATATGATTCTGACATAATGCTCTCTCAAACATTAAGCCCTGAATGATAAAGACTGGTGTTGGTTTAGGCTGCTGTGTTAGGAGCTCATCCTCACTCAAAATTCAGAGTCATTCCCGATGCATTTAGGCCCTTTAGTCCTGCTCATTTTATAGGTGCCCTTGCTTTGTTTGAGGGTCCACTCTGTGCACAGACAAGTGAAGCACAGCCATAACCTGTAACTGAGTTCTGTCCCTATTGAGCATTTTCCTTAAGCACTCTGAGGTGCCTTTAATTTCTGACAGTGCAGTCCAGCCTTTCCAGGAAAGCCTGACAAAAGATAGCCAGATAAAAATATAGAACTACTCTCTATTGCAGTGACTTTTTTAC
This sequence comes from Melospiza georgiana, assembly GCF_028018845.1. NCBI lineage: Eukaryota > Metazoa > Chordata > Aves > Passeriformes > Passerellidae > Melospiza > Melospiza georgiana. The sequence continues at coordinate 35,732,169 of NC_080432.1, forward strand.
CCTCTATGAGATGTCACAGAGGGCAAATAATCCAACTGACAGGTAATTCCCCTGGAAAATCCTGAGTAGAGATCTTCCATGCAGCAAGTTCTCCCTCTGGTCCCAGATATTTCGAGGTAGCTTCTGACATTTTCTGTTGCTGGATTCGCTGAGTGCCAGAATAACTCCCCTTTGAACATGACAGGAACAGCTTCAGTGACCTGTAAAATCATGATCTGTTTCTTCTCTTCCACTTGGAAGATCAGCCTTGAACTTCCTGTGCTGCCACCAGCAGCTGAGTCTCAGAGTTTGGCATGTTGTGACAGGCACCGTGGCACAGTGCTGTGACCTTAGTGCTGAGCCTGCCTGGTGCCTGTGGCTGCACAGGAACTGCAAAGGTTCCCCATCTCTATCAGAGGTGTCCTTAGCTCACTCACTGAAGTGTTCTGAGCCTTCTTTCCCAGCTCCAGCCTCACACCTCTCCTCTGCAGTGAGGGTAATGTGTGTCTAGTCAGCACACATCCCCTCCAAAGGGGCTCTGAGGGGATAAATCAGGCTGTGCTACAGGATGGCATTCAGGATCATGGGTGAAATACAGAACAGGCAAATACACTGTGACTACTGGAGACTGTGCTAGATTTAAGAAACAGTCTAAAGGACTCCCACTAAATGTACGTACATGTGTATGTATGTGTGGAAGTTTGCATGTATGTATTCTATATGAACAAAATGTGAAGCAAAGGACAAGCTTTCACAATCATTGGCTGTACCAGTCCTGCAATTGCTGGCTCCCTGCTTTCTCCGATTAACCTGAATTCCATAATGAGTTCCCCTCAGAAGCTGGTGCTGCCCAGGCAAGAGGTTATATTGATGTCATGAAGTGTCTTCCTGGAAGCCTCTTACAGAAATAAAGCTCAAAAACTGTGAGAAAAAAGAAGTAAGGTGGCCACCTTGCTCTTTAAATACTTATGTCTACCCACAGTGTTTGTTGATAGTTTCAAATCAGGACAGCTGAAAATATCTAAACATATATGAACATGAAAGCAAAATTTGCTAAAATGTACCTGTTAAGTGGAAATGTTCTAGAGGCATAGATGGATCCTGCCTTACAGAAGGGATGAGATGAGGCAGTGAGTTCCCTAAAGAGTTAAATGCCCTTCCCTTCTATTATTTCCATTGATGACAATGTCCCTACAAGCCTCACTGCCCACCTCTTGCTTGCTCATAAAGTTTAAACCACACCTGAAACACGTATTCCACTTGTAACAGATAAGTGCCATTTTCTCTTCTCCTTTTGCTGCTAAGTAAGCAAAATGTAGGACTGATGAGGACTGAACTTGGACATTGTTCAAACGATAGGAATAGGGGTCACACTGTGTCTCTGCTGGCAGCTGTTTTTTTAAAAAATATATGACCAATCCTTGAGCTGAAAGATGGTAGTCATCCTGTGTGAAGAGAAATAAGTTTCATTTGATGCTCTCTTCTGGTGTGTGCAGGTAGCACAGGTTGTAAGACATTTTATGTTCTGCTTCACAACATCCTCCCTTGACAGCAGTGCATGTGAAACTTTGAAAGTTAGATTACAGACAGAACGACATGGAATGAGCCAAACCATGGTCTTCATAAGCATCATGTGGTGGCCAGCTATTTCCATCTCTGCTGAAAAATCTTCATGCTTCATTACATATAGAAGGTAGACCTGACCATTAAAGATCATCAGAGCACTTCCCTTAAAGACAAGAATTTCCAGTTGCTCTCCAATAAGACTAAGAGATGAAAGTATTAATATATTCTTATAATCCTTATTTTTGGTATTGGTGAGTGATTTCAAAATCTCTGAAACAACACTCTTAGATGACTTTACAATAAGAGGAGAGGATCTTGCTGTCTTTATGTCTGTCTCTTCTTGTGCAGCCTCTTTCATTGGGCTTATTTGGGAACATTTCTCATCTTCAGGTACATCAGGACTAGAACCGTGTCTTGTTAAATTTGGGCCACTTTGTATCAAAGATTTTGGAAAATTGTGCCAAATGGAGCTGGAACTCTCTTCCATTGTTATTTAATGGCCATACATAAATTACAGATTGTGTTTCTGTAGCTTACCTTACTTCAGAGACACTTCTTGCTGCGTCTAACAGTACTTGCTGTCATTTAAATGGGAAAAAGAATAATGGTATTGATGTGATTTGGGCTTGATGTGGTATCTCTAGATAACACTTTAAAATTTGTGTCTGAGGTTCTTCAGTAACTTGAAGAGGATGAGAGATTTCACAAATGGATGCTCTGTCCTCTTGGTTAGCATGAGTTAGTGAGCAGCCTCGTGGCAGAAAGTGCTTTCCAGCTGAAGTATCATTGCTCTGAGCACTAAAGTTCGCTGTGCTAGACAATCATAAGAACACAGCTGAATTTACTGTAGAAAGAAATGTCAAATTCAAATGTGTGTCATGACAGAAAGGCAAAGACTCAGATGGATTAAAAACAAACTAACTTTGAATTAACTGCTGCTTCTCCAATAATTACATTCTCCTAGGAATAACCTACTCATATTAACACTACAGGCTTGATTTTGTATAAAGGAAACACACAATCACATTACTTGCATGTCAATCACGCAACTCTAAGGTACTTTTTAGCCTTCCTAAATATTAAAAAACCAGTGAATTTTGCCTCCATAACCGCAGAGGTTCTACCACTTAACTTACCAAAAGAAATGTAATAAAGATAAGTTCAGTGAACCTCTGTTTAGGATCATGAAAATTAGACTTTGTGAATTTTTTAACTAGTAAAAATGAATAAATTGAAAAATAAAATGACATTTCCTCCTCATCTAGGCTGTACCTTCTGCATTTATAATGCATGCATCTAGATGTAATCACATAATTAGGACTCTAACCAAGAATAATTAGAAATAATTATATCAATTTTCAACAAGTTATTCTAATAATTAATTGCACATATAGGATTAATGAGGCCTTCTGCAGAAGCAGATTGTAAATCAATTTTTTTTCCTTTGCTTTACCTGATGAGTGGGGTTTTTTTGTTTTGTTTTTTCACTTATGGTTTTAGGGATTTTTACCACACCCAGCATTGCGGTGTGATAAAGCTGGGACTGGTCTTCTGACCCAGAAAGTCTCTAAGTGTCTTCAAATTCATAAAGTCTTAGAAACTCAGTGTCACGAAAAAAGTTTTGAGATAGAGAAATCCTGGTTAACTGTGAAGCCAGCTTAAAAAGCAGCAAATATAGCTGCAGAAGAGTAAGTCTCCTTCATTCTCAGAAGCCACAGCTCTTCTGTGAAGGCTCTGAACTTAATGACGTACTGATGTGGCTCATTTGCCATAGTCTCCAACTTTGCTCCAAGATCCTATGCACCACTTTAAGACTTCCTAGACAGCTGTCATTGTCAAATGACTCTCGCAGAAAGCATAAAAAAATTTTAAAAATATATGTTTTGACAAAGAGACCAGCAAAACAGAATCAGAACTATTATGTCACTGTGGTAGGAAGGTTTCCTGAGATCCCACAGATTGAAGGTGGCTCAGAGAGGGGCAGGCTGCCCCATTCCTCTGGCAGGTGACTGGAAGCCCTGTGAGTATCAGCACTGTTGAAGCACTTCAGTTTTTCTTGCCAGCAGACACAGGGATGCACACTTGGTGCCACTGCCACCAGCTTATGCAGAGGACATACTTTCTGCTCTGTTCATCAGAGGTGCCAAGGTCCCTTTGGGGATTTCCCCTGAGAGATCAGGGAATGTACCTGAGAGCTCTGACCAAACATCCCTGTACTGATGGTGCTGAACTTGTGGCTTGGGAGCTCGGTGTGACTCACCCAAACAATCCTGTCAGAATCACAGAACAGTTTGAGTTGGAAGGGGGCTTAAAGATCATCCAGTTCCAACTCCCCTGCCATGGGCAGGGACACCTTTCACTAGATTAGGTCACTTAGATCTCCATCCATCCTGGCCTTGAACATTTCCAGGGATGAGGCATCCCCAGCTTTTCTGGGCAACCAGTGCCCCACCACTGCCACAGGACAGAATTTCTTCCCAACAGCTAATCTAAACATGACTTCTTTCAGTTTGAAGCCACTTCCCCTTGTCCTGTCCCTGAGTTTTGAGAGAGAGTCCCTTGTGTCACGGATCTCAAAGTCCTCAACACAACAGAAAAAAGAATTACTATATTCACATACATTAAAATGTCCTTATTTATACAGTCAAAAAAAAATCTGTAAGAAATCCTTCTTTCTTCTCCCAGCTCAAAACTCACTGACTGCAAAGCAGGACCAGATTCCCCTGTGACTTTGAGTCCATGGATATAAATCTTTGCCATCTGAAGAGGTCTCAGGATCTGATTGTCATGACTGTGGCTTACCCTTTCCTGAGTGCAAGACAAGGCAAGGCACATCCTTGCAGGGCTCCTCTGCCTCCTTTGTGGACACTGGCCTTCCATAGCACAGTTTTCTGCACACTACTGAGGCACATGACAGATTTTTGATTTAACATCATTTTGGTTTAGGAAACCCACAGAGTTTGTGTGGATTTTATGCAGTGTAAGTCTTCATTTACTATGTACTTTCCTGAAAACATAGGTTGTCAACAAAAAAGTGCTAGAAAGCTTTTTTCAGTTTTTGTTCCTCCTACTCTTGTAATTCTCTCTTTTATTGATGCATACAACAGTTTATTTGGAAGCTTAATAACAGAAACAGCACAGTGGAAAAGACTCTAACTAGAGGATTCTGAGAGAGAGAAGAGAGTAACAGAAGGATGAATATCAGTCTTTGTTTACTGGAAACAAAACCCTGATGACAGTCTCCCCGACACTGCTCTGCCACTTATGGAAGCAAGGAGAATAGTCCTTAGCTAAGTACACATTTTTGTAAAAATGTAAAAGACAAAATACTGTGTAGAGTGCATAAAATGTCAGTGATTTTCCCAAGCTGTCAAATTCCTAACATTTCCCTGGCTACAATCTATCTCAGAATTTGGGTGACAGGATAATCAGCACATTTCAAACTTTCAAAAAATATTTCACAATCTCAAGCCACTTTTTCTTTTTTCCAATATTTTTTTATGTCACTATTTTCAACTTTATCATCGTATGATTGAGAATGAAGGCCTCTTGCCCCCAGGATGGTTGTTAGAGCTCCCAGCAAAGGTAGGTGACTACATTTGCCATCAGCTCCTGTGTGTTACCTGTTCCCAGAGGCTCTGCACACTCCCTCACTGCCTTGGAACCATCCCTTCCAGGTGTACAGAAAGGTGCTGCATTCAGGGAAAGCTGGAGCTGCACCACATTTTGCAGAACCTGGAAGAGATTCGGCCATCACTGCTCATGATGTAACTTTAACGTGAATTCTGTGCATTTTCTCCCGCAGGAGAAACAAGGCAGGGAGGAATCTTATTATTGGGATTATATCATGGGTTTGTAGACATTGGGAGTTAGAGAAATAGTGACTGACCTCATAATGAAAATATCTGTGACAATAATGGTGCATGGAATTCTGGTGATGGTTGAAAAACTTTCTTGAAATATATTGGAAAAACTTTTTCCCAACATATCTGAAGGGACTATAAGTACAAATAAATTCATGGAAAAACATTTGAGACTAGCTGTTCCACAATAAGAAACTCTAATGTTGTTGCTTTAAAAAAATTAAGCGGCTTTACTTACTTACTGTATCACTTAATGCAAAATATTTACTTACTGTATCACTTAAAGCCTTTTTGGAGCATTTTGAGAGCTCCTAGATATGAATTTTAATGAGAAAAGTTTCCCTTTCAAAAGAGACTAAATTTAGGCACAGATCCTAAACTTTTCTGCTTTCTTAGGAATGACTTGGTAAGCAAACCAACAGAAATCATGGATGATCACACTGGAATCCTTCCTTAGAGACAATCCCAATACTTTAAATTTTGACTTATTAAGGATTTAAGGAGACTGTAATTTCACTTTTGAAGTTCTATACACATCAAATAATCAGTCTTTTAATCAGTTTAAATTGTGGTCCTAAAGATAATTCAAGTACTTTCTGTTCTGAAGGTTAATGAATACTATTTTGAAAATTAGCATATATATGAAGACATATATAACATATAGGGCTATTAGTTTCATTACAAGAAAGAGAGTAAGTAATTACATACTTTCAAAATGTCCAGCTGAGCACTGTATTTAAATATTACTTTACAGAACATAAGGAATGGATAATAAAAACCTGGAGTTAGTAGAATTCATATGCTCCCCTCTCTGAATGCAAAAATGTGTATTTTCTCCTCAGTCTCCTCCTCATTGCTTCCCATCCTCTCAGCTTGTCAATTTTACAGTCCTTCGTGCAAAAACTTGACCTGCTGCTGAATTTATTTCACGGGGGTTTTCCCATCTGAAGGGTTTGTAATGCAAAACTTTCAAGGTACAGCAGCTGCAACAAACTCCCTCACTGGAGCCTGCCTTGCTGCACACATTGCTCTTGGAGTCTCAGCTGCCTTTGAATCCAAGCATTACAGAAGATGAAAAATAACATGGTCTCAAGTACTAGAATTAATGCTGCTCAATTTTGTTCCTTTGCTGTCCTGTCCACAGCTGTGTTGTGCAGAATTTATTCAATCAACATGTTCTTTGCTTCCCTCATAAATCAATAGAGGGAAATTTTATCCTCTGGTACCTTTTATAGTGTTTCTCTCTAATATGCCAATATTTTATATGTTTTTGTTGATCCTGTGGATTATTTTTGTTGTGAAAGTCAGTAAACATAACGTTACCAAAAAATTATGTAATCTGTGTACAACAGTCCTGGGTAAATGTAAAATGTCTGGGCACGGACAGAGGTGAGAGAAAGGGAGGGGGAAAAACCCAAGTAAGGACAAAAGCAACTGAATGTGAAAAATCTCAGACTACTTCTGTGGTGAAAATGAACTCAAATAAAACACTCATTGTCTCAGTCACTCCAGTATTTATAAATCCTCTTGCTGTCATGTAAAAATATTTCTAAGACCTCTTACCTATCTAATATTGAATACTCAACTCCTTCTTTTTTGCTAGAAGACTTTGGCACATTTCTGAGATCCTGGACTGTGACTTTACATGTCTTTCACCTCTCTGAAAAGAAAAAAACCAACATTTATCTCAGTTGTTCTTTCTAATTATTTTTATAAAGTGCATTTATTTTTCATTATAAACAATTATTATGGTTTCATTTTCAGTACTTTTCCTATTGAGCTTATTTTCACTTTCTGAACCTGTGCAATCTTCTCTGATTGGAAAACAAACAAACAAAAAAAAAAGCTTCCAGAAACATAATTTAATTTCCTTCAGTATTTTACCACACTTTTTTTTTGCTATCAATCTGTATAATTATATTGTGTTGGACTTTCACAGCAAAGCGTTACACATTTATTTGTACCCATTTCCACGTGCAAAAAAAAATCTTTAGAGAAATATCAAATTGCCTACCATACTATTTATCTTCAACACTTAGTATTTTGTCAGACAACTAGGTCCTGGAAGAAGAGAAAATGTACTCCTTATAGCACAAAGGACAGATGTCATCAAAACCGAAAAACTTTGGTGGGCAACTACCAAAGAGTACTTTTATTTTGTTTAAGTTTTGGGAACTAACTTGTGAAATTTGATGTTAAAAAATTAAAAAGCAGAATATAATATTAGAAGCAACACTATAAATATGCTATTGAGAACTATTTGGTGGCTTTTGAGGGCCTGGATTTTTGAGCACATGTATTTTCAGGAGTAGAAATCTGAGATTTGCTCCTGAACTAGAGACCAGAACTGAAAATACATGACAAAAGAGGCCCCCATTTCAAACTTGAGACATAGTTTTGGAATTACTCTGTGTCTGGGCTCACTTGTCCATATATAAAAAGGAAAAAAATCTTATTTTTATAAGTGTGAAAATCAGAAAGAAAGAAAATTGAGTGCCTGTCAAAAATTCTAATAACCACTTTCAGAAATGCATTTTTCTCAAAATTAGCCAGCCCTTAATAATATAATAAAAAGTAAAATTACTCTGCTGCTGGCTTTTGAAGCATGACATTCTGACATTTCTCTGATTCAAACCAACATTTCTAAAGAAACTTTTAAGATAGTGCCTAGACAAAACACAGTATTGAAATCCTGCTCCATTTCTTTTGAAATATAAATAGACAGGCTCCCATTGATACCAGTGGGAATGCACAATGACCTTTTCCTAATTTGAACACACAGAAGTTGGAAATGGAGATATTTGAAACCAGTAATGAAGCTTACAGCCTGAATAATACACCCTGCACTGCTTGTCACTCTTATTGTGCAATGCCATCATTTATTCACTATGCTAATGGTGCAGGTGAGGATTTTCTTTCAAGGCAATTTAAATCAGTAATAAACACGAACCCTTTTGATCACCCTGTTACTCATTAATTACAAAACCAAAATATCTTCACACTGTAGAATTCATTTGCTCATTTTCTCCTGGAATGACCATACATTCTGTACAGATGGAAGTCTATACAATTTTTATAATGGCCAGCAGGAGTTTTTGTGCCTCCTGATGATATAAGTAAAGGTTTTGATTTTTCTAAAGACTAATAGAAGAATATTTCATAAATATTCAGTCATAGCATGACACCTACTCAAACCTATTTCAAAGCTGAAAGAAAATTGGGAAATAATTGAGACCACTTGGAGATGCAAAATGAGGAATTACTCTGTCCTGTTGCTGAATTTCTAGGTCAGGACATACAACTGTTCCTTTCCCACCTGATTCAGGAAAGGTGTCCCTGCCCATGGCAGGGAGCTGGAACAAGATGATCTTCAGGGTCCCCTCCAGCCCAGGCCACGATGATTCTGTATTGTTACAATGCTGTGCTGAAGGAGTTCTTGTTCCAGTCACAGCTACTGCCACATGGATAGAGATTACATTGCATCCAGAACTGCACCTTGGTGTCATTCTTATCATAAATGATGCTAGAAAAAACACTACATTCTTCTTAATATGTAAATAATGCCATTAGTAGATTGTGGTGTTACTCAGTACCATTTAATGCAACCACAGTATTTGCTGGCTCTGTGTCTGGATGTGGACCCACAGTTTGAGTTTTCCAAATGTTATGTTTTAAGCCATTGCATGCTTTGGTTTGTTTTCAGCAGGTGGTTTGTGTATGATGTAGCATGGCTGTTCATATGTGGTGGGACAGGAGAGCTGCCATGACTTTGGTAGTTGTTAACCTGTGAATTTTTTGAAAAGTTTTTGAGGAAATTTCCCACACTAGTTTTAAAGGATTATTTTACAGAACATACTGAGTTGGAAGGGACCCACAAGGATCTTCGAGTCCAGCTCCTGGCCCTGCACAGGACAACCCAAAAGTCACACCATGTGCCTGAGAGCTTTGCCCAAACACTTCTTGGGCTCCATCACACTGGCGATGTGACCACTTCCCTTGGGAGCCTATTCCAGTGGCCAGCCACCCTCTGGGTGAAGAACCTTTCTCTAATGCCCATCCTAAACCTACCCTGACACAGCTTCAAGTCATTCCCTCCAGGTCCTGTCACTGGCACCACAGAGCAGAGATCAGTGCCTGCCCCTGCTCTTCCCCTCAGAAAGAAGTTGTAGACTGCAATAAACCCAGACTAGATTTACATTATTTTAAAAAGCTTGAGGGCTTTTTTAAGCATTTCTGAATATTGAAATTATCTATCCAAGAGATGTAAGCATTTTAGGAAAGGTGATGATTTGCTGTTATTTTTGACGGAAAAAACCCGCCCTTTCCTGAGGAGCTATGAATATGTGACTTATTGATACCTGCAGGCCCGGTGATTTGTCTAACCAGGAAGAACAGAAGGAAAAGAAAGGAAAAGGAAGAAAAATGGAAAAGGGAAAAAGTCGGGGAAAGGAAAGGGAAGCAGCCGGCAAAGCAGCCGAGGGCATTCCCTCCAGGTCCTGTCACTGTCACCAGAGCACAGATCAGTGCCTGCCCCTCCTCTTCCCCTCACGAAGAAGCTGTAGACTGCAATAAATCAGTAAATAACGTAAATCAGACTAGATTTACATTATTTTAAACAGCTTGGGGGTTTTTTTAGCATTTCTGAATAGTGAAATTATCTCTCATTATCTGTTCACCAGATGGAAGCATTTTAGGAAAGGTGATGATTTGCTGTTATTTTTGATGGAAAAAACCCGCCCCTTCTTGAGGAGCTAGGAATATGTGACTTATTGATACCTGCAGGCCCGGTGATTTGTCTAACCAGGAAGAAGGAAAGGAAAGGAAAAGAAAGGAAAGGGAAGAAAAGTGGAAAAGGGGAAAAGTCGGGGAAACGAAAGGGAAGTAGCCGGCAAAGCAGCCGTGGGCGTCTCCCTCCGCCGGTGGGCGGGGCCAGGGGCGGTCCGGCCCCGCCCCGGTCTCGCGATGGGCGCTGGCCCCGCCCCCAGGGGTAACGGCCGTACCCGCCGGGCCTCGCGGGCGCTGTTTACGGCGGCGCAGCCAATGGGCGTGCGCGGCGCGCGGGCGGCGCGGCCAATGGGCCGGCGGGGCGGTGCGTTTGAACGGCGCGGCGCGAGCGCAGGGGCCCGCGCGGCCCGGCGCGGTCCGTGCGCTCCCCGCCATGCCCGGCCGCCCCGACGACTACGAGGTGCTGCTCACCATCGGCGCCGGCTCCTACGGGAAGTGCCGCAAGGTCCGCCGCAAGGCCGACGGCAAGGTGAGCGGCAGGGGAACCGGCGGCAGCGCAGCTTTGCCGCTGCCGTGCGTCCCTGCCCGGTGCTGGCGGCTCTCCGCGACACTCGAGCGGCTCTGGCAGCCGCGCGGCCCGGCCGCTGTCGCGGTCACTCCCCAGGGTGTTTGTGCCTCCGCAGATCTTGGTATGGAAGGAACTGGACTATGGCGCGATGACGGAGTCGGAGAAGCAGATGCTCGTGTCGGAGGTGAACCTGCTGAGGGAGCTGCGGCACCCGAACATCGTGCGCTACTACGATCGCATCATCGACAGGAGCAGCACCACGCTGTACATCGTCATGGAGTACTGCGACGGGGGAGACCTGGCCAGCCTCATCGCCAAGTGCGCCAAAGAAAGGCATGTGGAGCGTGTTTGGAGTGTCTGGCGCGGGGCTTGGGCAGCCCGGGGAGAAGGGAAAGTTACTTTGTAACTTCTGAGCAGTTTCGAGTTTAAACCTCTGGGCCCGACAACTCTTCTCAAACGTGAAAGGTTTTGTACAAAGTTACAACAGCGATGGGAACTGTGCTATTGGCTGCATCACCCGATTGGATGTTGGTGCTGAAGTATAAGAAACCCCGAGCTCACCTGGGAGGCAGATGCTGTTGAGGGGTTTCTGGCTATGAATGGGGTTAGGAACAGAAACCAGGAGGTTACAGCTCTTTTTGACAGGCAACATGGTCTTCCCCTTGAGTAAAACTCCCGGGGTTTATGAGGACGCCAAAGTGTGTGGAAGGGAGGAGTGGTTTTGAATGCAATGTGAAAAGCTGTTTTACCTGCCTATATATAAAGTTTGGAGAGACATCAAGTTGATAAGTCTTCATCTTGGTCTAATCTCCTACTTAAGTATAGTGTCAGTTTTCACATTCTTAGGTCAAAACAAGTACATGACTCCACCTCTTTGTGAGGATAGCCTAAAACAGTTGTGCAGCTGCCTGCCAGCATCATTGTTTTCATTTAAGGAAGTTTGTATTAAAAAAATCAGCCCTGTTTTGGCTGTTACTATATGTATGCTCATTATTAATAAGTGGCAACATATTGTTATCTTAAGTGATCAAAGGGTCAGATCTCATCACAAAAACATCAAATTGACGTTTGTAAATAATGAAAATGCTATGTGTTTGTTAGATGGTTTGGGAGCGGGAGGAAATACTGCAGTTATTCTGCAATGAAAGCCTCAATGTCATCTAACATATTTGCAGTGATTTTTAAAAACAATTAGTTTTAAAGGTTGAATATGTAGATGCCTGTTGCTGATAGTGCTTGAGTGGTGTTTTATGACAGTACCATGAAAAAAGAACTAATGGAACTTTTATGGAACTAAAACTGGCAGTGACTTATCGAACTGATGTGTGTTCAGAAAATCCATTAAACAATGTGTTCGTTTTGCAGGCATTTCTTGGATGAAAGCTTTGTTCTCCGAGTGCTGACCCAGTTAACGTTGGCCCTGAAGGAGTGTCACAGACGGAGCGATGGTGCAGTCGCTGTGCACCGGGACCTGAAACCAGCAAATGTCTTTCTAGATGGCAAACAGAACGTGAAACTTGGAGACTTTGGGCTGGCCAGGATATTGCGCCATAACACCAGCTTTGCCACAACGTTTGTCGGCACTCCATATTACATGTCTCCAGTAAGGCCTCCTTCTATACCTTATCTTCCCTTCTGCCCCTCCAAGGTGTGCTCTGTTGGTCTCAGAGTCCATGAATGTTTGGGAGGTTTTAATGAAGCCTTATTGGTCTTAAATGCAGGTGACTTTTTCATAAAGTATGTGTGCTCTGGAGACAAGGTTATCCTGCAGTTATTTTCATCTCCTTTCTTCCCCACACAATCAACTTCCTTCTAATAACAGTTGCTCTTTGCTGTATAAGTTTTGTTATATTCTTGGGACACTAGAGGTGTTGGAGTATATTGTTCCTGAAAAGGAATAGGGAAGTTAGAGACCTTTTATGCTTCATACTGTTAAGGTAAAGACCTTATTAAATTACCTTCTAATGGTAGGATTTTAAATTATAGTGGAAATGAGCAGGAATTACTTATTTCCCTGATACAGGGCACTTTGTGTGGGAAAAATTAATGTTGACTGAAATAGAGTTGCATCAATTAAAGATTGCTGCAACCACTTCAGTCTTCTACAGTGTAGTACTGCTACAAATAGTTAAAATCCTTCTAGTAAGAGTAGATATGGATATTAGTTAAGATGGAATATTAGAAGTTGCTCCAGTATATAATGGTTTATTTCAGGTTTGAATGGTAGCTGATTATCCTGCAATAGTGGAACCATGTCTTTGTAATAAACCTAAGATTGTTCTCTTTCTTTAGGAACAAATGAACTACTTGTCATACAATGAGAAATCTGACATCTGGTCGCTGGGATGTATCGTGTATGAATTATGTGCTCTCTCGTAAGTAGGGTGGTGTGGTAACAAATGTGGAAACATAACTGCTAATGCAGGTGTGCTTGTAATTTGTGTAGATGAAAGCTTAAAGGTTTCAGAGACTAGTCCTAGATTCTTATTTCTCTATTGGTCTTGACATTAGATAGTCAAAACAAACCTTGACTGCAGCTTTTTTTTTCATAGTCTGATACGTTTTTGTTTTTTTTCCTGAAAATAAGTCCTGTAAAACTAGTGAAAGAATCCAAGAAAACTTTTCTTCTTCAGGCCTCCATTTACAGCTTTCAACCAAAAGGAGCTGGCAGAAAAGATAAGGGAAGGGAGGGTCAGGCGAATACCATATCGTTACTCAGATGATCTGAACAACCTTCTCAGGGACATGCTGAATGTAAAGGTAAGAGCCAATTACTAATTTCTCCACCTGTGATTTGAGCTAGTACTGAAATACTAGCTTTTCTTCTCAATTATGAAACAAACCTACCTGAAATAGTGGTTGTTATCACCTTGTCACTGGCAGTGTCACTTGTAGAGGGAGGAGTTTGCTCTGAGTCCATCAGAGGCAGCAGTTCAAGTGTCATGCCAGGGTCACAGGGTGCCAAAAGGTGGCCTCAATATTGGCTTACATGGGGTTTCCTGATTGCATGCTTATTGAGGCCTTATAACTTCAGGGTTAAAATGGTTCTAGTGTGTTTAGGAGCTGGAAGGGGCTGTTTTTTCTTCATTTTAGGGTTGGCTTTATATGGCTAATGTATATCTTGCTCCCCTACACCTGGTGAGGAGATATTGAGGAGAATACGGCAGGGGCAATAAAGTTGTAACAAGTGCCAAGCCTCCAGCAGGCATGGACTGTTCAGCAGAGTGTTAGCTGAGCAACGTGCTGGCAGCTGCCTCTACAGGCTCACTCACCCCCTCTGACTCTGCAGGGAGGGGGTCCCTGGGCTGGGAGACACAGTCATGCAGCTCTAGAGCTGAAGGCTGGTAACAGCCTTCTCCCTTAGCTTTTATCATCCTGCTGTGCTACAGCTTCCCAACTCCAGTTTTCTCCAATCTCTCCTTTGCTTTGTAACACCTTAGCTGATCTTGCTTGGAAATGTCTGACCTCGCTGTTTCTCTTTACAGATGGAACCTGTTGCTAATGCCTTTCCATTTCCTAATTTCCTTTAGGATTATTGCCGACCTTCTGTTGAAGATATTCTGCGGCACCCCTTGATAGAAGATATGGCAACAGAAGAACAAAAACAGAATTCTGAAAGAAGATGCCTCAAACTGTGGGAGCCAGAAAGGCTGCAGTTCTCAGATGTTGTAGTAAATGAGCTGAAACGAAAGGAGCAACAGTTACAGGAGCGAGAGCAAGCCATTAAAGAGAGAGAACAGCGTCTGGAGCGTATGCTATTCCATTTTGGGAAGGGGGTGGCAATGGGATTCTGATTCAGTCAGAGGAAGAAAAAGTAGACAGTTTTCACAACCCTCATTTTAATGCACTAAGATACTGTAGTACTTCATTCACCACTAGAATTGGGTCTAAAGACCAAACCAAGAATGCTAGGGGCTTACTCTGCTATACTAGCTTCTTTTTTAAGTTACTAAGACTTGGTAGTTTGGATACGGAAATCTGGTTTATGAAGATTGTTAAACCTGAGTGGCAATTAGGAAAGTATACAGAAATGTAGGGTCTGCACTGTGCAGTGTAGGTTGCTTTTTCACCTACTGTGTAAGTAAACATTGCTTATTCTAACATGTAGCCTAAGACGAGCCTCATGCTGGAAAAAAAAAATCTTTGAGTAAACTGTCAATTGCTTTTATAAAAGCTGCTCCCCACAGGTAGCTTACCTGTGAGTCTATAGATGGCTGGTCCTCAAGTGTTGGTATTTCCTCCACATGAAATATCTCTCTGCATATGCAGTAAGCTCTGTAATGCAGTTTTTAACCATGTGGATTTTTTTGTCTGAGCCTGAATAACAGCTGCTGCTGTTGTAAGCAGGGTGTTAAATCATAGCTGGATTATAATATCTGATATATAAATATTTAAACCTGGTGTCATGTGCGCCATGAGTTAATGTGCAGAATAGAAAGTTGCTGTCTCTTTGTTGCATACGTGTCAGAGTTTGGGACAGAAGCGTGCCTGGCATTTCAGAGTACTTGTCAGTGCTTTATTAGTGCATTGATAAAGGTGTATCTACACAGCAGTAACCTTTGTTTAGAGCCATCGAATCAGAAGTGTGGGTGCACCTGACTGGCTATTACTGCTGTCTTTCCCTGTAAGAGAAGCCCACCATGCACAGTCACTCTAACATTTACATGTTCAAGCTGCATACTGCCGTATTTCTGCTTCCAGAGAGAGAACGGGAGCTCAGTGTTCGGGAGAGACTGGCAGAGGACAAACTTGCTAGGTATCTTACTAACCTATAATAGTCTATATTAGAAGCTCTACAGTCTTACAACAAAAAGCTTAAACTTCTCTTCCCACACCAGAGCTGAAAGCCTGCTGAAGAGGTGCAGTCTCCAGAAGCAGCAGCAGCAGGAGGTAACGTGTGCGGAAGGCCCAGGTATGCAAATACTCCGGCAGGCGCTTGCACGGGTCGATGTAGTCTGGTGTGAGCAGAAGAAAGCCCCTGGTGCTCAGCGTGCTCACCACAGTCCCCTTGGGGAAAGGCAAAGCCCACTTATGGCTGCAAGGTTGAGAAGAGACTTTTGATTTTTCTGCTTTGCAAAAGGACTTAATGAGTGATGCTCAACCATAAGCCTGAGTTAGCACTGTTTGCACTGCAGTTTGGTGCTGTCTGAGAAATGAGGTTCTTGTGGTGACCCAAACCTTTCTCAGAGTTGCACTTATTTTATGTGTGGATGTCTTTTTACAGACCTTTGATTTGGTTAATTTAAATAAAATTGTACATGTTGAATAAATTCAGTTTTCATTAAACTTCCAAAAGCTTCAGCATGGGAAGTACTATTTTTTTGCAAGGGACCCAGCTGTGACTGGTGGATGCATCATATAAACTATGAAGAATACACATTGCTATTATAGAAAGAAAAACTCATATTTGAAAATGTACTAAAACACTTCCTGACTACCTCTAGTCCAATCTGTTTTATGGTAGTATTTTATACTCACTTTGCCCTTGGTTGAACATTCTTTGCTATCGTAAGGGTATCATCTGTTAATTGCTCCCATCTGTTATTATTAAAAATAATATTCAAGTATCTAAATGCCTTTTTAAATAGTGGTAGGGATAGTGAAGGGCTGGGTCAGAAGTAGTACTCTAGAACAAAGATGTGTGAACACTCTTTAACGTGCAGTAACCCTCTCTTCATTTAGTTTTGGTCTGATAAAGCAAGATAAGCATGTCACTGCCTCCAAAGCAAATAAAACTGAAGTAGCTTTTTCTTTTTTTCCAAGAAATGCCTATCAGAGCAGAAAAGGACACAAGTAAAATGCCCCTAGCAAGGGAGTGCTTGAGCTGTACCTAACATTTCTGTCAACTTTGGGAATTCCACCTGTCTCAACATCTTGTCTGACATCGACACATTAAAGAATTTGAGAACAAACTTGCTTTTGGCTTTCTGATGTTGCATCTAAAACTGGATGACTGAAGGCAAATGAGCTTCAGCTCTTACTTCTGTTCTCTTCTGCATTTCCCACCCCTTTACATGATATTTGACCTTACCAGGCATATTAGTTTTTGAGGATAGGCAAAACCTGTTTGTGTTAATACCTCAAGCTGGATAATGCAGCAAAGTGAACCTAGTTATTATAAAACTGACCAAATTTTTCACTATCTGTAGAGCATGTGATTTGCTGCCCTTCTATTTCATTCCATGGTGCTCTTGTAACAGTGTTTCTAAAATTATGCCCATTCTCATACAAATGGACCAAGTGTTTCTCCAATAGTGGTACTAAGATTGCTTGCTTGTGTTTTCAGTTGCTCAAATATTGCTGTATTTTTCACAACTGGGTTGCATCTCACACATATCTTAGATCCCTAATTTCTCCTAGAAGTCCATTGGGTGGTTCACTTGACAATAAATTGGAATACCAAAAATCCAGGGTTTTTAAGACTGTGTCCTAGACACTGCCCTATTTTTACAGGGATGTTCTGATTCTTAGTGAACCATTTAATGTTAAAACAGACCTGACTTACATTGATGAAGCTAAAAAATGCTGAAATATTTACTGGCTTTTAAAATTCATTCTTGCTCTTTTGTGCTTATTGCATGTTTGCTGTAGCCTCATAAATTGACAATTAAGGCTTCAGTGTTGAGATTAGAATAGTGAGACCTCTGATTGAGTAAAAATCATGCTTTAAGTTGGGCCTTGTGAAGTTGTCTCTTATGTGAGGCAACTCAGCTGTTACAGTAGTTTTTGATGGCAGTTTTTCTACTCTTAAATCATTGACTGCCTTTTGATGGTGGCATGCTATAGGATATTCTATGAAAATTCCTGTTCTGAAGGCTGCAGTGAAAGCAGCCTGTTAATTTTCAATTCACCTAAACTCATTACTCACCAAGTCAGAGCCTAATTTGTACCCCAGTGACTTAATACAAGGATGGAGTTGGAATGATGTGGGTGAAGTACAAAAACCACTAGCCAGGTTGAGTCTCCCCTTGCTGTGAAGCAAAGACAAGGTTTTTTCAGTAGCTGAAAATTCATTCTGCATTTTCTTTTGGAACTGGCTTATGTTACTGTTTATTTAATTCCTGTCCTTCAGAAGAAACATGTCTTCTTTCCTTAATCAACTAATCTTTCCTTAGGTATTGGGAGGTGCACCCTAAAAACTACTATGGCATATATCTTTTTACAATGATCATTTAAAAGGCTTGTTTTCAATTTTTTTCTCAAAAAATAGAAAATAATTGTTGCTATTAACAGAGATGCATTTAATTAGATGACTTAAAGCCATAGGTAGATGACAAATTGGGCATCAGGGTTAAAAGCAATAAATGCTGGAAGATGCACTAATGCAGTACTTTTTGATTTCTTAAGATAACACACTCCTGCTTCCCCTTTCTACAACCAAGAAGAACTCACACTATGATGGAACTGAAGAGAAAGCTGTACCTCATAATATGGAAAACTATTTCCTTTCCAAAGGAAAAAGCTCTGATCTCAAAAGGCGTCTCTATGCTGCAAATCTACGGGCTCAAGCACTGGCTGAACTGGAAAAAAACTATCAACTAAAGAGCAGACAAATCTTGGGCATGCGTTGAAACTGTAACAGATACATTTATCTTTGAAAAGAAGATTAAATGTATAGGCAGATACTTGTGCCTCCCTCTCTTAAGCTAGAACCTACTGAGAAATTATTTTAGCAGTTATACAAACTCTTCGTTTATGACAGGTAGTTTATGATAAATGGATAAGATGCTATATGATGAAAATAGGTACTTTTGATACCAAATAAAACAAACTGAATTAATTGTACTATTAAAGAAAAATATTTTGGTCCTCCTGTTTACCATACTTTACTCTTCTGAAAATATAAAGAATGAATATATATAAATTATTTGTTTAAAATCTGATGTGAAAAACTTTTCAGGTGAAAAATGTACAGAGAGTTTCAGTCTGTAGGTTAAAATGTTGTATGTAATGCACAGTTGTTGATAAAGGAAGTGTTTATATTCTGTATATGTGGGAAAACAGTGCCTTCTTTTCTGCACTTGTAAATATTTTTTAACCGAAGAGCACAAAGATTTTATCCATCTCTTCCTGCTAAGTAAGTGCTCTATCAAAGTAGGCTGCTTTTAACTTTATGTTTTGACTAATGTGTGGGATGGGTCAGAATAACGTAACTTCTGAGTTTATATTCCTTTCTGCCTGAGCAGCTGAATGCCTTGTCCATCCTCCTACAAGGCCTGTGCCAGGGCAGGGCAATTGAAATAGCACCTTCTTTGCCTTGCCTTGAAGCTGTGCTATAAACTGATCCCCTGAGACTGCTGTCCAGGATGAGACACCATCCAGTGTATTAGCATCTGGGTTTTGGGGTGGGGCAGTTGTCCTTTAAACAGCAAATCCTTATGTTCTTGAATAACTTGTGGAACCCAACAACAGATCTGCTCTAGCAGATTCTTAACAACCCAGCAGAACTTAACATTTGCTTGTGGAACGGTTGCTGTTTTCACCACAACCTTTGCTTAAAAGAATTAGACATGACTATTTTGTTTGCTGATC
This sequence comes from Melospiza georgiana, assembly GCF_028018845.1. Taxonomy (NCBI): domain Eukaryota; kingdom Metazoa; phylum Chordata; class Aves; order Passeriformes; family Passerellidae; genus Melospiza; species Melospiza georgiana. The sequence goes on from NC_080432.1 coordinate 35,751,402, forward strand.
TAAAACTACCAATATTTTGGTGGTCATTCCCTAGCAGTAGGTGTGGTGGGAATGTGCCAATGTGTCTCAGTGCAGCTTTCCTCTGCATTCATTTGTATTTCTGAGGCTGCTCACACGTATGTGGAGGATAAATCCCTGCCTGGTCACCATGTTTGCACACTCAGGTTTTTCTGTTCTGTGCCTGAATTACTGCATTGCACTGCAATACAGTTCTGGCCTTCATGTGGATCTTTATGGCTTAACCCATAAAACATTAAAGGGTAGGATACAGTGGTGTCAGTACAATTGATAAAAAAAAAGGATTCAAGAATGTTTTGTCTATAAAATGCAGCTATCAGTGAAAGGAGGAAAACAGGCAGCTAAGAAAATGAATACTGATTCGTGAGAGACTATATTCAGAGTCACAGAATGGTTTGAGTTGAAAGGGACCTTACAGAACATCTGGTTCCAGCCTCACAGCCATGGACAGAGACACTTCACTAGACCAGGTTGCTCAGAACTCCATCCAGCCTGGCCTTGAACACTGCCAGGGACCATTCAAGAAACATCCATAATTTCTCTGAGCAATCTGTTCCAGTGCCTCACCCACCCTCACAGCAAGAACTTCTTCCTAGGATCTAGTCTAAACCTACTCTGGGTTAAAAGCCATTCCCCCTTGTCACAACGTGCTCTAGTGAACAGACTATCATCTTTCTTGTGGGCTCTGTCCAGGTATGGGAGGGCCACAGTTAGGTCACCCCAGAGCCTTCTCTCCCAGGCTGAACAATCCCAATATTCTTACTCTTTCCTCACAGGGGAGGAGCTCCATCCCTCTAACCCTCTTGTGAAAGGGCTGGCGTTTGCAAATGTTTTTTCCTTTAACACAACCAAGGTAAGAAAATGGCTTGAGAGCATTTTTTTTTTCTCTTGGGACACACGTTTCTCTATTTAAAAGTAAAATGCCTTGAGAGAGCACTGTCTTTGGCATTCCTCTTCCTTTAATACTCTAGTAACCTCAAGATGGCACTGTTGCCTTGTCATTCATAAGAACATCCTCTCTTATACATTCAAAATCTAATATCTTATTTACATTTATTTTTACCTAGTTTGTTTTAAGAACTTTGTTGCAAGATGCTGACTTTCTTTGGCTACGGATGCTTTAGTACTTGCTGGTGCAATTAATTATAATTATCTCTGATTTGCCATTTTGCATCTTATATGCATGCATTATAAAAATAGCTGAATCAAAGTCCTGCTTAACAACTACACTGTTATGAATCCGAAATGCTACAGAGTGTGCAACTGTATCAATCACAGTGGCAGGAATAAATGAGAACACCTTAGGTTACAACTGTAGCATTAAGCTGCTTAACTGTATTCCTTACAGCATCTTCTTGAAGTATTATCACTCTAATATGATAAATGCAGTATTTCTTGAGGTTTTTGAAATAAGAACTTCCTACCAGTACATGTCAAACATAGTAAAAGGCATCCTGGAGATGGTCTTCATTCTCTCTCAGGATTTCTGCTTTGGAATACTGAAATTCACGTTTTCCTACAAGGGCATTATTGTTTTTCCAACAGAACGTGCGCAGCATTGGAATCACACTCAGGATGCAATTTTCAAATATATTCAGGAAATAGAACATTCACAAATAGAACATTTATAGGAATGGTGACTGCTTATGGAGTGCTTTCAAAACATTGCCATCATGCTGATGGATGTACTAATGTCTTAGGGAACTGTGTACATATGGATATGGTACAGCTTAAGCCTTACAGAATGATAATAATGGTGTACACTGTGGAATGTTGTGAGAGAAATTAATTACTGTTTAATACAGGAATTTTAATAATATGATTAGTTGTGAGCACCTCTGAAATTGCAGAAGTTTTATATGCATAGAAACATCAAGGATAGCCAGGAGGGGAAGTTGCATCATCTTTGAAAAATACAGTCCAGTCTCCTGGTTTTCAACAGTTATGCCCTGTCCCCTCTGCTGCCAGCTGAACAGCACTTAAACAGTGGGAAAGTGCTGGGAGGCCCATCAAACTTCTTTGTAAAAGTGGGAGGTGCCACTTCTGAGTCTCCATCTCTTTGGTCCCTGTGGCAAATGTGGACCCTGTACTCTAGAAGTGTCTTCTCTACAGCGGTAAATCTGCATTTCTCCACCTGTGGCAGACCTTTGGCTGTTGTTCATCACCCATTTCAACAAAGGAATGAGGAAAATATGTGGGGGGACCATAATGCCATCAGTGGAGCTGATGCTGTGCCAGAGATCCAGTATCCCCTGCACAGGGTGTTAATAGAGTCTAGGTGTAATAGCATATAAAACTTCTCAAAACCACTCCTGACAGCCAGAACACACCATTCTCTGTCGTGTTCTCACCTCCAAAGAAAGTTGTAAAACACCAGTAGCAGCATTTCCAGGTTTTCACCCAGCTTTAGTGGTTATTGCTTAGGGTTGATGGTTTAGCCTTCAGTGTTTGCCACAGGTTGCCAGAAGTTTATGGCTTATCCCTGTGGTCCAGGGCCTATGGTTTATTGATCCCTGTGCTCTCACACCTCCTGCTTTTTTTGGTTTAAGATTCATAGCCTATGTTTAGTGTTTTGTGGTTTATTGGGTAAATTATAAACTCCTGAAAGATACAATTCTCAAATTCTACCCCTGAAGCAAGATTTGTAAGTTTCCTTCTTCACTGTACAGGGTTCATCTCTCTGTAGTCTGTGTTGATTGATTCTGGGACTGCTCTTAGCTTAGCTAATGAAGTCCTCAGAATGGATCAGACACAGGTGAAGGAAGGGGTGGATGGGTGGGTGGTGTCAGGTGTCATGCCAGGGTAGGCATTTCTCTTCATGAGGAGCTCCTGGGGACAGAAAGGAGAGGCAAGAAGAGACTTCCATATCTGCCACAATTCCCTTCTTCCTCCAGTATCCATTTTCCTATCAATGCACACTATAGTTTATTTGATCACTTTCATGCCAGGGGGCACTAAGCATTCTAAATTGAACCTTACCAGCTCTGCCTGGCCATTTTGCAGGGGCCTACAGGTGGAAGATGAACAATTTGGGCAGGGGTTGAGCTGAAATGGCATTTTGCCACTTCTGATTTCCTCCCAGCTTTCACAGGGGGCGAGACCCCTGTCCCTGCAACCCACTTGCTTTTCACATTCACACGTGTGCCTGGTTGGCAGTTCAGGGTCACTGAAGTGGCTGCTGCAGTTTGAAACAGGGGCTCTTGTTTCCTTCTTTGGGTTTCCTAACCCCCTCCTAAAAGTTGGTGAGAAAGGACACAAAAATATTGCCTTGGAGGAAGGGGCTCAAAAGCATAAAGTTTATTTTTAACCATGAATAAAGTGTTTCATCCTCACAAAAAGTGTTTTCTCCTGACCCCCTTCCTTCAAACTCACAGGCTGAGTGATGATGTCTTGATGTGGTGAAGTTCCGGCACTCTGGGGAGAAGAAGAGAAGACAGAAACTGCTGGTCAGTGGAAGAAAACTCCTGTCCAGCCTCTCCCAGTGTCTCCAGTGCCCCCAGTGCTCAGGCCACACTGGGGCTGCTCAGAGTTGCACCCAAGCATCCTAATGGATTCTACATTTTGGAGAAGAGCAGGATGGAGGGATATATGCCACCTTCTCCATAGATGCAGGAGTGGGGTGCTTGTGTGCCACCTTGCACCCTCCCAGCACTGGTATTTGCACTGTGCCACGGAGCCAGGTACCCACCTGAGACTCCTGTGGCATGAGGAACAGCCAGGCCTGCCCTCTTTGTTGTGACAGGAAGGTCCCCACAGACCATGGCATGGAGCAGGATGTCCAGGGACTGGATCACCCCAAATGGCCATGGTAGCAGTGGAAGCAGATCTGCTTTGGGGGGCTGTACTATGGCATTCCTGTGGGACACAGGCAGAGCTCATCCAGGGGATGCTGCTCCCTCCCAGCCCCTCCTTTGCTCGTGCATCCCTGGGGATGTGAGGGTACACCCACTGCCTTCTCACCAGCACCTGGGAATCCCTGGGGATGTGAGGGTACACCCACTGCCTTCTCACCAGCACCTGCTCTTGTTCACAAACTCTGGGTTGTGAAAGAAAGCGTGTGGTGCTGCAAGAGGACAGCTGAGTAGGGAAAACCCTGAGTAGGGCAAACCCTCCCCTTACCCCCTACACCTGAGTTGGCCAAGAAAAATATCATAGGCCAAAGCTGAAAAGGGGAGTAGAACAGCCCAAATCCTTGTGCGACTGAAAACAAAGCCGGGATCCCTGCTCCTCCAGGAGTCCCGAGTGCACTCTGGATGTTCCATCACAAGCACAGAGCCCTCGGGGAGCTCGAACCTGTCCAGCAGCCTCACGACGGCTGCGGAAGCCACAGACGGACACCTTGAGGAGCAGCACCGGTTCCAGGTGAGGGGGAATGCGATGCTGTCAGCGGGGCTGATGAGGCAATGGGATGGAATAACGAGAGGAGAGCAGGCAGAAAACCGCTCGGGAGAGTCACTGCTCCTGCTGCTGATGCTGCAGATGCTTTATTGGTCACTTGCTTTTCTAAAATTTCTTGTTTTTTCAGTTTGTATTCTTCTTTCCTGGAAGTGAAGTAGCACTTGCTGCCGAGGTCAGTCTAAGCTCAGCATTATTGCCGTGATTTGCAGCGTTTGCTCGTGGCTTGCCATGTTTGCATTGCCTCAATGGCATGCGAGACTCCCTGTCAGGGAGATTGATTCTAAAGCCTTTCTGTGAGTCCTGCCCCAGCATCCCTTACCGAGCTGGTTCTCCACATCTTCAGCCTGGGAAAACTAACAACTTTCTCAAAAAAAAACCCAACACATACCAAACAAAAACCCCAAAACCAACCAACCAAACAAAACCAACCCAAACCCAAAATAAAAACCCCAACCAACAAAAAAGAGCCACCTCTCTCCCACCTCAAACCCCTCACCTTTAGAAAGTGGGATTGAAGAAATTACTATGCTGTAGTGAAGTGCTTTGAGATCTGTACATACTGAACAATACTATTTAACTCCTCCTAGTTAGTAGTAGATGATGCACTGTATGTAAATTATTGGTACAAAGTTGGAGAAATGCTGTGCATGTTTTGCATGGATTTATTGTTGTTATTATTATAAAAACATGCACTGCCAAATATGCTGCCAACTTCAGTCCTAATCCAGTATCCCACAATATTGAGCTGTGAATTAATATTTTTTTGTTATCTTACAGTAAAATCACCAATTATTCTTTAACAGAAAATCAGAAGCATAGACAAGGAAAGCACTGAATAATAATGAGTGTTTGCAGTGGTGAGGACAGTTTTCAGTATATGCAAACACAGAATTGTCTCCTACTCTCCTTGTTAGTAACCAAACACAGAACAATGGTCCTCTTCCCCCATTTACAGGCTCATTCTCCCTGGTGACTCAGCCTGGAAGAATAGGAGCTGCTCACTTCTTTAATGCCAGGAGGACTCCTTCCAATGCTGCAAATCCTCCTGTGCTGTGCCAGCTCCAGCAGTGCTGAGGAACAGGACATGAGCCCAGCCTCACACCTCATGTCCCCAAATGCATTAACACCCACGAAGTGGGGTCCCTTCCTGTCCTTGGCAAGTAATAAGTAATAATAAATGCATGAAATAAGCATGAACATCATATATAATACATAATACATAATATAATATTTTGTGTATAAATATATAACATTTACATGCAAATATTAAAATACAAAATATAGCATCTAATAAATACATGTATGTAATGTAAATATATAATATAACAAAGAATTTAAAAAATGCATGTATTAGACATTTCTCAACCTGGGAGTTATTATAAGGAAATCCCCAAATTCCCATTGAGGCCTTGCATTACCTGGCAGTGAGTTTTTGGTCTGTTTTAAGCATGTAGCTAGAAGAAATAACCCCATGCTGATAAGTTGTCTTTGCACAGCTACTGGGTCCCTCTCAACACATCAACACAGGCCACAAGGTAACCTGAAAATGTCTCTGTGGCAACATCCAACCTTCTAATTTTGTTACTTAGATTAAGCCCAGTAGCTGATGAGAGGCAATTCACCCTGAATTAACAGGATGAGCCTGTCTGGATGTGCACTCAGAGCTCTGCTTCCTCGCCTAGTTTGCTCAGAGTAGTGTTGCTCTAGCTTATGTGTTCCATGAAGTGGTTACTTCTTCAAGAAAGAGGAAGGATAATTTGAGGTAATTTTACACAGATTACTGAGTTTTATGTGTTTCATGAAGTGGTTACTTCTTCAAGAAAGAGGAAGGATAATTTGAGGTAATTTTACATAGATTACTGAGGAGGTATCAAAAGGCTATATTTGATATGTTTTCTGTTTTTAAAATCTTGTCTAAGCTAATTGTCCCTTGGTATGGGAGGGAGAGTGGTTGTTGAAACAATGGTAGTTTATTTACAGGTACTTGGGGTTTCACTGTAATTTCCTTGTAATGGTGAAAACATTAACCCTAATTCAGCATAATTGGAAGCAAAGGATTTCCATGGAACTGCCTTTTCAAGGCATGTGTTATAATTGGGTCTTCTAATTTAGTACCCATTTCACTATTACATCTTCCTCTGTGAGTTACAGAGAAACTTTTTATAAAATTTGGGCTTAACATCATAATAAAAAATCCATTGACCCCTCCAGTTGTTTATTAGGTCATCTCTTTGCAGTGTATTATTTCTGGATTTTCTCTTATATGGATCCTCATTAATGTTTTATTTATGTACTTCTGAAACATTTCCAGTGTGTGGACCTGAGTGATTGGGGCTGCTCTTGCCAGAAGACACCAGCAGCCAGGGGATAGCCAGACTGCAGGGCTGAGATACTGAGGGATGAGATGGCTTCCCCACAACCTGAAACCTTTCCATCACTGCTGGATGGATTTCAAGAAGACAGTACACAATTTAAGCAGGAGTTCCTGATGTGAGAATCTCTGAGTCAGGGTTTAAAGTTATGTCAAAGCCACAGCTCCTAATGATCAGCCTTTGAGCAATAATTTCAGGGCCAGCCTTTGAGATTTTCTGTAAATTTTCTTTCATCTCCCTTAGAGCATCTGCAAAGGATGGAGAATTCCTAAGAAAACCTGTCCTTTTTCACAAAATATAAATCCTACTAAGAACTATTGTAGTAAAAGCTGTTGACAAATGCATTTCCCCCATCCCCTGCTGGTAAGTCCTTTAAGTTTGAGGCGTGAGTGACATCAGAAGAATGACAGTGTGGGGGCTGCACACTCTGGGAGACATCTGCCATGCGTCAGACACCGATGAACTGGGATTTGCAAACTACCAAGGAAAGTTGCTGCATAGGAAAAATGAGGGCAGGATTATTGGGTTTTGTCCTTGGCTGGAAAATGCAGGAGGAGTTCTGGCCCTGTGGGAGCCATTGATGCCATTGTGGCCTGGGCTGTGCACAAAGTCCTGCCCTTTTTATTTAGAGTGTTTATTTGTTTCCAAATCTCTTTCCCCACCATCCCTCATTTCTACTCTCTCTGGGGATGATTCAGGGGAGTAAAACCACACGAGTATAACACCCATCCAGCAAAAACACTTGAGGACACACTTTAAGCTTAGCAAGTGTTTTATTACTTCCTGAAGAAGAATGTTTTTACAAAGTGGTACCTGTATGTTTACTACAAATAATACATCTTATAAACAAATAATTTTAACTAAAGGGAAACCTGTAGCAACTGCCCCTGTTGCCCAGCAATCAAATGAGGCTGGCAGAAGGAAGCAAGAACTTTGGAATCAATAGAAATAACTAATTCTGACTCTGCCAATTACTTGCTTTTGATTTTCTTTCCCCTCTTGCTGTCTTTGTTCCTTCTTGACTGTCTGCTCCATTTCCTTTGTATTTTTCAGTCACACTGTTGCTTTTTTTTTACTGAAACAAACAAAACCCAGAAAATTACATTGTTTGTTTGGCCACTCTTTAGAGGGCTGAGGAACTCTGTTCACTGAAACCATCAGGGTAAATAGATAGCAGCACAGAAATAAGTGTGCTCAATGCAGGCCAGTATTTACCTTGGGTGTCTGCATATTCTTTTGATGTGAAAGGATTATTGTGCTGTCCTCGGTGCTTTGCCACAGAAGCCTTTCTCCAGCAGAAAAACTGAGAAAGCAGGTTTAATCATTAGCTGCTTTGCACCTTGGTGGCTTCAGAAGGCTGTGTGGAGATCTTGCAGATCACGGCCCTCAGGCACACCCAAAGGCTGTGCAGGCAGTCTGGAAAGGAAGAGCTGGAGGTGACCATTCCCCTTGCAAGGCTCCAGCTGTCCCAGATAAACACTCGTGCAGGAGTGAGAAGGGGGAGCTGCAGTGGGAGGGTCCCCAAGCAGATGTGCTATCCTGCTGCCCCAGGGGGCTCCCTCGCTGCCTGGAGCAGATAAAACAGAAACATGGAACTGGGCTGCCTGCAAGTGTGGGTTACACTGGGGCCTGGCAGTCACAGGGCACAGCTCCTGTAACTGGCTGTTCAAACATGGAACTGGGCTGCCTCCAGGTTTGGGTTACACTGGGGCCTGGCAGTCACAGGGCACAGCACAGCTCCTGTAACTGGCTGTTCCCTGCCATGGGAGGCTGAGCACTGGGATTTGGTTGCCCGAGATCCATACCCATACGCTGGGATCTGTGTCACCATCTCAAGCAGCACGGGCAGGCTGTGTGACACACTTCCAGCAGGTCAGAGAGGCACCAAGGAGGCCAGGAGGACTGAGAAGGTCAGGAGGACGCTGTGGTATCTGGGGCTGGGATGAATCACCTGAGCAGAGGGAAGGCTCACTCGTGCTACACGCCCTGGTAGGAAGTGCTGGGCTCTTGCTGCCCTGACTGCTGGATCAGGCCAGAGCGATCACGTAGGATGATGGCAAATGATAATGATGGCTAAATTAAATTACAGTGATCAAGCAGCTCCTCCTGTCCCTCCTGAAACACTTGCAGCCCACACAGTGCCTGCATGTTGCCATACAGAAGATCTCAGGAGCGGCCACTGGTGCACACCCAAATCCTTGTTCACCCACACAGTGTCCTAGAGGGCAATCCACTGGGATGGCTGTCTCCCATGGAGGACTGTGTCAGCCCAGCCTGTTACAACTCCTTGGGGATATGTGAACACACAAACACTATTGGCTGACTTTCTGTGTGCTCATAGGCTGTAACCAAGTCTCCAGGAAACATTTTTTCCCACTTAGGATTAGATACAAAGGTGTTGGATATAATTATCAACAATAGAGAAGCTTTGAAGACCAATTTTAAAAATAGCTCCTAATTTATTGATTTTTAACAGTTAGTGTCTGTGTTTTGATAATGCCTATAGTGATTTTATATCACTACTGTGCTATAAAATGCATGCACTGAGCTTTAACAACAGGGGCATGCTATGCTACTGCTCCTCAAATATATATTTTGCTTATTTATACATTTCATTTTTTACAAGAAGAATATCCTTCTGAAACAGAACTCCCAAGAAAAAGATAGGTCCTGGTTTATTTAACTGGCAAAGGCACAAAGTTTGTCTATTTTATGTGGCTAATAAAAAACTGAATAAGCATATTCCTAGTACTTTAGTTGGCAGTGTTCAGGATCCTAAGGTTATACACAGTTTAACTGCAGCTTTTTACACAAGAGCTTGACAAATGACAGGAAAAAAGACCTTTAGCCCCACAGTTAACTAACTAACAGATAATATACATTGTTAGTCAATAAGGGAGATGGAACACGTATTTCACAAACAGATTACTTGGAAACTTGACTTACAAGTCCTTCCTGGGACAGCCACTGTAACTGCTGGATTTAATAACTGCTTTGTCATCTTAGCAGTGATGGAAATGGGTTCCCTTCATTGGCTCTGCAGCTACTGTAGAACATCATTTAATCCACCCATGCCAATCTGAAACCTTATTTGCCCAAACATTAAGGCAGAAACACCTAGTTAGGTATAAAGCAGGTTAACACAAATAAAGCTTGGAAGAAGCAGTGCTCACAGTCACTATTTTGCTATGCAAATAGCCATTGATAATGAACTCTATAGAATTAGCTTGTAAGATCTGGATGAAGGTGTTTTCAAAACTCATGCCCCAAGTGAGGCTCCTCCATGTTTAATCACCTACATAGATGACCTGCTTTCCAAAAGCATCCACCCCTTATGTTTGCTTCTGAGCAAACTGTCACCTGCCCAGGACTGATTAAATCAAAACACCTCCGCCGTGCCTGTGAGTTTTAATTTGGAGACCCAGCCTTGAGCATCACATTTCTGGCATATTGCTATAGCCATTGGTACTGGCAGGACAGGCCACTGGGTTCCACTCTTCCTGCTGGCATTACTCAGTTTGTGTCATTAAAGAACTCGCTTAACTCATGATCTTTAATGTAAGAATAAGAGCAAAATCCTTGTTTTATGGTGGGCAAAACTAATGGTGGGGGCAGGAGTCACTTCATTAACCATTGACCTAATCTCCAAGCAATTCACACCAGGCTGTCTCTATAACCCAGGGCAGAAATGCGCACTCTAAGGATGGAATTCATCTGATCAAGTACACAGCGTTGTAGGAGGAGATAAACCATGTTGCAGACTCCACTGACAAAGCTGATTAGATCTCTGCTGACTCTAAAGGGAGACTTGTGATCACAAGATGTTTGTGTATCAGCTACCCATTCCCAAACATGAATCCCTCCCTTCTTGTCCAGTTGAGGCTGTGGTTTCATGACCAGCATCAGTGGATGCAAGTACATGGTCACACACTTTTCCCTGTCCCAATCACATGGTCCTGTGTGTCAGCTCTAGCAATCCTGCTGCCCTAGGTAAATAGGATTAGCTTGCTGGACTGATGAAAAGCAATGAAGATGAAAAGGAATTTGGTTTTTGGTTGCACTGGCAGGCAAAGCTGATGGCCCTTATGGCATCACATACCCTAACTGCTAGATCTGAGGCCTGGTTGGGAGCAGGAATGTAGTTTCTGAAAGGGACTTGCAATGGCCCCTTTTGGCACCACCTTTTAGTTAAACCAGCTTAAGTTGAGAACAAAATGGCTTCTGTAGAAGACAGTCTGGAAAATTAATAGATGCAGTTATAGAACATAAACTTAACATGTCTCTGTTTACTGCCCTGGGATATGATTTGACAAACATCAAATATAATTGATCCTTAAAAAGAGGCCTTCATGTCTCCATCCTTATGTGAAGGGCATGTAGTGTCTGGGAAAAGCAGCAGTGTCCAGCAGGTTTCAGAGTTGGGATTGCAGCACATTCCAATTCAAAGCATCAGTATTTATTGTGTAATAAAGGCAAATTCACCCACCTAAATCTGACCCAGTAAATATCTAATCCATCAATGGTAAAATGATGAGTATGCTATAGTTCAGCCACTTGAATGGCTTTCCAGCCTTTGTGTCAGGACAGAGGGCTGCAGCTCTTGCCTGGTGTGTGCTGTGGCAGCAGGAGCAGAGTGTGGCTAGGTGAGCTGGCTGGGAGCACCAGCAGCACTTGGGCTGCCCTCCAGGTGAGACCTGGTGGCGCCAGGTCAGAGCAGGAGCCTGCCAGCGGTGCTGCCCAGGGCCCCGAGCCCGAGCATGCCCTGCACATCCTGCGCCACCAGGCTCTGTGCCACGCTGCAGGCACTGCACAAATGAGAGGATGTGCTGTATCCTGTGCTCATGGCTGTTCCAGGAAGCAGCCTGTAAACTCTGCATGTACACAGCCAGGGGGATGGCTTCCTTTCCAATCTGCCTGGGGATCTTCCTCTTCTGGAACCATGCTCTTACACAGCCTAGCTCAGTCGCTGGGACTGAGGTCTTTGCACAGTGTGCCCTTGATGCCACTGAGCTCCCAGGAGACAGAGAGATAAACCAGCACAGCTCCATTCCTCAGGGCAAAATGTGCCACCAAAGGGCATTGCTTCTTTGCAGCACTACATGGAGGTGCTCTGCAGCCTCCCACAACTCAGAGCTGCACTTGTTGAACTAGTTTTGAACTGCCTTTTCCAATGCCAGTACATGCATGTTTATGAGTTCCTACAGTATTAACTGTTCCTGCAGGGACTTACCTCAAAGGACCTGAGTGATCTTCTTCCAACAAGAGACCATCCAGAGATCCTTCACCAATGAAATCCAGCATGCTACTGTGAAAAAGGAAATTCCTGCCCCCTATTAAGCAGCTCAGGCCCCAGAAAGTACTGTGAGTTCTGAGAGGACCTGATACTGTAAATAGGTGTATCAGGCACCACTGTGATTAGCACACATCTCTCTCAGAGCCTGTCCTCAGCAATTACCCGTTGATTCCTTGACACTCATTATCATGGCTCCAACAGAATTGGCTTGTTCTCATGTTCTTCCTAAAGATAATAAAAGGCAGAGCTTAGCAGTATGATTTATTAAAAATGCCATAAGAAGGATAGTAATTTATTTCAGTAATAATTAAAAATGTTATGAACCAATCAGATGCAAAGACGTATTTTCATTCCAGAATTCCATATTTACAGAATTTTCCGATCCCTCTTGAGTCATTGTTACTCTTTCCACCAGAGAGCCACACTGTGTGCAAAAGTGAGTAACACCACAAGTTCTCCTGCCTTTTTTCCTTTAATGATTAATATGGTGGTGATTTTTCTACTTGGATCCACTCAAGCACTGGCTAAATAAGGCATTAGCTCTAACTAATGCCTTATCAGTATTAATTTCACAGCTGATTTGAGCAACTATTTTGCCTGCCTACTTGTGGATTTTAGGAAAATACTATTTGTATCATAAGCAGAAAAATTGGTAATCAAAGCAGCCAGGGAATGCTCTTTAGTCCACCAAAAAAGGCATGCCTGTTCATTAGAAATAATTACAGATTGGCCATACAGTTAATTGTGCCCAAAGTTCTGGAGCATTTACAGGAAACTGAATGCCATTGAATCAAGTGAGCAGCTTGAAAGTAAAAATGCAAAATAAAGGAAAGATCAAAACTGGACATAAGAGAGGCATATTTTAAAAATGAGCTGTTTCTTCATCAGGAAGAAAATGTTTCAGAAGGGAAAAAAAGGGTTTTTAATCTGCTTTGCAAGGTTCAGAAGAAGTATAGTGGATGACACACTGATCACCTCAACTTGCCTGGAGTTCTGCCACCAACTTCCAAAGAGCCCAGATTTCACAGACACAGTAATCAGGCAGAAGAAGAAGAAGTAGAAATCACTTTGTAGAGCAAGGTATCCTTCATTTCCTATCTCAGTGCCAATTACAGCTATAGCCTTTCTTCACAGGTCACAAACAAAAGCATGTAAGCACACGCTTAACGCTTAACTTGCCTCTGTTCAAAGAAGGCCTTTTAATTAACTGCAAACACATGTCTAAGTCCTTTCCTTGATAAAGCTGCTTTCCTGAATCAGGCATAACAGTGAATCCAACCTGCAGCTACATGAACAGAAACACTCACTTTCCATTTGTGTTGTTTTTTGTTACAAGGAACAACCTTTTTTATGCAGGTCTCTGGACAGTGAGTGCTTCTGTTGGCTTTGGTGATGCCGACTGCATCTAATTTGAAGAAACCTTGTAAGGACAGCTACCAGAGAGAGAGACACTCACTGCCTGTGAGAAACACAGCCTAAAATGAAAGCTGACAGCCTTGAAGTGGAACAGACAGATGGAGACATGTTTGCCACAGTCCCACAAAGCCCTCATTAAAAGCCGGCAGGTCTGATGACTGCACAGAAAGGGGAAGAGTTAGGTGTTAAAAGGAGGCAGTGTGCTCTGTAATATGTGCCTGCATCCATGGTTTCTAGGCAGGGTTTCACCTTTTCCAAGTGGAAAGGCACAGAGTGATGCAGAGCCCTCCGTGGTGGAGACCTCTCCACTTGCAACCCTGCGCAGAAATTCAAAGGGAAAAAGCAGTGGCTTTATTTGCTCAGCAAACACGCTGAGTAACAGCAGAACTGCCAGCCAAAGTCCTGCTCCTCACACAGGGCTCAGCCAGCTCGGGAGAGCCCAGCAGGACTCGTACAAAACGTTTTGCTGCAGGACAGGTGACAAGCAGCAGCTCTCTGTTCAGACTTGTCACCTGGCTCTGGGGGGGAGAAGCTGTGTGCCAGACATCCACGGCTAGAGCTTTTATGGTAAGTAAACAGATTTTAGATGGGTCCTTCCACATCTGTGGACCGGAAAGTGAGCTGAGAAAGAATTCTTTGAGTCATGAACAATGCCTGGAAGCCTAAAAAAAAAACCAAAACAACAAAAAATCCAGAGTCCTCCCTACTCTGAAGACAAAGTATTCTCCCTAAAAGCATAAGCAGGAACATTGTGTCTCCTGTGAAACACCATTTATGGTCTCATTAGGTACCTGTATCAGTCACTTTCCCATTAATCTTAAAATTGATGATGCTGCCAGATGGAGAGCCCTAAGTTTAGGAACTATCCTTGTTTCTCTTGGCTGCTGGTGCATGGTAATACAATAGAAAAGCCTGGAAACTGCAGCATACAGCCCTCTGGTTTACAAGAAAGAGTGTGGGGAAGAGGTAGCAGTGTGAACTCCTGTGTGGTCCAGCTGCCAGTCCATGCCTGGCACGTCCAGCAAGGGGACTGGGCTGCCACAGGGGATCATTCATCAAAGTCCCTGTGTTTGAAGCCCACAGAGACAGCAGTGGCTGGGTCAAAACTGTACGCCCAGCCCTATTCATCAGGGAGCAGTGGAAGGCCTCAGGAACCATTTTTCTTCCCTGCCTGGGAAGAAACCACGCCCTCCCATTCTCCTGGGGTATATTGTCCATGTCTTGTGGCTTTTGGCCCCAAGTAGAATTAAGCATTCAGTGTGGTAAAACAGGACAAAAAGCTATCCCTGGACATGGCCAAGGATCAACAGGATGCCATCCTCTAAGGGGAAGGCTGCAGTACACTGACCAGTGGTGTGGAGCAGATCAGGAGGTCTCATGGTGGAGAGATGTTGAAAGGATCACAACTGGATCTGGACATCATTTGCATACTAACAAAGGAGTCCAAAAAGCCCTAACTCCCCTCCTTAAATCAGTCAAAGCTCTTGACAAGTTTTTAATGAAATTTTATTCATCAGGGTTCTACTGATATTGATATCTTGTTTATTTCTCTCAGGAGGGGACTGAGTACTTTTAATCAAGAAAATTATGACACCCCAGTGGCAACCAACTAAAACCCAGTTTCACAAATTCCTGGAGCTGAGCCAATGAGAGACACCAAACTTGCTGTCCTCCCTTCCTTCCTACCTAAATTCCATTGGATTAATAGCAATCCCTGTAAAATGATGACCCACTTCACCTGCAGGAATTAAAAGAGGTTTGAGCTGTACCAGTTTCTTTGACCCATATATCCTAAATTTGGGCAATTCTTCCTTGTTAACTAATGGCCTTGTGTGGGAGTGAGGACGACACAACACGGGCATGTTGCGTTTCCATGTAATCACCGTTCAGCTTCCCGGTTATTTACTCCTCAGCGAGTGACGTTAGGGCATACGGGAAGCCAGGTGGCTGAGGAGAATGTCACAGCAATCTAATTGCTGACTCTCTTTACAATGGCCATTAAAGAGTTCTGGGCGCACTGCTACCGCTACATCCAGCGTGTAGCATACCTGGATTCTGACACAAGAAGCAGAAAACAGGGTTCAGGGTCACAGGTCAGCACAGCAGTGCCCAAGCCAGCTGTGCCATGTGAGGAAGGTTGCACGAAGGTGAGGGAATGGCATACATGGATAACAGTGTGGTATCCAGGCGCGGACTCATGGGGATGCTGCCGAGCACAGGGGAATCACTGCTCTCAGTAATTCTCATTGATAATGCTTTCCTTGTGGACATGTGAGCACCTTCTGTCATTTTACTGCCCAAACAAAGCCAGGAACTTTTGCTTGGACCCTAAATCACAATCCCTTTGAAATCTCCAAGTATAGGAAGGACATTTTGCATTCTGGCTGGCAAAATGCCCTTCCCTCTCAGGGCACCAGCTCTCCTCCTGCCCCTCTGGGCCCACACACAGCTACACCCACAGCTGCACAGCCAGGCTGCTCTCTCCCCTCACGTTCTGCTCATGGAATATTCTTTCACCCTCTTTCTCTTGCTGCCATGTTAGTTGGTTCCCTAGAACACGGTGGGCAAAGTAAGAGGTCTGCTCTGCCTTTTCGTAACTTTGTGATTTTTTTTTTTTTTAATTTTGTGGTTATGCTTCTGTGATTTTTCTGGATGTCTCCAAATACTTGCTTTCCCTTTCCTGACTACAAGCCTAACAAACAGTGTTAGCATTTACCTTTTAGCATTTACATATTTTTCCCTACATTATTACAGGAAAATCATTATAAAATTTATTAATTAGTATTTAACGTTTTAGCAATTATTATATATTTCTTTTATTAATATGTTATTATTTTATACAGCCTTTCAAAACTTCAAGCAAAACTTCTCTTCCAATTGTTTTAGCGGCCCATCAGTTATTAGTGATCGCGTCCGCACTTATCTTCCTGCCCTCAGCGGCACGAAAAGAAATAAACAGAGCCGACTCCCCGCAAAAAGTCACCGAAAACCGCAAATCCCACCCGCAATCCCGGCTCCGGACGCGTGACGTCACAGCGCCCCTCACGCCGGGCCCCGCCCCCGCGGCCCGCAGGGGGAGCCCCGCCCCCAGGCGCGCGCCGGGCAGGGGCCGTGTGAAGCGCACCTTTTGCACGAGTCCCGCTCGCCGCGGGCGGGGCCTGCGGGGGCGGGGCGGGAGGGCAAAGCCGGCGGCGTCAGCCAATGGGGATCCGTAGTTCCCCAACGCGTCACGCGTGGCCCCGCCCACTCCCCGTTTCGGGCGCGGGCGGGCGGAACGGGGAGGCCGCGGCTCGCTGGGCGTTACCGGGCGGGGGCGGGGCCCCGCTGTCGCGAGGGCGCGCGGGCCAATGGCAAGCGGTGCCGGGCGCGGGGGCGGGAGGGCACGGCCGGGCGGGCGGGGCGCGTCGGCCAATGGGGCGCGGGCGGGGGCGTGGCCGAGGCGGCGCTCGGGTTCCGTGTGAAAAGAGTGAGGGGGCTCGGGTGCAAAGTTTGCTCGCCCGGCGCCTGCGGAGGGAGCGGCGGCGGCGGCGGCGCGGGGGGAGCGGAGCGGAGCGGCCGCCCGAGCGCTCGGGGCTCCGACCGCCCGCCACGCTCCTCGCGCCTCCGCCGGGGTAGCCGCGATGTGCGGGGGGATGGCGGCGCACGGTCCGGGCGGGCCGCGGTGCTGGCAGAACCGGCGGGCGCGGCTGCTGTGCATGCTGGCGCTCACCTTCCTGTTCTTCGTGGTGGAGGTGGCGGTGAGCCGCGTCACCTCGTCGTTGGCCATGCTCTCCGACTCCTTCCACATGCTCTCCGACGTGATGGCCTTGGTCGTGGCGCTGGTGGCCGTGCGCTTCGCCCAGCGCACCCGCGCCACCAAGAAGAACACGTTCGGGTGGGTGCGGGCCGAGGTGATGGGCGCCCTCGTCAACGCCGTGTTCCTCACCGCCCTCTGCTTCACCATCCTGCTGGAGGCCATCGAGCGCTTCACGGAGCCCCACGAGATCCAGCAGCCGCTGGTGGTCATCGCCGTGGGGGTGGCGGGGCTCATCATCAACCTGCTGGGGCTCTGCCTCTTCAACCACCACGGCGTCGGGGGCCACGGGCACGCCCACGGCCACGGGCACTCGCACGGCGGCCGGCAGCAGCACCCCCGCGGCGGCCCCAAGCCCGAGCAGCCGCCCGGCGACGGCGAGGCTGCGCTCAACCGCGACGAGACCAGCACCTTGGTGGAGAACTCCAGCAGCTCCAACGGAGTCAGCCAGGAGAAGCTGGGTAAGCCCCGCGGGCAAGCGCCGCTGCCCCATCCTCGCGTAGGAAAGAGGGAGAGGGCCTTTCCCCGAGTGGGGCGGTGGCCGTCCTGGTCCCACCTGGTGCGGGCTCTGTCAGGGCTCTGTGGGGACCCTCTGTCCCCACTCCTGGGAAAGAGGCGAGAAACTTTCTCGGCAGCTCTTGGGGCACATGGCTGTTGCACCTCTTCCTCGCGCCTTTCCTTCGGATGCCCTAAGCTGCATGTTTGTCTTGCAGACTGGTCAGAGTGTAGAAGAGTTTTAGGATAAAGCAGTTTGCCCTGGGAAAAAAGTTGGTTCTGCAAGGGAAGGCACATGACAAGCGTTCCTTGCCTAGCGACACGAGCTGTCACAAGACGCTCTCCTAATGCCATCCCAACTGGCTGCGCATCAAATGGAGCGCGGCTCAGTGCCTCGGTCCCAGCAGCTGGATTGCTCCATTGGGTCGGTTATCAGCTACCTGGAAGCAACTCTCCATTAAACCAAAGATACCGACATGTATTCCACTGCAGTAACGTTGTGCTTCTTCATAGCATCAGTATTTATAGGAAGAAGTCTTGGAGATTGCCAGTCAGAACTGTGGAAGCCGGAATGTGGAGCATGCTGGTGTCAGGACACACGTGTGGTGTTCTGGAATAATTTTTGTTTAGCTTTCTAAAGCCTGCACCTTCCCACTGACCTGCATACAGGCATACGTTTAAAATCTTCCCTTCCCAACTGTGGTTAAACAGTTTCATGGGTAGGAATTTCTAGGGTTATTTTTCAGTGGATCCACAAGCCTGGATAGCTGATAATGAAGCTGTTTGGTCGAAGCCAAGTATTGCATGCTAGCGGAGTGAAAGGTGTGTGTGATTGCCACCTCTCTGTTCCTAGGGCATCCTTGTCACCAGAAGGAATGGACTTCAGGCTTTGGAACCAGTTTCTCTCCTCCTGCTTCAGGGTGACATCAGCAGACCGTTTTTTTAGCTTAAAGGGAGCTTTAATTGATCGGAGTGAACTTTGCTACAGTTTCAGGTTTTCTGTGATCACAGGTTCCAATACACATTTGAGAAACTTAGTTTCTGTTTCTCTGACTCCATGTTGGTCTTGGAAAGACAGGTTTTTCAAGAGGATAGGAAAGTTCCTCTGAAAACACTACACCATCTTCTTGACCATGTAATAAGCTCTTAATGTTGGTTTAGTTCCAGCAAGGTATCCTAATAATTAGTTTCAGACAATGTAAAATTCCCTTTACCCTTAGTCTCATACATATCTTGGCTTGGGAATGATTCTTTAATGGTGAAAAGTTGTGCTTTTAGCCAAGTTTTGGACTAGTTAGAGAAAAAAGTTATAGCATGGATTAAAATGCATATTGTTGTGAGCTAACTTGTCTGGAATGTCTCATGGATGTGCTTCTGGCAATAACAAATAATTTGTTGTGGGTGTTTAGGTGGTAATAGGTCATAATTTTGGTCACAGTGAAACTTTGAAATAAGTTTGTATTTCCTTCAGTGCCCTGTCATGATTATGTAATGGATGGAGCTACTCATAGTTTGCCTATGAAAAGTTGCACGTAGAGGTGATTGGAGGCTTAGGAGAAGATAAAAGGTGTAGAGATGATGACAGAGGTGGTCCTGTGCCTTCACTGGAAATCACAGAGTGGGGTAGTCCTGATTTCCTAAGGTGGAAGTGAAAAATAGGCATAGCCTTAGGGTCTAGTCCTGCACAGATATTTCTATGGATGCACTTTATGCAAAATAATCTTGTTTTTGTTCCATTTCAATGAACATATTTCAAATGGACGTGTTTTAACCATTTGTCATTAAAAAAAGGTTCCAAGTTAGTTCAAGAGCTTTCTGCAACTATGTGTCCTGTTACCCACTCATATAGATAGCTGTACTTTTTAGATTTCCATTCTTCCAAGTACTTGGTACAAAGTAGAGTGTTCCTCTTTCCTTGCTCTCATTGTGGACCTTGAGGTCTGAACTCTGTAACCTGAGATATTTCCCTCTAATGTATTTACTTCTCTGGAAAGTTACAGGTCCCATGTTCCATAACTCCTAGGGGTAATGTGGAAAATGTAGCTGGAGCTTCAGGGTAGAAACGTACTGGGTGAGGTAGAGAGCTGGGGCTTGGAACTGAGCCTTGGTGGGAGCCCACTCCCTCTTCAGAGAAGGAAGGACTTGAGTGCACTCTGCAACTGCAGAATGGCAGCCACAAGGACAGAACAGCAGAAGCTGCACGTCTTGTTAATGTTTACAAAGCTCTGAACTCAATAACCTCAGAGGCAGTAAGAGCTCCTTGTTTCAGTTTGTCAGGCCAGGGACCAGTGCCTGTTGCTTTTCTTTACCACTGGAAGTAGCCAAAGAAGAACTTCTGAAGAAAAGCAGGAGGTTAATCATGTACAGTTCCCTCCAATTTGAACATTGGAAGATTGCTTTCTTTCTGAAAGGATTCTTCTTTGTAGTGATGTGTATGTTTATTCCCATGTAGCTGGTTAGCTGTGTGTTGGAGTGATAAATACTGCAGACAGTTGTGGCAAAGGAGGGCACTGAAATGTTAATTTATGTACAGTCCATGGCATATGACTTTGGACATCAGAAGCTGTATGTTACTCAACAGCTATATGTCACTTGCATAAAAATATAATTTTTCTATTTATTTATTTATTCTGAAATATAAATAACAGTAATTCATATCCTCAGAGTTTCAGTGATAATTTACGCTGTCCTAGAGTAAATTCTGCTGGTAAATTCTGTGTTTTAGACCTAAAATTTCAGCTGATTGTATCTCATAGTCCTGCTAACTCCATGCACCATCTTGGAAGATCTTCCTTTTCCTTGAATTCAGAAGCCTCTTGAAAAGGCATTGGTAAACCTGAAAAGAAGCTACTACACAGCTGTATCACACAGCTTTTGAGCTTCTAGCTTCAGATTTTAATATGAAATAGCAATCCTATGGGTAAAGATGGATTTTAGCAATGTGATCAGTCTATTGGTGTTTCAAAAGAAGGAACAAATGTACCTAACTAAGCTACTTAAACCAGCTTTTTCTCATATGCTCTGTAACTCTGCATTTTGTTTAGGAAACAAGCAGTGAATAGGCAAATGGTTATATGGCTGGAAAGGTGAAAGTAGTTTTTCAGTACAGTAATTAAAATGTGGTCATCTTTATTCTGTGCCACTCTACGTCTTTAATCTCCATGTAGAAACAGTTGCCTTCTAGGTTATTTAGATCACTTATTGGGAAAACTGAGTTTTCCTCAGCCAAAGATGTTGCTAAGTGTGTGGGTTGAGCTGCTTTTCGGCTTCATACTAAGTGTGCCATGCTTACTGCTGGATATGATTTTATAAGGAATTACAGTACCATGTTGTATTATAGCTCGTGACTAACTGTTTTATTGTTTTCTTGTCAGGTGATATGAAGGATGACCTGAGTGACGTACAAGTGAATGGGAATGCTGGCCATTATCCTCTGGATGAAGAGGAAGTTGAAGAAGACTCTAGTGCACAACTTAACATGCGTGGAGTTTTTCTGCATGTTTTTGGAGATGCCTTAGGTTCAGTAATTGTGGTAGTGAATGCCTTGCTCTTCTATGGCTTGTGGAATCCATGCCCTGAAGATGGGCCTTGCTATAATCCATGTGTCAATGATCATTGCATGGAAAATGTTACTTTATTCCGAGCACTTGGCAGCACTAACAAGTCAGAGCAAGATGGCATTACGGTGGCTGGTCCTTGCTGGTTGCTATATTTAGATCCTGTCCTCTGTTTGATTATGGTCTGTATACTCCTTTACACAACTTACCCATTGCTTAGGGAGTCAGCCCTCATCCTTCTACAGACCGTTCCCAAACAAATAGACGTCCATTCTTTGAACTCAAAGCTACGCACCCTCGAAGGAGTGGAAGCGATCCACGAATTACACATTTGGCAGCTAGCAGGCAGCAGGATCATCGGCACCGCTCACATCAAGTGTCCCGACCCTTCCACGTACATGATGGTGGCCAAGCGCATCAAAGAGATCTTTCACGACGAAGGCATTCACGCAACGACCATTCAGCCCGAGTTTGCCAGCGTTGGCTCTGAGTCAGGGAGAGGGAAATGCGAGTTTCCTTGCAGGACTCAGTGTGCTTTGAAGCAGTGTTGTGGAGCAGGAGAAGCTAGTACTGCAAAGAAGACAGAAAAGTCGTCATCGCTTAGTATTTCTTGTTCAGAAGTTGTCATTGAATTTCCGAAAACGAGGAGGACTAAGTCGGAGAGCATCCCTTCAGTGAAGCTGGAGGCGAACGCCGATCAAAATGAGCAGTTTGAGTCATCTTTGTAACTCCCTGAAGGGTGCTACCTGAGCTGTGGAGACTTTGTCAACAGCTGTGTTGCAAGAGGAAGAGACAGACGTTCGAGATGCAATTTTGCCAAATAGTGTAATTGCTGAAGTCCTTGTTCTTGTCATATTGCTAAATATAGAATGCTTGTTTAAAAGAATATAATGTCACTGTCATGATACAATGCGTTTGTGTTGACTTTGTTTGACTGGGACAGACAGAAAGTGCATCCATGCTGTAACACTTCAGAAAACCAGTTTCAACATTTCAGCAGAGACACTTTTTGCTGTGCTTCAAATTAAGATACTTTTTTCCAGTGAAAAGGTATTTGAGGGATAAGCATGTAGGAACTCAATTTGTGTTACAGATTTCTTGGACCTACTTTTTCCTTTAATATTTGATTTGTAGATACCTTAATATATTGTTTATTTAGAAGCCCTAAGAAAACCAAAGTTCATAGAACATTTTTAAAGATATAACTACTAAAAACTGGAAACCACTTTGCAGTTTCACATATTTTTCTTAAAGCTATGTAATAATAATAAAAATTGTGAAGGCTTTTCTAGTGAATTTATCGCACAGCATATTTTACAGACAACATCATGTGATTGTCAGAAATTGTCCCCTCTTCTTCTGGTAAGGTAGCTAGGTAATTGAAAACAACAGAAGTGAAAGGGTTTCTTCTGTCAGAATGGCAGTTCAAGCTACTGTATACTGCTCTGTGATCCAGACATGAGACTAGTTGATAAAGTAACACAGCCTTCTCTGTTTTATGGATTTTCTGCTGTTTTCTCTTACTTTCAAGTTGTGTCTGGTCATGAAAGTCTTTGAGGTTTAAGGAACCCTTGACTCAACAGTGCTATGAATAAATACTCAGCTGATGCCAAGTTTACTAAGATAAAATAATAAGTTCTGTCAGTAAGTGCTCTGTTGGGGAAGGTCTGCCAAGCACTGACAGTGTAGCTCCAGCTTTCAAGCACAGACAGCAGCTCCCCAAAAATAATGGTGCATTTTGCTTCTAGCTGAGTGTGTCTGTAAACACTTGCAGTGACTTCAGTCCTGGTCCTCCACCATGTCCTCAGGAGCCCTCCACTGACTTTTGAGGAAGTGGTGCAGGGATCACTGTATTTCACACTTCGAGATGCTTATGGATCACATTTCACTTACTCAGTATCTGCATCTATGGTTTAAAATCTTGACTCAGTTAATTGACAACTGTCTCTAAAGAAGCTGTTACAGTGTGCTGCCAACTTACACCTTAGGAAAGGAGAAACTTGCTCTGTGGACTCCGTGAATTTGGCAGAGATGAGGTGAGAGTTGAAAGACAAAACATACAAGAAATCTATTCTAAAACCCTGGCCCTTTTGATCCACTCTCATGTCATGTATGGGAGCTAATGTCTTGTGATTAACAGATTGCTCCTGTGTGCAAAACTGGAAAACAACTCAGATCTTCCATTCTTTGCTTTATGACTCTGGACACGATAAACACTTTGCCTCAGTTTCCCTGTCTTCAAATGGGGATAATACCTACCTCACAGGGGTGTTGTGAGGCTTACCTATTGTGTGAAGAGCTCTAAGATCTGTTACTGGAAGGCACTGGAAAGAGGATAAGATATTAGATTACCTGGCCTTTACTACTTCTACAAATGCATTGCAATACCTAGGCACAACCAGAGGGAACTGAGGATAGTTTTGGCCTTATGAAATTCTTTGATGCTGTGGTTTTCAGGTTTTTAACAGTATTTAAATATAGATTTTTTTAAAAAAGAATGTTTTGTTAGTGAAGAGAATGTAGCTTTGCCTCCAGATACAGAACACCTCCCTAGTTTGCATTTCTAATTTGTGTCTTGCATCATAATTGCTCCTAAATAGTACAAAGAATAGTCCTGCTGCTCATCGGACCTGGATTGGCCAAGTCAGTCAGTGGTCTCACCCAAGCTCTCAGCAGAGCATTGCAGTCAACTCTCGATTATCCAGGGGTGGGTTACAGTGTTGTGCATTACCTGTGCAGTGAGCAGGGCCAGCACCAGCCCCGTGTGCCAAAGCACAGGGAAGCTGGAGGTGCTGCCTCTGCTGCCAGGGAGCCCCATCACAGGCTGCATTGCTGGGGTGCAGCACAGCACTGCCCAGGGTTCTGCCTCTTGGCTGCTCAGATGCATCTGCAGGAAGCTGTGGATGGGTGGGCTTGGCTTTGTCCTGGCTTGGGATGTTGGTGCCTCGGAGCCACCAGCATTGCTCACCTTTCTCTGTGTTTATGCTTGTTGTATAGTCTCATAAACTAACTTAAATGTGTTAATATAGTATTTATATATGTTTTTGTTTTTTCTGAATTATCTTGACTCTTTTTTCTGTTACCTGTATATGATCTAGAGTTGACTGTTAAAGGAGATCTTGTATGAGACTACATTTGCTGAGTATGCTACCACTGCTACTATACTACAGAGTATTAACCTAGTAAATTTTGAAATGAACAAAGTACTATTTTTTTAAATGTGTATCCTTGCTTTCTATGGTAAACTTTCACTAATTATTTTCATCACTAGCTTAAAATTTGTCTCAGTCGTTAGTATGAATTCTTGAGGTTCTGCCATATATCACTAACACACCATAGAACTACTGTTCTTTAGTTTATTTTTAAAAGTACCAACAAATCTAACCATGGTAGCACTGAGAAGTCTGATTAACCTCTTTCCTGTTGCTCTTATAAAAAGAGGGCAACTGGTAAGTCATAACAGTTATCATCATTGGTTAATAGTCTCAGTAAATGCATCTGAATAGAGGGAGTTGTAGTCACTAACTCCATTTTAAACTATTTAATCTTTTTTTTTTTTTTTGTGCCAGAAGTCATATTTTTCTATTTCTGTGTCCATTGCAGGCAATGGCTAACTAAAAAGACAGAAAGCTCTCCCCCTGGTTATTTTAAGTATCAGGAAAGGATGCAGAGGTGACAGTGATGATGGTGATGATGATGGGGGCAGGGGGGGAGTTGTGTGGCCTCTGTCATGTGCCTGTTGCACATGCAGCACCGGCTGGTGTTACCAGGGCCCTTTAGTCTCCTTAGCCCTTGATGATAAACTCCCTGAAAGTAGAGTGAGGTCAGCATGGTGGCTGTGCAGCAGCAGGAACACAATTTCTCCGTTCTGGCTGTAGGAGACCTGACTGTAGCCCACTACCTTGTGAAATAGCTCGATTTTTTTTTAACTTGCTCTGTCTGGGGTTATACAGACTTGATTTGTTCTGAAGACCACAGTTTAAGAATACTGAGAGCATTCAAAAGCACTGCACAGTCTCTCTTTATTTTATTTTTTTTCCACAAAGCATGAAACTAGTGAATCTCATGTAAGTGAACACTGCAGTGGTGGGGAGCTAATTGTATTGTGTATCACATTCCTGAATTTTTAAAATAAAAGCAATTATGGAACACTGATTTTAAGGAAAAATAAGTTTGTATTTCAGTGTCTAGATTGTTTAGACTTCTGATTAAATGTGTCAGAGATACACCAAACATCACCAGATGAAATATTTTACTCCATGCCTCATCCAGGAACATGCTATTTTAGAATCACTTCCTAGATTATATCTGCACCTAAGGTGAGATGCAGAACGAATTCAGACACTAAGTGGGCTAGCCACAGTACCATCAGTCTTCCTTTTTAGCAGAGTAAATTGTTTCTGTGCAACCCCTAGTAATTGTAGCTCATTTACTTTCAACAGCCGGCGTGGGCTTTGTTAATGTCTGCAGTTGCCACATCGCAGTGTGCGGTACGGACGTACACGGAGTTATGTAAGAGAACCAGCCCCAGCTTGTGGCTCCCCAAAAGTCATGGCAAGGGCTCACTCCTGAAAATTTCTCTATTCTTAAATAGTTTCGTCAGCCTGACGAGTGCTTACTTGCACACCAGGTATTACTTATGGGAGGGAGTCCAAAGCCTCTGCCAGTGTAGCCTAGCTTTAAAGAAAAAAGTACCTAGATTTTATGGATGTATTAAAATCAGGACTGCTATGGTGTTTCTAAATTTGCTGTAGAAATACTGTCAGTTTGGTGTAATTCCAGAATTTATTCCTTTTCCCCATTCTCTAAAAAGAAAGGGAAAAAAGCCCACTGAGTGTCCTAAGACTTGTTAGCAAGTTTAGCTAAATGGACACTGTTAGCTTCTGAAATCAGGCCATCTGAATTTATTAAACACTGCCTGGTGGAGTTTGGGGAGGAGGGATAAAGATTCCTGCCATTCCCCTTCCCCTGCCCCCTGCTTTGACTGCACTTTCTAATCTCTTCAGCTATGGAGAGACTGGGAGGGATGGAGGGGGTGAATTTTGTAACTAGATGTTCCAAGTTCCACGTGGAGGGAATGGGAAATACTGCTAACTATATTTAAAAGCATATAAATATGCTCTGACTATTTTAGCTCCATAGCATAGCATCAGTTACACCCTTTTTAGGTATGCATTTAAGTGGTTCAGGTCCACAGTATCTTTGGCTTTTCCTTTCTCTGCTAGGCAGAAAGAGGTGGATGCTCCATTTGCCTGAGCTAAAGCCAGAGTTGACAATTTTCCAAATCAAATGTAGCTTTGCTGATGACAGAAGGTCTGATTATTCCTTGTGACCTTTGCTTTGTGTGGTTAGCTGCCTGTGAGGTACAGCACCATGTTTTAGCAGGCTCACATTTATATTTTTTGCACTCACTGTGTTGTCTAACTAGTTGAAAAGCAAAACCACAAAGCTGAAAAATATCTTTCATCTGTATGTCTCCAAAAAGCACATGGGATTAATTTGGCTTCTTTCTTTTTTTTTTTTCATGTCCTGGATCCTGTTTCTGAACAATGTTAAAATATAATTGGCATAGCTTGTTCATTAATGATATTTCTTTTGGCCTTCTTTTAAAATAAAGAATATTGGTTTTTTTTCTTTTTTTTTTTTTTTTTTCCTTTTTTTTGTTTTTGTTTTTAAGTATTAAAGTGCTGAGAAAATAAATGGAGCTCTTGACTATCAAATACATTTTAGTTGGGATTTCTTTCTCAGATCAGCTCCCAGGAAGGAATCTAACTAGTAGAAATATACATTCACTATCTCCCAGAACATCAAAAAGAGATGAAAAGAGCACAAATAGAGGAGGTGGAGGTTAGTAAATAGGTTGTAAAGTCCTGGCCTCCAACTGTCTGGGTTCCAGGTGCAATTAAAAGAATAGTTGCTCAGTTCTAGTATGGTAAAGAGTTAATTATGCAAAAGGCATTTTTTTATCTCAAATGAAAACAGCTTTTGAAAATAATAAAAAAGTCATCTTGACCTGTTAATTGGCCATGGTTAAATATCTGCCATAAGGGTCAATAAGGTAGGCTTCCTAACAGGACTCTATACTGTTCTTTCAATGTGTTTGGAAGAAATCTGCTTTAGAGCAGATGCTTTGGTGCTTTTCAGTTTCATTTGTTTCAACTCAGAAAAACTGCAGTTTGCATAGTTTTTTGGGAGAAAAGGACTGGCTGCAGATGCCAGCACTAGTACTGAGGAGGGCAGGATGGTGACCAATACCTGCTTTGAGCTGTTAATAAGCTTGCAGTGATGAGTTCATTTTGGAGCCCTTCAGCAGCATCATTTTTCTGCTTCAAGAGGGAAAAGTGATTCCACATTATTAGTTATATGTGCAGGAGGGTATGTTTGGTTGTGCTGTAAACACTGCATGTGAGCTTCAGTTTTGCCATTTCCCAAAGCTGCTTCTACCTCTCCATGAAATGATGTGATTTGAACTTATTATGAACACCCTTTATGAGACATGCCGGTGTGGGAATTTTAAATTAGCAGGAAGGGAAGCTTCAGGTCTGTAGCTTACTTTTGCCATGTCATTCATGCAGATAGTTGCCTGACTGCAGATAGTTGCTTGACCTCAGGGACCACCAGATCCAGCCCCCAGAACAACTCCTTGCTGCTTTTCCATTGGAGGAGCTAGTGCCACAGAAGAGGGGTGGGATAGGAGCGTCTGACTCCACAGCCACCTTCCCAGGCTGATCTGTGCTAGCATCCCAAACCTGGCATGAAAGCCTTGCCACTGAGACTTTGGCTAGCATTTATATATATTTGTGCTTTGCTTTATCCTTTTTTTTTTTTTTTTTTAAATTTTCTTGACAATCAACACAAGTCTTAAAGTGTTGCTGAGACCAAATGGCAATCCCCACCCCCCATCACCCAAGCTCTGTTTCTAGTCACAGCATTGGTTGGCTTCCCAGCATTTTCCTCCTGCACCAGCTCCTGCAGCTAAGAATAGCCCTGGTGATGCTGTGGAACAGGATGTGCAACCTGCTGGGCTTCCTGCATTTGTGCTCGTGTTGCTGGCCTGTGCTGAAGCCTGTCCTCATCTTCCCCTGGACTCACTGCGTGGATTTGTTAGATTTAATTTCTTGGATTAGGTTTACTGTGGGTTGGCCCACAGGTGTTCCAGTTGCCTATATTCTGTGCTGTAGGCAACTGCATTCTGCAGTATAGGCAAGGCCTCAGCCGAGGGAGATACTCACTTGCTGCCAGTCTTCTGTGCTGCACAGTGTGTCTGCTGAGTGTAAGAAGATGCTGCTGGCCTGCTGCAGACCTGGATTCAAGCTTCACTGCTTGGTTTGATGTTACTGTGTGATCCCTGTAGCTGAGGGTGCAGAGTACAGCACAGGCAGTCTGCAGGTAACTGGGTCACTGCTGCTCATCTGAGCTAGGTGCTCATACCTTAGTTCAGGAGTGAACAACACTCCCACAGATAAATGCTGCACATATTGCTATACCCTCAAGATTTTTTCATTAGGCAGCACTGACTGGAGACTCAGTCCATTGTTTTATCCTGTGCTGCCATGGGCTCTCTCCCAGTCAATTGCAGACAAGCACATTTTTCCTTGAAAAACAGATTATGTGAATTAGCAAAATTGGGATGATGATTTTCACTTGTATTTGGGCATGTGGGAAGGTTCTGACCCAGATGGATGGGGCTGATTCTGCATGCTTCCAGCTGAGCTTTAGGATGGTTTGGGCTTAAGTACTAGGTAAAATCTAGGCTCAAGTAATTCATCCTAAATATCCATACTGGCAGAGGTCTTAGGTTTCAAACTGTCATCACAGTTTGAAGTGATTTTCTCTTTATATTGCTGTTTGAAAAGAAAAAAGGAAAGAACTATGTTTAATTATCACAAGAATTATTACCCAGCCCTGGTAGGTGTGTTTCCAGTTTGCTAAAAACCTCCCTGCATGCAGTAGCAGCACAGTAGAGACACTGACAAGTTAGTCGGCAAGTTACTGCTAAAAAGGAGGTGTTTGGTACATATGCTTGAGCTTGGGAGTGGAATGACACTTGGCACCATAATGTCCCAGTTATCTTTTTCTGAAGGAGTAGGAAAACTGCAGAACTAAATATTGAGTCAAGCTGCGTGGGCAGAACTCCTGTGTCAGAGCTGTGCTGATGTCACAGCCGCAGCGTGACATCACGGGCTGCATGTGAACAGCCCAGAGCATCACCCAAGCTCTGTGTGCTACTGAAAACCTCAGTAACATTTATTGAAAACTTACATGGGGGTTTTATCCCTTTTCCCATTCCCTTAATCCTGAGAAGTTTATCCACACAGCCAAGGGGAGAGTGTGCAGCTCAACTGCCTTGTAACACTGTGTGCTGTTCTGAGAAAAGGTGCCATTGAACCAGGGTTTGGACTCTACTGCACTTGGTGTGCCCTTCCTAAAAGTATCTACAAAAACGAGGTGATGTCAAAACAATGTTTCTCTACTGAAAGCTTGGGAGATACTCAAGTCTACAACTTCTGCAGCAGCTTTCTGTGATGCTCTTATTTGCTGTCCTCTGCCCAGAGATTAATCAGAGTTACTATTACTGCATGTGTGTGCAATAATTAATGTGGCATGGAAAAACAGTAGGGCAGACACTGGCGTTCTTTAGATTTATTCTTTAATAATAGAAATTGTGATCTATGAGATTTTTGCCAAAACTTCTTTCATCTTTGATAGTATCAAAAAGGCAGGTCACTTCTCCCATAGTGGTCTTTCTGGTTAGTAGGAAGCAAATGAAATTATGGCACCAATGGAGTGTGTGTGGGTTTTGATTTTGGAGTGGTTATATTTTCCCCCTCCTGCAGCTGCTTTAATGAGGGTAATGACTTTATTTGGTTTTCCTCTATAGCTCTGCAGTGCTTAACAGCTTGTTACCGAGGGACCTACACTTGGAGTGCATGGAAATCCAAGTTAGTGAAAGACATGGAAAAACATGTTCAAACAGATCACAGCTGAAGCTGAGACCTTAATCTTCCTGAGACAGAAGGTAGCCAGCACAGGCTCAGCTGTTCCATCAGGAAAGGTTAGTGTGAAGTACCAAGCCTAGCTCACTGCTAGAGAAATGGTGCAGAAAATCAGGTAACAGCAGTTTAGTTTCACACCCGAGCATATGAGGAGTGGCCTCTCTCTGCAAGAGACTGCAGCTTGGCAGAAATAATGTCTGTGCATGGGGGTTTGTTGCTGGCAGTGGCTGAAATCCTGAAAGTGCAGTATTTCTCCAAATGACTTAAGGTAAAGTCAGATATGGAGGGTTCTTATGCAACGTGAGAGTTCCCCTTTCGAAACAGTGGTTTGGAGAGAAAAAGTCATTGGTCTGGGCTAGGACAAAAATTAAACAAGATAAACAAGGATGGATTGCTGCCATCTTCCCCTTCCCCTTTTATCTCTAAACCTTAACCTTAAACTGCAAATTTGAGGTTAATGCAGTGCAGTGTGTCTGCAACTGCTGAAAGCAGCTATGTTTTAATAGATCTGACTTATTTCAATGATGATGAAGGTTTTAAAGTTCCTCCAGGTAACAGAAATATTTCTAGACTTTTAAAGTTCAAATGCAATTATTTTTTTATATTACTAAGAATATTTTCAAATTAAATAATTAATTCTCCTGATAAAACATTTAATGAATTATTTACTTATTCTGTGTCCTTGTTTCTAATCCACAGAACACAGAAATAAACTTTATTTTCAAAAACCTGTCCAATTTTTGCTAACATATTATTTTTCTTTAATATCAGCTTAAAAGAGAGGAAGTGTCAGTTCATAAAAAGTGGAGCTAACCACACAATTTTGGTAGCAGGTCACTTGCCACTAACAAGTACTTCAGCCCTCTGCAGAGCTCTGAGTAGCTGTAGAATGTGCTGTGGAAACACGGACCACAGCAATAAATTGAGATGGAAAAATATTTGCTTGAACTTCATGAAGAAGAAGCTGCTTTAGTGATACAGAAGAAAATGTGTCTGTTCCTGAGTTGCATTTTGGCCTATACATATGCATAGAATGCTATGTATAGTACAAATGTATATGTATATACGTATACATTTGTACTATACATAGCATTCTGAAAACCTAATCCTTCAATGATGTGATGGGGACTTTATTCCATAAATACCAGATTAGATCCTGTCCTATGCACTGATTTATCCAGCCACTTAAAGTATGGCAGGGGAGGAGTGGAGAGCATGATAGATGCATTTCTGGACTGTACATCATTCAGCTACTCCTTCCAGTACACGTGATCCTTCTTTTAAATAAAGTGAGAGTTTGTTTGGGGTTTCACCCAAATATGACCATCCTACTTTTCAAATAACTTGGTTCTGACAGGAACATTGTTCTGACAGATTCTTTTTGAAGGGAGATGTCTTAACTCAATTGGCTTCAGGGTATCTTCCTGTGATAATGCCTTCAGGGGCCACATGCTGGCTGGCTGAGTCAGTGACACTGTGTTTTCCTGTGCACAGTAGGAGTGCAAGACTCTGAACCAAGTTGTGCTGGATGGAGGATATCAAAGACCTGGAAATGTGGAAGAATGTGTTGAAGATAAGGCTAGATTAATTCTCAACACTTTAAGCCTTTGTTAAGAAAAGCTGAGCTCTTGGATTTTGATTTTTTTTTTTTGATTTTTTTTTTTTTTTTTTTTTTTTTTTTTTTGGTTTGGTTTTATTTTTTTTTTTACTTTCTGTATCTGTGACTAACCCCAAACACAGCCACTCATATGTAGAGGAGGAGAACTTAATATTCACTGAAATTTCACTGATGTGCTTTTGGCAAGTCTGAGATGTTTACTAAGTAAGTTGAATAGGATGGTAATGATTGTTACAGGACCCCTCAGAGCATGTTTTCCATCTTGCTTTTCATCATTTATAAGTAGATTATGAATATAAGAGCCTGCCTTGTATTGGGAACTCTGACAGGTGAAAAGTGCTCTCTGTTTGTAGCACAGGCAGGGCTCTGACATCTGGCATGCTTTTCATCCCTCATACTCTGCTAAAAAGTGCCTAAAGAAATACAAAGTACTCACTGAGGCTCAAAAACGTGACCACAGTAGAAGCTGTGCTTCTCTGAGGGGTCTCCTTTATCTCCACACGGATTTCAGTTTCCGCCAAAAGCTGAAATTTCAGTTTAAGGATGGCCTCAGAAATAGAGATTGGGGGTGGTTTGTAGAAATCTCAAGAGGCATCCAGCAGGACTACAGCTGTTCTAAGGAAAGAAGCCATTCTCTCTTGGATTGCACTGCAAACTGACCCAGTCTGAGGGATGGAAAACCAGCAGCATTCCTCAGAGAGGCCTGGATTGCTCCTGTGCTGCACCAATTTTAGGGCCACAGCACACGGGAGAAGTGAGGGCATGACTGCCATGAGCTGGGCCGTGCAGGCCAGCTGTAATCAGGTAATCTGTGCTCTGAGCAGCTCCTGCCACAGAACACCCACCTACCAACAAAGGCAAGCACAGCACTGCCCAGCCCTCGATGTTTGAAACTTCCCCTCAGTCCCTGGGGAAGGTCTCCACATCCAGAGCGTGTGTGCCATAGGTGTAAAGGGAGCAACGGGCTGGTGGAAAGGGCACCACCAGTGGTGCAACAACTCTGATACTGGGCTGCCACTCCAGCTGTTCTGGGATTAATGCTGTTACTGAGTTTAGAACTGATGAATGAAACTTGAAACTCAATTTTTGCAGAAATAACTGCTTAAACCTGGTTATTTCTTGTTTCCTTGTGCACATGGCTTTTCTAGGCTGTCTGCTTTTTCCACAGTAACTTCCAAGCCCTGCTTGGGCAGGGGTCGTCACCTCCCAGCATAGCACTGATCACAGAGGTAGGTATCCTCCAGGCAGGGCTGCTGGATGCTTTCTGATCTGGCAGTGAGGAAAAACACCCACCCCAAGAGAGTCTGCAGTGCTTCACTAAATAATTAATAGGTACTAAAGTCTCCAGGACTTCAGAATCACATGGACTCCGACTATTCATGCAATGCTGTACAGTGTTTAGGTAAAAGGTTAAAACTATACCTACTCTAAAACAAATCCACAGCATAACATGGAGGCAGAAAGACAGACAGAATTAGTAGTACTGCTTCCTCCTTTAACAGGAGTCAAGCTGAGACAGAGAGTTCATAAATATTTTCTTTTTAGTTTTTTCCTTTCACGTGACTTCTTGTTAGAAGGCTGGAAACAGACTTCTGTTAACTTTTGGTTATTAAAAACCAAAAAAAGCAGTCTTAGAAAGAAATCAGGGTCTGACAACCCAGCAGGGTAATGGGAAACTTAATAAATATCCTGTTGTTATAACATCTGTCATTTTAGCATTAACAAGCTCATGACTTTAGCTGTTGTATGATCACAGCTCCACTCTGCAGATTAAGGGAAAGGCTGCTAGACCTCTAAAGTAAAAGATTTCTGCCCAGCAGGGTGCTTTAACCTCTTGTATCCTGAAGCAATTTAGCTAAAGCAGCTTGAAAGTGATATAGAGATAGACTCCTGTGCAGGTCAATTAGGAGGGATACAGAAGCAGTTGGACTCGAGGGTTTTCTTAATTTTGTTCTTTTTGATGTCCAGAAGAACCAGGAAATAAACAAAACAAAACAAAAACCCAAACAAACAAACAAAAAAACCAACCAGGCCCAAAAGAACGTGGTGGGATTTTTTTTTCTTAATTTGGTCAGACTTTGATTTTCTTAAAGGTTATAGAGAGGAGATTTAAGACTGTTTTATTAAATGAATAACATCACTGCAGCAAAGATACAGTAGCTGCCCATTGCTTGTAAGACAGTAGATATCTGTCAACCACAAACACAGAGTGGTATTTTGGTTCATTTAAAACAGGCCTCTGCGAGAACCAGAGCAACTGCACAAATACTGAACTCCATACAGCGTCTCTCACCACCTGTTTCTGAGATTTCTTTAGCCCGTTGACTCATATTTTTCTTTTCTGGAAGCTCAAGAAAATGCCTGCCATGCTGAAAATGCTCCTGGTTTGGTTTTAATCTCAGATGAAGTTCATCCAGAACAGTTCCATGGTGATAATGTTTCTGACTTCTTTATTTTTTGCTTTCATGTGTCAGGTGGTGAAATGAGAGCCCTCCACGATCTGCATGCAGCCAGTGCTTCCCTGGCACACAGCTTCTCACGCAGGCAGGAGCAGAGGGCCTGAAAGAAAGAAGTTGTCCTGCTGCTCATGAGGAGTCTGTAGTTGGGTGTGAGCAAGAGCTGTGGAGTTCAGTGGAGAGTAAATCCACCTTGTCCCAGATCGCTCAGCTGGCCTCCCTCACTGTCCTCTCTCAGGGCAAGGAAGCAGCACATCCAAGTCACAGCCAGCTCCAGGACTGCTGGCAGTCTACAGAAGCATCACAAAAGTATTGTGGACCTCATTGTCTAACATAAGGATAAATCACCATGTTCTCATGCTGCTTCTAAAAAGCTCAGAGGCATCAGTAGCACCCCCAAGTGCCCTCAAGTCCCTGTGTACTTTAGACAAGTGAGCTTGCGTAGAATTTAGGATCCTTGCATAGAATTTAGGATCCTTAAAGCATGTTTGTTTGCTTTACACTGAGATTGCCTTGCAAATGCTACTATTCTGTTTGGGGAAAAAATCTGATGTCTACAGCAGAGATGCCACGTCACGTGGCATGACTGGGAAGGCCAGACACGATCTGGGGCACTGGGGCACCCAAAACCCTTGCTCAGGTCTTTCATAAGCAGATGGTTTACCTTGTATATTTTCAATTTCTATTCCTTTTAGTGATGCTAAGGCAAGAAGAGAAATCCATACCTTCCCCCCAAATTTTGAAAATACCAGCACAAACATTTCAGTAGCTGGTGGTAGTTTCATTGCAGAGACAGACTTGAGGGATGATGACATTTTGTTTTGTAAAATGCTTTAACTTCCTAAAATAGTTATTTAAAAAAACCTGAACTCCAAACCACTTTCTGTTTTGAAATACATTTGTAAGTGAAATTACATGTTCAATTTCTCTCAGAGTTTTTAGTAGAACAAAACATTTGGACCCAGTAGTTTTTGCTAAAGGCTTTCAGAGCTGCTAACATCTAGAAAGTCTGTTTTTGCATGGGGCTAATTAGAGCCCATAAAAGAATAAGAGAAATTAAACCCAACAATGCAGTTCAACTGCAGTGCTAAGATCTTGCAATTAAACTGTGATGCTGGATTATGCGTATTAGCACATGAATTACATTTTAAGTGATAAATGTTGAACCAAATAATTATCTATAGCTTTTGGGAAGGAATAATCAATAAGGTTAGGCTGAGAAAAGACAGTACTTAAAATAAATAAAAGAAATAGTAGGATAGCTTGATGAGAACACAATAAATTGTTCCCTGTGAATGAACTGACAGGTTAGTCCACATTTCTTCTTTTTGAAATATGGGTGGCACCTTATGTTATTTTTTCCTTTTAAAACCAGGCAAAAAATGAGAATACTCAAAACCTTGAGGAACGCCTACCCTCTCTCCAGAGGCGGGTGGCAAAGACCCTTGGAGGCGCTAATTCAGCTCCTCCTCACTGCAGCAAAGGGGCGGCTGCGAAGGGCAGAGGGGAGCGTGGCTGTGCCGGGATCCTGCTCTCCCCTGGATGCTGGCATAACCCTTTTGACATTTCAGTCTCTCTGTCGGTGCCTGGGTTTGTGGGAGTGCCTGCCTCTGTTATAAATAAGAAGCTTGACTAGGCCGATATTCAAGCAGCAATCAATTTATTAGTTAATATGGTAAAGTATGAGCAATACAGCGCTGGGTACAGTGGGGGAAGTTTTCCCTCCAACTGCACACCGATAGTTGAGGCTTACAGGTATTTATAGGGGTACTCATAAGCTTTCTCATCAGTTTCTATTCAAATTTTTACTCATCAGCAGTTTCTATTCCAAATTTTTACATCACAATTCTATACACTATTGTGAGTTAGTTTTTCTCAGGATGTATCCCAAAAGGAGTATCCCCAGATGGTGGTGGTCCAATTTCTGAAAGAAGAAAGACAAATCCCATCTGGTGAAGTCCAGCTGCCCAGATGTGGGTCCATCTTTTAATTGCAAGGACTATAAATCTCATAACAGTGATGTCCAGCTTCCCTTGGTTAAAACTATTAATCCTTGAGTTGATGTTCATCTTCCTTTCTCAAGCTGCTTTTCTCTGTTTTATTAAAGCACGAGATAAGCATGTTTCCTTTATATATATTCCAAAGCTATAGTTTCATGGACACATGCAATATTCTAAAATGATACTTCAAAAGGTTCTTATTGCAAAACTCTTTAATAAGGCTTAACTACAAGCAAAGAGCAACATCCTTAACATCTATTCAAATGGTCCTAAATCAACGAAGGTTAATTGCGAACAAAAGATAGGTTCAAAGGCCTTCTTCCATGCTTTACTTTCCTCAGTTATTATTATTAGAATTCGTCTTTATAACTGTCCCATGGTCAGTTTCCACACATATCACAATCACAAATACACACATTGCCTGTATGTACCTGACACTAAACATAGCTTTGTACATCACACCTCTGGGGAGCTGCAGCACTGCCATCCTCATGCTCTGCGCGTGGCCGAAGTCACCTTGCACGGTTCCTCGTGCCCAGCTGTGCTGGGATGGCCATGGATGGGTGCCAGGGGACAGATTACAGAGGCCAGGCAGCCGGTGAGGGGGCCAGCCCCCTCACTTATCCCACCAAGCGGCCCGGCGCACCCTGCCTCTCCCCGGGCCTGAGGCAGCGCGGGCAGCTCCGCGCCGGGGCTGGGGCTGGGGCTGGAGCAGGCCCTGGCCAGCAGCGGTGCCCTCACGGCAATTCCCTGAGCCCTCCAGCACTGCCCACTCGCCCAAAAGGTTTTATCCCAGCCCTCATGGCAGGGAATGGCCAGGCCAGTGCCCGCAGTATCAGCCCCACTTTCTCCTGCCGCTGAGTCCGTGTCTGGAGCTGCCCCACAGCCGCTCCAGAAGGCGCCGGTGCCGCTGTGCCTGAGCAGAGGCCACCGAGGAAGCAGCGTGAGGGGTTTTGTGGCAAATGGAGCGACAGCGGGGCTTGCCACAGGGCCACTGCAGCAGCCCAGTGAGGGGAGCCATTGCCCTCAGGCTATTAAAATGCAATTTGCTGAAAGGAAACCGCTGCGGCCGCATGCACCCAACTGCGGCGTCCGAGCAGCGCTGGAATAGCCGCCGCCACAAGAAAGCCGGCAGCCCGCATTAGCAGGGAAATCCATCTTTTACAGAAGCCACAATGGACTGTTAGCTTTTAACCAGGTTTTAGGGGTGGGGAGCAGCCTTCCTGTCGGGCGAACCCTAAGGAGGAAGTGAGTGGCTCCAAACATCCAGGGGCGGTGGGCATTGGGAACTCCGAGGCGCGCTGCTGGAGCTCGCTGGTACAATGCAGGCAGCCCCGCGTGGATGGGCCGCTGGCCGAGCCGCAGGGAGCTGCCCTTGTTTGTTTGTTCCTACGGCACAGGCAGAGACAGGGGCCCTGTTTTATGTTCCCCTGCAGGAAGGTGATAAAGTGCCCGGGAGCTGCTGGAATCCGTTCTCCAATAAATTCAAAGGGAAAGGCCATTTTTTGTGCCCTGGAAGGCTGAGGGATGCTGGAAGGCAGTAAAACTAAGGCAGCGCATCGCACACTAGTGTGGAAGGAAGCCACCGGAGCAATTTTTCTGGTTTGTTTTGTTGCTTGTTCTTTTTTTGCCCTGAATGATTTTTTACTCTGCCTGTGGCTAAGCAATCAATATCTCTTTGCCAACAATAAATATTCCAGGCTTTTAAATGATGATGTATTCCGGGGTGAAACAAATTAGGTGCGTTATTGCTGCCCTCTTGTACTCAAACTAATTCTGTGGGTCCAAA
Organism: Melospiza georgiana; assembly: GCF_028018845.1. NCBI lineage: Eukaryota > Metazoa > Chordata > Aves > Passeriformes > Passerellidae > Melospiza > Melospiza georgiana. The sequence goes on from NC_080432.1 coordinate 35,789,603, forward strand.
TGGAAATTCAGAGAGAGATTCCTGAACCAGGCTCACCGGTGGCAGCAGATCTGAACAGGTCTAGCTTCAGCTGTCAGCTCTGTTGCTGATCTCTCTTCTTTCACTGAGACGAGCAGAAATTCAGGAGAGCTGTGTGAGTAGCTCCGCAGGCTGAATCCATCAGGCAGATGCATGCAGCTGAGCATGAGCCTGCCTGGAGCGCTGCAGCGCCCTTGTTTCCCTCGGCAGGAGGCTGCAGAGCTGGATTGGTGTGTAAAGCAAAGCCCAGGCTGAACAGCACCGGCCCAAATGCTGACCCTGGGGTGTCACACCAGCAGGGACTTCAGTTCTGACCTCTTGGTGCAGTGGCTGGTCAAGGAGTGTTTCCCAAGGATCAGCTACTAAAAGCAGTTCTTCCCTTTTGATACCCACACAGGGAGCCAGGTGGGAATCTGTTTGGAGCCCTGAAAAGTCTGTCAAGGCTGTGACAGCAACTAATCCTACTCCCATGTGTCTGAGGGAGAGCAAATCAACTTAATTAGGCACCAAGGAAGCAATCTGATTTGCTTCTGAAGTGGAGTTGGATGATTTGTGCAAATAAATTGTTACAGACCATTTTATTCTCTTTGGTTTCCTGTTCTGTTTTGCTGAGGTGGTGGAGGGACTATGTAGTCACTCCTGCTGTGTTTCCCCATAGCATCAGTGCTGCTTGAACCCTCTAGCAGAGAAACTTTATAGGACAGTTCAGGAAACATCTCACTCCATTTCCCACCTACTACTACAAGAGCTCTTGCTCTGAAGGATTAAGATGACTATGGAAGATGGAGGGCAAAGACACTGGGCATTCTTGCTAGGAGACAATATTGCATAATAAAACACAGCCAGCCAGAGCAGGTGGACACCTCATGTCAGTGGCCATCAGCCCCACTCCCTTATCTCCCAGAACTGTCATTCCCCAGGTCCTAGCTCCCTGTTTATTAGGGGGATGGGGAGCCATGTAAAATGATTTCTCTCTTCTCTCCTTTTTTCTTCAGGGGGAGGGTGCTGCTGTTTTAGTAGTGGCAATAGTCCTCATGCATTAATCCTCATCAGCTTGTATGTGCATACAGGCAAAGCATGATGGGCTTGACATTTGCCATCAAGAAAATTAAATCCTCCCAGTTTCAGATCACCCTGCCCTGGTTTTCTACCAAATCTTTTCAAATCAACAGCCATTTCATCTCCATAAGCTAATAATAACCCTTGCAAAGCCTGTGAATCAGCAAAAGGCTCTCCACAGCTGCAACTGTCAGCAAAACAGGAGCTAACACTGTGGAGGGGTGGATGTTGAAGGAGTTTGGGCCCTGGCCCATGGTAAGTCTTGGGCAGCATTTGCTGAGCCAGACCCATCTCAGGGCTCTGCCTCTGTCCCCTCCACCATGCTTGTGGTTGTCATTTGTGAGAGGAGTGAGCAGCATAAGACCCGGCTGCACAAACAACTACCAAAGTCTTTACTTATCCTTTCTCTCTAAGGATAGTGCTCTGGATGCCAGAAGAAGCCAGCTTTGTGACTTCTACTACAACAGGAACCAGCTCTGAAAAAAATCTGCATTGGTGTCTGGTGGGAATATCTGGAGCACTGGAGCTTGGCCTGCTACTTCTCATTGAAATGAGCAGGAATTTTGTCACTTGCTTCTCTGGCCCAAGTCTGCTCCTGTGGCTGGCTAAGGAGAAGCAGGTTCTGCTGCAAGAGTATTTGCAATGGGAATTGCCAGGTAGTGGGCAGGCTGCCTGCTGGGAGACCCTTTGAGTCCCCTTGTAGTCCTGATGTTCTTTTTTTCCCCCTTGTGTTTTGCCCAAGGGAACCTGCAGGTTTGCTGCTGATCAGCAGGCAGTGCATGCAGCTGGAGGCCCAGGACTGAGGATGAACTGGAGAGATAAGCTATCTGTGAGCACAAATGCCTGTCTAGCCCTGTACACCTTGGAGGAAAAAGAAGAATTTCTGAAAAAGACGGCCTGCCAAGAGAGGGGCTGGGCAGTGCATGCCTTGTTTCTCCCCCTCTTTCCATCAGCACTCACTGCTGAGTCCTTTTGGAGGCAGGCTACAGAACGAAAGACCTGTCAGACCCAGGATGGCAGTCACTGATGACAAAACTACAGTGATTTAAGAGCTCATGAACATGGGATGTTTCAGACACTGTGCAAATAGAAGAAAGATCCTGTCTAGCAGCTCATCCCTGAGACCTTTTAATGACCAGGGCTATTGTGGCTTCCTTCTTGTGACTCCTAGGTCTGGGCATCCTGACATTTCTCCACATGGCATGAGATTTGAAGCACATACTCCACAAGCCAGTCTGCTAGCCAAGAAACAGTGGTTTGGGCAATTTTTCAATCCTCCAGCACAATTTGGAGCACAACTGTTCCAGATTGCAAGGCAAGATGTATTCTATTACCATCTGTATGGCAGTTGTCTTTTGTCAAGTGGGCAGTTTTCCTTATCTCTCTCTCTGAGTGACCACAATCACTCCTCCCTCGGGAGGGGACATCTGCTGATAACAGGCTATTGAATGTCACTGCATGACTGATAAGACCTGTAACATCCCATTGTGAGATGCTCCACCCAGAGGGAAGAGCCAAGCATTCCTACCCAGATATAATCCGGAGATTCTGGAACACCAGCAAGGCTTCTCCACGGGATTTCCCAGAGGAACAGCAGCTGCCTCTTCTTCCACTACATCTTCAGAGGAAGACTACACCTTTTTCTGCAGGATCCCTGCTCCAACAGAACCACACCTGACACTCCAGGAGGGCTGCAGCCACATTTCCAATTGGACTGCTACCAACACCCTGACCCACAGGGTGTCAGGTTTGAGTTCTGACTCTACCAGTGTTGTTCTAGTGCACTGCATTGTTTATTTTATCCTTTTATTATTTCTTCCCTATTAAAGAACTGTTATTCTTGCTCCCATATTTTTGCCTGAGAGCCCCTTAATTTAAAAGTTATAGCAATTTGGAGGGGTGGGGAGGTTTACATTCTCCATTTCAGGGGAGGCTCCTGCCTTCCTTAGCAGACTCCTGTTTTTCCAAACCAAGACAATAACTCTCATGGGCTGTAGTGAAACTCCCAGGCAGGCCAGGTGGCTGAGCCAGCAGAGGTGTTGCAAGGAGCATGAGTGCCACTGCTGCAGCAAGTGCTGTGAGCAGCCGGTGACTCAGGTCTCTGCTGTATTTCCTAATGAAAGTCTGAAGGATCTGGTGTCTTTATTAATCGCTACAGCTCAGCTTTCCACTGTTAGTATCTTCCCATGGTTTTGTGTATCTTGGCATGGTTAAATAAGCAAACAATTTTTTGAGTGCTCAGATGAGAAAAAACCATTGGTAGCAGACACCCAGGAGGCAGCACCGTGAGCTGGGTTAAAACTCCAGGGCTGTTCTTTGTTAGGCTTGTGGTGAAAATCTCAGGATCACTGCACCATCACCATATGGGGCTCCCTATTTCAGGATGAGCCTGACATGGATGAAAAATAAGAGCTGGAATGGCTAAGCAAAGAGGTCTGCAGCTGAGGAGAGTTTGTTTCCACGATGCTTTGTGGAATTTCTGTGAGTCCAGCAGCTCACAGGATGCAGGAATAGGTGTGCTGCAGCATTTCTGCTAATTTAGTGTACTACAATCAGCACCTCCCTGAGGGCCTGTATGGAATTAGCAGCATCTACTGCAGCCAAGGGGAGCTGCATCCTCTTGCTTGCTGCATTGCTGCTTTGCTGGTACCTTTTGTGTCTGAGAGGTTTAGAAGCACCTGAGCACCCAGGATTTAAAACTATGACCCCATCATATGTGCTTCTCTGTGAGCTCAATGTTGATGGCTCCCTCTTTGGCCTGGGACATTTTAGGTCAGGTACGTTGCTCTGCCAACAGCCAGTGCACCAGCCTCAAGGTCTAACTTGCTGCACTGCCTACTGCTTTTGTTTGCACAAGTTTTCAGAAGTGTCAGAGTGGCCAGACCTGATGGATTACCTGCCTGAAGTAGGTGGATGATCAGCTGAAGTGTTTGCTTGAGCAATAGATTCCTACTTGGGTTGTGATATTTTAATTGCTGAGTTCAGCCTGCAAACTGAATTGGTGAACTCTCTTTGGTATTCTGTGTTCCTGAAGTGAAACCCCTTTGTCTGTGCACTTCCCTCTTTCCTATATAAAGGAAAAGAGGATTTTATGTTTGAGTAAATAGAACATAAAGTGCTATCCAGAAGGTCAATTTAATGTGAGATTGCTTTATGCTGATTGGCAAGAATACACTTCTGTTTGTTATTCTTAGGTTTTGATGATATTCTCTTACTGTGAGAAATGAGCACTGCCAAGAAGAGATGCAGACACGGCTTAGCTATGAAGGGGAAGTACAAAAGGCTGACAGTGCAAGAAAAATACACTGCAAAAAATTCACACAGGGGACTGATTCTCTTGAGCTGTGTGACTGCTGGGGCACCCAAAGACTTGTGGTTTCCTTGAAAGGCACCCACACAGATTTCATTTCCCTACAGTGCACGCTCATGACCCCATGGTATTTCTGGCAAGTGCCCATCACGTGCCTGCCAGCAGCTGTCAGTGTGTGAAACACAACGATCAGATGTGCTGCTGGTCTGGGGAGCCTGAAGATTTCCTGAGGCAGAAGTCTGAAGATATTGAGGTAATGGTCAGGAAGCATCATCCCAGAAAATCATTGTAAACAGGGCTGGATGCAGAGCTGGCATTTCTCTCCTCTCCCACAGTCTCCAGATGCAAGTGCAGGTGCTGATGGAGTAGCCAGCATTGCCTGGCACATGGCTCAGAGGGGAATGGGAAGGGGATGTGGTGCTGCCACCGTGGAAGGAACGGCAGCAGAGTGGGTATCTCCCTCCTCCTGCTGCTGCCAGAGAGGCGGGTAATTACCATATCCATTTTAGAAATGAAGAAACTAACGCAGAGTGCATGGGCGGGAGGGGAGAGTTTTAGGAATATGTGGGTGTCTGAGATGCAAATGCTTTGGGAAACACCACGTTGGCCTGATTTGCATTTGTAGGCAGCTAAATCCTTGTACTGATCTGACCCAGAAGGCTGTGTGAGGGTGCAGGGAACAGGGTGAGCTCCCCACGCCTCCTTGCTGGGGATCCCACAGTCCTTGTGGTGCCTGGGCCAGCCACTCCTCTTCTTTGGATCTGCTCCAAGGGTAAGTGTTCCTGGGTTGCCTCAAATGGCAGCAGTGATGGGCTGGCTTGGGATGGGATGATATTTCCCTTTTCACTCTGCAAGGGCAGCCCATATTGGCAGCCCTTTTGATTCTCCCAGCTGCTCCTCCATGCTAACTTTTCTCTTTCAAGTAGAAGTCTATTTCAAAACTTGGTGGATTTATTTTGCTTCAGAACCTACTGATTTTGCCTGCCTGGATATTGCCCCTACCCAGGCTGAATGCTGCTTATCACCTGCCAGGTGCTGTTGGTGTACCTGGGCAGGAGACAGAGCTGATGCCTGCTGCTTGCCCCTCCCAGTCCCTGCAGGACTTTGGACACTCTTTTTTATGATGATGATGTAAGTGTTGAAAACTATCACCTGAGTTGAACTGCAAAAGGATGAGGGAGTTTACTTCAGTGGAAAAACAGATTATAATTATCTGTAACAGACTCAGCAACTGTGTATGCAATCATTTCCTCCTGAAGACCTTGGTACACCTGAGAAGAGAAACTTTCTGGTTGCCCTGCAAATAAAAGAGTGTCATGATGATTTATCATTAATGAACCACCCTGTTCCCAACCTTAATTTTCCAGTTTTCAGTATAGCTCTGGCATTATTTTCTCTAGAGAAACAGCCAGAGTCTACCTCATATTTTTTGGGAAACTTTGAGGGTCCACATTGTTAAACGTCAAGAGCACTTTTTTGGCTGCAGCCAAAGGTTTTTTTCTTTCTGACCCAAATTGGTGGGTTTGTTAACTTTGTCATTGCTCTGAATCCACCTGCAGGCATCTGCTCAATGCATCAGGCAATGCTCTGTTAGAGCACGGTCCCCCCATTTTCCCAGAGGGCACCTAGACAAGCAGTAGTGCCCTTTTGATGTGCTTCCCCACTTTCTTTTTCTATAGGAGCAAAGAAACAAAGGTTTTCATTCCCAGTGCTGGGAGTTATATTCATCTTCATGCATCAGGAAATGCGAGGTTGCAAAATACTGGTGTTTTTTTCAAGAGCCTTTACCATAACAGTGATAAAAATATCTTAATTTACTTTCTTGTGCTGTGTGACTTCAGTACAATATTTGAATGAGAGTATCCTTTCACCCATGACTACTTGCATCAGTCCAAAATGCCTTCCTTGTTCTGCAAGTAACATTAAGATGATTTAAAATCAAACCAAGATGAAACAAAAACAGAAAAAAAAAACCAAAAAAACAAACAAAAAAAAAAAAAAAAAAAACAACAAAAAAAAACCTGACAAGATAATTCCATTTTTCCTTTTTGGGTAAAAAACCCTGTATAAAACAAGTGAGTGAGCATGTGATGGAATAGCACAGCCTCTGTGTGGGACAGACTTCTGTCATGGGTGTGTAAGTACTGTGCAGAAGACACCAGAGCAGTCAGCACTGCTGTGAGCACTGGATGGCACAAGCTTCCATATGGGACCCTCAAACCAGGACAGGCTGGAAAATAAAAGGACCCCCTGTTGAAACTGGAAGTCATCAAAGAGGCTGATAGTCAGCTGGGCAGCAGGATCAATGGAGGAGATCTTGAGAAATGTGCACGGCAACCTCTAATATTCCATCTCTTATGGGGTTTGAGTCAGCGTCTTTCATGGCACAGTTAATGTTGAGAGGCAAGCTGGTTTCAGCAATAATGTGTTTTGTTCCACTGACCTCATTTTTGTTGAATGTCTTGTCTTGGATGTTTTGCTATTGCTAATGTATGTTGCTACAATGCCAAGAAGATGCCAATTAGAGAACCAGTGCGGTCTTTTCACACCACTTTCCCCAGCTCTTTGCTCAGGATTCTCCAACCTTTAAAATCAAATTACAAGTATGCCTAAATACCTACTCCCTGGGGTGCTGGCTCTGTTGAAGACTACCTGTCCTGCAGGAACCAGTGTTTGTGGGTTTAGTGTCACCCTGGGAGTTTGTGGGTTTAGTGTCACTGAGCTGGCATTTACCTCTTCATTCACTGTGGCTGGAATACAGAGGTGGCTGGGCAAGATGAACTGTGCCCTGGGAACAAGTGAGTGAGCCTTGGATCTGAGTGGCCTTCACATCTCTCACGTCCTCTGCAATGGGTTAGAGGCCATGGTGGGGCTGGAGGTGGCACAGTTGGGAATGGAAGCCCTGCCCATGGAGAAAGGGTGCTTCAAGTGCACGTCCCTTCCTGGATGGTTATTTACCCCTCTGATATTTAGTTATATTTCTCTTCTGCATTTCACATCCATCATTTCTTCTTGCCTTTTTTGCTTGTAGTCTGTTTGGAGCCTCTCTGCATGGACAGAGGGTCAGAGGGTCAGAGCTAGCATCTTCCCTCTTCCTCACCTAGAGCATGGATTGCACCATACTTTTCCTTCACTTCCTGAGAGAATTTACTGCCAAGCAAAAGTGGGTGAAAGCCCACACCCTGAGAGGAGTTATTTATGGCTGAGTATCAAACTGTCATAAATTTACTTGCTTTCAGGGCTGTCATTCAGTCATGACAGAGCAGTGAACACATTCCTTGTGGGAGCTCAGCACCAGAAGAAGCTGCAAGCCCCTTCTGAGGAGTAAAGACAAGCTCAAGCTGAATCACCCTAGCTGCAGTGAGTGGCAGAACGCGGCTCCAGGAAGGATCACGCCTCATCAGCGGGTGTTGGCTTTCTAAGGCACCTCAAGTACCCTGCCAGAGTAATTAGTAGTGATCTGAATCAGACATCGCTATGTACATGTCTGTCTACAATGGTGACATGTTTCCTCATACATCTGCAGTCAACAGCATTTTTGAGGTGGATACACTCCCTAGCCTGCAGTAATCCCCTGCCTTGTGCTTGTTGTCACTCTGCACAGGAGTGTTTGTCCCAGATAGATCCTTGTGTTGACTCCATGTTGCTCTGGGATCCCAGGCTAGCTGGAAGCATCACTGAGAGGTGAAGGATGAAACTGGAGGGATGTGTGTTTGGCTGGGACAAGTCAGGCATTGCATCTGAAAAGAAAAGAGCAGATTTTGATCCCACTCTGTTTATGTTTGTTTTGAAGGGAAAAAATGGGCAGTTTATTTGTTGCAACACGCTCATTTCACTCTCAGCTCCAGTAGCTAGGTAAACACTTCCCAGTAATTTGCCATAAGAAAAAGCTGGAAAGTCAGGGAAATAGTGTTGTTCTTTCACCAGAAACATTAATAACATGCAGCATGGACCCTGCCTTTTCTGCGACTACTCCATAAAATGCTGTGGCATAGGTGTAGCAACAGTTGACCAGGTGCAGACACTGCCTCTTGCCCCGAGCAGCCAGGCTGAGGTCATGTCTCAGGTAATTTTATTTTATTAATTTGTTTTTTAATGATTTGCTTTCATAAAGGGTTTGTAATACATGATGGAAAGAGAGGGGAAATTCACAACTGCACTTTAGTACATGCTTCCTTCAGGAAGGGGCAACAAGAGGTGTGGGTGCCCCTTGTGCCTTTGCAGTGCCAGCCAAGGGCAGTCCACAGGACTCCTGAGGATGTACGTAAGAAAGGCAGAGCCCTACCAGCCTGGCAGGAGACAAAGGGTGGGAGCTGTCCTTTCTAGAAGGGAGCTGTGGAGTCAGCAGCTGGGGCAGGATGAGGGCTGTGGGTGAGAAGGAGGGAGATGCAGACCAGTGGTACCTGTTTGTGCTACTTCACTGTGAGAATGCTCATGCAACTCTTCAGACCTACCTTTGTGTTTCATTTTTTAATCATCCCCAAGATCTCAAGTCAACTTGCTTGTCTCACCCTGGCTAGGGCCAGCCCTCCCATCTATGCCCTCTGTGCCAGCCATGTTCTGTCTCCTTCCCCAGAAAGCTTTTTCCCTCTGGCAGCCTGTGATGGCTGTCCACACCAGAAGTGCACGTTAATTCCATCAGGTCGCCTTTCCCCTCTTCAACCACATTGAATGAAGTGTGGGCACCTGCACATAGTGGTGTGATTTAGTTCAGCCTCCAATATTGTCACACTTCCAGGAATACTGTGGCTTTCATGGTGCTCCTGGGAGGTGCATGAACGTGTGCAAGGTGTCCTGCAGAACTTCCCAAGCTTTGGACTATTGAATGGTTTGCTAGAAAGTGGAACATGACAATCCTGCTTTTGGGTGGATGGGATCACATTCTCTGTTGCTTGTTCCCAGCATGGATTGTGTTTGTCTGCAGTGCTGATACACCAGATTTGTTCACATACTTTCTGTCTTGTGTTTCATTTGCTCTGGCAGCTCCCTAACTCCTGGTCATGGTGGACCATCACTGTGTGCCCAGCCACCCCCACCTTGTCCCTTGAGGGTGGCTCTGATTACAGCCAAGGAAAAAATATTGTCTGCTCCGTTGGTCTCCAGGCCCAACACTGGTATGGGACACGTTACCTGCTAGGTGCTCCCACATGACTCATGACCACAAAAATAATAAAAAAACGAATGGGTAAGCTGGCCTACAAGGTATTACTTGTTTGCTGTTATTGTCCAGGGCTGCTGACTGCTGCTGAAGGATTTCTACTGTGTAATTATAGCCCAGCACTAGCAGCTCTGCCAGTCTGAACGGTGCTGCTGAGTGGTGTATGTGCTTATTGCTTCCATGAACGTGACTCCAGAAGATAATTACATGCACAGGAAGAAGACAGGATAGAAACCTGATGGGGAGGATAAGAAGAACCTGCTTTGTGCCATCATAGGATTACATGCAAGAGTGTAGCATTGTCTGAAGGGAAAACAGTCAAGATACCATCGGCTACTCCTGTTACTACACCCCAGAATTCATCAAGGGCTGAAGACAAAGAACCAGTTAATTATTCATGACATATGCATAAAAGGGGAAGGCAGAAACACACAGAGGGCTATTGCATCATTTTTCAGCCTAGCGAGGCCTATTGGTTCATATTAACCAGCTCTTCTTCTTTTAAATCTAATTTTGAAATTGGCCAACACACTCTTCCCCTCTGGCATTGGTCAGGCCAGTGGCAAACTCAGATTTCTGCTCTCCTTGCTTAATTGGTACCTGTGAAGCCAGGGTTTATTTTGCCTGCTTGCTCCAGCTTGTCTCAGGCCCTAATTGCGAGGTCTCTGGGGGAGGGCTTGTGCTGTATAACGGGCCAGTGTTCCTCACACGGCTCTGCTTTTCCCCTTGCAAGGAGCTGATTCATCAGCATGGAAACATTGTGCACAATGGTCCTCACTTCGCTTCAATTTCCAGTTAAAAGAGTGACTCATTTTGATATGGCCAAAAGTCTTTTCTCCTGTCTCGTGGTGCAGTGTGGTGCACCAGACCTGCCTGGCAAGCTGGGGGCTGTCCTTCCCCAGAGGAGGAGTGGGATTGTGCCTGGGCATGGGTGGTGGCACAATCCAGTGCTGTATCTGACACTGCAGGAAACCCTTCTACCTTCTGCAGGGCTGGGAGCTGATGGGAACAGTGCTGAGCTTCAGGCCAGTCTCCTGCTCTTCTCAGAGGTCCACCTCAACCATGGCCTTCTCCTGAGAGATGTCCTGTGGCCCTCGGGCGCCCTTTCCATGATGTGAGCAGTGTCCATAGGCCAGTGTAACATGTGCCTGCATGTTTCCTCTGCTCAGGAACAGCTCTCGCTTTGCCTTAGAGCATTTTGCAGTGAGAGTGAAGTAACTCCGTTCTAGTGAAGGAGGGTCTGACTGTAAATTCCTTTCTCTGTCACTTACTCTTCTGCTCCTGACTGTGCCCCCTTTTTAGACCCATTTCCCAAGAGCACTTTCATTGCTGCATAACAGCAAGTTTTTAATGAGCACATTGTTGTTGGGATTCACAGAGCAGGCTTTGTGTTGCTTCTGAAGAAAGTACATTTGGTAGAGATTATTTTTCTGGAATGGTTTAATGGAGAGGAAACTGAATGTGTCACCATAGTGGTTTTCTTTCAGGATTGAAACTGCCAGAAGGGAGTGAGCCAAAGCCAGCCTGGCCTCTGCACCTGTGAGTGCTTCAGGAGATGGTCAGAGAGGCTGACCTCTTCACCAGGACAGACAGTGGCTTGCAAATGATGCTTCCCTATCCTGGTTCCAAAGAGGTCAGCTTTGCTCTTTCCCTGAGCACCCAGGAAGGCTGTTGGTGTGTCACCGTTGGTTTTCTCCTTGTGCTTTCTCCATGCTTTGCTTTTTAAGCAGTTCCAGCCACAGCCTCACGGATTGGAAGAACTGAACATGGTGGCAGACTGAGGGCATGGGGTGGCAAACCACATTATAAACTCAGCAGTAGTCATCAAAGTCTGCCAGTTTAAGAAAGGAACCAACTCATTCCCACCTATATGTATCTACTGAGTAATCAGCTAGGGGAGAAAAAGTTTTTGAGTAAGAATTTTGAGTATGATGGACACCACAGCATGGAACTGGGCCAGGGATTCTTCCCTCCCAGTCAGCCTGAGCAGAAATTATTGGGAACTGGACATTGCTGCAGGTGCAATGGCTTTTTGTTCTCATTTCTAGTGTGCATGTTGGACACATCAATTAGGAATCCAAGCAAGAAGAACAGAGGGGAAGGAGTAAGAATATAACATCCTCCTCATCCTTGTTGGCATCCTGTTTGTCTGAGGTCTGAAAAAATGGCTAAAACCTCCTGCATACCAGATGAATTGACAAAATTGGAACAGGAGTCTTTATGTTTAAGGGACCTAAAAGTCAGAAGCATGTCACCTCCTATTTCAGGAAGTCATGGGTTGAGCAGCTGAACTGATGTGAACTTTCCCTCAGCAGGGGATTTTGGCAGGAAAGTGTACTATTTAAAATTTGGTGAGTTACCAGTAGTTTGCTTCAAAAGGATCTATCCTGCCCTTAATTAATATCCTTAGATCTAAGACTTTTATTTTGTTTAGGTGAACAAATGTTGTGAAATGCCTTTGTGAATCAAATCTAATCAAGTCGGTATTCCCCAGCTGGAGCCTGGAAAGCTGCCCAGAGTGCAGGGCAGAGGAGAGCAGTGTGATAGGCAAGGTGTGATGACAGCCTGCCAGGGGAGAGCTGGAAAAGGTGGAGCAGTGAGCTGTCCCTAGCAGACAGTGATATTTCCATGCTTTCCTTCTATAAAACCCTTGAACTCCAGGACACACTGGGTGTGTGAGTTTACTCCAGTGAGCCCGAGGCAGTTTCATTTATGCAACTGTTTGCTCAGCAGATGAGAGGCCCCGTTCTCTCTGATCTCTGTGATATTCAGAGAACAGACTCTTCTGTAGCATTCTCCAGATCCAGATGGGCATCTGCCTGATGCCAGGTGTGGATGTGTTTTCCATTTTTCCAAGCCATATTTTGAGGGGGCTTGAAAATTAATATCTGAGGCCCCTGAAGACACTGAAGAAACTGCTAGCATTTGAAGGAGAATGCTAAGCAGAAAGAAGATACATGTTCCTGAGTTTTCATTCTGGACCTGTGGGAATGAGTCACTCCAGGGCTGGGGTTGTCCATGGGTCCTGGGATATTGGACACAGAGATACTCAGCCCTGTCAGCCTCAGCACAGCAGCATCTGGAAGGAAGACTACTCTCCAGGGTCTCAGTGCATTTCCAAGCCTTCCCCAAGTGATCTGCACATCACAGATCTGGCAGTGACAATTCTGGTTGTCTCCCCAAGGCCAAAGACTTGCCCTTTAACCAGGGGAAGAGAGAGAGAGAGAGAGATCATCTCACTTTGGAGAAAACCAGGGACATGATCTCTGCAGAAGTTTGTGTCTGTGGTGCAGCTCCACAGCAGCATCCGCAAGCACCAGTGTGCTCCTCAGAGACATTGGCAGTCCTGATGTGTGGCTCCCATGGGGCAGGCTGGCCACATAGGGAGCCACAGCTGCAAATTGGCACCTCAGAAAGGGCTGATGTCTCTGCTGTACTGATCTGCACAGCTGGAGTGACCAGCTTGGCTTGACATGTGCTAATCCAAGGGGCAGCAAGGAGTCTTCTTGTCCTGCCATGGCTCCTCATGGGAGTCTGTGGTGCTGGCAGTACAGCACAGTCCAGCACCAGCACTGACCACATGGTTAATTAATGGGAAAATTAGGAGAAATGTACCCAGCACGTCCATTCTGCTGGGCATCACGGGGCTGGCAGCCTTCGGGGAGTGCTGTGGTTCACTGGGTGGAAAGAGAGGACAGCATCAGCTCACCTCTCCTCAGCAGACAAGCAAGCAGGTGTGTCCCCTGGGCAAGCATCGTGCCCACACGCTGTGCTGAGTGCAGGGGTCTCAGGTTTAGGGAGGCAGGGAGCCAGAGCCCTGCAGCACAGGAGCCTGGAGGATTACCACAGCCCTCCAGTATCGAACGCAAAGATCCTGAAGTGACCCAGAGCAGAATGTAGGGCAGCCTTGCATCAGGCCCAAAGTACACACCTGCCTGTTAAAAACAATCAGCAAGTTTGATTACAGCACAGGGTGGCAGCCGGAGCCGGGAGACAAACAACGTGCCCGGCGCTTATTATCGGGATTGTAATTATGCCTGGAGGTCCCATGCTGCCTGCACCCCCGCGCGGGAAGGGTTCTACCAGACATGATAAAAGCTCATCCCTGGCCTGAAGAAATCAGAATCTCATTTAAAACATCCCGGGAGGGCGAGCCAAATGGGGATGGTGTAAGGGACTAAGGTTGGGAAAAAGCGGGGTGAGTTTGATTACAGATAAGGGAGGTGTCGGGAGCCGGGAGGGTTTGCGGGCACCTCTGCCGCGCCGCCAGTGGGAATGGGCATGCGGGGCGGGGAGGCAAGACACGACAGCGCTATAGGCTTTGAGTCGAGGAGGAGGGAGGTGGGCTGCAGCTATATATATACATTTTTATATATGGATGTGCGTGTGTGTATCCAGGAGAGGGAGGAGAAGGCTCATCCCCCGAGGAGCATGGGGGCACGCAGAGCCCTGTGCCCACAGCCGAGAGCGCGGCCCCGGCGGAGCAGGCGCTGTCCCCGCCGTGTCCCCGCCGTGTCCCCGCCGTGTCCCCGCCGTGCCGGGGCCCGGGGCCGGTGCCGGTGCCCGCCGCGCGGTGTCACTGCCGGCCCGGCAGCGCGGGGCTGAGGGATGGAGCCCTGAGAGCCGCCTGAGCCCTTCCCTCCCGGGGGAGCCGCGGGAGCCCCTTCCCTCCCGCCCTGCATCCCGCAAATACCGCGGGAGATCCGGGAGAGCTCTCGGGAAGGGGCGCCCCGGAGGACTGAGCACGGCCGGGAGCGGGGCCGGGAGCGGGACCCGGAGCCGGGAGCAGGATCGGGAGCAGCCCCGGTCCCGCCGGGCGCTGGCAGCAGGAGCCAGCGAGACGCAGCCAGGAGTGACGAACCCGATGCCGGGGCACAGCCGGGCCATGTGCCAGTGCCTGCGCTGTGATTTATTAGCGGCGTTATTGATTTTCACCTCTGTCTGGGCGCCGGCTTTGGAGCAGCTCCCAGCTGGCCGCCCTCCATGTGCCGCCGCCCCGCCTGCCCGCCGCGCCTTTCCCGGGCGGGAGGCGCTGCAAAGCTCGGGCCTCCCTCTGCTCCGGGCATCGCAACTTTTCTGGTTACAGATGGGACTTCTGCACTGCTAGGAAGGTCTCCAGGGCGTTTAGTGCTATTTTTGGCATATGCTGGATCCTCTTCTTTGGGTAGGGAGAGGCTGATTTCTGCTACCCCCAGGCTGAACACATTTTCCCCTCCATTTTACTTGGAAAAAGTGTTCTGCCGGCTGTAGATTTGGTGTTCAGGAATCTAGCCACAGGGAGAAGGGAGGTATCTCAATGCCCAACAATCTCTGCGAGTGTGGGATTAACCCACTCACTGAAAAGTGCCAATTCCTCCTTCTTGCCAGAAGCCTGCAGAGCAGGGTTGTTGCAGATGAGTGTTTCTTCCTAACAAACAGACATATCTGAGCCACTAACCTTGCTCTCACAATGCACAAAGGGCAGCATTTAACCATGTTACATTTTCAAGCAATCTTAACTTCATTATCCTTTTGAGCAGATTTTAATAGCTTTCTCTGCTTCCTCTGGCTTTGAATTTGCTTTGATAATTAAAGAACCTAAATTTTTGTATGTTTCTTTATGACGCCTGAAGTTTACTACAGAAATCCATTTTCTCCTCCAGTTTGAACAAGTTACCAGGTCTAATATGAGATGACAGGCAAGAATTTTGCACAGCAGGTTATACACCAAACAACAGTGTCTCTGCAGGCACCTGCCCTCCGAGACAACTCACTCAGAGTAGTTTTGGAAGAAAAAGCCCCTTATTCCCTAGGCATACTTAATCTCCAGCATCCCTGTGCTGTTTGTATGCCTGTGCACAATTGTTCTGGCATGTGCTTGAAGCACTTTGTGAGTACCAACACCCAGAGGGGCTGGGGGTGGTGGGCACTCAACCTGCTCCTGCTGTTTTTGTTGGGTGGTCGTGTGGCCAGGGAGCAAAACACACAAGGAGCCAACCTCTTTCCTTCCTTAAGCTTCCTACACTGTTAATTGTTTTTTGCCTTTCATTGGGTATTCTTCAGTTTACAGGGTTCCCCCCCAGCAGATACAGGTGTCTCAGTGTGAGTGGTATGAGCTGCAGTGGGGCAGTCTGCTATCACTGCTTCTGTGCAAGGTCCCGTAGTTTTTTGTTCTCCCTGGGTGCCTTCACAGACTTACAAAATTCTGTGACAGTCTTGCTTTTAGATTAAAAAAAAAAATAATTCTGGCACTCATCTTCCTAGAAAGAAGCCTCACAACAGAATTGGAGCACACCCAAGAGGCTCAAAATCAGAAGAGAAATTAAAATATCCTGAACTTGATTTTATGTTAAAGCTGGCAATTTTGAAAGCACATTTTAAGTGCAAGGACAGGGAATTAGTGGATTTTGATACATTTCTTGATTCTGGTGTTGGAAATAACTGTCCCAGTGCAGGTGGAAATATTTGCTTCCACCACGTGTCTAATGCAGAGCTGGTCTGTGCATAATGGTGGGAGCTGAGAGTTGTTAGAATCATTCTAATCTGAATCAGTTTTAGAGACTTCTGGGCCCAGAGGTGCAAGCTGGCACTGTCCTGGTTGTGCCCTGTGCCACCAAACCATCTCAAGCAAAGTTCCCTTCCCAAAGGTGGGTATTAACAAGCACCACTTCTTTTGGTTCTCTCCAGTGCCTCTCTTGTCTCCCTCCTCTTCACCAGCTGTCAGTTTGCTAGGTGGCCTCTGAATGTGGCAGGTGGATGTGATTTCCTTTCCTGACCATTGTAGCAACTCACACCAGATCCTATTGACCACTCTTGTGGATGGAGCAAAATTTGGTGGTGCTGGATAGAGTCCTGTGGAGTGACAATGGTTCTGGGGGGGTTGAAGGTTTTCCTCCCAAAGCACAGCCGGAGGCCAGTGCCAGAGCTCCAGCACACAGGAGACTTTGTGTGGTGTCTGTCACCAGCTTGGGCTGGAGAAGGGCTGCCCCAAGCATGATCTCCACCTGATCTCATGGAGAAGGCTGAGCTGGGCAGGAAGACACTTTCTGGAGATGAGCACCTGGCAGAGATCCTCCTGCCTGGAGGGAGGCTGTGAGAAATTAGTGAGCAGTAGGTTTCTGTAGTATGAAGGAATAATGCAGCATCTGGACAACGAATAAGCTATGCAGTTATTTTAGCTGCCCTAGTGCCTGCAGTCCTGCATGCTTGAGGTATGTAGGAGATGAACCAATTTCTGCACTCCCACAGACAAATTAAATGATGCTGTGTACAATAAATATTGTATAACAAGTTTATTAAAGGCTGGAGAAGGCTTGGGCTGCTATGAGCAAAGATGTGGGCAGAGATGTGGATTGATTTGAATGCACCTACATGATAGTTTTGTGCATAGGGGTATTTAAAACCGCCTTTACAATTGACAAAGTGGCTTTAAGTTGTAAAAAGAAGTCAGACTGGATAGTAGGGAGCAATGTTTCCCTTGAGGACAGGTGAGCCCTGGAGCAGGTTGCCCAGAGAAGCTACTTGCTGCATTCTCAGAACTTCTCAACACTCAGATGAATAAAGCACTGAGCAACCTGGTGTGGCCCCATTGCTGACCCTGATGTGAGCAGGAGGGCGTGCTGAGATCTCCTGAGGTGCTTCCAGGCCTGAATTATTGCTGCTGGTGTCTCCATTCCTGGGAGGATTGGGCTGTGCCACGCAGCCATGGCTCGAGTAGTCCGTGTGCGCACACCCACGCACGGCTCAGCTCAGCCCTTCCCTCCCTCCCTCCCTGAGCAGCTGCTCTGTCCTGGTGGCTGATGTCATCCCATTTGCTTACTTAAGAGAGGCATCATTAGTGAGTAAGTAATTTATGTAATGCTGCTGCTAGCACAAGGGAAGGTAGAGCCGGGTTAAGCAGGCCCAGGGCAATGAGGGCACACTCTGCATGGTGGGCCATGGAGGAAATTGCTGGAGATCAGAGGATTGAGGAGGGCTGGGTTTGTTTCCTATTCACCACACCCTTGGAGGCAAAGCAGCAGTGGGACAGGGATTTTAGTCTGTTGCCATAAGGGAGCTCAGTAAATGCCTGTTCCCTGTCAGTGCCCTTTACCCAAAATGACCTGCTTTTGGTGATCAAATGCAGGCTCAGCTTATTGAAAAAAAACAACTTACAAACATCAGCCACTGTTGTAAGTCACCTTTTCTCTTTGTCTGTGTGGATTTCTGTGTCAGTTTTGCCTTATGAGACTGGACCAAACCCCAGAGCTACGGAGGCACCACAGCGTGGGAGGATACATCAACCTCACAGCATCAGGAGAAGCTGCTCTGCAGACTTGAGGAAAAACTTTGAAGGCAAAACTTTGAAGGAAAAGAAGGAAAGAACTTCTTGGAGGTTATTTGGGAAGTAGAGACACCCTGGTGGTTTCTTCTCCCCCACTTGAGTGCTATTATGGCTTACCCTCCAGTGGCAGAGGAGGAGTAGTACTAGTAGTAGTGCTCTTTTGGGGCAGAAATGGTGCACAAGTGTTTGCCACTGGGGAGGTATCTCACACCAAACAGAAAAGAAGATGAAGGAAGTACAGCAGCTAGAGACGGCTGGCCAGGGCACAGTTACCCTGTCTCCTGACAGTACCATAAAGCTTACCTCTGGAGATGTGAATCACTCTGGATTCTCAGGATCTCTGAGGGAATTTCGAGTGTAGACAGCTTAAACCCAT
Organism: Melospiza georgiana; assembly: GCF_028018845.1. Taxonomy (NCBI): domain Eukaryota; kingdom Metazoa; phylum Chordata; class Aves; order Passeriformes; family Passerellidae; genus Melospiza; species Melospiza georgiana. The sequence goes on from NC_080432.1 coordinate 35,807,826, forward strand.
CATAGCTCGGGTCAGAGTCTGACCCTTCCCACCTCATGTAATTAAGCAGATGCTGTTCCTGCCCAGCTTAGCCTACACAACACTGGTTTGCTCATGTTACTATTAAAGGTCTGGTTTGGATTAGCACACGGGACTGGGTGACCAGCAAGGAAAAGAAGTGCAAACACAAAGATGTGCAAAATTCAAAATGCAAACACAAGCGCTTTGGCAGTCAGGTAATAATCATTGCTCATAGGCTCACTAAAAAGGATTTTGCTGCTGTGAAAGAATAAATGTTGTCAAACAACATCCTAAAAATTACATTCTCTGTAAGAGGGGAGATCAAACCTTTGGAGTAGAGAAGAACAAAGTGTGAGCCAGTTGCAGCCATGGAACGCCCCCAGAGCCAGCTGCCAGTCGGGGAGCAGCGCTGGGCTCACAGCTGGGGTCAGGTGGAGCATCAGGCAATGTGACACACTGCTCCCTCCTGCCGGAGAGGAGCACAGCGGGAGCCAAGCCGGGCCTTGCAAAGGGAAATGTCAGCAGGGAAGGTGTGCCACGAGTGATTCTGCACAGAGACCCAAATGGGGCCGAGGGAAGCGATGATGGAAGGGAACACCCTAAACCATGTGAGCTCTCGGGCTTTCCCAGCAGAGGGGCTGAAAGGGCTGTGCAGGATTGTCTCCTGCACCCACCCCCACCCCATCCCCGCCGAGAGGCAGCTGGGGAGGAAAGAGGGAACTGTCGTCCTGCCAGCCTCTGCCAAACACTGCATCTTTGCTGTAATTTGGGGTAAGAACAAGGGATCACCAGCTAACCTGGAAGATTCCTGTTCCCAGTGTAAATCACCCCATGATACCCACTGCACAAAGCTGGGCATTAACCTAAGCCTGCACCTCAGCCTAATGTAGGCCCAGCCCTACCAGCAGTTTTGTTTGTGCATTTAATCACAAGTTCATGTAGCACTGGGAACTGATGCAGGCACCTGATCCTCCTGGGCATGATTCCAAAGGAGCTGGGAGCACACCTCTGTCCCTCAGGCCAGAGCCCACTGGGATTGGGATGAAGTAGCTCAGCCACCCTCTGTGGGGAGGATGGGCCTGGGTTCTGGGGAGGAGCCCCCTCCTTGCACTCCTCCTGGGGCTGGACACAGCCTGCACCCCATCCCCAGGGCAGCCTGCCTGATCTGTGTCCATCCATAACATCCCTGGGCCCTGTCCTTGAGGCTGTCTGGCCAGGGAGAGCTGTTTTCTCCTTGGCTTGTCTTTTGGTACAGTTTTGGGCATCTCCAAGGACTGCACTCCAGTGTGTTCGGCCAGTCTGAGGGTGATGGAAATCATATGGAATTTAAAAGTGAAATTAAAAGTGAATAAAAGTGAAATTTGTTACTACACAACCCTAAGTGCGCAGTTACTGTTCTATGTATAGTTCTGAAGCAAATTCATTCATTAGCAATTAACAGTTTATAGATGGAAGTCTAGCTAATCACATTCATTAGCAATTAACAGTTTATAGATGGAAGTCTAGCTAAAGATATGCATGTTGCTGCTTGATTATAATGAGAAATTGCAGAAAGAAAAAAAGGTAGCTTCCTTTGTTCTGCCTCTCTTATATGAACTAAGAACTTGGTTAAATCAGTTAACCACCATCCTACACTTCAGAATAATGCTGCTAAAAATGAAACATGGAATTAGCCTGTCAATTTTCTGTCGCTCACTTGTGATTCAAGCTGTCCTTCTGCAAAGCTTTTAGTTTCCATTAAAATACCTTGCTGCAAATGCCTGGAGCTTTAGCAGCAGCAGCAGCAGCAGTGATCAACCCCAAACTGGTCCAGTGCTCATCTCCTTCCAGGGCTGTCTTGCTCACCACTGGCTCAGGGGCAAGTTTGCTAATCCTCCCTGAGAAGTCCCTCTTATAGCAAATCCTGTCAGGAGCACAGGCACGCTCTCCTGCCTGCATGCCCACACTGTGCCCATGGGCACACATCCAGCCCCTCCTGGCCATGCCAGGGATGCTCATGGTTACTCCATGGCCCTGGCAGGGATTGGCAGGGCTGGCTGCCTGCCCAGCACAGCCCTCAGCACTGTGCACCGGGATGGCTGTGGGACTGCCCATTTTCTGCTGGGAAACAGGGAGCTGCCAGTGGGAGCTTTGTGAGGCTACTGGGAACCTGCTGTGAACCTCAGGAGTGAGCCAGGGAGGAGGACAGATGTGACCAGGAGCAATCTGCGCTCCTTCCCAGTAGGTCTGTGGTGCTGGAATTCAGCTGGGCTTGGCTTAAATGGCACAAAGAGCAGCTCTGGCAAGAGCCCAGGCTTGTGCATGAGAGGGCCAGGATGGGAGAGACATGGGCCAGTGCTGTAAATCAAAGGTGACTCTGAGGAAGGGGAGAGAGAATGGTGCATCTGACTCCATCATCAGAAGGCCAAAGAATTACTTTATTATACTGTACTATGTACATTGTGTCTAAACTGAGTCTGCCATGCACTCACTCTTGCTCACAACTGCTCACACTGCACTCATCTCTGATTCTCCCGTGACAGTCTCACACACACAGACACACAGACACAGACACAGACACACACATACACATAAACACACACACACACACACATACACACACACACACACACACATACACACACACACACACACACACACTTCTCGGCCCTGACAGGCCAAGGGAACAAAACGTCCTCACTTTGGGTGAACAATCTCCATGTTGCATTCTACTTTAGCACAACACAGGCACAGCAAGCGAGATAAGGATTGTGTTTTCCTTCTTCTCTGCTTGCCTCACAGCTTCTCTCTGTTCAGAGGGCGTGTGAGTACCACAGGCCAGTGCTCTCAGCATGTGCTGTAAGGAGCCAGCTTACTCAGGGAAAAGCAAGAGGTGCAGGTCAGATCTCACACAGGAGCACCCCTTCCATGGCAGGGAGAGTCCCTCCAGAAACCCCATACTGGCATTTCTGTCTCAGGCAAAGAGTCCTTGACAGTTTTTGCAGGACATCATGGGTTTTGATTATGCCTTATCTAACAGATGGGAGGCAGCGCTATTTAGGTTGTAATACACTTTCAGGTTTGTTTGGGCTATTTTTGTGCTGGAGGAAAATTTTTCTCTGCTGGATCATGAAGAGACCTGCTCTACTCCCATCTGTTTGAACAGGGAAGTGTCTTTGATCAATTGGCCAGGCAAGCTGGCTAAAACTCCCTCTGAGGTTCTGTTCCTTTAGTCCTGAGAACTTCTAAGTTTTATATTTGAACTGTTGGGATCAAAGAGAGAATTTTTTAGAAGCCTGAGGAGAGTCTAGAGGTGGATTTGTTTCTAGTTTTAGCTGGAAGATCCTGTGTGTGTACCAGCTGGCACACTGCCATGCCCAAAGCCACCTGAAGCACTTTGCTCACAAAATCTCTGAGGCTTTCAGTTTTATGCCTTCAATCCACGAGCTGTCACTCTGATTTTTCAGGCAGTCACTCTGCATAATGCTAATTTTAGGATTTCACCTAAAGCTGGTAACAAAGCTTGGCCTTGCTTTTCCTCCACAGGTTGGAATATCTGTATCACACCACTAGTGCCAAGAAACTTGCACCAACTGAAACCAGTTTAAGCCACGGTGCAGCCTCCATGCAGGCCTTGTATGCCAATGTCCATGCCTGCTTGGAGCTGGCATAATCCAGTGCTAACAGCAGTGACCATTCCTAAGGACAGATCTAAGGCAGAGCTGGTCAGTGTTTGCCACCACAGCAGCACCTGCCAGAGCAGGGCTTGAGGACATGACAATATAACCTGGAATGGACGAGTTCAGGCACAGGTGGGGCCTGGTGATGAAATCTGAGTTGTTTCTAGCAGTTAAGTAGCTGGTTACAGGCTCAAAGGGAACTGTGAAGCAGAGGTTTTGCCAGGGAGGGAAGCAGGCTGTGAGAAAAAAGGACGTCTTTGTCCTTAAAGATGCCACATTCAGACTGAGCAGTAATAATTTTCAGATAGCTAAAAGCCTTCCCATGGTGCAGGGGGCACAGTAAAACTGTCTTGCTTCTGGCTATTCAATTCCTGTTCCTTTAAAAGCTGCTGTGTGCTTTGGTGCTGCTGACAGTGAGTGCTGGTCAGGGCCAAACCCCAGCTCTACACAGGGGCTCACTTTTGACCTGTAGTATTTGGTGGGCCTTTTTTTCAGCAGAAACTGCCAATCGTGTTAAGAAACGTGGAGGGCATGTGCTACTGGTTTGGTTGTGGCCACCAAGCTGCACCAGGGAGATTTGCTCACTCACTCCTGGGCCCTTCCTGGTGGCTGAGTAGGAAAAGTCTCAGTGCTCCTGGCAGTTCACCTCCTTTCAGAGATCAGCCCACACTTGGTTCCAAACTCCCTTGGAGTGCAAGGAGCTTGACTCTGCTTTGCTTTGATGGCCTATTTTCCTTCCAAAGGCTGCAGTGACTGCAGTTGAAAGGCATGGATTTTGAAAATAACAACCCTCTCTCCCTGTAAAGAGAGTTTTTAACTTTCTCAGAGAGCCTTAAAACTTCTGCTAGGGTCTCAGGAAGCAAAAGCAGTGGTTTTAGGAGTGAATGAATGAATGAATTAATTAATTAATGAAATGAAACACACCTTTTCCCCCACTGAAGCTCATCTGTGCTCAGAACTGTTGTGCCAGGGACTTGCCCACCACAAGCCTTTGGGGTGAGCAGTGATTCATCCCCCATTCCGCTGTTTGCACCTCCACATCTGCCCATGGCACTCCAGTGAGGATATCAGGTTGTTTATTCAGTGAATACAACATTACCAGTGCCTCAAAAGGCTCTGCCTGGTCCTGCTCTTGGTGAATGGCATCAGTGGTTTCCTTGCAGGCAGCATGCAGAATGGAAGGAGGGCTTGATTTTCCACAACCATTTTTCTGAAGTGACCCCCTCACCCACTTGAGGCAATGTCTGAGCAGATGCCTAATCTGAAACCTGCTGGTAAAACTGCAGGAGCACCAGTATGTTCAACTTTAAAGAAATTGGATAATCCTATAATAAGTTGAACACCTTTTACTTCAGAGTTAGTAGGTGTTGGAACCCAGGACATCCCTCTGGCTGTCCTGAGCAGCCAAGACCCCTGCCAGGGGGCTCAGAGACCCTGGCACAGAGCCCAGGATGCCTGTGGTTTTGATTATGACCCATGGAGCAAATTACCAACCTTGTATAAAGATCTCCAAGCCACAACAGTTTAAGTAGAATGATAGTGAATTTATCACAAGGTGGAAAAATAGATTTTTTGGGGTTTTTAGAACGGGGGCTCAGGGGGCAAGATGGAGGAATCTGAGTGTGTCCAGCCTTTCTCCTTCTTCTTCTTGGCCTCCATCTTCTGCTGTGATGCTGGCACTTTTAGATTAGTTTAGACTAGAAGCTCACTGTCTAACATAGGTGATAGGTATTGGGAAGTAATTGTAAACATTGTACATGTAGTTTTTAGTATAAAAACATAACACTGCCTGGGGGCGGGCAGAGTGCCTGGACCGTCCTGCTGAGCAGACCTCAGCTGGACAGGAGAAAGAATTTCATAGATAAGAAACAATAAACAACCTTGAGACCGAGAACTGAAGAACTCTGACTCCTTCTTCGACGGCTGGGCTGGGAAAAGAAACTTTCTAACGCATCTTGGGGTCACTGTGACCAGCAGAGATCCCGAGAAGTAGGTTCCTTTTTTAAAGTTTTCTCATTGCACAGTCACTATGAACAGACTTCTGTGACTCTTACATTTTATCCTCTTCAAGCTGGCTGCTAAGTATGTGTTTAAAAACCCAGGTGTGGTCTGCAGGTTTACATGTGGCAGGGCAGGTGGAGTGAGAGCCGGTAATAGAGATCAGCAGGAAATCTCAATTTCCTGCTCTTTCCATCACCTCTGAAACAAGGTGCTCCACAGCCATGCAGGGCAATCTGCAGCTCTGAGACTGCACTCTATTTTTGTCATCTCAATTTCTTTCTTCCTTTGCTGACCTGAAGGATTAATCCCTTTTCTGTGCCTTGCTGTCAGTCAGTTCCTGCAGCACAGCTCCTGACTGCTGTCGTGCCTGGAACACAGGCGACAGGAAGTTTTACTCTTCAGCCCAAACCTGAGAGGACAGCTCAGTGCATGTAAGCAGCTCCCTAAATGGTTGTGCACTGAATATTTGTGCATCCCCCACCTTCCCTGGACACGTCCATCATTAAATCACCCCAAGCCTGCTGAGAGTGCAGACACACCTGTGTTCACCCTGGTGCAGGAGAATCCCTCATTACAGATTCCAGGACTCGGTGTGTCTGAGGCATGCTGGCTGGCCTCTGCCAAAACCTCGTGAAATAAATAGGGCAGGAGATCTTTCTCCTTTTAATGCCTTTATTAAATATCGGCTTGGGTAGGAAGAACCAACGGGTCACGCTCACGCCCATGGGGGAGGAGGAAAAGTGCAGCTTTGTCCACTGGTCTGCAGGCAGAGCTGGGGGTTCCATCCCCACGAGAACACCAGGAGATTCCCACTTTTTCGGTTTGACATTCGAGTGCCTCTGTCCAGCCAACATCTTTTAGGCTAGGGTGAGGGGTGAAAAGGGTCTTAGCAGATACTGGATTCTGTTCCTCACGTCTAGGCATCACTTTGACCCCTCAATTCTGTGTTGGCTCATTGTTTTTAGGGGTTTTTGCTAGGTTTGGTGAGGGGCTTCCTCATTTTCATGCCAGCCCTGATGTCTCCTCCTCTTCACCGTCCCGGGTGCCATCCTCCAGGAGGTAGCAGGGCATTACTCCACAAAAAGGGGAATTCCCAACCATAAGCAACAGGTAGGTAATGAAAAACTATTAACAACAGGTGATTACCACAACCAACAGTTAGAACTCCACCTTGGCAGCAACTGGCCTAATTGGTGAATTCTGCAACCTTTAAGAAAATGGGCAACTTTTCTACTCATGACACTTGTCCCAGCAGTCACCACACATTTGGCCGTGTCAGGGGTGCCAGAGCCCCAGGCAGAGCCCTGTAGCATTCCTGTGGTAAGGGCAGGCTGGGAGAAGTGGCCAGTCCTTGGCTGCCAGGAATGGTCAGGGCTGTGCTAACCCCAGAGGCGCTACCTGTGTTTACAGGGCACAATCACCACCAGGGCCCTCAATGGGACAGATGGTCCTGATCCTCTTCTTATTGGATAGCTGTGCACATCACAGTGAGACTCACTGGCTGTGCTGGGCAATCAGCAGAGACCTCAAGGACTGAGGGTCAGAGGAAATGGAATGATTGCTGCCTCCACAGCTGTCCCTCCCACCAGGCTGGAGCAGATGGCAGGCGAGGAGCTCTCCGTATGGTACCTGTTTGGTCACTGGAAAGAAGGCCATTTCTCAGGACACTTACAGCCTTCATAAAGAATAAATAAACCACCCAGTGAGCTGAATAACAGCTATGAAATACCTTAGAGAATAAATGTGCAGGTGAATCCTGTCACAAAGCCATCTGAATCAGGATTCTGAAACCCATGTGAGAGTTGACCGATGTGTTTCTGCTGGAAACAGCATTCCTCGATGGTGTGATGATTTTGTTACAGTTGGTATCATAACTCAAAACTGCATTTATCTGTCCTTGTCAAGCACCACCATGGTATGGAGGGAGAAAAAAAAACTGTTGTGCAAGCTCAGTGAACATTTTATGCAACTAAATCTTTCTTTCTTCTTTCCCTTGTGCTATTGCCTCAGCCATTTTCGAGCTGGCCCTGCTACTTTTTATAGTGCCATAGTGCCCATGGGTGTCTATCTCCACCTTCCAGCCTTCTTTTGCTAGCATACAATGAGCATCAGTTCAATGCCAAAGATCAGCCCCCTGGAGCCAGTGTGATTTTTGGCCCCTCTCTCTGTCCCTTTTCAAATCCTCAGAAAAGCTTTTCAGTAGAGATAATGAATTATTCTGCAGAAGCCAATTCAGTTTCTGGAACGCTGGACTCAGACATCACAGAACTAATCCTCTTGTAGCCCTATCACTGAAAACACATTAATGTTTCTTCCCTTAGGCTTCCTTGCATTTCAGCTGCTGGTCCAGGAGCAGGTTCATTCTGGCTGAGCTGCGTTTCACGAATCATGACAAGCCACTTTTTGCAGAGACCATAATCATTCTAATCTTCTATCATTATGTCCCAAAGCATCAGTAATGTGCTAGATAAATATTTGCAGCACAAAAGAGACCTCCACTCCCTGTGGCTGTGCTGGGTTAAAATTTGACTTTCTGTTTTGAGCTCTTCTCTGGTCTAAAGTTTGAGTGCGTGACAGGCACAGATGATTTGCTCAGAGCAGGGCTGAAACGAGAGTAAAGAGATGGTGGAGGCATCCCAAGGCAGGTTCTGCTGTGATGGATGCATGGATGAGGTTCCATGCTGGTGTGAACAGAGTGGGGTCAGCACAGCTTGCTGGTGTACCTTACACTGAATATCCAGTCCTTCAGGGCAATAGTGACTGACCTGCAGCCACTAGAAATTTACTTCAGCAAAAGGAAATATCTGAATATAATATCTGAAACATTAGAGCACCAGGTCTGCTGTTTGGCCTTCTGGGGTGAGACTCAAACCCCCCTGCACACACATGTGCTCTCTTGCTCAACAGAGCACTGACTGCTGCTGCTCTGTTTGCTTTGGCCTGTCTGCTCCTCCACGGTCACCAGAGCAGCAACAAGAAGTGCAGTGGGCTTTTTCTCCACCTGCTCCTCCTGCTGTGCAGCCCTCTGTGAAATGAAGCAGCTCCCAGTTGTGCAGGACCCACACTCCTGGTGGGCACCAGGGTCTGGTCCCAGAGCCTCTCTACACCACATTTCATGTGAGGGTGTAGGGCTGTTCTTTGAGGAGGAGCCAGAGACATCCAGAGGCTGGAGGGAAAGATAAGATGGCAACCAGACTCTTTGCTTTGAATGTCACAGGTTCTCTCCTGCTAGTGTCTCACTCCAGAAGTTACATTTTCCACCAGAATCAGGGCTGTGGGAGCACTTCCCTGTCAGAAGCACTCAGAGTGTCAGAGAAAGCTGGTCACTGCCTGCAGGAATCTGTCCTTGCAAAATGGAGATGGTGCCAGCTGCCAGGCTGTGACAACATACTGCGTGCTCATGTCCCCTTGCTGACAAGTGATTTTGCTTCAGCAATAAGCAGATGAGAGTGGAGCAGGTTATTTGTTTTGCATTTGACTTTTTTTGTCAGTAATTTTTCCAGGAGAATCTGTCTGGTTCTGCTACCTGCTGCTAAAGTGGGTCCTCAGAGAGGGCAGTGCCTGCAGCCTCCCCTCTTCAGGAGATTAGCCTTGTCCATCAGATTTCTGCTTTGCCTTCTGCTGGCAATTGAGGCTTGACTGCATGAAAGAAATAAGACAGCATTGAATCTCATGGAATATGTTATTTGGGATAATTGGGAAAAAGCAGTCTCAGAGCAGAATAAGAATATCCTTGCAGTAGGTGCTCTCAAATGACAATCTCTTCCTCCCTGCAGGCAAGCTTTGAGCAGAGACCATTTCACAGTAATAGCAGTGCTCAGGAAAGAAAGGAGCTTCCATTTTTAACCTGTTCCTTTCCATGCTCACTTCCAGACGTGGGCTGAGAAGTAACAGGTGTGTGTTAGCTCCAGCACCACCGGCAGGCTCTCAGCCCTTGGTAAGCAGAGCTGCAGCATCCAGCTCCAAACAGGCAGAGCCAGGGGAGAAGCTGTGCCCACTGCCACAGAGGAGCTCCATCCCCTCTGATGGACTGAGCTCCAGCCCTGGAATGTGGCTCAGTCCATCTCCATTGTGGCTTTTCTCTCCAAACTACAGGGTCTGGCAGTGGGGGGTGAGGAGAGTGATCCTCTCAGAGCCTGGAGCAGCAACAATGTTCACTTGATGCACTTCAAGTCTTTTTCCTCTTTAACTCCATGCAGACACCAAGTGAGTGTGATGGGACAGGGACTGCCTTTGCACAGAGAATTAATCAAAAGCAATGTTGAACAGAGATGTTCAGTATTTTTTTCTCACTTCCATGAGGGAATGGCTTGTGGTTTCTTGATATAAGGGGGTGGACAGCTTTTGCATGAGAAAATAAATTCTTGCTTCTACATTCTCTCTCTACACTGCTTCTGCTCTTGTTCACAGAGCTGCCTGATCACCCAGTCCTCGCTTTTCCAGCAGCTTCAGTTCCTTTATTTGGACAAATATTCCCATTTATTAAATTGGTGTTTTCCACACTGGGCATAAGGTACCGAAATCCATCACGTTATGGGGTTTTCTGCTTCATAAGGGAAAAAAAGGAGAAAAATTCCTCATAAAGCTAAGCCTGCACAATCTGAATTTTCATGTTGTGACACTATTCACAAAAAAGAAACAAAATGCTCTGATACAATGGATACAATTTTCCTGGCACATCTACTGGGAGGTCATCTTTAATGAATTCCATATAACTTCTCTTTTGTCCCTTCAAATTCATGCACGTAACTCAGGTTCAGATCTTCCTCTGAATTTGCAAACAAGTTCTAGCTTCAGCCTGGGAGGATGTGTGTCAAGTGCTTTGGAGGCTGTGTGTACATATGTCTAAAATGGGTGTCCTGGGAGCTATGGCTGGCCCTGACTGCCTTTGTCCCCAAAAAAGGTGGCACTTAGGGGAACACATTTCTCTGCTTTTCTTGCAGCGCTGTGCATTAATGCAACTACTCAAGCTAAGAATAGAGAGTCTTCATCTTGATGGCTTTGAAACAGACCAGAGCAGCAAATCTTACTAATGTGCAGGCCAGACCCTGCTCTCAGCTGCACAGACTTCTGTGCAACAATTTAGAAGTTAATGATGCACTAGGGACCCTGTGGTGTAGATGAAGCACCATGACAAAGAAATGTTTGTTGAAAAACCACTCTCTGAGCTCTCTCTGGTTCCTTTATCTCAGCAAGAGGTAATTTCAAATAAGGTCTCACAGGGATGTGCTGTGAGCCTGTCTCTACTGGATATTTTTACTGTTATGTCCAGTGGTGCTGACTGGAGAATGTATTTCTGTAATTTTGCTATGACCTCCTTGCCTGAAAGGACTGAAGGACTCACCTGGAGTGAGGCCCTGAGTTAAAGATGATTTGGACTAACAGGGAAAATGGCCCAGAATGGAAGTCAGTGATGATGAAGGTGAAATTGTATATTTAGGAATGTACAACTACACAAGTGGCACAAGTACTGCAAACTGAGAACAAAGGGTCACAGCAGCTCATGGGATAAATCTGAGTCCCAGGTGTTCTACTGGGGCAGTTGTTCTCCCCATCTGCTTGTACAAGGTGAGGGCAAATCAGGTTAATCTGTGTGAAGGAGAATTTATGTTAGATGAGAAGAAAAATGTTACCATGGAACTTGTGGCTGGTAACCAAGGGGGCCACAGGATCCCTGGCACTGTGCATTCAGGAATAGATTGGATGGAGAACTGTCAGGGAAGGCTTCATGCTGTGCTTCATGCTGTCCCAACTCTGATGGTGGCTGGGGTGGCCTCCCAGCCCTGCAGCAGCAGCAGCCACATCTGCCTTGCAGCAAAGTCCTTTCCCTGTGTTTGGGCCAGCCAGAGATCTGAGCTGAGGAGGGGGAGCGCTGATGTGGTGGCACTGCTCACACTGCTGCTTTGAGAAAATTATTTAAGAGGATTACATTTTTAAGAATTCATGTACATTTTGAATAGATCCCTCTCTGCAAAAAACTACCCCAGATTAATTTAAAAAGTTGTCAAGTAACGTAGAGGCCATATATTGTAAAATCTGTATAATCCAGACACTTGATTCCTAAAAAATGAAAACAGTAATTGAAATGACAGGTCAGGAAAATCTTGCTTTTCTGGGCCTCTGTTGGATTTCTTGCCCCCTGCTTCTTCCACACAAAGGACCCCTTCCCCTCTCCACATATTTCTTCCTTGCTTCATTTGCTGTATTGGGAAGAAGATAAAAAACAGTGTGGTCAAAGAGACAGCAAAAAACCCCAAAACAAAACAACAAAAAAACTACAAAGCAAAACAAAACCAAAAAAACCAGCAAACTATAAGAAGAGGCAAATCTATAGGAAGAGGCAAAGCTATAGGAAGAGGCAAAGCTAAGTGTGATAGCACTGCAGTAAGTAAGGAAACACCATTTAAATTGGACATTTTTCATGCAGTTTGCATTTGAGCATAACCAAATAGATCTTGGTAAGTGCAGCCCAGCTCTGCTCCATTTACATATCCCCCTTTTCCAAAAGGAACAAAGGTAGTTGCTGTAACACTCAGGAGAGGAAAGAGGAGAAAACCAGATGGATTTAATGATACACTTTCTGTAATTTCTTTACTATTTTTGGTTTTACTCTCTGAGGGAGGCAGGGAATGAAGGGCTTTAAAGCAGCTGTCTAGCACTGGTGTATAAAAGCTGGGGGAATGCACACCTTGTGTGTGCAGAGGGATGGCAAGAGCCTGTGCAGAGTATTCATCATGGTGCTCCTTCACTTCCCAGCAGAGCAAGCCCCTTCCTCTGCATTGTGCACTGCTCTCATCATGTCCCTGTGTCCTGAAAATGCCAAGCCATTATGGGGTTGCTCTCCTTTCTTTTGAAAATCTGCATGTTTTAAACTTCACTTTTCAGAAACAGGTGGTTGGAAAAGTTGTCAGCCTCTGAGATGCAGTTAATCTTTGGACAAATATACTTTCAATGGTGCACTGTTGTCTAGCAACTATACTATAAACAGCCCTCCATTTGTCTCCTGTGGGTAATCACTGATTTCTTAGGGATTAAAGCTTAAGTAACACTCCAATCTAGGTGCATGCATCAGACCACAGCGTATTACAGCAGATTATGCCTCCCAGTATACAGCTTGCTCAACCATTTAGAATCACAGCAGAAAACAGACAGCTGCCATGATAGGAAAATGAGCACTGGCCTGTCAAGTAATTAGTATTTTGAGTTAAGTTGTGGAACATTCCACTGGCAGGCCCAAAACAATTCCTGTCATACAGAAGGGTGGGGTGTCAGATAAGCTTCATATCAGAACATCTCATCTGGGCTGAGCCTGAGTTATTTCAGATATGTCTGGGTAGCTCTCTTGGTGCAGAGAACAGCCTCTGCCTGATCTCCTGCATCTGCTGCCTCAGGCCACATGGAGGAATTTTACCTTCCAGGGGTGAGCAGGACCCTGCTTCAGGGAGCTTCTGCAGCTCCCTGGTGGGCACTGAGGCTGGGGACTGCTTGAACAGACTGTCTGTGTGTTGTGAATACAACCTGCCAGATGCATCTGTGTGAAATACAAAGCTGTGTTTCATGTCAGGTACATAGAGCCAGTGTGTGTATTTGTGATTGTGAGAAGTGTGGAGACCGACCATGGGACAGTTGTGAATTCTAATAATAACTGAGGAAAGTAAAGCAATGAAGAAGGCCTTTGAACCTATCTTTTGTTCGCAATTAACCTTAGTTGACTTAGGAGCATTTAAATTATAGTGTTAAGGATGTTGCTCTTTGCTTGTAGTTAAGCCTTATTAAAGAGTTTTGCAATAAGAACCTTTTGAAGTATCATTTTAGAATATTGCTTGTATCCTTGAAACTATAGCTTTGGAATATATATAAAGGAAACATGCTTATCTCATGCTTTAATAAAACAGAGAAAAGCAGCTTGAGAAAGGAAGATGAACATCAACTCAAGGATTAATAGTTTTGACCAAGGAAAGCTGGACATCACTGTTATGAGATTTATAGTCCTTGCAATTAAAAGATGGACCCACATCTGGGCAGCTGGACTTCACCAGATGGGATTCGTCTTTCTTCTTTCGGAAACTGGACCGTCACCATCTGGGGATACTCCTTTGAGATACATCCTGAGAAAAACTAACTCACAATAGTGTATAGAATTGTGATGTAAAAATTGGGAATAGAAACTGCTGATGAGTAAAAATTTGAATAGAAACTGCTGAGAAACCTTAGGAGTACCCCTATAAATACTTGTAAGCCTCAGCTATCGGTGTGCAGTTGTCGGGAAATACCCAGCGCTGTATTGCTCATACTTTACCATATTAATTCATACATTGATTACTGCTTGAATATTGGCCTAGTCAAGATTCTTATTTATAGCATCTGCTTCTGTAGATCACCTTTTGCTTAAGAGACTGAGCCGTGCTTGTTCAATCTCTGCATTTAGCACCTGCCCCAGCGGAGCTCCCCTGCCCTGGCTGCTGGTAGTGCTGGGTAATGCTGGGAATGAATGAGTGCTGTGCCTTCAGGAAAGGACAGTCGTTCACTTGGGTCTAAATGACATCTAAATCATTTCACTAAATAGATCAAAATTACAGGCTCTAGAGTTAGAATAAGTCTCAGCATTTTTGGGATTGGAGTTTCTGCTGTTGACCTCCCACACTGAGAGAAATACATGTCTGTGCGTGGGCAATGCTACATAGCTTTTGGAAAATGGGCGTTTAACTGAAGGAACTATGTTCAAGACAGTTAAGATTTACCTTAAGAATTCACATTTTGAAGAGAGCAATTTTGATAAAATCTGGAAAAACAAACCCTACCATTCCCTTGTGATGCTTTTTTAATGGCTTTTTAGGGACCCACAGGGAGCAGCTCAAGTGTCCCCTTGTCCCTGTGACACTCAGGCTCTCCAGGCTTTAGACATCAGGTCAGGAGGCAGCAGAGGCAGCACTCTCCCTCAGCCTGACCAAAACACTGTGTGCAGGAAAGGGTGAATTGTTGTGCCTGCCCTCTGCTTTCCCAGCCCATCTGAGCCAGAGTCTCTTGCAGCCTCTGCAGCAGCAGATCTCTCCATGGAGGCTTGAGAGGTGAACTTGGATGGAGAGCAGGAAACAGCCTGGCCAAAGGGAGAATCCTCTCCAGGGCCAGGCCTGTGGGAGGGCTGCAGTGTGCCAGCTTTTTCTCCCAGTTGTGCCAAGAGCTATTTGAGGCTTTTGGCCAGTGCTAGAGTGCCCAGCAGGTCAGTGGAGCAGTGCAAGCAGCACCCCAAATGCTGGGTTCAAACTTCCTTAGATGCAAGGGCTTCCCATGTGCTGTGTGGGTGACCCTGGAGAGAGTCCATGGATATAAATGGCATCTCAGAAAATGTGGGCTTAATTCAAATGCCCACAGGGTGCCCCCCTCTGAAACACCACCATTTCAGAAACTTTCATTCTAAAGCAGTTGTTGGAACAAGCAAGGGCTGGTCCTACTTCCCCCAGCTGTGGAATGCAGGCTTTAAGGTTTCAGGGTGTAATGACAGAGAGATTTTGTACCCTGCATCTTTTCCTAAGTGTTTAAAAGAAGCTTCTGTGAGACCCAAGCAGGAGCACAGGCACACCAGAGCTCTGTCTGTCTCAGAGTGGGAGGAGATGGCTTTCTCTGGGAGCCTCTACACAAACAGTGTGATCCCACTGGGACTCGTTGAGTTTTCAGTTCTTGCCCCCAGAGACCCTTACTCCTGTTTTGTCCTTCACTCTCAAATCCCCAAAGCAGTTACTGAGGTTTCCTTGTCCTTTTTTCTCCCTACCACTCTCTCCTGAAGGGGGTGTATGTGTAAAAGTTTGTGTTTCTGGCACAACACATCCCATGAAGTTTCAGTGATACAAATGAGGTTACACACTGAATGGGGCAATTAATTAATTCCCTCCATATTTGTATTCAGAGAAATGATGGCATTGCCATTACACTCCCTCCCTTTTTAAATTCCTTTCCAAATCAGATTAAATCCCTCCTCCCCCTGCACTGATTTCAGTTGACTCTGGAACAAACTCAAACAGAGCATGGACAAAGTCTTGGTCCTGTTGAATTTAATGGCAAAACTCCTGTTGTACTGAATTTTGAGCAGTGAAAAATTCACTTTTGAATGAAAGAGGACAAATAACTTGAAGCCTCTTGGAGCTAATGAAAATCTGTCAATTGCTGTCAGCTGGATTTGTATCAGTGTAAGATAAAATAACACATATTTTAGTAAGGCAGAGACAAAACCCCTTCAAATATTTTGTGAAAGTAGTCACATGTCTAGTACTAGATAAATTTCCATCACATAATGAAAATTCATGTTTAAGGAATTATTACCCCTGCAAAGGTGGTATCATGCACTGTATCATCATTTGAGATGTGGCCATTTTAAAAACCAAGAACCTTGGCAATTCCCTTTGGAGATAATTGTTTGTTAAGAGTGTACATCAGGAATCAAGCAATCACAGAGAGTGCAATTAAGTGCATAATCACAGATATTTTTGACATCTGTCTACTTACAGGCTCCATGGCATTTTTTTGCATCTCCCTCCCTTGTGTCTTCAATTAATTTATCGTGACCATCTGTGTTGTATTTTTTGCTGCTCAGCTTGCCTTACTACATCTGTTTTTTGGCTGAGTGTTTCAAGACACTTCATCATTTTCACTCAGAGCTAAAAGAACAGAATTTGCATTTACTCAGTTAAGTTGCTTGGTTAAGATAACCAGCAATTAAACAGAGCATACACTACTATGAAACTCTTAAGTGGTGAACAGAAAGGCAAGAAATGCAGTTTAAAAGCTGCAGCTCAAGTTTTGTGGTTCTGCACAGAGTTAAAACCATCAGGGTTCTACATCTGCTCTGGGCTCACTGTGCACACAGAGCAGGGACAGGTCATGGCAGGAGAGGTGTTTGTTATTGTGCTCTGGGGGGTCTCCATGAGGGTGTAAGTGGTTTGCTTATGCCTAATTTCCTGTTCTTAAGTTTCTTCCTTTGCTGTAGTTAATACTAATTTTAAGCAATGGTTTCCCACTCCTGGCATTGTAACACCCTATGATTCTCTTTTCTATGGCCTCAGGATTCTAGGTTGTAATAAACCATAGCTATCATCTTCTCCTAAAAAAGGGAAGAAGAGCAAAAAAAAAAAAAAAACCAGCATCACAGCCAGAGCCTACTCAGATACAACAAGGGGCCTGTCACTCAGGAGCTTGTAGAAGGTGACAGTAGAAAGGCTGTTCACTTCAGTCTCAGCTCTTTCTGCAATAATTCTATGGTAAGTTTACCCCAGAGTCCTGGATAAAGTAGAGCCTGCTCTGAATAGTTCTGACTTTTCCTGAGAAAGAGCTGTATACCATGCCCATGGTCCAGCCGTGCTCTAGAGCTCCCTATATAAGCATGTGTCCTTTAGTGGCCCAGGACTCTCCTTTCTCTCCTTTCTGAGCTGATTGTCTCACCCTCCTGGCCAGATGTCCCTGCCAGTGCACCTCCACAGCACAGATAACAAAACCCAGCCTTTCAGCCCTTTTGGGCACAGGCAGCAACCCAACAACCCAGCCACAACATGGGGAGGGAGAAAGGGGGCAGGGAGAGGGGAGAGAAAGAAATCTGTGCTCCAAGAGACATGGCAACATCAGCAGGCATTCTTAAATGGGCCTCAGCCTTGCAGAGCCTGGGGACTGCTGCTGGAGGCTGAATGAACTTTCTCTTGTTTTGCTCACGATACACTTCTGTGTGGGTGGGCTAACTGGATTTGAAGTAAATAGCATGAAGATCTTTCCAGTAAATGAAAAACTGTTTTGCTGAGGGAAAACAAGCACTAAAAACAAAAACAAAAACCAAAAACAAACCAAACAAGGTATATTACTCTGATTACTCTGAAAGTGGCACTTTTCTAAGGAAGATTGTAATTCTGTGAAAAAGCAGAGTTCCCTCTGTGAGCCCCATTATATAACTAGGATGCTTCAGCAGCTCAGACAGAAGCCAGCAGGCCAAATACAACCCTACCATATTAAATTTGCTTTCTGTCAGTGATTGAGAGAGATTATTTGCTTGTGGTTGGAGCCATGCAGAAGACAGCAGCAATGTGATTACTGAAGTCCATCCTCAGTGCCATTGTCAGAGGTCCATGCCTTTGGCACCAGAATATGAAGGCTCTGCAGGCAATACCTGCAGTGTTAGCAGAGTGCTCAGGTGAGCCAGGGCAGCATCTGATAAATGATGAGAAAGAGCAGGCCCAAGTGCACTGCACCACACACTGCTCAAATGCACCACAAATTGCAATATGGTGAAAGCTGACTGTCATGGAGTCTCCTGGGAAATGTACCACTGGATAAACCTTCCCTCCATCTATGGTACAAGAGCATTGCTACCAAGCCACTGATGATCTGATGCTGACTGATCTGTTAAATCCTGTCAGTACAACAGTGAGAGAATCCTTGGTTTCAGCTGCTAAATAAAGTATAGGAGAGATGAATGATTTTTCAGTTGTCAGGCTTATATATCTGCAAGGAAATGTTCCCAGAGATATTCCCCAGTCATCAGTGTCTCTGATTCATGACAAGAACTTCCAGAATTCACTGCATTGAAAAGATAACCTGGAAAATATACCTGAAAACTAAGCATTTTCAAGGGAGTTTTATTCTGCACTAGTCAGAGTTGATGACTTTTGAAATAGGTTTTAATGTATGAGAATATAATGGTCTTTATTTGTGTAAGATGACTTTTCACTTAAACTTAACAACCCATTTAGAGCAGAGCATAACCAGGACGCTGTAAACCTCCACAAACAGGGCTGGCATTGAGGCTCAGGACAGACAAGGAATCCTCCACAGAAAATTAGCACAGAAAAATGCTTCCCATCTCTTCGTTACTCCAGTTGTATTTTTTTTATCTAATAATAAATGAAACTTTAAAACCCCCCATGCTCATACATTTTAATCTAGACTGCACTGGGAATCCTGTTATCTGTAATATTTTCAGCTGGGCTGTTTTGGTTTACGTGTGTGCTGCGCACACATACACGGTCTGAAACAGCTCTGCCTCTGCCTGTGCCTGTGCTGCATGAACACCAAGAACTTGGGCCATCATTTGTGCAAGCTTTTCAGTGGGGCATGCTCGACTTCACACACATGCTCAGGTCGGAGGTGTCATTGAGTGCTGTCACCTGTCCCTGTGCTGTCCCCACCCAGTGTAGCTCTGCAGCCCTCTGACACAGCCTGGCTCTCCAGGGATTTGATGGGGGTTTGGCCAGTGATACTGGGGATGATTTTGCACATTTTTGCACTGTGGGAAGAGGCTGGGTGAGGAACTGTGGGCTCACAGAGAGCACTGTGGCCGTGTGTGTGACTGGGACCGTCTAGTTCAGCGCCCTGCAAAGAGCAGGGACATCTCCAGGTAGGTCAGGCTTCTCAGAGCACTGTCTTTTAATGTTTCCATGGATGGGACATCCACCTCCTCACGGGGCAACCTGGGCCAGTGTTTGTAAAAACCTTCCTCCTCTTCTTCTCCTCCATGCCCTTCCAACTCCCGTGCCGACCCCTCATCCTTCTTCATCCCTCCAAACCCTCGCGGCTTCTGTGGCTGAAGACTGCTCTGTTCTGTCCTGTTCCGTTCCCAAAGGATTTGGTGAGAAACGAATGAACAGTTCCAGTTTCCGCGCCGTTATTTGTCGGTGCTAATTCCGTGTACAGCAGTGGGTCCCCGCGGGGTCTGACGCCGTGCCGCTCCCGCTGCCGGTGCCCGGGCGGAGCTCACGGTCCCGGACCGAGCATCGGGCATCCCGTGGTCGCTATGGGAACGGGGCGGGCGGGGCGCGGCGGCGGCGGCTGCGGAGCGGCGGCTCCGCTCAACTTCGGCAGCGGCGGCGGCGAGAGGCGCTGCCCCGGCTGGGCGGGACGGCAGCGGGCAGCGCGGTGAGGAAGAGGAGCGGGAGGAGGAGGAGGAGCTGGGGACACGGCCAGTAGGGTGCCCGGCGGTGCCCGGCGGAGGGGACCGCTGTCTCTGCGGCGAAGGGCCCGGGCTGGGTGTCCCGGTCCCTGTGCGGGGAGCGGGCACCGCCCGGCCCGAGCGGCTCCCGGCAGGGCGCGGGGTGCGGCCGCCTCCGCCGGGACGGCCCCGGGAGCGAACCCCGCCTGCAGCTGCAGCCGGTCCCGGCGCCCTCAAGCACCTGCCTTTCTTCCAAGGGCCGCCTCAGCTGCAGGGTGGAAAACGGCACAAAGTTTCCGTGGTTTGGAGGGACTTTCAAACTGGTGCCGGCTCTTGGCGGGAGGCTGAGTGAGTGTGCGGAGGGAGCGGACCGAGCCCTAATCGCTCCAAGGCACTGCCCTAAGCGCAGCTGTTGTATCTCGTCACCAGGGCTAATCCACAGCCCGGTGTGGGTTTAAGCCTGCTGTGCCAGTCAGAGGGCTTGACTGCAAGCCACGTCCTCCTCCCGGTACCCTCTCCGCTCGCCCCGAGTCCGTCTGTCCGCAGGAGCAGCGGGAGCGCTGGTGCCAAAGGTGAGGCGGGATGGGTGGGCAGGGAAGGGAAGGGAGGGAAGGGCCCGGGGCCCCGGCAGCTCTGCCGGGCTGGGCTCGGGCTCGGCTGCCTGGGTGATGGATAAGCGCCAGGTAACTGGTTATGTAAGGACAGGCAATCGAGGAGGAAAGCATGGTTTATGCTGCTTTGTGTTTATTGCCATATTTAAAATCTCTCTGATCAGACGCCTGCCCTGCTAAGTGCCTGCAGGGTGGAAGTTCAGTGTTTGTCAACCCCAGGGAGGTACCACGAAGGTCGGTCAGACAACTTCTGAGTTATGGCACTGTAACTGAGGCTAGCACACACTGTGCATCTCCTAGTGCTGATACATTAATTAAAACCCATGTGAGGACAGCGCTGTTCATGCTCACAGAGGCTCTCTGTGCCCACAGGTGGGACATGCAGCTATTCCAGGGTGGAAAGCGTGAGCTTTCCCGGAGCTCTGCCAGTGCTGTGGGTGATCTCGATAAAGACAGGCTTAAGTTTTCAAGCTGTAAATTTAGCTTTCTTCTTTTGGTTGCTAATTTTGGAACAATGTATATTTTTAAGTAGCTCCTGTCACAATGATCAAACTTAAACACTGGTCCTAGTGTTCTGCAGTACAGAGAAAACTCTGCAGTCAGAGTGGGACTCTGGGGACCTTTGGTCAATATTCATTCTGGTAGATGCCATAACTAAGGTTCAGTCCTGAACAGAAATGTACAGGTGTCTGTTAAACTGCATTCTCACCTGTGATGCAATGAGTTCCTCCTGCTTTCCCAGAAGAAATGTGCATTCTCCATCCAGTCCTCAGTTTGGATGGAGAATGCACATCCCACCTGCCCCTTTTCACAGCACTTGGTCTGGTCTTCACTACAATATATGAATAAAAATACTTCAGAGGGCCTGACAACAGGTGGAATATGCCTTTGGGTCAGAGTTTCAATCTCTTTATATAACTCTGTGTATGAATATCTGCAGTGGATGACAGTATTAGAAACTCCAATCTGTGACATTACTGCCCCTTTAATAACATTGTGTGGTCAGTAGTAGAATGGAGAAAGATGAGCTGGGGATCTCTCAGAGTTTTAATTCTGAAAGTGTTTTGTATTGGTCCCTTCCATCAGATGCTATTACTGTTTTATTGCAGAATACTTTTTTCTGGTGGTTTAGGTGATTTTAATAACAAAAAAAGCTCTGGGTCTGTGCTACCTTCTGAACTCTCATTTACACAGCTGAATGAATGGTGAAGAATACTTTACATCCCTCTGTCCTGACTGGAAACCTGGCTTTGTAGTCTGCAGAGATCAAAGCAAGGTATAGAATTGAAGGTGTGTTTGATCCACCATGGCAAGATCTGAGCAATATATAGGAGGTTTAATAACAAATCAGTCAAACAGAGCAGTTCGTTGTGCTTTAACTTCCTGTCTCCTGTAGGTTTAGGTAACAGTTTAGTGTAAGTTGTATGACAGAGTGATTTTATGGTTGCTAGTGGAAACATTGTTTCGAGCATGAGTGATATATTGGCATAAAAATAGTTCTGTTTTTCAACAAAGGGAACTCATTTGCTTTGATAAGTAGATAAACTGCAAAATACTGCTCTGCTTCATGAGCAGATTTAGTAGAACCCATCCTTTTGCTTTTGCAGATAACACAAAGATTATCTTCTGTAGAGTGCCAGGCATTAGGAGAGCTCCAAGCTATTGGGCCCTTCCTTCACTCTTTCTTTAAGACTGGATTTTCCTCTGGAGTTAATCAACAGAACTCTCATTTATTTCAATGAGATAAATCTGTTTTACATTTGTGCAGCTTTGCTGCAGATCATAGAGCTGTACCTGTTACATCAGCTACCTTTCCTCATGGTGTTTTGGTTAGTGACTGAAAATCATCTTTCTCGTTCTCACCTGAACTTGGGGCCCATTTTGCACTGAATTCTTCTTTCTTTACCCCTCTTGCAATCAAAATGCAGATGTAAAATCCATCAGATACACTTGTTTTCTAGAAGATTGAAACTCTAAGAATGTATTACAAACTGTGGTAATACTGGGAGAGATAAGAGTAGTACTTTTAGCATATTCTCAATTTTAAAGGCTTTCATTAAAAGAAAAAATCTTATGAGGGCTACCAGGTGTAGAAAACGTGACATATTCATGTATTTCATCACTGTTGTGGTATTTCCAGAAGGCCACTCAACCTTTCCTTTGATAGAGAGAGTACCACTCAACCTTTCCTTTGATAGAAATAGTACCACTTGTTTCTTTTCTGTCCTGCAGCACCTTTGGTTCGCTCTGAGTCCCTCCTGTCACGTTTACGTAGCGGCGATTGTTGGTCACGCACCTTCACTAAAGGCTTAAGTGATTTGTGACTCTGTGACAAGGACAGCAGACAAAGAGCCAGTCCCTTTGTGTAGTGCTGACAGTGCCAAACCTGCTGGAGCAAAGGGAATGCAGAGCAGGGGCTGCACACTGAGCAGCAGCACGGCTGTCCCGCAATTTTGGGAGTGGCTGTCCCGCTGCTTTGGGAGCGACTGTCCCGCAGTTTTGGGAGCAGAGCTGGCAGCAGCAGGGTCGGACAGACAGGGGCAGGCAGGTCGGACCCTGAGCGCAGCCATGCTGGGACAGACAGACAGACATTGCCTGGCATGCAGGGGCCTGCTGGGTGCCACAGTGCCCTGTCACAGCTGGCTTTGCTCCTGGACGCTGCTGCGAGGCTGTCCCCAAACACCTGTCACCGCAAAGACGTGACAATGAGGTTGCATTTAAAGCATTCGCTTCATCCCCTGCGCTTCTGTTATTCAAAGCTCCTTGCTACCTGTAGCAGGGTCATGTACCTGGAAACGTGTTAACCACTGTGAATTCCAATTTTTTTAGTCCAGAAATAGCCTGTGTCCATCACAACAGGGGATTCAGTGTGCTTACAAAGCAAAACACAGGTTTTCTGCTGTGGTCTACCCCTGAATGTACTTCAAAGTTCTCTCTCTTTATTCTGCAGGTCAGAATGAGGAATGCTGCTGTGATAATATAATGATATTCGCACTGCTTTTAAATTTCTTGATTGACAAGCTCTACCTACTGCTTTTTCAGCATTAATTGCTTCGTAGCATCCCAGGCTGAGCTTATAATAATTTCCACAGAAATTACAATCACGTGGCAGGTAGCTGTAAACACCTTAGCCTTCCATGTCACTGAACAAGAAATGAGATTCCAGACACAGAGGACGTGGAGTTATTTGGGCCCTGGTAAGGTAAAATTCTCTGTTTGGAGAGGAAAATGGCAAGTAACTTTAAAAGCCCCACAGAATATCCTGAGTTGGAAAGGATGGACAAGGATCATTGCAGTTTAGCTCCTGTACCTGCACAGCACATCCTGAAGTGTCACACCACGTGCCCAAGAGAGTTGTCCAAATTGTTTTTCAGCTCTGTCAGGCTTGGTGCTGTGACCATTTCCCTGGGGAGCCTGTGCCAGTGCCAGCTGCCCTCTGGGTGAAGAGCCTTGTGCTGACATCCATCCTAAACCTGCCCTGACAACTTCAGGCCATTCCCTTGCGTCTGTCACTGGGCACACAGAGGAGAGATCAGTGCCTGCCCCTCTGCTTCTCCTTGTGAGAAAGATGTAGACTGCAGTGAAGTCTCCCTCAGTTTCCTCTTCTCCAGGCTGAACAAATCAGAGAGTGGTGGAGAACAGAGAACAGAGATTCTTTAACAAAGCTATGGTGGACTATATAAATAAAACTGAGAGGGTGTTGGCAGCAGTTTCTTAGTTAGAAGTTGCTAAGATTCTTTGGAATAAAATCTAAAATATATTAATCACAAGAGAAATAGAATTTGAGGTTCATCTTTGATGCTGTTGCTACTTAATGCTACTCCATACAGATAGAGCCAGCAGCAGAGCCCTGACCACAGGTTCTGCCTGAGCAGCTGTTAAACATTGCATCAATTAGCACAGAATTCAGAGAGGGGGGTAGCCAAACCAATTTCAATCTACCCATGAGCTGCAGTCCAGGCAGGTACTTGATACCTTTTGGTATCTGAAGGACACTGGACTTTTCTGGACAATGTAATCCAAATCTTACTGAAGAGGTAAATAATTTAAAACAAATTTTAATGTGCTCTGCAGTTTGACATTATCTCTTTTCCCCCTGACTATGTGTCTTCTAAAAAGTACAATTATGGGGACAATTTGGAGGTCGGACCCACTTTGGAAATAAATTTCTTTGTTTGTTAGCCTGTGATCTGGCATGTGTGGAAAAAGCTAAGTGGGTATCTTGCATGAGCAAATTCTGCTCTCTGACTGTAGCTATAAGGAACCACCACCCACAAGAAGGGAGGGAAGGCATTTCCCAGCTCCTCAGCCCAGTTTGTTGGCATGCTTTGACTGGATGATGATGGATTTCTTGGAAATCTGTCTGCAGCTGAGTGACAGCCTTTCTATTGACATCACTGGATTATGGATTAGGCTTCTCTCACGTAACCCCTTTAAGGCTTCTCCTTCTGTTCCTGCACAATCACCACGCCCCCAAGGCTCTTGAGAGCCACGCAGGACTGTCAGCAGCACTGTGAAGGCAAAGGCAAACCACAGGAGACTTGTCCAACAGAGGACAGAGAGTCCTATTCTACTCTCATTTTTATCAAAATGCACATTTCTCACTCCCTGCATAATCCTCTCCTATCCTGGAGGGCACTACAAGCTGGGAGCAAGGAGAAGGATCAATGGAAATGAATATTTTATTCTCAGAAGTTGATTTTCTGTACGCTAAGCTGGCCCTGCTGATTGACTCATGGTTTAAGACTCTGACAAGGCTTAGCAAGTGGTGATGGAGCCTGGAGGAGCCTGGAAGAGCCTGTGTCTGTCAGGCTGGAGGAACAACCTCCAACTGGCCAAAGACCAGCCAGAGAGCAGGCCAAGGAAACAGACTCCCTTTGCTGGGGAAAGGGCTAGGAAGGGCTGAAACCCTGTGCAAAGAAGGTGAAAAAACAGATAAGGCATGTGAATGTTGATATTTCTGATGGTGAGGTCTTTGGAGCAAGAAGAGGAAATCACATGGGGAAACATGTGAGAAGGTAAAAAAATGGAAGATGAGGCTCAGAACATGCCCTGAGAAAATGGAGAAAGCTACAAAGTACATGAGGAGAAAAATGCAGGAATTGCTGACAGTGTAGAGAACAGTGTAGGAGTTTTGAAGAAAGGCAAAACTAACAGGAAACATTTACACGAAATACTTTCAGCAAGACTTAGTAAAAATTACTAAAATTTTAAGTAACCCCTCAGAGACTGTGAGGGGGGGAGAGAGGGGGAGAAAGCCAGGTATTCCAGACTTTAGCACAGTTAAGGTAAACACATGCTTAAAACTCTGTGAGGTGGTTGGTCAGACTTCAGTCAGCAGTGACCTTCCAGGCAAAGGTCTGGGGTCAATGACACCAAAGTCTCAAACCCCAGGTCTGTTTCTGGAGTAGAACTTACATAAACGCCTCAGAAATTTTGGTTGAATAACACCAGAGATGTTCATCAACTGGACTGTGTCAGCTCCCAGGATAGCCTCTTAGAAGGAATTGGAAAGTGGACTAATTGGGCAACAGAAAGATCTGTATTTAGCTGGGGCAGTGTCTTTTTAAAAATAATTTTAATGTGAATGCTTGCAAAGTATAAATTTGCCCTTTTCCCCAGTAAGAAGGTCAGGTTGTAACTTTTGCCTTTCTTTAGTTGTCCCCATCTTGCCAACAGTGCTTTGAGTTTTTCCACATGGGAAAGCCATTTTGAGTCAGTTAATGATTAGCCTGCCTGTGAACTTCAAATTAAAACCAGCAGCCACAATTAATGGAGCCCACAGTATCTTCTGCAGGCTGCTAAGAGCAGTAGTGGAAGAGTGGTGGCTTGTTGAGCCTGCTAAATAGAGATGGCCACTTGCCAGCTCTCAAAAGGAGGAGATGATGGATGAGGGAGGGGAAGGAAACAATCTCATACAAACAGGACTCCCTTAGGAGCAGCCAGCACAAGCTGCCAGTGTGCATGAAAAGCTTGCATGGGATTTTCGTTCATTTGAAAACAGGCCATTTCAGCTACAGGTCAGGTGCTCTCCTTCCTTTGTAGTCTTCTCATCTGGAAGCAGATTTTTATGGCAGTCAAGTGAAAGCCCCATTTGGGGTCAGAGCTATCCATGTTCCCACACTAAAAGCAATTCTGCCTTTTACCAGAGCTTTCTGAAAACTCTGGGACTGGGCAAAGCTCAGGTCCAGCAGGCCTTGGTATCAGCAGACAAAGTATCCAAAATATTTTTCTGTTTATTCTCTGTAACACTAGTGCTAGGTAAAATGGTTCTCATGCAGAATGCCTTGCTTTGAGGGAGACCTGTGGGACTAAAAACCATAAATGCAATAAGAACAGCCCAGGATCATGCAAAATCCAAGTCTCCTTGCTGTCTTTCCCAGTCTGAGCACTAAATTCCCCTCTTGCTCCTCTTCTAATGAAACAGCTGGTGAGCCAGGAGTAGCTGGAAGGGCATTCCTCAGTTGTAATGCTTTATATTGATTTACCCCTAATGCCACTGAAGTCAGCAGAGTTAAACCAGTGTGAAACCAGGTCATAGCCAGAATTAAAATACAGAAGGGCATGTTCACCTTCATCAGATAAAGGCACAAACACAAATAATAATGGTACCTGTAGCAGCTTACAAAAACTACTGTCATCACAGAAGCTGAAAAGAAACAGGAGACTTTAAATTATTTACAACAGCTTGTGCCCTGTTTTGCCCCTCACTTTTGTTAGGGATACACAGGGGGTGATCAGACCAAGGAAAAGCTCTTCATCCTTAATGCTGTGTGATGGTGAGTGGAGGCACCATGTGGCAAGCTCCAGCTACCCACTGGAGTGGCAGGGTCACTGATTTGAAGCTGTCAGTGCCTCAGTTCCAGCCTGAGCCTGTTCCTGTGTCTGAGCTGAGACACCAGAGCTCTGCCTGCTGCTGTGGGAGCTGTGGCTGGAGGCACTCACCCTGGCCATGGACACAGAGGGAAACATTGGCTGCTCCTCCTCCTCCAGAGCACAGGGATGGGGAGGGGCAGCAGTACCTGCAGCAGCTGCTGGCTGTGGCTGCTGTCACCAGGATAGCCACAGCTGATGCTGCAGGGCAGCCACTGCAGCCTTCTCTCCTGTACAGGCACTGCAAACCAGCCCAGCTGGTGTCGCCTTATTGCAAAGCTCCTCTACCTTCTGGGTGATTTCTCATGGACATCTCCTCACAGCACTGACTCCTTCACAGCACAACCAGCAAACTCCATCTCTCCTCACCCAGCTAACCCACTCTTCTGTAGCACTCTTCTTGTTCTTGATTACAGCTGTGGCCTGTTAAGGGCAGGCCTGTTCCTAACCTCTGGTAATTCATACAGCTGCAGCTCCTCAGGAGAGAGATTACCTCCTGCACTATCTTTATTTCCTTACATTCTATCCCCCCACATCCTGGTGCTCCTGTTTGCAGGGATGGGAGATTTGTGCCTCACACTCTGAGCTGGCTGCACCTGTGGCCTGTGGAAGCTTTCAGGCCTTTTGTGTCTGCCTTCTGAAGAGACTGGCATTGCTTGCTGGGAGAGGTGGGGTATAGGACTAGAGAAACTAGTCCTTTGATGCAGTTTGGAAAACTTCCTGCTTCTAGAAAAGTCTGAGCATTAGAGCCTGAAATAATTTCAGATGTGGGACACTGTACAGACTATCCAGGTTTTTTGGAGCATTTTCCTTTAATGGTGTGATTTATTTACATAGTATGAACACTTTGGAAGGTGAACAGGCTACTGTAGGATGAGTGAATGATGCATGGAAGCATCTTTTCCTTGTAGTCCTGGCAGAATGCTGTGGATCACTTCTTATCCAGGAGTCTGGGAGCTCGTGGCTCTCAGCTCTAGGGGGAGTATTGTGCAGTTATGAGCTTTTGGTGGTTTTTATTGTCACTAAAGGTGGAAGCTTAATGAAAAGCATATTTTCCCCCACCACTTCATGCCTGTCTGTGTCCCAGCAGTGAGGATTTGCTCAGGCCTGCAGAAGCAGACTCTTTAATCCCTTGCCCTCATGTTAACTTTTGACGCCATGTCCTGCTTGGGCTGCTGCCAGAGGAGCCTCTCTGTAATCCCAGCTGCAATCCTTATTTGTGCCACCCCTGTCCCCAGGGGCTAATGGGAGGGAGCAACAAGGCACGTAAGTGCTCTGTGTGAAGAAACAGATGCTGTTTTTCTCCTCTTCAGCTCCCCAGTGCCTGTTTTGGAGTCCATTGTGTTTAAATACAAGTACAATAGGTAATAACTTTGTTCCATGCATTGTCCTCCTGAAGGGACAACATGAAGGGATTGGCTGGGTGGGGAGTTAATTCCATCTTTTTCTGAGCTGATTGATGCAGTTTGTTCTGTCTGCTAAGTGCTGGGTAACTCCCAGCAGCAGAAACCTCTCACTTAGAAGTAACAATAGTTTAAACCTTGGTATGCTTCTGCTTCCCTCTCAGAGCAGCCTCAGTTCCCTTGGCACTGGGGGTGCTGCTGAAGGTACTCCTGCAGCAAAGCAAATAATTGGACTTGTAGATGGTGGTGTAGCCTCTGCTGCATGCAGCAACACATTTGCTAAATAATGGTTAAAGCTCTGGCCCTGTACCTCAGGCTCCTGTGAGTGCTGCCCAGGCAGGGTGAGCTCTGCTGCTGATGTTACAGCAGCAGGAGCAGCAAACCTACCCAGGTGTGTTTGGTTTGTGTGGCAAGGGATGGGGGCTATGGCAGTGGCTCCTGTGGGACACTGCCAGAAACTTCCCCCGTGTCTGACACAGCAAATGGCAGATGGCTCCAGCAAGGACCCACTGCTGGCCAAGGCTGAGCCCTTCAGTCCAGCTGGCAGCACCTCTGGGATAGCAGGTCTAAGAAGGGGAGAAAACAAAAAGGAGACAGAAGGGAGGCTATGGGATGGCAACAGCTCTAAATACCCCAAGGTCGGTGGGGAAGGAGGGGCAGGAGGTGCCTCAGACAGTGGAGCAGAGATCCCCCTGCAGCCCATGGGGAGGCAGCTGTGCCCCTGCAGCCCATGGAGGTTCAAGGGGATGAAGAGATCCACCTCCAGCCATGTCCACAAGAGGCTGGGACCCAAGGGGAAGACCACAATGGAAGAGGCTCCTGGCAGGACCTCCTGGAGAGAGGAGCCCAAGCTGGAGCAGGTTTGGTGGCAGGACTGGTGGCACCATGGGGAATCCACACAGGGCAGCCTGTTCCTGTTCCTGTACTCCTGTGAGAGACCCAGGCAGGAGCAGTTCATGAGGAACTGCAGCCCATGGGAAGGACTGACACTGGAAACGTTTGTGGAGGACTGTCCCCATGGGAGGGACCCCACACTGGAGCAAAGGAAGGATGAGGAGTCCTCCCCTTGAGGAGGAGGGAGCTGCAAAAACAGCTGCAGTGTAGTGAACTGACCACAGCCCCCATTCCCTATCCCTCTGTACTGCTGGGTGGGTGGGAGGAGGTAGAGATTTTGGGAGTAAAGCAGAGCCTAAGAAGAAGAGAAGAGTGGGGGAAGGTGTTTTAAGATTTGGTTTTATTTCTCATTATCTAAGTGTGATTTGATGAGTAATAAACTAATATACCCACGATGAGTATGTTTTGTGCCTGACAGTAATTGCTGAGTGATGTCCCTGTCCTTCTCTCAAACCATTCATTTTCTCTCTCCTGTCCAGCTGGGGAAGGGAGTGATTGAGCCACTTTGGTGGGCACTTGGTGGGCATCAGCTTCAGCCCACTGCAGCAGGTCACAGAGGAGATCTCCAAGGATCTCCTGGCTAGAATGTATCTCCCAGCCATCCTTTGACTCCGTGCACTGGGTTTTTACAGGTGGGGTTGCTGCAGGGTCGTGCCCTCCCACAAGGGTTCAGCCAGGTGAGCCCAAGCCCCGTGTGTGAGCAGGAGAACGCTTCCCCAGCCTGCAGGAAGCAAAGCATCCTTGTAACCTGGCCTCAGGTGGCAGGGCTGTGACTCATTTCAATGACATGCTGAGAGGAAGTGAGGGTGCCTCTTCACCCTCTGTCTCGTGCTCTGAGTGAGCTGGCTGCTGCAGGTGAGATTTCTCAAGGTTTTGGAATCTCTG
Organism: Melospiza georgiana; assembly: GCF_028018845.1. NCBI lineage: Eukaryota > Metazoa > Chordata > Aves > Passeriformes > Passerellidae > Melospiza > Melospiza georgiana. The sequence continues at coordinate 35,838,055 of NC_080432.1, forward strand.
CTGGTTACAGTGACCCCGAGATGCGTTGGAAAGTCTCCTTGCCCAGTCCAGCCATTGAAGAAGGAGTCAGAGCTCTTCTGTTCTCATTCTCAAGGTTGTTTATTGTTTCTAATCTATAAAATTCTTTCTCCAACCCGCCACAGATCTGTCTGGCAGGTTGGGTTGAGGCACACTGCCCGTTCTTAGGGCAGTCTTGTCTTTTTTATGCTAAAAACTACGTGTACATGATTTACTATTACTTCCCAATACCTAACACCTATGTTAGACAGTGAGCTTCTACTCTAAACCAGTCTAAAAGTGCCAGCATCACCCAGAAGATGGAGGCTAGGAAGAAGAAGGAAAAAGGACAAGGCAAGCCCAAATTCCTCCATCTTGGGACCCTGAGCCCCCATTCTAAAAACCTCAAAAATCTATTTTTCACCTCATGACAAACTAACTATTATTCTACTTATACTTTTTTGACTTGTAATTCTTCATATAAAGGTTGGTAATTTTTTCCATGGGTCAAGATCAAAGGCACAGGGGTCTTGGGCACTGTGTCAAGGTCTCTGAGCCCCCTGGGCAGGGGCTCCAACCCTCTAGTGATTCGGCCTCCTGCTGGGCTCAGGTTTGCCCCCAAGCAGGCTACAGGGCCTGATAGCTCAGTCCTTAATGGGGACAGACTGCCTGAAATCCAAGCAGCTCTCAGCCTCTGGCAACCTTAGTGAAAATAGTGAGCTTAAGGGATGATAACAGCTCTTTAGTGATTATCAGCTCTTTGTGATTCCAGCCCTTAGCTTGCCACAGGAAGGCAGATGCAGGGAGAGAGAGGAGAAGGCCGTTCTGGCATTCCACACACATGTTTTTAGTGGTTGTTCTCTGAAGGTTCCAGTGACAGCTCCTCTAACCAGCATGGGCTAAAACAGCCCATTATATGGGATACAGGGGGATCAGAAATTGTCCAATAGCAGGGGTTAAAGGAGAGTGACCTATGGGGTTACAGAGAGATAAGCAGGGGTTCGGAGGCAGAAGACAGGGGCTTCTAGCTATTCACCATTGTCAGAACCAAGGACATCCCTCTGGCTGTCCTGAGCAGCCAAGACCCCTGCCAGGGGGCTCAGAGACCCTGGCACAGAGCCCAAGATGCCTGTGGTTTTGATTATGACCCATGGAGCAAGTTACCAACTTCAGATGAAGATCAGCAAGCCACAACAGTTTAAGTAGAATATTAGTGAAGTTATCAAAGGATGGAAAAGTAGATTTTAGGGGTTTTGCTATGGGGGTTCAGGTGGCAAGATGGAAGGAACTGGATGTGTCCATCCTTTCTCCTTCTTCTTCTTGGCCTCCATCTTCTGTTGTGATGGTCTAGAGTAGAAGCTCACTGTCTAACATAGGGGATAGGTATTGGAAAGTAATTGTAGACATTGTATACGTAGTTTTTACTATAAAGACATAACACCGCCCCGGGGGCAGGCAGAGTGCCTGGACTGTCTTGCTGAGCTGACCTCAGCAGGGCAGGAGAAAATTTTTTATAGATAAGATAAAATAAACAATCTTGAGACCGAGAAATGAAGAGCCCTGACTCCTTCTTCAAGTGCTGGGCTGGGAAAAGAGACTTTCTAACATTTCTCAGAGTCACTCTGACCAGCAGAGACCCCGAGACACCATGACTTGGCATTTCCTACCTTTAGGCCTCTGCTCTCCACGGGGCCCTTGCAGGCCCTGGGCCTGCTACACTCCAGGGCAGCCAGAGGAATTTCCTGGGTTGCCACACCAAGGTGCCCAGCACCAATTATTTCCAAGTGGTTATCCAGCAGCAATTTCAACAGCAGACTGGAGGGGTGAGGGGGGAAGTGCTCTCAGCAGAGGTGTGCTGATGATGGCACTGTTCTTTTTCTCTCCCTCTCCACCCTCACCCCACTCCCTGCAGAGACACACGGAGCACGATGTCCCTGGCATCCTGGTTCAGGTGGAACGAGCCCCCAAACCGCATTTCCCAGAGGAGCCCCACGGAGATGGTGGTGGAGACGCTGATGATGGAGCTGAGCTGGCAGATGAAGCAGGCCGAGAAGCAGCAGCGCGAGCGCGAGAACGAGTACCGGCGCATGAAGAGCGGCGTGGACTACGGCTGGCTGGTCAGCTACCCCAAGCACAGCTACGACATCAGCCCCGGGGAGAGGCTGCAGCTGGAGGACATGTGCACCAAAATACACCCTTCCTACTGCGGGCCTGTCATACTCAGGTACTGTGAAGGATGGGATGATGAAGAGCTTGCCTTTCTCCCTTTCCTCTTTAGGATGTGTGAGGAGAGAGTGAGAGTTGCTAGGACCAGCAGAACCAAAATGTGGCATCTTGTATCGTGAGTTGTGCTGGGATAGTGTCTTTGTGAGAGAAGGGAAATCTAATGTTTTAAGTCAGTTTAACATCATTTCCCCCAAGAAGTTACAGAATGCTATTTCCCTCTGACATTGGTTGAGTGCTTCATGCTCCTGAGTAGCCAGAGCAGCATTACCTTGCTGATGAACAGGTACCATCTCAGTACCTGTTCAGACTTTGGAATCATAGAGAAACTGAGATTTAAATGGACCTGTAGAGGGATATACTTCCACCTCCTACTTGGAATAGGGCCACCTTCAAAGTTAGATCAGGTTGCTTAGGGCCTTGCTCTGTCCACTGTTGAATATCTCTGAGGGAAGAGTTTCCATAGCCTCTGAACAGCCTCCTTTGGTGTTTCTCCCCTCACACTGGAGCTTTCATTCCTGGATTTAAGCTGTCCAGCAGGTCTGTTGAGGCACTTGTCCCTAGTGTTAGTGTCAGCCTAAAGGTGCTATTATTTATTTCAGCCTGTGAACCAGGTATTCCCAGAGAATGTCTCTCTTTCCTACCCTCCCTCTTCACCCTAGACATGGAGTCATGGGATGCAGGTGGGGATGAGTTAGTTTGAACAGCCAAGTGGTGCTTCTGACTTTTGCAGTGTTTAGATGTGCACAAAGCCTCTCTTGCTGCTGAGCCTTTCAAGTGCTGCCCTTAGGGTTGCTGCCTGCCTGCTGAGTGACCTCCTGTGAGAATGCCTTTAGAAACTGATCTAAGCCTGCTCTAGCATGCAGACTGGAAGGGAAAGGTGTGGCTCTTTTCCTTCTGGGGTGGCTGTTCTAAGATAAACTCTTGCACTTGGCACAGTGAAGGCGAACTTGGCAAAGCGAGGAGCAGTGACTCTGCAGTGCACCTCAACCAAAGCAAAGTTGTGCAATGAGCCTTTATAATCAACTTCCCCTGCTCCAACATGTTCTTCAGATGGGATTAGAGTGAACACAGTCCTTACAGAACATATACAAGAGGCTCTCAGCACCCTGCAGTCCCTCACTGCATATGCTGGCTCCTGTTTTGCCTTGAATTGCAGCTGCAAAAGTGCTGGAAATAGCTGCTCCTCTGTTTTACAGTGGATGTAGCCAGTAAAGAATGCCAAAATTCCCTCTCTAGTCCTCATTTTCCCTGGGGCTGAACCTTGGAAGCAACCTGGTACACAGAGCCTTGGCTCTTGCAGAGGTTGCCATGATGGCAGAATTTGGGATCATTCAGTGACCAAGACCTCTCCAGTGAAAATTTGCTGGGAATAGCACCTGCCTTGTGGTTGTATAACTCCAAGCTATGCTGTAAACAAGCCACTTCAAACCCCTGGGATTCAGAGCTATCTTTACCATCCCCAGGGCCACTGAGCAAGGTCTGGCTGGCTAACAGGTTATTTCCATGGCAGCAGGCTTTGTTTGCTGGAGCAGAGAGGCCCCAAGGTTCATCCTCTTCTGGAAAGTATTAAGCTGAGCCATATAGAATTTGCTGCTCTGCTATTTGTTTTTTATTTAATTGATACAGATCATGCTAGATGTCTGATTTCAGTGCAGCTTGTAATGGTTGTTCACTGTTGTTCAGGATTCAGCATACTGATAAATGTAAGTAGATAAAGGCAGTAGATAAATGTACTCAACAACGTTGGTGGACTCTGTGTGGGTGACTGAAGTAGGCTAAAACCATCCTCTTAAAACTCCTCTTACAAATAGGGTGCTGTCATAAATTGTATTACACCGTGATTTGAGAAGTGGCATGTTTTACAGAGCTTGCATGCTTAGCAGAGCCACACTAAAATAAACTCTGAGGATTTCATAACCTTTGTTGGTTCAATTCTGTGGCTGAGAAGGGGCTATCACAGGCACAGAAATGGTGGAACTGGATTGTGTCAAAGGTCTGGCTGATCTGATGAGCAGTCTGCATTGACCAGTGGCATCAGTGTAAGGAAAAGAGCAAAGGACAAGGAAGAAAATCCAACAGCAGGGACAATTAGACCTCATGTATAGCATCCAGCTTACTGTGCCTTATAACTGGGAGACTTTTGGAGCCACAAGTGGACCTTCTATCCATAATTGGCTGATGTGGCTTTTTCTTTCAGTTGTTTAAGTTGTGGGAGCTTTTCTCTTTTTGAACATGTATAAATTTATAACATTTTGGCACCCCGTGGCAGAGCTCCACTCCTGAACTACAACTCTGTTACAAAAAAACTGTGTTTTGCTTGTCTTAAGCTAATGTGTCCTAGTTTTATTCAATAATCCTTTCATCTTTGTTGGAAATGTTAAGAGTTGACCCCTCTCCTTTTCTACCTTCTAACTGAGAGCTCTGTCATTCCATGGAATTTTCATTGCTGGTGAGGAAACAAAGAAAAAGAATGGGGCTTGCTATGCTAGGAGGTGAAAATATACAGGGGAAAGAAAGAAAAAAAGAAAGAGCCTACGATTTAAAAGAAAGACAGCCAAAATTGGATAAATTCTCTTTTCAGAAGTGAGATAAGATGGAGATTTTAGTAACTTTCCCAAAATTCCATAAGATGAGTATAATAGGAATGCAATGAAACCTCCACATTCCCAGATAAGTACTTTAATAATAAGATCACTGCACTGCTGATGTGCACTTCTCTGTGACTTCCTCATATGTAGCAGCTTTTAGAAAAATCTTCCACCTAAAAAAAGTTTGTGAGCTTGCATTGGGAAATTCAATTGCAGAGCATGTACCTTACCAAAGCCCTTGGTTCTGACTGAAATAGTAAGCTTGATCTTTTCCCTTCCACTTAAGATATTTGAAGAGCTAAGGTCCTTTTTGAAGTCCTTTTTGCACTCAACAAGCACGTAATTCTTAAATAACACAAAGAGCAGGCATCTTGCAAGACTGCATAATTTGTTTTGTTTGTGTCATGCAAGGTCTCCTGCTTTGTGAGCCTCTGAGTTCAGAGTCAAAGCCAGAACAAAACATTTTTATGTGAGTTGTCAGAGATGTCACTTTGTTCTCTAAAGGTCTAAATGATCCAAATTGTCCTTTCTGTGGGTGTGGGCTCATTTACTGAGAGGCAGATTTTCTCCAAATTTGTTTCTTTAGATGTGGAGGAGGCTGGAAAGGAGCACTTCACAAATGAACAGGGTTTTTTCAGATCCAGATTGCCTATTTTGTATTTTGGGTCAATAGGAACTTCTCTTTGAGGCTCTTGGAATTCTGGAAGGATTCAAATAGACTGCAAATAGCATCAGATATCTGGAGACTCTGATTCACCTCATGCAAATAAAGCCATTGCATTCAGGAGTAACTTAGCTTTAGGTTACTGGGTTAGAGATCTCTGTTTATTTAAAATGAAATCCTGGAGCCAGCTGAAGGAAATGACAGTGAGTTTTGTGAGGTCTGTAGTACCTATCTGCCCTGGTCAAACTGAACAAGTAGAATGGTATGTTGCCAATTAAAAATGCTGGATTTTTTCCCATTTTTACTCAGAGCTTTTGCCGTAACCAGAGCTAGTTAAAGTCTGTTTAATTTATTTCAGTTTCAGCAAAAGTGAAACAGTTGGTTTATGTCCTCCTGTGTCCAGAGGGAAACAAAAGACTCCCTTGTATGGAAATGTGAACCTGCATTTTGGTGATCTGAGTTGTTATCAATATCCCAGGCTAAGGACTGTAATTTTATAAGGATTGTGTGTAGCTGAAGTGGCCTTCCTAGTAAGACTTAATGTAAGACAAATGACTAAAATCAGAAATGGATTTATTTACAATGACAAGCTTAAGTTTGAGGTGATGTGACACAAGTGTTGCAATTAGTGTGAATGCTGTAATTCTTTGGGAGTCAAGGAGCCTTTTCTAGCAAAGCTGTTTGAGTGTCACCCTAGAACCAGAATTACTGCTCAAAATATAGATTCAGGAGTCAGCAGCTAATTATTAGCACTAAGCAACCCCACATTTTCTTTGAATGACTAAATCTACTTAGAGCTCCCCATTCAGACAGGCACTCAGGAATACCCTGAACTATAAGCACATTGTTTAAATCCATGGACTTTCACTGGATTTAACAGGTCTTTAAAGTTCAGGCTGTTCTTAGGGAACCCACTGTACAGGGGACCTACAGAATAACACAGGCAGGTGACAGTGCTTTAAAAAGCAGTGCCAGGATGAGCCAAGCACGGCAGGACTCTTGAAACCTGACAGCCCCATAAAGCAATGAAAGGGACAAATTTGTTTGAACTGTGATTCAAACAGTGCCTGGACTGGGGAATGTGCTCATCCCTGTGTATGCCTCTTCATCCTCCCCAGGTCTGTGCTAGTTCAAGGTGAGTTTTTGTCACGTCCCAGTCACTGTGTGACGTGCATGATGTATTCCAGGAGAGCAGCCAGCACTCCCACAGCTTGAGCCACAGATCAGATACAGAGGTCTGCTTTTGTGATGAGTAAGGGAGCCCTGCTGAGGTGTTTCTGGACATGGTTGTGAGGTTGCCTAGTTTGAAACTATCCCATGCACAAGAGTAAGGGTGTTAACTTGTGGTAGAAGACAGATGAGCCTTGTGCAATTTTGTGTACTTAACCCCACTGAGCAGCTTTGTGTGGAGTTTGTTTCCCAAGACACAAGGCCATACTGCCTGATTCCAGTGGTTTTCTGGTTTTGTATGTTGGCTGTTCTGTGCAGAGAGCAGACTGCTGGAGCATTCAGCATATCAGCTGGTGTTCACTGACACCTGGGGAAGATGGCTTTGGTTATGTGTAGGTGCCTGCAGCAAAACCATCTTTTTTTTTCTGATACACAGACTGGTGTAGCTGGAGCTCAGCCCTGATAACCTGTCCATCTTTTCTGTAGAGAAATATTTGTGGTGTGCACTCCTTTAGGATTTCCTACATGAGCTTGTCCGTTACCCAGACGTGCTGGTACTGAAGTTAGGTGGGCATTAGTAAAGGGGTGAAGTTAGTTCATCCTGTTAGGGGAGAGAAAAGGATCCCCTTTCCCTTCTCCATCAGAATCAGGGTGGCTTTCCATTGTGTGACTGGCAGACAGCCTTTTGGATTACTTTCTCTTTGTTTCTTAGACCTGCTCAAATCCTTACAAAGTAGTTTTGGTGTTGGTCCTGAAAAGTTAGAGGTAAATCTTAACAGCAGACTTGATAAAACTAAGCTAAAAAGAATGCAAACAGGCAGAGAGCTGTGCAGGTGGAAAGCTACCCTGATTTCAGAAAACTGTTTCAGCTGGATTGGTTGGGAGTGTTTTCAGCAACCCAGGGCATTAGCACTGGAGCTCTTTGCTCAGGGGGAATATTTGCTGTCACATCATTCATTTCCCTCTGGTACCCAGAGCCAGGCACTGGCCCAGTAATAGCCTGATGTGTGCTGCTCCCTGCTCTGGAGCCACAATCCAGCAGCGGGACACACAGCCTCTGAAAGTGGAGGCAGTGAGGAGGCCTTTTGCGTGCACAATTGCCAATACAAAAGAGGAGGATGTAATTATATGTATAAAATATGATAGCACCTCTCTTTAAAACACACATTGAGATAAAATAATGGAGTGTCTCATTTTAGTTCACCTCTGCAATAGAAATCCTTTGAAGCTGCTTTCCCTGGTATAATAATAAGAATGTTGAGAAGACTTGAGTTTCTATGGACTCACCTGTCTGTGCTTCAAATAGGATAAAGGGGAAAATGTATTTATTGTGAAAACTGTATTTTGGGCTCTTTGATAATGCAACTGAAGTGCTTCCTCAAAAGGCAAAAAGGAAGTTTGCAATGTCCAACAAATCCCAAAGTTTGCAATGTCCAACAGTTCCTGCTGTTGTCTGCTAACCCTCAGCAAGAGATCATCTCTTTCCCTTCCAGGCTCTGCACAATTCTGTTTGGCATCACTGTGCCAGTGCTTAAATACCAGCATGAACTGCAGCACCTGCAGCACCTCAGAGGCCTTTTGCACCCAAACATTCAAAGTTTGCACCCAAACATTCAAAATTTGAGGTTTTTGGTGAGGGGGCAGAGGAGGGAGATTAAGAATTGAAAGTGACTGAAACAGTTAAGGAACATTTTGGTGCCTTTGGAAGGTTTTGTGTCAATCTGCTCTGGCTGGACACTGGAAGGCACTGGTGCTTCTGCTGACACTGAGTTCCTTCAGTGGGCAACTTTGGTGTCCCCACAGCTGTACCTGTAGCTGCCAGTACTTGCTGGGAGGGAAATATCAGGATACAGCAGGGTGTCAAGATGTGTAGCCGATTTCAGGCCTCCACAGTCGGAGTCAAAATACATAAGCATGCAAAAAGTTTTTCTGGTTTCTCTTTGGCTTGGTTTCTGTCCCTGCTATCTTGGGTATCCTTTGGCACACCATTAAGCAATGCAATTCCATATTGTGCTAAACTCCTTCTTACATTCCTGGGGCTTTTCAAAAACCCAAGAGGCAATATCTTATTCTATCAGCTTCTGCTGCATTGGGCTCATTTAAATACAGTCCTACTGTTTTCCATCCTTGTTCAGTTCTGCTGGAGGAAAATATCAAAATGCTTACCTTATATACTTTAGCTTCCCTGCAGTACAAACACCTGGATTTTAGTGAAGTACTAGCTTAGCTCTGTGTCTGCTTGCAGGTATAATTTTACCTTAAGAACTGATAATTTATTAGAAGAGCAGCCACATTACCACCTGTCACAAATGTGTACTATTACAGAGCAATCAGAATATCTAAGTGACCAGAGGGTGAGCCTTGGGAGTGGCTCCCACACTCTCCAGGCTGGGGACAATTCACCCAACAAGGTGTCAGCAATGGCATGATCTCTTCATTGCTCAGCCTGTGGCCCATTCAGTGGCTTCAAGAAAAGTATTCTGCCCTGCATCTTATCTTCCTCACCTTCACAATAAACAGTGATGATTCTTCACTTCCTTGGTACTAATCTAGGTTAATAAATGTCAAAAAAACTCCACTTTGAGCTCTTTGCTGAGAAGGTACTGAAATAATTCAGAGTTATCTAATTAGATACAGCATTGTGCTGCCAACCGAGACATTTTCAGCTGAGCCAGTCCATTATGTCACAGGAATTCATAGGAAGATGAAACACCAGGGAAAGAGTACCAAAGAAAGTGACTGGATTTTCCTTTGTCTAGAGCCATTGGGTAATGCTATCAGGAACAAGAATGGAAAACAGGGGAAGTCACGTGGGGCTTTCCCTGGTCTACCTTGAGCTTCTGGTAAGCTGCAGTTCAGGGACTATTTCAAGCAATGATGTGCATTTGGACAATCACATTTAATCAGCAGTGCTGGGGACATTTTCCACAAACTTATCCAATAATTTTGTTTCTTAAGCTATTAATAGCATTGAGTTCTGGTTTAATAGGTTGTTGTGTGAAAAGAGCACTTCCTTCTGTTTCAAACTTGCCTTCTAGCTTTGTTTGGTTCTCCCTATTATTTCTTGTGCTTATAAGAAACAGTGATTCATCTCTTCCTTACATTCCCTGGCTTGCTTGTGATTTTAGAGACCTTGGGCATATCTTCACGGCCCCTCCTTGTTGTTGTTCCTTTTTGTGCAGGGAGTCCCATTTAGCAGGAAAGTGCAGGTTCCAAGCCTAGCACAGGGATTTGGCAGCAATCTGGAATTTGAAGTTTTTAATCAAAGCTGTGCCTTGCCTGTGCTTCCAGGTTCAGGCAAGTGGTTGCAGAGTACGAACCAGAAGCGCAGGAAGTATCCCGGCTCTTCCGCTCCGTCCTGCAGGAAGCTGCTGAGAAGATCAAAGAGGAGGAAGAGGCTAAGAAGCTTGCAAGGCAGTGGAACACAAAGAACAGAACCAGCCTCTCCTTAACAACATTTAAATCTCGGTCCAGGATCTCCCCATTCATCAGTGACATCAAGACCATCTCTGAGGATGTGGAACGGGGCACCCAGCCCAACAGGAGGGTTTGGAGCATGCCAGAATTTCGGAACACCAAGGACTTCTGACTCTATACTCAATAGGTTTTTAGACACTGATCTTTCAAAGCCCAGTTAACCCTTTTTTAACTCTACTGTTCTTTTTTCCATCTCTCTTTTCCTGCCTGTCTCTGTGTTGGAAGCTGTGTCTGTAGTAATTGCTGCTGATGCCTGCAGCCTGTCACACCATTTATTACCAAACATGGTAGCCTTTCCTGTAACTCAGTAGCTGTTCAGAACCTTAAGGACCTTAAGGCTCATTTACTATCTCATTTTTATTACTGCTTTCTTGTGGAAAATGCATTAGTTTTGCTATGTCTGTCTTCTCCCTTTCCCCTCCAGCCTGGATGTAGTTATCTATAAAAACTTTTGGCTCAAGCTACTGAGAGCTGCTGGCTGCACCGATCTTGCTGAAAGCAAGACAGCCACTTAAATGAGTGGGGCTTGCAGGATCAGGCTTGTGAGCTAAAGCTAGTATCTGATTTGGAACTGAACTTCCTTTTCCAACTAATAGCCTTCCTCAGTGCTACAACAAACTTCACAGGTAACCTCAGCACTGCTCTTGATCTGCTTTTTTTGCTGACAGTTCACAATCCAACCTGGGTAGAAACAGAGCCAAGCTTTTTGAGATTAAAGACCAATCATGTTCCACAACCACCAGTTTATGCATGTTCAAGTTTCTTGGGTACTTTCTCTTTTGTGCAGGCAGAACCCCCAGAACTTTGCACCTGCAGAGCAGATAGAAATGTATCACCCTGCTGTGTAGATACAGAGGTGGATACCTCAGTGCTGTGTCAAGTGCTGTTCTGGGGCCTCAGTGCTCTGTGTTGCTGAGCTAAGTGCTCTACCTACACCCCCGAAATTTAACAGAAATCACCCTACACCCCAGAAATGAATATTTATGGCCAAGCCTGAAAGAGAGCTGAAGTAGAATATCCATGTAAAGGGAAGGGTCTCAGCATTCATCTCCAGGGCTCTCTGTACAGTGGCAGCGGTTGAGATCATGTGAACATTTGCTGCTGTGAGTGACTGAAGTGCTCTGGCAGATGAAGGTTCTTCTGAGACCTTGAAGAGACAGGAAAATGCAACTAAGGAAAAGCTGCTAAGGCCCTAACTCAGCATTGGCAGCGAGAGCTCTCACCAGCAAAGGAAACAGCAGGGCACACTGTGAAAGTCAAGTGTCCTGCAGAGAACCCAAGGGCTAGGATGCTTTGTGGTGACCAAGGGGCGATGGGGAATGAAGAGAGGGACTTGCTTGGATGACTGGCTGCTGGGGAATCATCTCAGTGGGGTACAGCCTCCTGGAGGACCCTGCAGCTTTGTTGTTCTTTTGTCCGTTTCCAGCTATTTTTCCCTGGGGATCTTTGCAACAGCATGTGGGTTCTACAGCCAAGATTAAAACCCTCTGAAGCTGTGCCAACTCTGGGAAGAATTCCAGTGCATGAAATCTATCCTAGACTAGAAATGTGCAGCTTCTTCCAGAGATGGAGGAAGGCAGCATAAAACAAAGATCAAGATCAACCCCCTAGAGCTCTCTGAGACTGGGATTCTGACTCTTCCTCTCTCCCCTCTGGGCTATGTGACATTGAAGACAAGGCTTTCTTAGCAGCAGCAGGCTGCAGTTTCTATCCCTTGGTAAACATTGCTGCCAGCAACCCTCCTTGAGACAGAAAGCAGCTCACTTTTAATCAAAAAGTCAGGGCTTCCAAATACAGCATCCAGTTTGGGACAGGCTATTCCAAGTTTAGGTCAATGAGGGAGAGTTTAAAGCCTTCTGACAATCAGCTTAGTGTTTTTCAGCCATATGTCCTTGTGAAGTAACGTGATTGTGCACATGAAGTAAAAACCAAGGCTAGACATACTTAGCATAACCTTAGCTGTCTTGAAGATGTAGGATCTCTAGCAAGGGGTCACCACAATTTGCAGAAACAATTCTTGTTTGGAAAAGAATCAGCCATATTTTTTTTATATATTTGCAAGCCACTGTATGGTACTGAAGACTGAGATGAGTTCATGAATTTCATGCTGCAGCTCTGTTTTCCTTTTATTTGCACTTATGTTCCGTTTGGCACCTTCAGTATTGACTGCATCGATGAGATGTTTGATGGGCTGCTGGGAGACACGGGACCTTCTGCCACACAGCTCTTTGTTACAGCACAGTGTCTGTAGCATGCTCACTCTTTCTAAGGAGAATCAGCAGTAAATACCTGCCCCGCAGCAATGTTGTAAGCCAAGGAAATCCCTGATGGGTGTTCACACTATCACAGTGGCCTGTGATTGTGCTGTGTCCTTCATTAACAGCTTCCAGCTGGCAGACACCATTCTGGTGCAGCCAAGGAGACAGAGCTGACCTTTGGTCAAAGCCCTGCATGTTATGGAGACCAGGCTGGGGCACTGCTTGTGACAGCTGTTTTGCCTCAACTTACCTATCATTTATAATTCCACAATAAAATGTAATCCAAACTCTTGAACAGTAGTATCACTGTCCCTGTACCCCTTCTGGAAGTTACAGTGGGCTCACAGTGGGATCTGATGGTAGAGGGATATTCAGATACCAAGCTAGGAGAGATCTGTTCTTACTCCATGCTCTCTAGTACTCTTACAGGGGTAGAAGTGGTACCATGTTTGCCTGCAGGCAGCTGCTTGGAGATGACTGAACTCCTGCATTGTGCATGCAGCAGCAGGGACTGAAGCAGAGCTGGGAGGTCATCAGGGTGCACGACTGCTGCGCTGCTTCTGGTGCTCATTTTTCTTAGAAATGCTGTGCACTGAACCTTAAATGATCCTTTGGTCTCAGCATGTAGCAACAACTATGCACTCGTGTTTGCCTTGTCCTAATTCCACATTTGGCACGGCTAAATTAGTGTCAGTTCAAATGAGGAGCATGAAACTCCTGACTGTCCCCACCTACTGTGCTATGGTCCATGGCACTGGGCACACACAGCAGGCCAACCAGATTGTTTCTGGCTAAAGCCAACCCAAATGATCCGTTGCAGGTGGCTCACAAACCATAAATCTGCACTAATGGTGGTGTGAAACAAGCTCTCGTGAAACTTGGGTAGTGTGAACATCAGGTCCTCATTGGTAGCTGTCTGACTCCACAGCTCTGTTCCTCCTGGGCTGCACTACTTGCTAGTGTAGAAAAACAAAAAAAAAAATCTTGATGAGACCCTCTGATCTTTTTTTAGCACCTCCTGAGAGCTTGTCCTGTGTCTTAATTCTTTAAGGAGAATGAAACATTAACTATCAGCACGTCATCATTAACAAGCAGAAGTGAACTGAACAAGAATTATTTTAAATCCTCAAACTTTCTTTCAGAAGGCTTTTAGTATCAGCTCAGATACTATTGCTGACAGTGTTGTGCTGTCCAAAGGACACTGTCACACCCAGAAAGAAGCAGTCCTAGACTTGCTACACTTGCTAATAAGTAATGGCAGCAGCTCAGCCACACTGCCCAGCTTCCAGGGGCTGGCACTCCTTAGAGCCACTGCTCTCCTGAGGGAGCTGTGCCCCTGTGGCTTCTAGAGGTGAGCCTGGCCATGGGCTGTGCCAGCCAGAAAGGATGTGCAGGCAGGGGCTGAGGTTCCTCACCCACAGCAGCTCAGAGTTCAGGCACCTGCCATGCCATGGGGAATTGGAGTAAGTTCTGAGGGAAATACCTGTCTGCTGACACTGCACTGTTTATACATTTCAACACAGAACCTTGGAGAATTAAATCACAGCTGTGGAATATAAACCAATTTATTTGTACTTGTTGTCTGTAATTAAAGGTCTTCTGAAATATAATCTGTCTATATCTAGCCAAACACAACAGCTGTTCCACTGCCCTACTGTGTATGTATCAAAGCAGGAAGGCACGAGTGCTAAAGGCACTTGATCTAAACAAAAAACCTCCATCCTCTCTCTACAGGTACACATGCAACTGCCCACCTTCTATCTTGCCACCTCTACAATCAGATCTCAAGATATAAGGTGATAAATAACCATTTATTTAACCAGGATTAAGCAATTGCAAAGGTCTGAAGTTCTCTGAAGCTACATGGTCTGCAGATACAACCTTGAATCGAAGTCTTCATCAACATGAACGTGCTTCTGAGCACGTCCTACATGAACCAGCATCACCACAAAAGGAGATGACAGGAGAGACAAAATGGGTGTTTTGTCTCCAGATAGTTTTGAGTCACTCTGTTGATTCCATACCTGATCTTGTGTACTGGAACACTTCAATATCAGCAGATGGCCCCAGATGGCTCAGAGCTCCCTGTGCTAAGCAACGTATATACAAAGCATGCATGTGTTTTTAACAAAAGGGAACCATGTTTCCCCACATGAGGTATTACTGAAGCATGAATTGCATTGCTTAGCACACTCTGCACATCAGACAGATGAGTGGTTTCAAAAGGGAACAGGGGCTTAGTAAACCACAGTGCTCTAGACACAGCCTATAGCACGCAGTTACTCCTTGCCTGAAGCTGTGGACAAGCAAATCTGTGTTGTTGCTTACACCACTTCCCCCAGACAATGCTATAGGCCTCTCCCAGAAGGAAAACTACAGTTTGACTGAATGGCTCTGATATTGAGCCATTTGACTCTGGTATTTGACTCTGATATTCCTGTGTCCTGCTGCACCTCCCTGCTAAAGGATATGGCACTGGAGGGAGTTTTGCCCAAAAAGCATTCTTACAAGAGCTGGACTGCATCAGTCACAGCCCTCCTGGTGTGCCCTGCAATAGAGGAAGGGCTATCAGGCCTCCCTCAGTTCCACCCACCTGTGCCAGGCAGAGACATCATAATTTCAGTGCCTGCCTTTCCCTGGTACTGCTGTCTGTGTGAGGGCTGCTGGCACAAGGGACCTCTTGTTCCCTCTGCATGGTCAGACAAGCCATGTCTCAGGCTGGCTTACATCAGAGAGATGCTCTGCTGGCCCTGAGTGCTGGGTCTTGGGCCCAGGTCTCCCCATGACTACCAGGTATTTTCTGTTCATTTCCTGCACAAAGATATTCTCAGACAAAGGGAAAAATCCTTACAGATGAGATCTTAAGAAACACAACAGAAAGGTGAGAAAGACACCTGCAAGGACACACTGTATACACTGTCACTGGACACTTTGTAATATTATAAATTTTTAGGGTCCTGGCTAGGTTTATCCCATATAGCATTTTACCTCTATATTTTAGCCACAGACAGATGTTGCCTTTACCAAATAAATGTAACCCAGGAGCAGAGACACCAAAGTGAGGAAAAGAGCTTCTGTGTTTTTGACATCAGAGTACCTGCTCTCAGGATGTAATTACTATTAAATCTGGTTAGTGTTCACAATGCTGTGTCCTCAGAGCCCTCTATCAGGTCACAGTCCATCTGCAGTACTTTTCCAACCTGATTCTTTCCAGTGTCAAGTGGCTTAAAGCAACAGATTGCACTTAATTTGGCCTGAAGACTGTTTAAATAACCAGATGTGTTATGAAGCAGTGACACTGAAATATTTCTTATATTGGAGAGTTTTCTTTCTACATTCTGGCACTGGTATTGAGGAGATGGAGAAGAGCAGAGTGCAGTTTCTGGAGAACTCAGCAGCCCCAGGTAGGGTGATGCACATTCCAGGCCCCTGCTGGCTCTCAGCAACCTGCTCCTGTTGAATTCAGCTACTGAGAAGTTAAAGGATTCCTTCTGCCTTTGGCACACAGGCACCAGCAGAAGAGACTATTGTCTGTCCTCAGCACAGCCAAGGGCAAGAAAGGAACAAAGACTCCATTAAATTCATAGGACAGCAGTAACACATGTTCCCCATAAACAACCATAATTAGGAATTTGCGAGCTAATTATAGGGTTTCAGAATAAGAAAGTGCAAAGCCAATGTCCAAAGGTAAAAAAAAAAAAAAGGTTTCTGTGACATTCCAGCTGGCCAGCATTGCCACCTACCGGCAGATATTCCAGCACCGACCAACCAGGGAACAGGCAGCAGCTCGGGACAAATTCCTCACTCCCACACCACTGTTCTGTCACCCCAGAGCAGCTCACGAGTGGGGAGCAAAGTGAACACCAGAGATGTTGGCCCTGGTGCTCAGTGCCCGAGAGGAAGATGGCAGCAGCTGCCACCATGGACACGGTGCCTCTCAGGCTGAGTGGGGATGATGCTCCTCAGGCTGCCCCAAAGGGCTCTCAGGGGCTTCCTCAGACCCCTCAGCACTGTGTCCTGCTGTCCCTCAGAACTACACCACTCACACTCCTGAAGCACAACTTAACACTGAAGTTGAACAGGCAGGGAGAAAAAATACCTGTTGCCAACAGGCAAATAAATCTCAATCTCTGCACTGGGCAGTAATTTTGATGATTAATTTTGTCCAGAGATGGAACTAGTTAGATGGGTGCTTGCCAATAATTTTAAGAAGCAGGTCCTCAAAAACTCATCCTACAGCTTGAAATATAATCAAGTGCAAACTGGTTATATTCAGTTTCTCAAGTGTGCCCAGGACCTCATTCCTTCAGGAAAACCCACTATGACATAAAATCCAGCCATTCCACAGAGTCCTCAAATGACAGTGGAGGTGCCAGCCTTGAGTGTTGAACCAGAACTTTGGAAACTTGTTTCTAAATACACACAGCAAATCCCATGAGGAGGGTGTTGAACACATGAAAGGACATCAGAGCTCCACCAGCCACCAAGGCCCTTGCCCACACCAGGAAAGGCTCAGCAGGTGACCCTAGGGCCAGTCACTTGAGCCTCCCTGACCTCTGCTCTTCCCAGCATGTAGAGCTCACTCAGTTTTTCCTGCTGCAGAGGATGACTGGGAATGATAATTCCTGCAGCATGAAACCCCAAGGACATCCCAACAGCACAACCTGCCCAAGTTTAACCATACTGAGCTGTTACCAAAATGGCAGGCCCTGCTCAGCTCCGCAGGATGAGACACTTGAGCTCCATGGAGCCAGGCACTTCCAAGTCAAAGTGGCATTTATCAGTATTGCCTCAGCTTTTCATCTCTGCTATGTTTTTGTGTGGGCAAAAGAGTGAAGTTCAAGCCAACTCTAGAGGAAATGAGTAACAAAGGATTGCACTGCCCACATGAACTGGCTGGGACAGAACGAACAGTGCCAAGGAAGATGGGCATGGCAGCAGCAGCTCAGAGAATGTATCCTTTATCTCCTTCCCCTGACAGTGACTTCTGCTTCTGAAAATTCTGCTGCCAAAAAAATTCAGTTGAGTTCTGCACGATCCTCAGAATGGAAAATGGTGCAGAACACAGAAGGTGAGTGTGACAGGGAAGACTGCCACACACACACACTCTCACACACACACACTCACACAAAAGGCAGGTTTCACATCTAAAAGCTTTCTATTATTCAGCATTTTAGGAAGAACCTCAGCTTGCCCAGATAGGTAAGCTTCTGCAGCCCCTGCCTCATCACCTGACCTCTGCCCACTCCACAACTTCTGACAGCAGCCATCTCCCTCCAGCCCTGCTCACCTTTTCCACTGCTCTCTGTTCCAGCTTCACCCTTGCCCACGACATGCACTTCTTGGTAGACCTGGCAGCAAGTCTCTCTATCAGCCGTGTGTGTTACCAGGTTAACATCCCACAGTAAGCTGCCTCACATTTCCCTCATGCAAATTTCTCAACTTGATTTTCAGCACACTCTTGCTGTTGTAAGCTTCTCACCTGGTGGTGCACCTGCCACAACAGGGATTGCAGCAGTATAAAGAAGCCAAGCTCTAGTGAAAGGGACAGTGAAATGAACTTTTTCCCCAAGGGTGCAAGGCATGGAAAATTATTCTGGCTGTAAGGGCCAGTGCTCACTACGGAGGGCTGGAATCTGTTGGCCTTTTCCCAACAGCAGATACTCAGTGCCATGAAGATGCACAGGGTCTCACTGCTTGTGAAGAAAGATGGAGAAGGGAAGGATGCAACATGACTCAAGCCTCTTCAGAAACCAGAGAATTTACATGGAGATGGGTAGAACAGAAAAGGAGGCTTACAAAAGCAGCAACTGCTGGAAGTTTCAGAGAGCACTTGTAACTGAATGGGCAGGAGAAAATAAAGCAGAATCACTGACACAGCGTTTAAGCAGCTTGGCTTTGTAGAAGAAATGATAGCTTAGAAGTAAATGCTGGCACAGAAATATTTTAAAGCATCACCAAAGCATACCCAGCATGTCAAGAAAAATAAACAGAAGATTTCTCTGTCCTGAACACACACCACAAAAAGGTTTTGTAAGAAGAAATAGTTTGACTCATTTTTGTACCATGAGAGACAACTACAAAAACCCAAAAGAAAGAAGAGTCCACATCATATTACTAAAGGCCCTTTGCCTTTTCCCTACTAACACAGAACAGGAGTTTTTATGATCTTGATCAAAGCAACAAAAAGCAAATTATTTAAACTAAGTATGAACATTCCAACCAATGCAGTTTTTTACAACTGTGATCTCTGGGTTTCCCATTGCTATTTTCTTTCCATTTTCCAAATTTCTACTCCCTACTCCGCACCAAGTTTTCCAAAATTACATTGGCTTTACATAAAATATAACCTAGGGATGGGTGGGATGGGGGAAGGATGCTGTCTTCTGAAAGTGTGTTTGGTATTAACCTTGTTATGCAAAGTCCACAGACAAAAGCTGCTTATCTGGGCAAGATGCTTTGACATCACTAGCTAAAAAATACCAAAGTAGCACAAATCAAAGCATAATCCTCATGATAAATAAAAGGGGTTTTCTTATTTGGTAGGTTTCCCCCGCCCAGTGATATTTCAGAACAGTACTTTCAAAAAAACCCTTTTGATTGCTGGATTAAAAGTCAAGGAAACTCCATTTCTTACCTGTGTTTTTGCAAGTTTTATGTTCATAAGCATATATGGAGTTTCTCTGCTGGATCAGGGCTTTAGTCTCTAAAGAGTTACATCTCTGCAACAACTACAAAATACTTCACAACAAAAGAAAAGTAGGGAAAGGAGAGGATTTTAGCATCTTCAGAAGGCTTCACACATCAAAACAATTATAAAACTATCCCTTAAGCAATGGTACAAATCTTCAGGTTCACTTGAAAACACCGTAGCAGACACAGACACAGTTCTCCATTTGCTCTTTAATGATCTCCCCCCTCTGACTGCTGTACACTTAATGTTTTTGTCAAGGTCAACTCCCCTTGAGTCCTTCCTTCAGGCATTCCCAAACCACAGCTCCTGAGGAGCACCTGCTTCCAGTGATTCCAGTGAACTCCCACAGCAGGGCCATGTACAGAGGGACCTGCTGGGTAACCAAGACTCAAGGTGTGGAAGGAAGAGGGCAGGCACTGAGCTAATTACCACAGCTGGCACACCCACGAGCCGTGCTGGGCTCCTGCTGCCTGTGCAGACCTGTTCATCTCCCAGTGGGCTGCCAGCAGACCCGTGGAGTCACTGTCACTGCCTGCCTCAACACCCTGCCACAGCTCCTTCTCCATCAGACTGAGGCACGTGCCTCGCTGCACTGCAAAGAGAGCAAGATTCGATACAGGCTCACAGGATCAGAACTGCAGGCCACAACTCCAGAGCTTTCAGCCTAGGAAATGCAACTCCAGATTTGGGGGGGTAAATTATCTATTATGAACTGAAGAACTGATTCAGATAAACAAACAAAACCAGAGGTCTTTCCTGCTTCTACTTTAGGATAAAAATAATTTGCTACCATTATTGCTCTAGAGTATTTTGCTGTTACACTTTCTAATGAGAGAGCAATAAAACTGTCCAGAGAAATACCATATCTCGAATTCTGAAAGAAAATAACATATTAGTGAATGAACTTCCAAAAAAAAATCATTTATGTAAAAGGATGTTCTATTTACAAAGGTCAGTTTTCTCTTTATGATATGCATAACCACTACCAGAAAAAAATATACATGAAAGAAACACCTCATCTTTCAAATACACATTTACAAATACTCTGCTTAAGCTACTAGAAAAATTAAGACATTTGAAATTAAGAGTGCATTCTGCATGCAGTTAAGATAGAAATTACATTGCTGGACTTCAGTGTGTCTCTTCTTATCACTGTGAACAACACACACCTGGGCTCTTCTAAAACACCACAGCCTGGCTATTACCTTAGGATCTCAGAGGGAGGACATGGATCTCCATGAACAAGTTATCAGCTACTCTGTGTTTTGCCATTAAGAAAGGACATCCCAATTTTCTTCCCAGTAGGAGGGCCTGGTCTTGTCCAACTTGGTGTCCTTTTCCCTGAGTTTCTCTTTAGTGTCCTGCTAGGATGATGGCTGGCTGGGCACATCTGGCAGTCCTTGGTGAGGGCTCCTCCTGTTACAAGGCAGAGTTCAGGAACTCCAGGAGCTGGGCACGGTTCCGGTCTCTCTGTCGAGCAGACAAGCAGAGGCACTGCTTGAACAGAGCTGTACTCAGGAGCAAGGCCACAGTTCCCTGTTTTCTGTGGGTTTCCACATCCCAAAGCCAGTGCCATTGACACAGCTGGATCCAACCAGCTACCAGTGGGTGCCCAGGGGAAGTGCCAGGCAATGGGGACACAAGCTGTCACTATTCCATGAGACACTTCCCAAGTGGCTCCCTACGGAGGCTCCACAGGGCTGTCATGGTGCAGCTCCCAGCCTGCCCAGGAGGGAACTCACAAGCACAACAGAGGCTCCTCTCTGGTGGCTGAGGCAACTTGCACTGTATTCCCAGCAAGTCCTGAGCTTTGGGAAGTATCCTTTTATCCCTGTGCATAAACAGCAGCTTATGCAGCATAACAGAACCCTGAATTTGGGTTCCCTCTTCCCAAAAAGAAATGGCCCAACCAGTCAATTCCAGAGCTTTTTATAAAATAATTATTGAATCTTTAAATATTGTAAAGAATGGATGTTGTTCAATTCAGCAAGACCACAGGCCCAAATCAAAAAAAGGACCAACATCAAATATTTGACATTGAATACTGTAACCAGCAGACTTCTGGAACAAAACTAGCAAACATTCAGCATAATTTAACACACCCTTTGGTGTCACAGAGAGAAGATAATGTGTTTTCAGTCCAATTTAACTCAGAATGCTCAGGACTGCTTTGGTAGCTGTAGAATGAACTACTAGGGCTTGAACCTGAATCTGCCAAGCTGGATACCTCGAGGAAGTAACACTTCCTGACCAGCACCAGAGCCCTCTGCAGGTTACCCTGAGGTGTTGGAGAGTGAAGGTATTTAAGGGCTGAGTCCACACACCCACAGCAATAGCACACAACACAACTCATGGTTATTTATTTCCCTAGGTATCTCAGTAAAAACATTTGACTACTCTAAGAAAATGCAGGAGGATGTGCAGTAATATAACTGGAATTTTTAAAATTCCTCTCTAAATAAAGGCTAGTCTTGCATGTGTTAGAAAAACACAGTGAAGTAGCAATTACAACTGATCACAAGAGACTGAAAGATGATGAGTACAATTAGCACCAGTGTAAGAGAAAGCTACAAATTGCCTAATGATTAGAGGCTGAAATTCTAAGAACCTATACAAGCATCCTTTGGTTTATCTGCTCATGACTGAGTATTCCAAGCCCCTTCATAACATAAAACCTGCCAAAAGAGTGAATTCAAATTTCTCAGAGGCCATCACAGCCACATTAAAAGCTACCCTCACTTTACAACTCTTAACTGCAAGACCCACTCTTCTACAAAAATTACTACTAGAAAATATATTTAAAGATCCAGTATTTTTTCTCAGGGACATTTAGACTAATTAACTCTTACCTCTATATCTTCCTTAGTCTTCTTTATTTTCATCTTAATTTTCTTTCCGGTTATCATGCTGTAGTTTTCATTCTTCTTTTTGTTTTTGAAGAACTGAAATGAGATCACATGTTAAAAAGACATAAGCTTTGTTCTGTACAAATCTTATGTAAAATTGCAGACAATAATCTTTTACACTTCCTTACTGTCCACAACAACAGAGAGAGGTTTCTACTGGTGGACGACCAAGCTGGTGATCCTATAAACATTTTTATGACAGGATGGATTAAGTATGTAGGTGAGAAATAAAACAACTTCACACTCAGACCAGCATACCTTGGAAAGCTGGATAGGGCCTGTTTTCTCTTTCCTTTTCTTCTTTTCTTTCTTTTTCTTCATTTTGTTCTCCTTTTTCCTTTTCTACAAGAAGAAGATATGCTCTTATGCTTACAGACTAACAAGGGCAAAACCCCCCAAACCCACCAAGACCTCCCAAGGCCACTCAAGTCAAGACAGACACTGCTGCTTGCCCTTACCACTGCTGGACAAGCAGTAGAAAGTAATGCACCAGGAGCTAGCAATCCTTGGGACTCTGAGCAAGAGTCACAAAAGGTCTGATTCCCTGCTCTCTATCTTTTAAAGTAACCCCAATATATAAAATCACTGAAAATTGAATAGAAAAATTACAACAGCAAGAATTCATCACTCACCAACTATAAATAATTTCTTCTGGCAAATTCTATAAAGTTATCAAGATTCCCCACTTCTCTTTTTTTCAGAGACTACTCTTAACTCCAGCTGGACCAGCAATGATTGACAAAAGTAACTTTTAAATTATTTCTCTTTTTGTCTAAAGTCAAGTGCCCATTTTTCAGTTCAGCTACCACAACCCTAAAAGCATGATTTAGGTTTACACAGCCACAGGCAAAAGCCTTGTCTTACGCGACATTTAAGGTTATTGAAAAATAAAGAACTGTTTTGTTTGTTAACAACTTATTTCTCTTTGTAAACTTTTACCTTTTTGTTGTGTTTTTCTTTTTTCTTCTTCTTTGACTTAGACTTAGGAGAATCTAAAATTAAAGAAAAAAATTAATAACAAAGTCAAACACTCAGTTTAGCATTGTTAAAAAGGCATCTGTTTTACAGATAAGACAGAGAAATGTGAAACCAATGAAGAAAGTGCTTTAGTTCAGCTATATGTATCGACACAGGTTGAACTAACCCAGTGAAAGAGAACACGTTAAGTTACTGCCACTTACTGGGCTAACATGGAAGCTGAAAATACCTGATTTACTAATTCTGCAGATGTGTCAGCTTCACCTAAGTCCTCAAAGTTAAATGCTTGAAATGTTAAGACCAAAGAAGGACTAAAGTCAAACAAACAACTCTGGTCTAGATAGACTGGTGAAGTAAAAAAAAGATCTGTGTTTTGAAAATGCAGCAAACTGAGGGGCTTAAATATATGTAGCATATTTTTACCAAGTAACATTTATTTGAATGGCAGTTTGTCTTTAGAAGGAATTCAAATTAACATAAGAACATTGCAAACTGTGTGGCACCTTTACGTACAATAGGAAAGGGTTATGAGAGAAACACCCTGAACAAGCAGCATTGGAATTCTGCACTATCACTTTGTGGTGGTCTCACCACTTCTAAAACTTTAAGCTTTAAAGGCTCTCAGGAGTGCTATCAGAATTGGAAAACACCATGTGCATGAGGAGGTAGCTTACCTCTACTACTACTGGAAGAAGATGACCTTGATGAAGAGCGTGATGAGGAGGAAGAAGTGGATGTACTGCTAGAAGACGATGTGGATGAAACAGATGAGGATCTGCTTCTGCTGCGCTTTCGTTTCCTTTTTTCTTTTCCTTAGGACAACACAAGGCAACAGTGAGCAAGCCTGCTAATGACTGTGGCCTACTGAAATGACTCTCAGTAGAATTTAAACACAATAAATCCCTGTTTTGACGGGTTGGTTGTGTTTTTCCCTGCTCTTCCAGTGTGCCATGGTCTACGGGCATCACCAAGCAAGCAAACCCAGTAAGTGACACAGAGGGTGACACACAACCCAACACCAGAGAACAGCAACAGATCACAGCACCTACCTCGGGCCTTCAGCCCTTCTTCTGAGGTTGCACACAGCGTCCTGCTTTTCTCATCCTTCCTGTTATCCATATCTAGTCAGAAGCAAAAGGACATTCAGTAATATCATTTCCAAAAGACTTTGGCGGCGGGGGGTAAATTCAGAAGCAGAGGAATCGAGCCAGCACGCCTGATGGCAGCGCCATGGAAGCACAGGGTGGGACAGCTTGGAAGGAACCACAGAGGGTTCCTGGTCCCACCTCCCCGCTCCAGCAGGGCCATCCCAGGGCACACGGCACAGGAGCACATCCCCCTCCATGACACCGCATCCCACTGCGGGGGAAAGCACGTTCATGCCCTTGCACCAGGAACCGGAGGCCAGATCCGGCTCGGGTGCCGCTGCCGCAGACGCCAGGGGGGTTTTATCCACACCTACGTGTGGGGCTGTCGCTGGATCACGGATCCCGCCCACGGCCCTCGGCGGCCGCACCCCGACCCGACCCGACCCGGCCCGACCCGACCCGGCGCGGCCCACCCTTCCCCGGCCGTCCCCGGGCCCCGACCCACCCGTGCTGTGGCCGCCGCCGCCCCGGCTCCGCCGCCCCTGGGCCGGCGCCGCCCACGGCCCCGGAAGGACTGGGGCTGCCCGCCGCCGCTTCCTGCCCGCCCTCCCTCACGGCAGCCGCGGGCACAGGGACCGAGCACGGCCCCGCTCCGCCGCTTCCTGCCCGCCCTCCCTCACGGGGACCGATCGCGGCCCCCGCTCCGCCTGCCTGGGCTCTGCCCTGCCCAGCGTCCCCTTCCCGCTGCACAGCACGGCGTTCCCAAGCACGCAGCAGTCGTGGGATTCTGGAACAGTTCCTGTTCCTGCTCTGAACCGAAACAAATCCAAGCCCTGCTGAGCCCAAAGCCGGCCCAAGCACAAATTGTCATCGCAGTGCAGCCTCAGACCTCGAGGATATTCATCTGATCTAGCTTAGGATTTACTGAACTTGCTCTGCGATATCCAAGTGCAAACCAAAATACCCGTGAAGCACATTGATTCCTAATCTTAAGCAATGTTGGTTTTTGTATTTTTTTTTTTAATTAGTGTAAACAAACGTCCAGTACTCCATATCCTTAAAAGTCTCCTTCAGTCCAGTCAAAAACAGTCCCTCTAGAAGGATGATAAAATTATTTATTCTTACATTAGTTTATGTACACAGTAAAGACATTCGGCTAGAAAAATGCCTGTATTGTAGTAAGAGATATTCAAACAACTACAAACTATCAATAAATACATTAGAAACATATGGTATGCTGATGTAGAAATACCCTATGCTCTTTTGGTTACTTACCCAGTACAATATTATTGAAAAGTTTTTTGGTATTCTTCATGCAACATCAAAATTCTTCCTGACAGTTCATGCTATACAACATTTTTTCTTTATTAGGAATGGGATGAAATTTAAAACCCTGTTTACAAGCAGTAAAAAAAAATCACTGAAAATTTTAACATAAATATCTTAATTTCTGTACTAAAAAGAACAAATTTAAAGAAGGTTGTCTTTAAAAAAATTAATCTTCTCAACTAATTCTTTATAAAACAGGCAGTATTTCAAAAGGGATGTTTCCATCACCCAGGATGAATTTGTGCTTCAGAATTTTAAAAGGAATATTCATGGCAAAAACCTAAACCCAACCAGTAGGTAGAGGAGAGACTGCAGGTAGGAACTGCATAAAACCAAACATGCTTCCAAAATCTGTCTAGGAAAACACTAAACACTTATCCACATCACTATGCCATCACCTATTCTAACAATTAGAAATGGAGTGTTAATAATACTTAGCTCTTTTCATGCTCAGACTTCTTCACAAACATTTAAATAGCCCTAGTGCTTCTGCAAGTATTATTATTCCCATTTTACATTTGGGGTGGTGGAGGCAGAGAGGGCTGGGAATTTGCCAGGATACAGACCTCACACATCCTTTCCATCTTGCCTCCCTTGCTTGTCCTTTATCACTTTCTGTATTGAACACTCAGTGTCCTGGAGAGCCCCAGGACACAGGGATGGTACATTCCCATCAGTTGTTAGTGGTTATTATGGAACTTGTGTCACTTTGAAGGTTACATGACAAAAATTAAAGTAATGAGTGACATGAAATCCAGGCTCAGGGTTGATGTCACAGAATGGCATACCACTGTCAAAACAAGCCTGCTCTTTCTGTAACCAAGTGTTATACCTAATTCATTCTGTTTTACAGCTGAAATGACTCCTGAGGTCAATGGTGGAGGTACACAAGAATAAATTTGTTCCTCACAATCTGTCCCCGGGAACATGGAAAGCCCCTATGGTGGCTCAGTACATCTTGACATTATAAAACAAAAGGACTTCTAGATCAAAACAAAGATTTCCCATGTGCTAACCCACCAGGAGGTACAGATTACTAAGGTCTCTTCCCCTCCACCCCTGAGTTAGAAAATACATGTGTCTGAATTATGCCCTGAAAACCATGTGGAAAAGTGAATGTCTAGCAATAAGATTGCAGATACAAAATAAAGTACTTTGCCTTCATCTTGGTATAAATCCTTGAATTATTTAAAGTCTTATCAACATCCCTTATGGGAAGGGTATTTTTCATTTTACCACATTTGCCCTCTTGAATTTTCTATCTTATGCCTTTCAGTCTGTGCCCTATTTTGATTTTTATCCTGCCTAGTTTACTCTTACTCCAAAACCAGCTTAGTTTCTTGCTGTCTCTTGATAAGCTTTGGAGCAATGGATAATGCTGAGGTGTTTCCCCACCTGACCTGTAAGAGATGAGAGATGCAAAATTCTGCCACTTGTAATAACAAAATCACTGAGCATGCAGAATTACATCCCTCTTACAGGCACCCAAAGGGCTTTAAAAAGGCACATGTGTTCTGTGTTACGTGTTCCTCAGTGCCTGACCTTGGTGGTTTTAGTCTGTCTCAAATAAACCCTGTACAATGCACACATTCCTTTGCAATATGGAAGGAACTTGGAATAAAAATTAAGATCTTCAGACATCACGGTCAGCAGCTGTGTCATCCTTTAACAAACACTAAAGCTGCACTGATTGTCAAAATTGGCTTCTTACAGCAACCTCACTCCCTAATCTATTTTCCCCCTTCTTCCCCAAACTTCTAGGAGAGAGGAAAAGTGCATGTTACATAAGTGAGCTATTCCCCAAGCTCTTCCTGCCTTTTGTAGAGCTGGTAAGGCCAGAAAACATCTCTTTTGCACAGATGTGGAAGCAAAGGAACAGGAGTTTTGGCCCTCCTCCAGCAGTGCAGCCAGGAGCTAGCAGGCTGGCTGAGTGCCCTGCCTCTGGCCATGTCCTGAGAGGTGAGAAGCACCTGCAGCTTTTGGCTTCAGATGGGGACTGTGGATGTTTACCACCAATGGAAACCAGTCCCAAGGCACTAGGCAGGAGTGGAAAGGACACAAGAAAGCTGTTGTGACCTGGGGTACTCTGTACAGCTGAAAAAACAGGCTAAAAAAAGTAAGAGGCATTGGCTCCTTCCTCTGGGCTTTCTGGACAAACATGATTAAAACAAATAAAAAAGATGCAAGATACTTGGCCAATGTTTACCCTGCCTGACTGAAGCCATTCTCCCTGCTTCAAAAATCCAGAAGATGGAGGGATCAAGACACATTGATTCAAATTTGCTAATGTTGAAATGTTTCCATTGCAGACAGATGAAATGCACTTGCATGTTTGGGCATGGCTTCACTTCTGTGTGGGGGAGAGGAGCCCACAGGCCTGCCTGGACTCCTGGAAATTTACTGGAGGAGGTTCATCTCCAAATGCCAGTCTGAGGATGGGAGCCAAGCATTCCCCCCAGCCTGGACTGAACCAATCTGGATTGAATGCATCTTTGCGCCAACCTGGACTTCTAGCTGCCTTAAAAATGCAGTCTTGAAAAAAGGGTAGAAAAGGAAAGGCTGATGCTTTGGCAATTCTTTATCTATCCTGTAGTCCAAAGCCATGAAACATTCTCAGTAGCCTGACTGGTGGCAATTTGCTATTGCATGGCTGGTGCTCACCACAAAAGCAGCAGTCACGTTGACCGGGCTTTTCACAGTTCCTCCAGGTCAGTTAGGTCCACGACCACTTTCAAGAAGAGAGTGTCATCTCTGATGTAGGTGTTCTTTGTGCTCTCCAGGACGGTGTGTGGCACGAAGCGTGGACAGCCAGAGGCAATATTCATTTCTCCATCCGGCCTTTTGAAACTGCTGCTGTTGGGGTCAGCTCTAAAGACTTCCACAATGTGATTTTTTTTCCCACTTTGGTCCAAAAGCATAAGTGTAACCTTCTGCTTGAAAGGCCACAGCAGCAGCGAGTCAAACTCGCCCCTCATGACCACGAAGTAGAGGGAGATGTGGGTTCCCTTTCCCGAGCCGTCCCCGTTCAGGTAGGCTCTGGCACACAGCCTGTACCCGCAGCGGCTGGTGTAGAAGGGCTGGCTGGCTATGGACGGCACACGGCCCTCCACTGCCTCTCTTTTCTTCTTCTTGTAGTCCGTGATTTTCCAGATTAATTTCCCATTGTAGCACGTGCCTTCCAAAAGCTTAAATCGTTCTTCGTTTTTATTGAGCTGTGCTTTGTGATTATTGATCTGGCGATCATGTTTGCTGGATTGATCTTCCAAAACAACTGAGAGAAGAGGGAAATAAAAAGAAATAGAACAAAGAGAGACACATTTGGTAAAATAAAACCGTCAGAGCCCTGGATAAAACGAGCACCCAGGCTCAAGCTGGCAAAACTGATCTACCCAAGTGTGAGTACAGGCTATGAACTACAGCTGTTAACTTTTTAAAACTGTAATTGCAGCAGCTGGTAGTTGAGTAAGAAAAGCTGTCAACTATAAATCATGAATGTCTGAATAGCATCATGGCCTCCATCACAGTGCAGGAGCCAAACCAAGGCCAGCTCTGTGGCTCTGTGGCCCTGCAGTGCCACTGGAGTTCAGGAGACACTGTGCAGTAGGGAAAGATGGGAGAACACCTCACACACCATCACAGTTTGGTCTCAGAATGCAAGAAGAAAGCCCTTTCTAGTGAAAAGCTCCAACTGCCCGATTGTAGCACCAGAACCCCCACGTAGCCAGCAGTAAATCAGCAACCCCCCACGTGTGCAGGGAAGAGCCAACATACCCAAGCGCTGGTCGTACGTCTCCATCAGGGCAATCTTCTGTTTCACGGTTTCAATGGTGTCAAACAGGGGCCGCAGGTCTAGTTTACTTTGCTGCTGGTTTGCCATCTGTATTAGCTGTTTCACTTGTGATTCCAGGCGTGCAGACTTGTCCAGGTGACTGGCCAGAGCCTTCCCAGTTCATGCCATTGGAAGAGGGTGGGAAGTAGAGACAAGAGATATCCATAAAACCAGGCATTTGCTTTGAATTAAGATAGTGAAGTCTAGCATGTGAGCAGTAGCAACAATGTGATGCATTCAAAGTGCTCTGCTGGCTTAGGAACTTATCCCAGTGCTCCTTCATGATTAATTCAGCACATTAACAGACTGAGAAGCCATTCCTCATTCAGAACCCATTCACACTGCACCACTTCATTCAACTCATTATTCAAATTTACACCTGCACATTTGCCCTGGGCATCTGACCATGAGGATTTGTACTGTGCTTTTTTTGCCCAGATCATGTATCCAAACTTCTGTATTGATTAAAAGGGAAAGACAATACCATATCGTAAAAAAATGAGAAGGTCTTGGGGAGATTTGTTACTACTGTGCTATTAATAACAACAATTACCAGAGAAACATATTTCAGGATGCAAAAAAGCAATTGGTAAAAAAAGTAAAATCAATGTCTCACCTGAGTGCTTACCATCAAGTTGCTATTGTTACCAAACAGTTGTGTATACTGTCTGAATTCTTTCTCACACTTCTTAATGGCATCTGCTAGCTGCTGGATTTTAATCTCTTTACATTCCAGGCTCTTATACAGGTCAGATATCTACAGATGGAAAAATCAGAGTATAAATGCTAAGGAACATCAAAACATACGATGCAGAAATTATAATGTATCTGACTATACAAGAGACAGTGGGAAAGTCTACAAAGCAAATCCTCTAAGTGAGCTAGACAGAGCACTCCTTCATTCACTATTTGTGAATAAGCACTGGCAAGAACTGCACATAAGGTAATCAGACTCTTGAGCAGATCTGTGTGGCTCCAGGTGCAAAGAGGCTCCTATCTCACATTTCCATCGTGATGATCCATTCAGCTCTATAGTGGGATAATATATACTTACATGCACAGGTGCATGTGTATGTATATGCATTTTTTCCTCTGCTGATGTCTAACCAGCAGAAGAGATGAGTCAGTGAGGGATACACACTTCAAATCAAGTTTTAGCAGTTTGGGACTTTTATTTCTTGCATATACAAGCAAAGAGTAAGTCCCCCATCAACTAAGTTAACAGGACTGGGCCTAAATCCAGTCTCCTGCTGGGAGCCAAAGAAGTGATCTTGAGCAGAGAGGTGCCTGCAACTGGCTCTGCTGTCCTCTGTGCTGCCTCCACACAGAGCAGGTGACCTGGGCACCTAAAGGCTGCTTTTCGAGCAACCTGGCTAGTCAATTAAACTTTAAATTACTTTATCTCTAAACCTCAAATCCAGTGTAAAGCAGAGACTGAAAGCAAATGAGGTGAGCAACAGCAAGGAGCCTCCCACTGTGCCTGGTGGAGAATATATGTGCCTGAGCACACAGAGGTTTCCCTGTAATTAACTGGCTTCACTAGAAGAGCTTACTCTGTCTTCTGAGGTGTGAAAAACCATAAAAACAGTCTTTTAAAATGTATCTGATCTAAACCAGACAACAAATGTAGAATCTCGTATCATCCTCTAACCAGTCAAGAACTGCTGAAGAGTGCTCATTAAATATGACTTACCTGCTCTTCCAACCGGGAGTTCTTGTCTAAAATCTGCAGCATGTGTTCCCTCAGGGCACTGTTTTCATGTTCAGCAAGTTTCCCTCTTTTAACCTTAGTGAGGCAGAGGGAGGAAGTGAAAGAATAAAATAGTAAGATAAGCAGATCTTTGAAGCTGTTGGTAAAATAATTATTGATGCAAACATTCAAAATGTCTCCTTTATGCCTTGAAAGGGAGGGAAGGGCAGTCCTGATTCTCTAGTATTTCATCTTAGCCAGCAGAAATGGTTGTGAAAGGACATAAATTGGTTATTTTAATTATTCTGATGGTTTGAGAGACAAAGTCCAGTCCTGGTACAGACAAACATGTGTAAAACAGTACCTTTACATGACAGCCGTACTGCTTGTATGGACAGTCCACTTCTGCCTCGGGACACACAGCGTGGTGCTTTTCAATCTGCATGTATTAATGAAGCAGTTTGTGATTAAATAAACACTTAGTCATTCAAAGCACTAATAAAATCTAAATGCCTGCAAAAAGGGTGAATAAAGGCCATTGTCATGATACCACCAATCACTTTACCAGGAAAACAAGTATTCAGAATCAATAAGCAAGCCAGGTATTTTTCCATGCTGCAAAACACCCATGGCTTGCAGTGACAGAAAAATCCACTTAGAAGATGGGAGATCTATCCTTTTTAGGATCAAACAAAGGAAACTTCAAATTTCATTAGAGCAATGAAATTTTATTGGCACGGGCTAATGTGGTCTGCAGCTTTCAGTTTTCATAAATTTATGTGATATGCTGAATTGCAGTATCAGAAAAAATAATAGTACCTCTTTTTTCAGAATTATTTGTGAACAGTTTTGGAGACAAGGCACAGGATAATCAGGGCAGTCATTTTTCTCATGATTCTAAAGAAAAAGAAAACAGAACAAGGCAATGGCTTTCATTTTTGTAAAGTAGTATATACAGAGGAAGCTATGCAAAAAGTAATCCCAAACATACAAATGCAAGTCACATATCACTTTGTTGTTCATAAGAGAGCATCAATAATTGGTATAATTTAAATTACATTTATTGTACTTTCTCCTTCAGCCACTCAGCCAAATTTTGTTTCAGGAGTTAAGTGCCATTGCAATGCCGGAAACTTTTCACTCAGCAATGTCAAGGGGAAACAGGTGATGGTTTCCCAGGAATGCTCCATAATCTTACCTTTATGTTAATTAACACCACATGTGTGTTACAGTACTGGCACCTCTCTTCCCGGAATTTACAGTGCTGGCTCAAGTGCTCCTTCAGGTCTTTGCGGAGAATTCGATCCTGACATCCATCATTAGTGCACTGCATGCTTTCAAACAAACACTGCTGCAGATGCTCCTGCAACACACAGCAGCAGGGTAAATGCCAAAAGGCCAGTGTGGTTCCCTCCAATCAACAATCACCTAAGCATTCAGAATATGAATGAACGCTGCGATTTACAAAGGCTACATAAAGCAAATGGTTCTTATTAAAAAAACAACACCCCAAGGCAAAGCTGGAACAAGCTAAAAGCTGTAATCTATGCTACTTACAGTGTATAGCTGTCATAATCCTTGTACTTGAACCACTTTGCTACAATAACTCTGAAGACAATCATGGGAATTTAGCTGATCATAAATACACAGAGCTGTCATGAAAATCAAAGGCTTCAAAATTTGATCAAGCAAACCAACCTGATATCGCCCCAGAATTACTTTTGAATTGCAGTCAGGAAAGTTTTTGCAGAACACATGCAAGTTGAGAACTTCTCTTTTACAGCAGTTGTCTTTGAATACCTGTAAAGGAAGCAAACTAGCCTTAATATGCAGTCACATGGGATGTTATAAATAATATAAAAGAACAAAGCATCACTACAGATCTTCTAGGCATTCAAGCACAGATACCATAATTGTGAGTATGGCTCTCGATAATTCATATTGAAAATTTGTATTGAAACTATAAATTCAGCCATTTATGACATTTCTAGTAAGCACAGGCTTTTCTCCCCATGTAGTTATTCCAGAGATGCTGATCGATCCCACAGCCAGCAGGACTAGTAGCACAGGAGCTGTATAAGCACTGCCAGAGCCTGCCTGTATCTAGAAGAAAGCAGCTGGAGCTAACAGGCTCTGAAAGCCAGCTCTGTGCATGCTCCACTCTGGTCAAGCAGTGCCTTTGGGATGGAGGTGATGCTGAGATATCCTTTCTGTCACCTCTGAGAAGCAGCACTGTTCTCAGCTGTGTATGCAGAGGCAAATGAAGCCCCCAGAGCAAACTCTCAGCCTTATTTAGAGATCTTCCCGCATTGTTGTCATCAAAAATTGCAAGAAATAGAAGATGAAAAATGAAAAACAAAAATCCTGTAGATAGTCTGATTATAACTTCCTATCAGGATTAGGAGAGAGAGGAAGGAGACATTTTATTTCCCTGGAAAATTTCTGGCAGGACCAGTATGTAGTATACTTTTAAGCTTTGGAATATAAATAAGGACAAACTATTCCATTATAAAACAAAACAACCAAAAGCAACAACAGCTTGCAAAATAAAAAGTATTATCTCTCTTTTCCTCTAAAAGTTACCCAAAAGTAAATTAGGTCTTCAGGGTTAATGAGATCTAATGGAGATAATCAAGAAATCAAATTATAGCCAAGTTATAAAGAAGACAATCAAATAAACAAGATACTCCAGCAAGACAGGGAATTTAAAAAGCAAGTCAGTAAAATCTCCTTTAAAAAACCATACATCTGGTGACTTGGGAGGATTCAAAGCTTTGTGAAATTCTTCAACACTTTACTGGAAATACAGAGAACTAAAATGAAATAACTTTAGAACATGAGGTATAAAATGAAGCTGAAGCTAGGCAGCCATAATCCCTTTCTGGGAGAGCATCACTGAGTAGACTGCTTCCTTAAGCATTATTTCAGAGACAAAAAACTGCTCTGCCCTGAGGACTGAAAGCCACCTTGTTCTCAGCTGCCTTGCCTTTCCCATGTAAATGCTGACTGCTGAAATAAAGCTACAGCCACTTACCTCATGCATTTTTATTGTTTCTTTGTCGACAGGACAGGTGGGTACTGCATTTAACTCTCTAGATCAAAAGAAGAGTCGTGTTAACCCACAGGAAATTCAATTTGTTTTATGAAATTGGGCTATGCTATAATCTGACTCTGACAGCAGTCAGCAGTAGATAGCATAAAAACAATAACAAAAAGCACTTTAAAAACACTTTCATCTGGCAACTGCACAGCCAAATTCTGTCCATAGCTTAAAGAGGACATAAGGCAGTAACTGTGAATACGTAACAGAAAGCAGAGTCTGTCCTAAGAGTGTTCAATGGTAAAAACCACAAGATGTTTTTTAATTAAGGGAACATCATCACTGTCTGACCATCTGCAGATCACAAATGTCATATCTCAAAAATTCCCATTGTGTGCTTCAAACCCAGCCTTTGTCTACTAGAAGCAGTGCCCTCCTTGATATGCCACTAAAAGGAGATCTAATGGCTTCTTTCTTAAAAGGCACAGGAATAATGTAAAATCCAGGAAAACAGTCATAGAGGCAGTGCAAAAGGAGTTAACCCAGAGATAAAGCAGCAAACATGTAGTATCTAAAGTTCACAAAAGGTAATTAGTGATATCCATCCACATAAAGAGGCTCATCTGCAACCTTTCCAGGTGAAATCCTGCCCTCAGGCACACCAAAGAGTCCATAATGTATTCCCAGACAGGTTTGGAGGGTAAACTCATTTGTACCAAGCAAGAGGCATGCCAGCAGCCTTGTGATCTGACTGCAGCATCAGGTAATATTAACATCAGCTTACAATTCTGCTGAATTCAGAGGAATTACACAGAAGCAAATGAACACAGCCTAGTCTAACCACCAGCACCAACACCGTGAGACATCAATGCAGCAAATTCCTCTGAAGAGCACCATGGCAGACAGACAGACCACAGCAGCATCTCACACAGCACTATCAGCTTACATCAACAGTTTCTTTATGCTGACTTCCCTGCAGATGGGGTAAGGTCTTTAGAGACACCTTTAAAACACTGAGCACACCGTCAGTGGTGTGAAAAGTGCATTTATATGGCTCTACACAGATATTTACTACATGTATTTTATTGTACTGATTAGTAGTGCTGTATTAACATTTCAATAGTATGGTAAATGTAGTTTTGTGGTTAAAAGGTAATTTTTGTAGTTAAAATAAGACCTATGTATGTGGGATTTTTTAAAGAAAGGAATGAGGTACTTGCACCAGATAGCAGCCACAGGACACCTGAATCTTTCAGAGAAAGAGAATTTCTTGCCTCATTATCAGAAGAAACTAACTTCTTCCCGCCTTGCTCAGCCCTGAAGATGCCATCAGGATTAAGAGGAAGAAGTTGACACTGACCAGACAGAATCCCTTGTTTGAATGGAATTTATGCATCATGTATGAGATGTATGAATATGCAATAGGTTACTGCTTTTAAGGGTTAATCCTCTATTTACGTGTCCTTTTTCAGGCTTGTGCTGCCCAGAAAAAGGTACCCGGACATCCGTAACTCTTTGCTTCTGTTGTCTCATATTGCCCTAATCCGAATTGTCCAAATTATTATTACTCTAATTATATTATTATTTTTATAACCATTTTATTACTATTAAACTTTTAAAATTTTTAAAACAAGTGATTGGCGTTTTTCACCCTGGGTTCAACAGAGCCCTGCCATTGACTCCTTCAGCCTCTCGCTGGGTGGGCAATATCACTATGGCACTCACTGCTGATTTACAGGAGACGTGGGCTGCTTTTTTAGGAGAGGGAGCAGGGGAGCCTGCGGACAGGGAGGAGCGTGCTGTCACCTCAGAGCGAGGATGCAGTGCTGGCAGAAGCGGTGCCCGCAGCCCGTCTGGTGGGGGTTGTGCAGCACCAGGTGGCAGTGGGCGCACTTGTAGCGCTCCTCCAGGCTCTCCACGAACTTGTAGTCGGCGTTGGGCTCGAAGTCCAGGGAGCCGGTGCTGGAGGAGTTCTGCCGTGTGAAGGTGCCCGAGGGAGCAGCGGGCTCGTCACAGGCCATGGGAGCTGCGCTGGGAAGCCAAGCAGATGCAGGGAGAAGCTCTTCCAACACTCCCTGGCAGCCACTCTGCCTCGGCTACCGCTTGCAGCAGGCTGCTGCGGGCAGCAGGGCTCTCATCTGCAGGGGGACACAGGTTTCAGAGGGAAACGTGCTGCCGGCTACGGAAGAGCAATAAAACACTCACAGAACCACAAAACAAAGATCACGCGGCAGGCATCAAAACACACTTCTTTGGAAAAGAGCGTAACAGTCTGAAAATTATTCCACAGAATTGTGATTTTTATGGTTTGGTCGGTTTTGGAGGGTTTTTTGTTTGTTTTTTGTTTTCTTGCAGCAGTTCTTAGCTCTTAAAAAACGACACGAGTCTCAGACACAGCTGGGGGAAGCAGAGGCCAAGTCTTGGCCTTAATGCTCACCAGGAAAGTCTCCACATAAAGTAGAGCCCACCCACATGAATTTACAAGTGCACTTCTTCAAGCAGGAGATGGCTTTGTAGTTCACAGCAAGGAGCATACAAAAAAGAAGCTAGCAGGGGGATTTTACCTTCAGTTTAGGTGTTACAGGAGTTGAAGCCTCTTAACTTGACACCTTTCTTGTTCCTGTTGATCATTCATTTCTAGCAGTAAACTCTTATTTTACTGGATTATGTGCAGGTTTTTGGCTATATTGATTCTGTCTAAAAGAAGTGGTGGGAAAAAAAAGAAAGAAAAGCAGGGTTGCAATTAGAAGTGTGACGTAAATTCTCCTTCAACCTACCATAACTCATACACAGCACAGGAATGCAATGTTAATCTTCCAATAGGAAAAACCATAAACATTTGTTCCAAGCCTTATGCCACAAACCTTGAGATCTGCCACCAGTCCCTCGACCTTGCAGTTTCTATTTTTTTGCAAGTAGCTCAAGCCCTAGAGCCACTCTGGTTGGCATTTCTTGCAGCTTTGCACTCAGAAAACGCTTTCCTTACAGGCCTGTACAAAACACACCTGAGCTGCCAGATCCTGATTTCAAGAGGGAAGTGCTCAGTTTTACAGCTGTGCTGTAAAGGATGCTGTCTTTTCTCTGTGTGCACCACCCACCCTGTCAGTCACTGGAGTCACTCTTACTGGCATCAGCACCAGTCTGAGAGCTCTCACTCATCTCCTGTAAGGTCACCCAGGGCATTTGCTGCTTTTGGAGGGAAGCAGGGCCAGCACATCACCATTAACAACCTCGTGTCTGGCACGAAACAGCGCACCCAGGGCTGACACTCCGCCCTCCCTCCCTGCTGCAGCGGCTCCTGGCCCACAAAAGCAGCAATTAGAGAGCTGCCACAGAGCACCTTGGGCTTCAGAGAGCAACATCCATTTTCCTTTCCGCTTTAACAATCCATACTGGGCCAGGAAATCCTGCAGACAGAAAATGTGCCTGATTCAAAAACACACCAAAGCACTTAACCAATTAAAATGTATTCCACAGCCAACATTTAAGTGCTCCTGTAACTGAGCACCCTCGTTAGTGGCTGTACACAGTAGTCACCTTCCCAGCTTGTAAGAGTCTCCCTGCCTTTCACCAGGCTGCATGTCTGACATACTCCAGCACAGCTGAGCATCTAACACTGGTAGCCCTCAGGAATATGAACCATAATCATATTTCAGCCATTAAAGACTTATTATTCCAACAGGAGTTTGCAAATCACCCTGTTTGGTTCCTCCAAATGAAGAGCCTCCTGCTTCAAACCAGACAGGGCTGTCCATTTGCTTCTTTCATTTTTAAACAGTCGATCTTTCCTCCTCTGAAAAGGCACTTCCAGTTCCCTGACACCTAATAAGGAGCAATTCTCTTTTCCTCACGTTAGCCAGAGATGACAAAATGCAGCCTGAGGGATTACCAGTCTCCTGTCTGGGCTGCCTCAGGAGCAGATGCCAGCAGCAGAGTGTTCCTGCTGCTTCTAAGGCAGATGGAGAGCTGTCACCATTAACTTCCAGAGCATGGAGCACCCACAGGATGAGCTGCCTAAGAACTCACTCTGCCCTGGGTCAGTGACAACCCTGAAACAAGTTTCCTTCCTCTCTCTTATTGCTGCTCTCTCTCCCGTTTACTTGGCAGACAATTGCCCCAGTCCTATCCTGCTCCAGCACTTACCTCATCTGATGGTATGGTTTAGCAAGCTAATGCATCACTGTGTAAAAACACACTAAAATAAAACCAATAACGACAACAATTCTATGTTTTACCCATTTGGCCTTTAGGGATCTTCCTTAACTCCAGAAACTCCAGCTGGGGTGACGTATTGTAGGCAGAAAAGTTATGAGACACATTAAAAAGAAACATTCAGCAGCCAAAAATTCCATCAAGAAACTCCTCCAGAGCTCTCACTGCTCATTAAATCAACCAAAATCACTCCCATTTCTTTCTGCAAGGAGCACTCTGCTGTGGTACAACACCTTACACTCTCTTGCTGAAATGAGAGCCCGTATCCCTTTAAACACCTTCCTAATGCACCCAACCCAGATCCCACTCCTAAAAATGGATACTCTTGGCATCTCCATGGAAGCACCTCCTCCACCTCAGCCTGGCCCAGGCTAGCACTGCACAGCTGAGGGCACCTCAGGACACAGGAAAGAGCACCCCAGGTGAAAGGGGAGGCTGCCTGCTCAGAGGGCAGAGCGGAAACCTCAGAAGATGAGGGAGTTCACAGCTGCTGCCAGCCTTGCAGGAGCTTTGCTGCAGGGCTTGCAGCTGTTCTGCTGGAAGAAATGGGATGCTCCAGGAGGGGCCTGTGGATGGCAGCGCTTTGCCCAAGCTGGAGAGGTGCCCGTGCGAATCAGTTGGGCAGGCTCAGAGGAGCTGAGAAGCAGCAGCCCCTGCCAGCCAGCACTCAGTGGGATGTGATCCAAAGGAGCCCAGGCAGTGTAATTCCCATGGCAGCACTCACCAGTGACTCAGGGCACTTGCAGCAGCTCTGCTCCCACTCCTGGCTCCCAGCGCAGGGCTCTCGGAACTGAAACCAAAGGGAAACCGTCAGGGGAAAAAGTGCTGTAGGTGACAGTGAGAGCAGCCCAGGGTTATCTGAATCAATTTCCTGCTTACGCTGATGCCTGGCCAGCGTAGGTAGGGGCTGAGGGAGCTTTCACTTCTGTCTGCTCACACCTTCCAGCAAGGGGAAGCTGTCCTGCCTTTGTGTATGCTGCAGTTTTTCAGCACACGTGTGAACTGTAATGCTGGTTTAAAATAGCAGAGAGCGGCAGGCTCGTGCTGCATAATGATGCTCTTGTGGCAGACAGTGCATGCTGGAAAGGGATTTTCACTGCAACTGCAATGCAACAGCACACACACCAAACCCCCCAATTTATGGAGACTGAAAATCGACACATTAAAACACACATTACAAAAAAAAGGATTTCCCTATACTGAAATAAACAGAATTAATTCTACCCACACATAAAAAAGTGGTATGAATCACTAGGAACTAAGCCCAAGTCCTATAAACAGCTACCAATGAGTGGGAGCTCAAATGTAGTGCAGTACAAAGAGCTCACAGCTGCACCTTCCCACCACCTCAGCATCCCAGCCCTGCCTGCACCATGAGCTGCACAAGCAAAATGCTTCTGGAACAACTCTTTCCATGCAGATGCCTTAACCTCACTGGAAATAATCCAAGTGGGAGAATTTTCATAACAAGAATTAACTTTATAAATTGGGAGCTATCCTGTTTTAATACTACCACACCAAACGGAGCCCAAACATTTTCCAGTAAAATGCTCCACACTTGAAATTGCTTCTTGTTCAGAAACTGAGCAGAACATAATAATAAGGAGAAAAATCAGCATGGGCATGACTTACTAGGATATAAAATTGCATCAACATTTTAAAGCCATGTTCAAACAGCTCCCTCCAGCACGGCTGCTCTCTCTCTCCACCACCAGCAGCCAGAATGACAGAGGCTGTGTGCAACCTTGATCACACTGAACCACTGTGGACAGATTAACTTCTTCTAGCCACAAAAACAAACTTTCTGCACACAGGAAAAACCATTCCTTACAACGTGGTTGCTTTTTTAAAAGAGAACATGTTTTTCCTGTTTTCTCCAATGTGAAACAATCATTACCCCATGAGCTGTGAGTGCACCATTACAGCCAAAACTTCCAGGACAGCAGAACCAGGCACAGGCAGTGGGTGCCACCATGTCTCAGACTGAGAAGGAAAAATATCCAGGTTGTTATCATAGATTTGATCACCACTCATGGTCAAGAAGACAAGATCCCTGGTCCTGCTGCCCAGCAAATGGGGCTGAGAGCCCAGCTCCTGCCAGGTTCACTGCACGAGGGGAGGGTGAGGCTCAGCCACGCTCCAGGACTGGGGTATTCCCAGTAAAAAGCACCTTCCTCACTTGCCAGCTTCCATGTCATACATACAACAGGGCACAGAAAAAAGGTTATGCACCTACCTTTCTGTAGCTCTAGTCCACTTCTGTTGCTTTACACTAAGACACTTGGGAGGGACAAGGCTGAGAAGATGCCCTGTCCCTCCCTCTAAAATTATCTACCTTTTATGGAGATCAGAACTGTCTTAGGCACAGTGGGAAAAGTTTTGTCAAATTTGGATGTCTAAGATCAAGCCACTTCATTGGGAGGTAACAGGCAGAAACAGAATGGAGGGGAACGCATGTTGCATTAAAACAACCCTCTCTAAGCTGCCTTATAAACTATTAAATTTATGAACAGATTAGCTGCTTTCAGTACTTTTGAATTAAAATAACAAAGTTGTATGATTTACTACTCTAAGGTCCTCCAAAACTCCACTATTTTGGGGACAAAAAATATATGCCCCAACTCAACACACAGAGTAGAAGAGCTAACAGTTTCCTAAAGAATGACTAGAAGTATCTGTACAGTCTGAGATACATATTTAAGATATAGCAAGCTATAGGGAGCCATGTGGAAACAGGAGATGATGACATCTGACATCACTGGGGGATCATCCTTGTCCCTTCCAGCCCATGGAGAGATAGAACATTTTGACTGCTGACAACAGAACACACTTGCAAAGTCCCCATGTGGGAGAGGCACCCTGGCTGCACCCTGGGTGTCCCTGCAGCACAGAGGCTGAGGAGGGAAGGATCCCTTGTTCACCAACACAGACCCACTGCCAGCACTCAGGGCTCACTCCCACTTCACCTGGCAGCGAGGGAACCTCAGGAACTGCTCTGCTCTTGTCCCAGTCACTTACAAGCTGCAGGGCAGTGACCAGCTGGTACCCAGGAGAGAGTACATCTAACAGAAGCAACAATTTCCTATTGGATATGTGCCTGAGCACCCTCGGGGGATGTTGCTGCAGAGGACAGCAAAATAAAAATTTTCTTTTGT
The DNA here is from genome assembly GCF_028018845.1 of Melospiza georgiana. Taxonomy (NCBI): domain Eukaryota; kingdom Metazoa; phylum Chordata; class Aves; order Passeriformes; family Passerellidae; genus Melospiza; species Melospiza georgiana. Next base: position 35,879,356 of record NC_080432.1, read on the forward strand.
ATACAGACACCACTATGCTATTGAAGTTCCAACTGTAATATTACCTCATCCTCAAGGCACAGTAAAATCTTACTAAGCAAGCATCAGTTTGCTCATGTCCATAGGCAAATTTTCACTGAGCAGAGTAAGACAGTAGGGTTTCCTTTGCACAGAGGTACAGTCAAGCATTACAATGAATTCCCATAAGACTAGACTGCATCAGGGTTTTAAGACACAGGTTACAACACTGCATTTAAAAAAAAAAAAATTAAAAATAAACTCTTAAAATTAATGAAGTGTGTCTGGTGCTAAAGCACCTTTTATTTTATAGCCAGTTTACTTATTTGCTACATCTCCTGTTTTCCCTGGATGTTCTAAAAATAATTAATTAATTGATTTTGCACTATAAAGAAATCTATTTCTAATCAACACAATATTGTTATGCCTTAAAATAACCTCATCCACAGCTGAAAAATAAACCTGTTGCCATCACTTCTGTGGCAATCCCTGAATGCTTTATCACCTTCCCAAGCACCAACAGAAATCTCAGTAAGAAGGCTCTGCCTCTCACCCTTACAAGATCACGACACCACTTTGCTGGTTCAGGGGGTGAACTTGTTCCCTGAGATGTTTCTGGGTCTGCAGCCTTCCCCCAGCCTCTGTGTGCCAAGCCCCTGAACAGCTCTTCGGAAATGAGAAATAATTCTGGCAAAGTTAAGCTGCTGCCAGCATTAACAAGACACATTTTGGTAAAGCCATACCTGGAAGCTGTAGCTGGTCCTCAATGGGGAGAAAATGAGAGAGAGACAGAGACAGAGAGACAGAGTCTACCAGCGTGAGCTTTGTGGTTAGCATAGCAGTACAAGCATTTTAAAACAGCAAGGGAGTGGAAATCCCCCAGAGTAGCTTTGAAAAGAGCATGCATAAAAATGTTTTAGAAGTGTTAGGATACAAGGCAAGCCACTGAAAAGCATTTTGCCTTACTGCAATGATGCAGGGACTGCAAATTCACCATCTGGAGCAACACCAGGTTACCAAGGATGTTTCTCACAGTCGGAATCCAAGATGCAGAGTAGATTCCACCTTCCACCAAACTGGTGAGTGATGTGATCAAAGAAAAAGTACAAGGGCAGCAGGAAGCACACAAGGACATGAGAAACACCCAGGTCCAATCCTGGGGAGCCCTTTGCAGTAGCCTGGGCAAAGCCGTGTGAACCCACCCATTGCAGGAAGTGAAGTCGCAGCTCACAGAGGAAGCAGCACTGGCTCGGTCACATCAGCTCATGCCACAGGCTGCACAGGCATGAGACACTCAAACAGAACTCCCAAACTGAAATAAAATCCATTTTAAGAAAATAAACATTTTATTTGGTTTTGTAAGAACTTAAGTGCCCTCGGGGCAGTGCCTTAGGCTCCATCTCTACCCCCACTCTTTCCTTATCCTCCTCTGCCCTCTTACTTTGCTTTCTGCTCTCTTGTTTTCATTTTTTTTCTTTCTTTCCTAAAGTAACCTATTATATTTTCTGTGAAAGCATTAAGTTGTAAGTCTCCTGTTATTTAAAATACTAATTTTCCAAAGAAAGTGTCTATTCTCATTTGTACTTAATGCAACATATAGCTTCTTTTGCCTTTTCCCAAAGCATTTCTAACCTATTTCAGTTTCCATCTTCCCTCCTGGAGGTATCTCAGCCTACAGCACATTTTCCTGAACCTTCCACGAAGCTCTGGAACAGACAAATCACTGCATCATGAAGTCAGTGGCCAAGGGAAAGGCACCAATTTGCAGGCATGCTGCTTCTTTATGGGATCAATTACATTGATTTGAGTTGCATTTCTCAGCACAGCCTAAGCTCCCTTCTACAGTCAAGCTTTTTAACCCAGAAGGTGTCCTTTCATCCCTGCCATCAGCACCTGACACCAGAACTGCACAACAGCTTGTACACAGGCTTCCCTTGAGCCTGCCAGCTCTGAGGGAAGGGCACATCCAGCTGGATTCCTCGGGAGGAGGCAGCGCTGCAGAAATTGTAGTGCTCTGCAAGCACAGCTCCAGGAAGCACCATCTGCTTCTGGGAAGCTTTGGGGAAAACCCCAAATGGAGAAGTTGAGTGGGAGCAGGATCTTAATTTTAAACAGTTTGACTCTGCAGATGAGTAGAGAGCAGCAGGGCAGTGTTACTGCTCGTGAGCAGCCCTGACCTCCTCCAGCAGCAAGCACAGCGCTGAAACCCTGACCAAGCTTCAAGCAAACTCAAGGGGATGAACTCAAGTGAAAAGGCAGACAGCAACAGCATTTAGGAAACAGAATGTAGGCAGAGACAGAAAAATGAAATAAAGAAACAAAAGTTACTGAAAAAAATAACAGGGACAGAAAGCAAGACAACTAATAGGCTTTAATTTTTTATCTTTTAGTGTACTGAAGCCAAAGTGAGTCATCACTTTTCCTAACAAATAATTGGCCATTACAAATTTTGCAGAACTAGGTCTTTGGGGCTTCCAAATTCACTTCTCTTTCTCTGTCCTATAGGGACACACTATTCAGGACTTTAGCTGATTTGACCACTCTGTTGGTTTGGCCATGAATATCTGTTTAAGGTACAAGAGATCCTTGGTTTAATTTGCCACACCCAGACCCTTTGACTCAGTCTTTATAGAGGACTTTACCAGCATCTCCACAGAAATCTATGAATCAACTCAATGGTTATTCATCTGAATTAGTAGGATGAGCTCAAAAAAAATTTTTAACACATATATATGTCTGATGACATGTAGACACACATGTTTCTAGCCAGAGCTGTCATTGAAAATGCAACTGCTAATGTAAAAACCCAGTGCTCTCAGGGACCCCATGAACTTGCTGTTGGGAAAGTGGTGACAGCAAAGATTATCACCATTTTCTTTCCTTAAAAAGACAAAAAAAGTCAACTGGAAGAAGGATGTGTTCTTAAAAAGTCCTTCCCATGAGGACAGGCTGGAGATGTACAGAGGTAAGAACCAAGAATAGTGCTCTCCCATGGCCCCTTCTCCAAATGCAGTGGGCACTGGAAAGCTGTGCTGCTCTGCCTGAGCATGCTGCCACAGCCAGGCAGCCACAGCATTTTTCTGTTTCTTTCATAGGGCCACATTCCCGTTTCAAGCACATGGATATAGCAGACAAGACTGTGAACCATATGGTCTTAGCACAGGTCAGACCATTTCATGTCCCACAGCACCTACTTTGGGAAAAACTGCTTTGCAGATGGTTCCTAACCTTGAGGTTTGGTTAATCACTAGGTGATTTGCATAATAATAGTAAGTAACTTTTGTATTTTGATATAACCTTCTGCAAAGTAAGTTCACAGCAACATATTTTGCATACAGAATCCTTGTGTGCAAACATCAGTATATTACAGACAAAAACTTGCTTTACAGTCCCACTCCCAGAGACAAACATGCTTAACTAGAGAGCACTCTGGCCAATCCCATCTCAAAATCACTGTGGTTTAGGTGCAAACAGTTTCTCACACACTTGTGTATTTGTTGCAGTATCGAGCAGGGGAAACTGGAAATTTTTGCAACATTTTTATTAACAATACAGCATGACTCAAGTTTCCTCACTTTCCTGAGCCGAGGTGAGCTTCTTTCCTGGGCTGAGGGAAGACAGTGGAACAACCACACACTTACAGCCCAAACTGCTGCTGATAAGGCACTGATGACTAACAGTGTGGTCATTAACCCTTCAGTTACTGCCGAGAAACCTGGACAGAAAATCCCCAGAAAGCAAAAGAAGAGGTTCTGAAATCCTCCCCCTGGGGTGCAGTCCCAAGGGCATGCTGGCTGTAAGGTGTCCCAGCCAGAGTGACCAGGTGACCCCACACTGGCTGGGTCCTGCAGCAGCATCCTGAGTCTGCCTTGCTGCCCTGGGCAGGGAATGCTCTCAGGAGCTGCCCTGGGCAGGGAATGCTCCCAGGAGCTGCTCTGGGCAGGGAATGCTCCCAGGAGCTGCCCCGGGCAGGGAATGCTCCCAGGAGCTGCCCCGGGCAGGGAATGCTCCCAGGAGCTGCTCTGGCAGGGAATGCTCCCAAGAGCAGAATATCTGTGAGACAGCAGAAACCACCCGAATCCCTGAGCCACCAGCAGCTGCCTCCTCAGGATCAGGAGACCAAGAGATCTACAACTCACACAGACTCCCTGAAAAAACAGAGAAAGGAGTATCTCTCCCCAGTCGGGTGATTCCTGATGATGAACTATATCTATTTATGCAAAATCAAAGGGTCAGACAAAGAAATGAAGAAGAGAGAGGGCTATAGGGTAACTTAAAGGTGGGGAAAATAAAGTCCAGGAGATGAAGGCACCCTACAAGTCTGCACCTGCCCACTGAAGGGATTTTGCAAAGTGACCCAAGCAATACGAGGCACAGAATGAAGAGCTCCTGACCTGTCCCACAGCTTTGACAGCTGTGTAAGAATTGCTCTTCACTTAGGGAGCCTGTGTGGTGAAATAAAGAAGAGCAGCTTTCTAGCTTCAAAATCTTGTCCCTTCCTGGCTGTGATTCCTTACCCTCTCAAAACTCCATTAAATACCCTGTGAGCACCACAAGCTTTTCTTTCTTCCTCCACGGTGTTACTCTGAATCTTATCTTTCAGCAGCTTACAACTCTTTAGTTTCTAACCCTAAAGTTTCCTGGGAGGTTCTCACAGATGTGCCCTATCACTGCAGACCATCTTCTGCACAGGCTGAACTCTCAGCCTCTCCTCTGATGTCTGGGCTGTGGATGATGGCCAGCCCAGAGGCAGCACCATGACCCCAAGCTCGCCCTGCTGCCCTTCTCCCCAGCCTGGCACAACCAGACCCTGTTCCACTCAGCTCTGTGACCTTCATCTCCCTCCAGGCTTTAAGTGTTAGACCTTCACAATACCTCACCAACTTCTCCTGCTTGGCGTCTCTGTGTGACACAGTATTTCTGGTCTGCTACCACAAATAAAACTGCCACCCATCACCATCATCCTCTGGTTTTCATTGAATCAAGGGTTTGGGTTGCAAGAGACCTTAAAGATCATCTCGTTCCAACCACCTGGCCATGGCCAGGGACACCTTCCACTAAACCATGTTGTTCTAAGCCCTATCCAGCCTGGCCTTAAACACTTCCAGAAATGGAGAAAACACTTCCAGGAATGAGGAAAACACTCATTTTCAAACACCTGTTTCTCTTGAAATGTAATATTTTACTCATTTATCCACCCTGTGTGCTGCCACAGGGATAATTTTTCTAAGCCACAGCTACAACCACATCACTTCTCACATCCCTCCACTTTCCCACTGCACCAAAACCTCTTCACTTTCAAAGCCTGTTCTGGTCTCCCTCCACTTGCCTCTGCATCACCTCCAATGATAGAAAGGTTCCCTCTCTGTTCGAGCAATGATAACAGGTTCCACTGCCTCCTTGTCATGTATTTGAGCAAGTGTGTGCTGGGAGGGCAGATTTTTTTTTTTTTTGAGAGATATTAGCCTGCTGTTCTACTTCAAATCTCTTCTCCAAGATCTCCTTTGCCAAGCAGCTGGGAACAACTGGCTGGGAACAACTGACTTCTGACTATCAAGGTGATCCAGAGGGTCCCATTGTCTCCTTTTGCTCCTGCACGCAGGCAGGTCCCTCCCTCCTGACTTGAAACTATGAACTCCCTTCAGCCAAGGGCTGCAGTTCAGCCTTCTGCTCACACAGAGGGGTCCTCAACCACAGCAAACACTTCTCTGCACAGCAGAAATAAAATAATCAAAGCTAACAGCAAAGGAAGTTGTCATGGGTGGTTTTAGGCTGAGCGCAACACATCACCACCAAACCTCATGCTCAGCTCTAAAGAAATAACAGTCCTCAGAGAAAAGAAGATGATGTGAAAAACCAGCCATGCCCATGCTCATGCATTCCAGACCACCCCAATTTTACCTTCATCACTAAACCCGCATGCTCTGTGTGCAATCAGCAGGGGAGTTTAAAAATACAACTGTTTCAGCTGCCAGCCTGGAGATGTGCCTGACCTGAATACACCCAGCTATTTTTAGCACATCACTGCACTCCTTTCAGCCATCCCGTATTTATAAAACGGAAGTTATGAGGAAAGTTGTTCTTGGCTGGCACCGGGAAGGCACAACCAAGCTAACAATAGGCAAAGCAATTCAAGAAGTGCCAACAATAGGAGCTCTTCATTTTTCCTTCTAAATATGAGGAGTGTTGAAAGCGTTTGGTTAAAGCCTGCTGCGCCTCGAGATGCTCCCAGAGTGCTGTTAATCAGGGAAAATCAGAAGACCCCCTGCACAAGCACAGAGGGGAGATTCCCTCCCTCCAGCAGCATTCAGCTGACACCAGCGGGGATGCTTGTTACAGGTCCCTGCAATGTGAAAAGATCAGAGCTGCAAAGACATTCTTCATTCATCCGAGCAGTCCCGGCTTTGTCTCCTTCCCAGCCCCCAAAATTTCGGCCCTGCCTCAGCCTCTGGGGCGGGCACCGGGCCTACCTTTTCCTCCGGCATCCTGGGGGGCGGCGGCCGTGGCGCATCCCGGGCAGAGTGAGCTGAGCCCGGCTCTGTGAGGGGAGCCCCGCGCCGGGGCCGAGGGCTCCGCCGCGCCTCGCACAACTCCCGGGGCGCCAACTTCGGCTGCGCGACCCGGGTCTGCTCTGGAGTGGAGAGGAGCAGCCCCGGCCCCGCGCAGACCTGCTCTGCCCCGCGGGGCTGGCAGCGGCACTTCAGGGCTGTCACCCCCGCGCGCCCGGCCGGCACACACCGCGGGCCCGGCCCCGCTCCCCGACGCGCCCCGTCCCCTCTCTCTGTCCTGTCCCGGTCCCGGCGCGTCCCACGGCCCCGGCCTGCCCGCCCCGCCGCACCTGTGCCGGCGCTCGCCGCGCTCCGAGCCGGGCCCGGGGCCGCCGCTGCCGGCGGTGCGGGGCCGTGCGGGGGGGCCGGCCCGGCTGCGCGGGCGCGGCTCCGTGCGCGGCTCCGGCGGGCGGGGGGCGAGGCTCGGACGCGCTACTGCCGCCGCCCCCGGCCGCCGCCACCCCCGCGGGCGGGAGCCGCTCTCGGTTTCATGGCAACCCCCGGGCGGGGAGACCCCGGCAGCGGCGGCACCGCCCCGCTCGGGCAGCGCCGGCGGCACTCCCGGGCTGGGGGAGGGAGCGGCGTCCCCCCGCCTCCTGAGGGACGGCAGCGCCGGGAGCCGCGGCTGGGGAAGGCTCCCCTCCCCGGCAGCCCACCCTCAGCCGCCGGCGGCCCCGGGCTCCGCACACCGGCCCGCAGCCCCCGAGGCGCGGTCAGGGCGGCAGAGCCGTGCCCCGCAGGCCGGGGAGTTTTCCAGGAGCGGTAGCGAGGAGCAGCGGCGGGGCTCGGGCACAGCAGCCGCTGCCTGCAGGGAGGGCAGGTATTGCTCTTTCATTATTTACACCTGCGGGACTGAAGGAGCGAAACAAAGCCCCTGCTGAATAGGCAAAGGACACGGACGTGCCACATGCCTGTTATTATTTGCTATTATTATATTACTGATACGTGCCGGGACTGCTGGCTAATGACCCGAGACGTGCCGAAGGGCTCCTTAACAAGGCAGGCAACGCCGCCCTTCTCCAGCAAACAGCGCTGATGCGAGGGCTCTGCCGCCTGTTCCACATCACCTGCTGCTGCACTTTGTTCTGTCTTTCACATTAAACCACTTCTAGGAAAACCAGTCTCTAAGGAACATTCCATCCTAGCACATGCACAAAAGCACTAAGGCTGACAAAAAAAGAAACAATTGGGTCACTCTATCTGGATTGTCTTCAAAGGAGCTCTAAAACCAATACTAATGAAATGGTTTCAGAAGGATTCGTCTTTTGCTAAAATGACTCAGAATTGTCACTCCCGAGGGCGTCAGTCCATAGCGCATTGAGTCTGGGAGCCCAGCAAAGGCATTACTATGACAAACACTTTTAAAAACATTCCTTGCAAAAATTAGGTTGGTTTTATTTTTTTTATTAGCTTTTAGGAATATCCTGGTTAGTCTGGGTCCGACTTGCCAGAAGTTCACAGGAAGATCCGTCAGAACAACAGGCATTATATTTCTGTAATTAAATATTTATAAGTTTAAATGAATAGCTTAGAGATGGGATCAGGTTCCCTAGCTGGTCATTGGCTGCACTATCCTCCCAGTGCAGAACATAATTCCCCAGAACACTGCTTTGTGGGGATGAATAAAACCATCAGATATCAGGGTGCAGGCATTACTTTAAAAATCCCTCTTCACTTAAGGCTTAGTGAGCATAACAGGATGCCTGGTGTGCATTAAGACAAAGTTGCATCCTTGAAACTGCGGTAGAGATCACAATCCCTGAATCTCAGTGCTTCCTTTTGAGCCAATCCAAGGGAAAACTGCCAAGTCAGTAACAGCAATGAGGATTTATTGTGCTGCTGGAATTCTTTCAGTGTAAAAAACTGCACTGGAAAAGAGCTTTAAGATTAAGGAATTCGACAGAACTAAAAAGTAGCAGCCTTCACTAGTGGTGAAAATGAAGTAATTTTCCAAAGTTGTATTTCAGACTTAATTTTGAGGATGTCTGTTCTATAAAAGAGAGCACCTGCTAATTAAATAGTCCAGACACTGTTGCCTGTATATTTTCTCCTCCCTACCTGACTGTACATTTTGGACACCTAATTCATTGGCAATGGACTGAGTAGTGTTAAAGAGTTCATGTTTGCCTTTATCTCATGTACAGCTGCCCAGGATCGTAAAGCAGATGTCTAACCCATAAATGCCTGGCTTTAACTCACTCTGAGAAAGGCAAGCTCTATGTCAGCCTCAGGAAAAGCTGCAGGTTCACCACGTTTAGCAGGATGACTGAGCTGTATTCAGTGCTGTTTACAGTGCAACACTGCTGACTTCTCTACAACTTCCCTAGCAATATGAAACACATCTCCAAGCACACTATTTCATGTTTGGCTTTGCTTTTTTGCCTGACAACCACACTTCTGCCCGGCCTCAGCTGTAAGTTCAGTCTATTCCTCTTTTGCTCTAAAGAGGCACAACACAGTCCTGGTAACCTTCATCACAAACTATTCCCTAAACTCTGCAATTTGTCTCTGTCCATACACAAACTCCCATACCTGCAAGCTACTGGTGTGCGTTCTGTTCTTGATGCATTGTGAGGTTTCCAGAGTAAAGACAAATTCCAACACTCTAAGGATGAAAAAAACCCTAAGGACAAAAGTACCTATTTCTTTTTGCTCAGGAGCAACAAATTAAACTGCTTTACTATGATGTGCAATGTTTAGTGATTTTTTTATTAAATGCAGAAATACCTGCTCAACTTCGTACCCATTCTGATTTAAAGTGCAACAATTAAATCTGATAGTTCTTGTACATCCATATTTTGCAAGTGTTGTTTCTTGAATACATGTTGTTCTGATTATGCCTTGCATTTGTAAAATGTAATTTTTTAGTACCGTTTTGCTTTATTAACTAAAATAAACTGTACAAAAAGCTGTAGAGTTACATTAGCTTTGAACAATGTAGGATACACGTTCTCTGCCCAATGTTAGTGTGCAAACATTGTACATTTTTTAAAGTGACAAAATTAAGCCAACCTTGAAGTCAGAGTTCATTACTACATGACAAAACAGGAGACTAGATATGGCAAAAGAAATTTCCCACTGAAATCAACACCATTGTATAATTTTATTTCTAATTCTTAAAAAAATAGAAATGAATTTAGAAGAGAATCACAGTATAAGGGCCCTAACATATTAGACCATTACAAGGTACATAAAAATAGAAGACACAGATTTCTTTGAAACTTTAATCCTTTGATTAAGCAGCAAGCAAATCACTCTCCAGGCAAACACTGCTTAAAACATACCCTACCCCCCAAAACAGGACGTGCAAACTGTATGCACATATTCTGCAAAGCACACAATAAAGACATTTTGCTATGTACATACTTATTTAGTACTACAAATGCTAGGAGTTCCCTACTGTGTGCTACAGTGTAGGCAAATTAAGAAATACTACCCTACCTATCTCTGACCCTCCCACCCCCTTCAAATACAGCACCTTTGCCCAGTTATAGAATATTTAAACAAGATTAAACGGAATTACAATGTACTGAACAGTTTCATGGCAGTTGGTGGTGGCCAACTGTCCTGTAACACCCAACATTCTGCATACTGAAGTCTATCGACAAGAGACAAGACAAAAATTAGCAGATGTACAATACACACACCTGGGAGACTCAATGCTTAAAGTAAAAAAAAAAAAAAAAAAAAAAAAAGATAAAAAAAGAAAAAAAAAAAAAGAAAAAAAATCCCAAAGATGAATCTTACCACTGTTAACAATTGAACTGTAAAAATGTACCATCTTGGTTTTTCATTGGTTTTAAAGACCAGAGAGCAGCCAGATTTGTGTGCAGCTAACGAGGGCACACTAAAGACTCCTGACTCCCAGAACACAAGTTTCCATGACCACTAACTCCTTGGTGCTTGTTTTAAAATTCTGCTTTAGTTAGACATGGGATCATCGGATGTTCACATAGTGGCTAAGCAACTACTCTGAGGCAAAATAAAATTTGTTAAGAAAGACCTTTTGCACGACACCTCAGCACACCACTGAAAGCTCTTCAGAAAGAAAAATCTCTCAAGTTTTATTTGAGAGTATTTTAAAATGAAGAACTAAAGCATAAAGGTCAACACTTCAATTCAGGTTACAACTATCTAACTTTAATACTAGATTTTCAAATAAAATAGAATCTGATAGTAAAAGAACTTCCTTTTGCACATTAAAAAAAGACCTCCTTTAGCTGCTAAACTGATCATTAGACCACCTAATTTATCTGTGAAAAAAACCTAGGGAGAGCACATCCCATTTGCATAAGAAGTCTCATTTTAGTCAAGGGCAAATCTAGTTAAAAACAAAAAGGAGTTAAAATGACTCTTAGACATCATTTCAGCTACAAGCAAAAAAACCTTTCAAAATAGTACAACAGTCAACATGAATATTATTACATAATCAAAATGCATTATTCTTCAATAGCTTAATTCAGATCACATGGTTTCAAACAGTGCTACTCATATTTGCAGCCTCGTTTACTTGGAGGTTAGAGGCATCTGCTTTTACAAATAAAAACACAAAAAAAACCCCCCACGCCCTGAAAGATTATTAGGCATCAATCAAGATTTCAGATGAGAATGCAGTGAAATGAGTTTCTTTCAAACTCCTATAATTTGGAAGCAATATTAATATTTATATGTAGGTTTTACTGAGTCAATAAAATAAACAAACACCTTTGTCCTTCCCCCAATACCCTCAGCTCATGTAATCAACTTTGTCAGAAATATAGCAGGAGTCGAGATAATCACTTAAAAGTAAGACTGGGTTGGCAGAAGGTAACTACTCTCATGATACTTTACCAGCACCACCAGCCTCTACACTTCCCTCATTAATGCTCAAGCAAGGTATCAGTGATCTAACATACACGAACTGCAGACAGTCATTCTCAGAGGAATGGAATTCTACTGTACTTACATTAGAAGAATTAGCGGAATAACAAATTAAATTATTACTTCTTGCTAGATGGTTCCTGTCCTGTCATCCCCCTGGGTGGTGGAAGCTGCTGCCACTCCATCCTGCTCAGCCCAAAGGACTGCAGCAAGAAACCGGACTCCTGCTTCCAGTTAATTCTATGAGTAGAACGTGCGTGAGATTTAATAAATTTGGTACAATAGCTCACTGAGTCTTCAGATTACTCTGAAAGAGGAGCATTTAATAAGCCAGTACCTTTTAAAACAAGCTAAGATGCTCTGGGAAAAACATGGAGAGAAGACCTACATTTTACAAGTGTGTGAAATGCTGTTATCTAAACAGGGTCAAACATTCTGAATCTAAAGCCATTATTTTCTTTTGCTAAAAGGTAAAAAAAAAAATTAAAAAATTCACACACACAAAAAACCCCATCACTACATTTAAGTCTCCTACAATATTATCTATGTCTAGATTTGCCAAACTACTTTCCTGTAGTTAGATGCTTGACTATAAAGAACCGTAATAAAATAAATAGAGTAAAAATCAGTTAAACAAAATCTTGGTGTGTTGAACATTTATTCATTTAAGAAGTTAGCTTCCTTCAACAGTTATTCATACAGAGGAGGGCTGCAGCGTAGGCATTGTTCTGCTGTACAAGTCTTCGGCATAAAAATATTTTTATACAGGTGGTCATTGACGTCGCTCCGTGTCTAGTTCTTAGCTCGCTCCTCTGGAAAACTGGTCTGATACCTGTGAAGGCTCGCTCTTTTTTTCCGAATAACGAAGGGGAGAAAAAAGTACGTGGATCCAATTTGTCAAAGGCGGGAGTCAGCATAACGGCGCCGGCACTCCTTCAGTGCAGAGTGGACTGAGGTTCTGTGTGGATGCCGATGAGCGAGGGCGGCTGCTGGCCGCTGCCGGCGCCCAGCACGGGCCGCGGGTTGAGGCGGGGGGGCACGGAGCTAGCGGGCCGGATGAGCGGCGGCGGCGGCTGGTTGAGCGCGGGCCGCGGCTGGATGAAGCGCGCCTGCTGCTGCAGCGGCGGCGGCTGGCGGTGCAGAGCGGGAGCGGCGGGCAGCGCCGGGCGCAGTAACGGGGGCGGCTGGTTTAGGGCTGCCACGGGAGCGGCAGGGGCCGGAGCAGAGGCGTGTGCTGGAGGTGAAGGGCCTAAACACTGAGGGGCCGGAGTGCTTTGTGCCTGCGCAAAGGACAAAGACAAGACGGTGTGAACGGCCGGCCCGGCCGGGACCTCACGCGGTTGGGCTGCCACTGGCCACTACACAGGAAACAGCATTTAAAAAAATCAAACCAAAGAACCGAGAAGTTACTGAAAAGAAATCACCAACCAAAACATTATGGACAGCAGAACTAAAAATATTTACAAAGCAAGTCTTCTTCTAGAGCAAGAAGTGTATTTTAACGGTAAAACAGTAACGTGATCGTCACTATCAAAGGTGCGGTCCTGCTCCCGGCTGGTTAACGGCATTGGCTGAAGTTCTATGCAAGCTCATCATCATTCTTTAGAATGCGGTTTGCCACTCCACACCAGTTAACCTTATATTTTATCACTACATAAAATGCTGTTCCTCAACCCATGCTTACTTATTTCTGGTACACAAAACACACCTCATCTTCTTCATCAGTGCTCTTTCCTGATGGCACATTAGAAGTATTTTTTGTGTCCTCCCCTAAAGCAGAAGCATCACCATTAGAAGCCAGGGTTCCTTGTTCCGCTTCCCATTCCTGCAATACCTCCTCTAAGTTAAACCGACGCCTGTAGTTTACAAAGAAGTTCTTCACTTGGCCAACAGTCTTGTTGCCAATTACATCTGCAATAGCTTGAAAATCTTTACCATATTTTCGGACACCTGGAAGGCAAAGTAAATAACATAGCTGTGAAGAATCAGTCAGACACAGCTACGTGTGATGTATTTATAGAGAGAACCTATGGGACCTGCAAACCGAGGGCTCGCTAATTAGGAGAACTTCTCAATTAGGAGAAGGCCTCAATTTCCATTAAAACAAAGTAATTTTTAATAGCACAGCTATCAACACACAAATCAAGAACTTTGTTAAAAAGTCATTACCCGTTCTTCTTAAAAGATCCTGGCTTACTCACCAAATCTCTCAACCTAAAACCACAGAGATCTGGTCCCTGACAAACAGAGTGAGTCTTTCAGCATGCTCACAGTAAGGGCAGAAGCCCAACATCAGCTCAGGAGGGGAGGAGGGGTGACTGAGCACGTGTGAATGGCTGTAAACAGAATAAAATGCTAGAAATATCAGCTGACAAACACCGACAGCTCCTACAGGTTCCCTCCACACCAGCTGCACGCACAGGGCCCTTTCCCACGGCCAGTGGGGCAGGAGTGGCAGAGGGCAGAACAGGGGGCACAGCTCTGTAATCACAATTTACTGCTCATTCCTGCATGTGTGACATGCTCTACTCAGGCCACACAGAGCAACTGCCAAGTGTTCACCCCACAAAGCCTGCCCAACAAACCTTGGAGAATGTAAATATATTTAAGCTACTAGTGCCTGCTTACAAGATGGCCCAGCAAAACCCTCCATGATTAAATCCCCTACTGATAAGCAGCATGACAGGTGAGATTTGCATTGTTCTCTTCATTAATTTTTGTACTGACATCAGTAGTCACTTTTGTTTATGAGCACTTGAAAAGAAAACCCCAATATATATTTTAAATACTTCTAAAACTACATTTGCATATAATAAAAAAAATAGAGTGCAACATTCCATTGTTTTTAACTTAAATTTTGAATTATAATAAAAATTATATATATTTTGTTATATTTAGGCCATGTGTGTAGTTCTTCCCCTCTCCTTCTTAAGAAAAAAAACCCTCAATCTCTCCCACCTCATAGACCACAGCTTTTAGCTGCACAAAGTATATTTTTAATTACAAGTGTCAAAAAGTTTGGAGACCTGAAGAAATTACCAGTTTTGTTCCAGACTGAGTAAACAGAAGGCTTTTTTTTGCTGTCAGTTATGCATGAGAGGATTACAATTTGACTTCTCCTGTGAAGCTTGTGATAGTTAAACTCATTTGGAACGTATTACAGTTCTTAGAGGACAGGCACTCTTTCTCATTACAGGAAAAGAAATTTATGCCTGATTTCATGCCTCACTTCAGAAAATGAAGCAAAGTGTTCAGAAAGTGAGAGTTGTTTCAAATCTGAAAGCTATGTTCCTTTTCAACTTAATTGTGAAGAGTGTGATCTTCAGTTTGTTCTGCTCCTTTCTACTTTCTTTGTTATTAGGCACTTCTGATGTGGTAATGTACACTCTGTGCAATTTAAAAGAAAAGTTCACCTCCAGGACAGTAACAAATTCTGTGGCTGAAGCTGATGTTTCAGCTGTCAGGAGCCCAGCTACATTATGTAGTATCTTTTTCTGGGGCGGACAAAAGAATACAACCCTCCTGATTGCAGGAACCTTGGAAAGATTTCAGAGCCACGTGGGAGGGCATGGATCCAGGCAAAGCAAAGACAGGGATTTGGCTCTGTGCTTTATCAGCTGTACAAGGTATCAGCTGTACTCCTTAAAAGCTGTGTGTGCCCACACAACATTGCCTCCAGTATTTTAAAATTCTTTGTCTGCCCTACCATTACCACCCTTACTATTTGTAATGAACATGAAACATCCACTGCAATATATCTAACATCCTGTGCAATTAATCAAGTGAGCAAGGTGCCCAGCAGAACAAAGCACATTTCTGTTAGCAAACTAATATGGACTTTTAGTGATTTCAGCCTTTTATGTTACTATGGTGGCTACACTTCTTTCCTCCCTTAATCTGCAAAACAACTGAGCCTGTTGGTTATCTTCAACTCAAGTTGTCAAAAAATAAGGTCTTAAAGTCTATTTCCAAGCAAACAGCTCGAAAACAAGGTGTTCTTGCCTTCACTGAGAACCCAACTCTAGAAAAGAAAATCTAAGTAAACTAAAACTTCCTTAGTTTAGCTGCACACAGCACTGCTCACTTTGGATTCTTTTCAATGTTATTACCACTGCTCTACCACAATGATGTATTAAAAGCCTTTCAAGCCACATAAGAAATAGAGAAAATTCACTGTGTGTTTATAAAACTTTAATGTCTAAGGTGATGGCATATCTCTAAGAGTTGTTGCCAAGTCACCATCCCTGTCAAACTGGTGCACATTTCTTATGCATCCTTATACAAATTCAGTGCTAAACACCCCCAAATTATTTCTCACTTGTTCAAACCGTGATTCAATAATTTTATTAGGCTGATGAAAGTGAAGCTCAAAAAGGAGGACTGCATAGCCCCACTTCCCATGTATGAATGAATGGTTTTCTCCCAGCTCATTTGAAAGCAGCCCAGCTCACAGGAATCCTTCAAGCTCTTCAGAACTTCATCCAGCTGCAAAGGTACACTGGAACATGTGCATGCTCTTGATTACAGCATTTTATCTTGAATGTCTCTCTTGGAGAAACTCATAAATCCAAGTTTGATTCTGTTTACACTGCTTCATGTTGTACAGCACAGCCAACACAATATTAATCAGGGTGCAAAGCAATATGATACAGCACCACAAGAAGGCAGAAATAGTTAATGGGTGCTGCAGCTCCACTGTGATGGGATTACAGTGCTCCTGGCAACTATCTTATGTAGAGTTGGATCCTGATTGTCCCAACTGTTTTTCCCTGCAATGCCATGAAAATCATGCACAGCTTTCCAATGCAAATTTGTTGTCTTAAACAAGTGTTAAAACACTTTTGCAATTGCATTTTTATGGCCAACATCTTAGTTTGAAAATATGATCATTCTTATATATTTCTGTACATAAAATTTTATAATTTAAGAACACTAACTGATGAACTAGCCCATTACATTCAATAACTACTCAAAGTTGAACTGATAGCTGATAAATTATACTGTGGATATACTGGCTCAGAGATTGTATATCTGAGTCCACAACCCTATTGCAGGCACCCACACTGCTTTTAAGATTACACACAGCTCTATTTAAGATAGGTTCTCTCATTACCTCTTCCTAAGTTACTGGCAATCCCTTGAGATTAGCCTGCAGATAATGAGTATTTTCATGTTTACAAAAAACAGTACCAAAATGATATTACTGCAGATTATATTTACAATCTCCTTGGTCAGTCATTGTCCAAATTCAAGTCAACAAATCATGTAAGTGCCACCTACCTGCTTAATGCTTGTGATTTCTGTAAAATTATTAAAAGCATATGCCAAAATACACCAATACATTTAATGAAATAAATCTATTTTAAAGTGTATGAACTAAATGTACCCGTGTTCAAGTCAAGGTTCAAATCCAAGCCTAATGCACATTATGGAAGCTTTTAGCAGAGCAACTGTGGCTACCTTCTGAAAACAAACCCAGGGAAAAACACAGCATGGCTCCCTCATGCCTAGAGTCTACCATCTCAAGGAATTGCTTTGAAGCAAGAAATCAGGGTCCTCAGCCTGAGGCATGGGAGACAGCCCTCTCATTCCAGGAGAGTGAGCAAGCACTGAGTAAGGGAGGGATAATTAAAACACTTTGTTCTTGTCATTAAGATTCTCTCTCATCTCCATTTTATATGGTGACAAGGGAAAGGGTCCACAGAGGAAACAATGCATATAAGCACATGTCAATGAAAACAGATTTCTCACGCCATCCTTAAGGCTGACTACCTCTATAAAACACAGAAACAGATCCCTAGAACCAGAAGGCTGGATCTCCTCTCCAAGGAGTCACCACTAACCCTCACTCTCTTTTGCTCAGGCTCTAGTTATTTGTCTTGTTGGTCACAGTGTCATAGCTTAACAAAAACTGACTGTATTCTTATCACTTCCCAAACTGCTGCTTAGAGAGAACTCCAATAACTAAACTAAAAGGCAAGATGGTTTGAATCCTTTCTTTCCAAGGCAGGCACAATGACCCTGGATTTTCCCCACTCTTTCAGCAAGTCTGTCTTTACTAGGCTATCATACTAGAGACATGTCCTTCAGCTGCATCTGGGAACAAAATACTGACGTATTTATTAACAGTGAGAGAATGAACTTAGGACAGAGGACAGTTTGGAGGCGCAAATCCAAGCATGAACTATGTTCTGCATTTCCATTCACACAACAAAATAACCTAACTTTAGGTTCAGTCATCTGACTAATAAATAAGCACCAGGTATGGCATACCTGACAACTTCACACTGAAATCCTGATCCACTGAATATTTTAATATTAAAACCTAGTATCTCATTTTCAAGGTGAAGAATACAGAGGAATAAAGCACATACATATAACTGAGCTATTATCTTTATAAAAGACGATCCCCATAAGTGAGTCAATACATGCCTTCAAGACAGCATCTCCAGACATTTCCCTTATATGTTCCTTGATTTGGCAGCGCCTCCTAATACAAGAGTCAGTTTTCCTTCATATAAATGAAATAAATGCAAATAAACTGTATGAATAACTTATCAGAAAATGCTGGGGTTTTAGCCCAGTAAGACTTAGTCAAACATCCCTATCCAGCTTTAGAGTCTTAAAAGGCCTGATGGGTAGATACCTGCCCATTACTCCCTCATGAACAGAGAAAAGCAACAGTAAAGCAGATTTACTTCTGCTTTTTCCTACCTTAGGATACTGGAGATGTCTTAAATGCTTCACATTTTATTACTTTAACAATTGCTTTAGTCTTCCACATTAGAGAAATTCATGTAATGTGATTTAGAAGACGATTAAAGGGACTTTCTGGTACTAATACAGTTGTTAAATGCTGCATAGCTCTTCTCTTTGAAATTTAACATGGGTAACAGAAAGCCTAATGTCATATTGCTTGAATAAATGTTCTAAATATTCTCAAGAGTTTTGCTGTTTTCCTGGTGATCAGATAAAGTTTAGCTTTGCATTAGAGGGAAATACAAATATAAGTCTAAGCACCTCTTCAAATCCTTTGCATCACATTTCAACTTGCTGCTACTGTTAACATACCTTGTACTGCAAGAAGCTGCTCTTCTGTGGTCCAACGGGCATTGATTTTCTGATTAGACTATTAAAATTAGAAAAATGGCACAAAGATCATTAAATTGCTTCAACAGCTGCAAGATATCTGAGCATCAATCTATTTTACTTGCACTACAGTTTGCAAAATAGGTAACAACCTCTTGCTTATAAGCAAAAGATTTATAGTTTAAGATTGCTTTCATGCAGAGGAAATAGTGTTTATGGAATTGAGCTTAAAACTATACCAGCAGTTTTTCCTCTGTTTTATTGTAATTATTAGTATCAGCTACATAATAACTTATGCACAAGCTAATGATCTTTATGCAGACAGAGTTTGAATTTACAGTAACATTTACCTAAACTATTTGGACTTGGTGTTTAGAGCATTTTGCATTCATGTTATGTTTCATATCCAAGCCTTTAAAACAAGCAAAACCAGAACTTCAGTAGTAATACATCATTCATTTTAGATGCCAAAATGCATATATAGTCACGTTTTCACACAGAACACCATTCATTACTGGCAATCTACATTACCTATTTTTAATCCAAAAAGCCCCCATGTATCAGGGCTCAGTTTCAGCCCCCAATTACTGTGAACAGACATGACATTTCAGTTTTTTCTGCTTCTTTTTTCAACCAGTTGCCATTAAAAAGTGCCTACCACTGATTTCTTGTAAAGAAGCCAGACTCCCCCCTGCATGTAATTTAATGGATCCTGTTTAAGCTGCTGCTGGAGTGCAAACACCAGGCTATAGCAAAACACATTTCTGCAGCTTCCCACTAATGTAAGTGCAAGGACACAAGTTTCAGTGTTTGTTCTGATTTACCTCAGGAGGTTTGAATTCTTCAATCCCGCCTTCCATTTTCTGTTTAAGTGCACTGTTTACTTGCTTAGCATTTTGAACCTTGGTCAAAAACAACAAAGTTAATCAGCTCCACAAAGAAAGTTGGTCACTTTACACATTTATCTTCACTAGGATTGCCACAAGTGTACCTCCTAAGTTAAAAAGAGAAATATTATGGTTTAAGGCTTCACTACTTTTAACTGTTTCAAAAAAACTTTAAAAAGCCAAAACAAAACACATCAGTTAACTATAGAGAAAAAAATTAAGCCAGTCTTTCAAAAGAACAATTTGTTTGCAAGAATATTAAAAGCTGTTCACAACAAGTAATTTTTGATAAGGATGCATAGGTTCTTGAAGAATTAAGAATACTCTAGACACAAAACTTCATTCTTAGACATGTGAGATGTATTGCATATATTAACTTATTAACTTCTTCCTTCTAAAAAAAAAATAAATTCATGAGATGCTTTCAGTTAGTTCCTTCTGACAGATGCTTTTCATTGACCTGAGATCATTCTAATTTAATTAGGGGGGATTCCTGAAATTATTCTAAGTATTTCTTAGTTTATAAAAAGGACAGACCTTCCAAATTGAACATATACATATCTATGAACCACTTAAATCTGACATTGAAGCACATAACATAGGTAAGAAAATAGTTTTGCATACTATGGTGCACAGCTATTACAAGGGTTCTTAAGCATGGACACAAAAGCAGACAACTCAGTGAGGGATTCCAAAGGCTGCATCTCTGAGATCACTGCAAGAAAAGAAAAAAAAAAGAAAAAAAGAAAAAAAAAAGAGAAAAGAGAAACACAACCTCAAGGCTGAAACTCACCTACACTTAAGGCTAAAGAGTGAAACCCACCTATGCTATTTAGCCCCAGAGTCCTGCTGTGACAGAAAGAAGCTTATTTCTCCTGTAAAAGAACATAAGGGAGCAAAAACCCCATGAAAAAAACCCTTTATTCACTCCGTGATTTTGCAACATGGCAGCTCTACAAGGAGGCAGAAATTCCAGAAGATAAGCCTTGACTCTGTAGCCCCCTTGCTCCTAGAAAGCAAGCATGCACATAACTACTGTACCCTTAGAAGCTGAATAATTACATGTTTCAACTTGAAATGCCAAAATTTAATTTCTTCATGCAAAGGATGCAGGCAATTTTCCTTTTAAAGGTGAAGACTAAAAAGCTTTTCTAAATTTAATAAGAAGTAGAAAACTTATCAATTCAAACACAGAAATAACTAGGTTCACACATCTAGGTTCCACACACCTCTCATACTTTCATAGTATGTGGGAAAGGACATCCATTAAAATGGCTACAATTTAAAGCATAACAAATGTAACTTCCTCTGCTCCATTGGTCTCATTTTTGCTTTTCAAACAAATACTTTCTTCTTAACAAAGTAAAAAAAAAAAAATTCAAATCAAATGTGACTTTTGATTTTTCCTGTCCCCAAATTTGTAGCACTGTTTTAATGCTACCCTTGTTAAAAAAAAAAGTAAAAAGTAATCTTGCTTCATTTTATCCAAAAGAGCAGATGAACGTAAAAAACAAAACTGAAGAGCAGCTACTATCCAGCATTTGTGGTGGTAACTGTGGAACAAAACGAGGAAGACTCACATTAAAGAAGTTTCAGAATCTTCACAGAATCTAAAGAAGTTTCAGAATCTTCAAAACCATTACAATCAGAACAATCTGAGATAAAAAAAAAAAACAAAAACAAACAAACCAAGACCAATAACCCATGGTACCTGTCGCTTTAATGAGATTAGTTCCATATCCAGCTGTCTAAGAATTGTGTTGGCTGCATTGGGACTACAGGAAACAGCTATCACATCTTCCTGGGTCAGGTACATGCCTTTGGGTGGCCGGCATTTGGAACGCTGGGAATGGTGGCGGTGCTGCAAGCTCTGATACTCTCTTCTACCCAGACCTATTTTGCTGGTCTGAACAGGCTGCTCATTATTGCCCTTTAATTTACAAGAAATAAATCATTAAAGAATAACAGTATCTTGTATACAACTTTACTAAAAAGAATGAAGTATCAGATAGCATTGTAATGTCGTATTTATGACAAATAAAACTTAAGCTAACATCCTCCTTTGCATGTAGTATCCAATTATGCCTTGCAGATGAGTTGGAGCATACCAGTCATCTGCTGGATAAGCCTACATGACTCTAAGAAAGGTGAGTTCTCAAAACTTTTTTTTAATATGGCCACAAATACAGTAAATGGTATGGAAACCCCAGTCTGAATACTGTGACAAAGGGCAAGCATTATGGATCTCTTGCATAAGTTATATACATGTATGTATCTTGTTTTTAAAACAAATAATCAGTGACTTTACACATTTATTTCTGATCAGATATGAATAATTTGGGCAAATACTAAAGGAGAAGAATGCAAAATTACATTTCTCCCTGCTGTAAGCACTCTCCACATAGAGACTGTACTGTCTGGTTTGGGGGGATGGGGAGGAGCTGATTTGGGAGAGAGAGTATGGACATACCCCTGCAGTTCTTATAAAAATCTATGTAATTTAGAAAACATGGGCCTTGATCATTTGCTTCTTTGGAAAGGAAAGGAATGGCAAAGAGGAAATTAAGTCTTTGTTCTGGTATGTGTGGGCACCTAAACATTCTCTGCATGTATGTGACTCCCTCAGAGCAACTGAGTAGTTTCCCTATAGCCCAGAAGCAGAGACACAAAAATTACTTGCTCTGCAAGGATATTCTAATTCAAAGGAATGCTTAGTACCAGAACAGAAAGAGAATTCAGGCTTTTCCCTACTTCAAGCAGCTCCCTACTGCTCCTGCCTGCTGGCACCCATGCATGTTAAGAGGAGGTGGTCATCTGATCACAGTGACTGCAAAACCAAGTGCAGCAGCCATTATTATTATCATTATTATTATTTTCTGTAGTAGTAGTGCAGAGCAGCAAACAGAGCCTTCAGATGTTTTACTACATTTGACCTTGTGCCACATTCTCTTCCCCAGCTAATAGAACATCTTAATCCAGCCCACAGACTTCATAGAGGCCACCTTAAAAGCACTTAAGATATGTGCTCTTCCCCAGAAAACTGATATAGAGCATTACATCTTTGACATGCAAAAGATTCAAGGTTAAGTTTACTTCTGCCCTGTTTATATTTATTTGGGTTTTGGTTCTGCATTGCTCTTTCAGTATGAAATTGCAGTTCCTGTGTGTTCAATCTGGATTTAAAGTGAAATTATTCTCTCATAATTTTGTCTTGCCAAGACAGAGAGCTTAGGTTATATTTGTTTCATCTGGTAACAGAAAGTTTCCATTGCTCTGTGTGCTCAAGCAGCCTACTCAGTTTATATTCTGCTTAGGAAGTGAAAGCACGCAAATCCTACCAGAACTATTAGATCACAAAATTATCTTGTGCAGATCCAAACAGCTCATCAGAAACTACAAATCTATTTGTCCTTTTCCTAGAAGTCTATCAACATACCACTTGCATTCTGGACTGCATGTCATGATTCAAACTATAACCAAGTAAATTGAGCAAAATAGCCCTTATTTAGACATGGCTAAGGCAGCAACTCCAACCATTAGATTGCAGGGACATTGTTAGAACAGAGAAAAGTAAAAAGGTACATTATCAGACCATGTGACATTGCAAGTACTATAAAACATGCCCATGTTAAAAAAGTAATCCTGAACTCTTTCACTGAAAGAGATAATTGTCCTTTTTCCCCCAAGGCCAGTAGATAAAGGGATACATTGAAGGTCACTGCAAAGCTCAGAACAGAAGCTAAACTTATCGGTCCCTTACTCAATATTATTTTTGTGAAAAGTGCAAAGTTTATTCATAATCCAAGATACCCCTTCATGGGAGTGCTGAAGTTTTGCATAAGCTCTCCTCTCACTCTTGAGAAGCATGAACTGGCTGATTTAGGAAGAACACAAATGCTTAAAGTTGATCAAAGATAAACACACACTTAAATGTGTTTTTCTACTCTTGTTCATAGATAGCTTAATGTTTAGAACAAGAACTCCAACTCCTAAAACCTGAACATACCCTGAACACAGCAGTCATCTGTAAAGCTAACAGTAAGTGCTCATTAGGACAAAAATGTTTTTCCTCTACATCTATTAGTTAAAAGCATCTCAGTAAAACCACAAATTAGTTGAAATGCATCACCTCATTGTGGCTTTGAACAAACAACAAAATTGTTCTTTGAAAAATGTAATTTAATTTTAAAATTCAAAGAAAACATTTTGATTCAAATACTTCACAACCAGTAAAAGTGTAAACATATTAACAAGACTGAAGGAGGGCAAATACAACCTGTTTTACTAGGCTGTGAGAGGATACTTCTCTCACAAAAATTGAAGAGCTCTCAGGACACAGTAGAGGCAATGAGAGATGCATTTACAGCCACAAAATGGCAAAAATACATGATACAATTTTGTTTCAGTGAGAAATCATCAAGATCCTGACTACTTAAAGACCCCGGGAGTTCAGCAGGTTGAAACCTAAACCTCTGTACTACAACTCAGTCTTCACAGTAAGACATTCACTTAAAACAAACAAACTGACATTCACCATTAAGTTATCTGTTACCTCCTTTTTGGCTTCTTTTTTGGGATCATAATCACTATCATTTCCATCCATTGGATGAGATTCTTCTACGTCATCATCACTAAAAACAGATTATAAAAAAGCTGGTCACTTTATTACTTTTTAAACCCAAATCTAAGTATGCACCAGGGTAAGAGTTATCTACTTGAATTTATCTATTCTGAGAATATGGCATCTCAAAATTATTTGTAGATTTCAAAAGACAGCTGTTACAAGCATGATTTTCTGTATTAAATTCTAGTAATTATTATGATAAATAAGCAATCAAAAACCACAGTTTCAAAGTTACTTTAAGCAGTGCTGGTACTGCTGCCAAGAATTTTGGTGTCACCTTTCTTCAATTCAACCATTTGTGCCAGCATGAACATTTATGTGGCCAACTGTATATCAAGGGTAGAAATAACCTTTCATTTGCCCCATTAGTTTTAATAGACCAATTTTCAAACCACTGCACCAGGCGAACAAACCCTTGCTGAAGTCTGTGGGGAGCATAGGGCATATGATGGGAAAACATGGGACGTGCTTAAAATCTAGCAATTTAGGGGAGAGAAATGAAATTTACTGAATTAAATCAAAGAAAAGGTTAAAAAGAGAACAGTCATTCTGACAATATAATTTCTGAATAAATTAATGCAAAAACAAACTAAAATTTCTAGTTATTACCAAACCCCTCCAAACTGCTATTTTAAAAGCAAACTAATTTTAGCTTGCTATTTTTCAGAAACAGAATCACTAAATAAGCATATGAACTTTAGATTCAGAAGTTATTCAAAATAACATATAATTAAAAAGACCCCTTTTGCTCCAGTTAAGCAATTATCTATAGACATAAAATTACAGCTTCCCATATAAACATAGATTATATTACTTATACATGCTACACATATCACCTTTTAAAAAGTGCAAGTTAATTATTACATATACTGAGCACAATAAAATTTTAATTTTATAATAACTGTGAGAAAAGTTATTCCCTTCTATGCAAGAAAACAAAACCACTCTGAGCTCTAATTCTCTCTGGTAACAGTTGTAAGTCTTCTAAAAAACACCTTTATATAAGTTTTTGTTCTAAAACAATGCATAGGCATTATAACTGTGTCAGCTCTTTATACTGGTTGTGCTTTCAGTTGTAGTTCCATATTAGCTCAGAAATCCAAACTAAGAAAATTCCAACCCCACCCCCACAAAAACACTCCTGCACAGACAGTAACAGACTTTAGGGTTTAAATCCTTCTTTTTACAGTTATCCATTAAAACACTCCCATCTCCTATTACAACTCACACAGACCAGAGTGATAAAGTTCTTAAAGCACAGGCACCAAACCTCTTGCTAAAACCAGAGATAGCACAACAGGGGTTCAAACCTGAAACACGTGGTTCACACTGAAACAATGGTTAGAAATTAGTTCACATCTCTACTTAGGAAGATTTCAGTCTTTGGTTAGCTACTTAAGAACATAAAACTCACCTGTCACCTTGATTATTTCTATTAGCTAGTTTACGAGCCTGACGATCCATCAAACTTGTTCTAGAGCGAGTTTTTTTCCAAGAATAGTAATATTTTACAAGGCTTGCAATGGTCTTGTCTGGGAGCTAGAAGAATTCATCAACAGATTAACACTTAAATTTAAAATTTAAATTTTAAACCCAGAATTATAATTCTGCTCCGTTTATAAACAAATAAAACTTCAAACAATATTTTAAATGCATTGATAAGATTGAAAGGAGGGATGTATTTCATACACATTTTTGAAAAGGGGAGAAGGCTTTTTTCATTAGAGTGAAAAAGCTGCATGTCCAAGAGACACGATGAAATTAAATTAAATCTTATATTCAAGGTTCTTCCTGAAGCTTTTACACAGAAATCAACATGAAATTTCAGCCCAACAGGAGCCTTTGTTCTTAGTGCATCTGAGCTGTTTAATGCTTCTGATTAAAATATTACTTTACCATTTGCTGGATCCTGTGAAAGCTCTTTCCATGGAAGCTAAATGCTTGTTCAAACAGGACTTTATCTTCAACTGTCCATTCATCAGGGAAAGGAGTGAAGTTGGGGAGATCCGCAAGGGACTTCTCAATATTGTGTTTATGCCAGAACAACATGCCGAGAGCCTTTAAAAAGAAATAGTCCCTCTTTGGATTTAGTCAATTTTCTAAAACATTGAGACAAGTTAAATAAAAACAGGCAATTTATTTGCTTGAAATTATATTTGACTAGCAGAATCCCTTCTCAAAATGTATTTACAATTTTATTGGCTCTTTACCATAGGTTACAAAATTCTCTTTGGAGACAGTGGGCACATCTATACTTTATTAATGGTATGAAAGCCAGACAATTTAAGGTTGGCATGGCAGCAGTAATTCTAGAGCAGCTTGAACTAGGCTGAGAGGCTCAAAACTGACCTGCTTTCTTACTTTACAGGCATATATCACCTACACAGCCCCTTATAGGCCTTTATTACCAGCCCACTCAAGAAAGAAAATAAAAATATTTTAAGTATTAATGCTTTTTAATAAAAATACTTTTCAGTAGCTGGAGGATCATCCAGAATGCAAGTCTGAGAGTTCAAAGTGAGAGTGGTCTTTCTACAACTCTCTAATCCACAAATAACAGCATGGCCACTTTGTCATGTGCGCCTAATAAAGAAGCAAAATTTAAATATATTTTCTTATACAATTTCATTTCTAGACAGTCTAAAAGGATTTTATGTTCACTGGACTTTCTGCCAGAGAACCACAGGCAGATTTGATGCCAAGATTTGGGCATGGGAATTGGGCAATGTAATCCACCAAGTTTCAATCAAACAGCACAGACACGATCACCAGCATCTCTCCAACCCCCTGATTTCACATCTTCTAACAACCTGCACACAGCAAACTCTGCTCTTGTTAAAATGGCAAGTGACAAACACCTCTTGCAAAGAGAATTTCTGTTCCATTGTGAGGAGTCTACAAATGTTTTGCACCAGAAGTTATTTTGGAAATCCATCTCTCGGAGACTTGAGATCCATCAGTTCCTCCTCTTGCCTAACAGAAGTCAAGGCATAAAGAAGTAATACCAAACCACAGGTATATTCTGGACATTGTAACAACACTGGCAGCCTCTTTGTCAGACAGCAGTTGATGAGCAAGCTTCCATCCTCCAAAACTTGATCATACAACTTCTTTTCAATTGTACAGCAAATATTTTTTTTCCAACAGGTAACCTCACTTTTACAGATTGGTTAATTGAAGAATTTATGAAGAATTTTGTGATAGAACAACATGCAGACCAGCAAAGTTTTATCCCAACTTTTTAAGGAATGGTAGCCAAAGGCTGTTAAATAAAAAGTGAACTTGTTTGTTACTTTCAGAGCTAAAACTTGAGTCTGGTGTCCTGCCTCTGAAAAAAGCCACTCAATTATAGTTGGCTTCCAGGTTTTTTTCAATATGAAAGAAACCTTTTCAGTGCCTATCAATAAGTGGTTCAAAATCGTACCATATTTCGATTCTAATGTTAAACTTTAAATTTGTAAGCTGCTTCTCTAAGAAACTCTTCAGCTAAATATACACACACAATTGCATGACATGCCCAGTGTATCAAGAAACATACCAAACCTTTCAAAAGTGCACATTACAAGCTGAGCATGTCATGAAAACAAAGAGCTCAATCTTTTGCAGAGAATCCAGACCACAACTGTATGCAGATCCATTTAACTGCAGTGTTTGCTGCCGTGCCTGAAGAGAAACAGCGTTAATTAATGGTAACCAAGGGGAAAAATAAGTTGTGTTATAGTTTTATATTAAAAAAATCCTTTAAATGAGCACTCTCATTCCACAGCACTTACCTGTTCCACATTGTATCCATGTTTTTCCTTTGCTATTGCTATATATTCATCCACTGTAACAAAACAATGTCAGAATTACTCTTTAATACTTAGTTCTGCTCTACGACAGAATTAACAACCTAACATGGGAAAGTCTCCCCATGCTTTAACACACTGCATAGGCCCAGGTCCCCCAAAATGTTAAATATACTCACAGCTTTATTAATAATAAATAAACCCAATGACCATTGTTGAACAATTAATTTTATGAACTTTTTACACAAGCTAATTCTGCTTTCTTTCACATTTTTACTACAACAAAACCACAGAGGCTCATTATTTATTTATTTAAAGCAGAGACTAGCTGATTATTGAAAGGCTATGCCTTTCTGGAACCCCCTCTGAGTTAGCTTTAAATTTAACTACTTCTACTGCTTGTATTCCTAAACATGTTGAAAATTACAGCAAGGAGATCCTATATCAATGATTATGCATAGCCTCAAGACTACTATAGCTTTCACTAACCAATATGGATTTTAACTATGACACATAGTCAGTTTTCAATAGAAAGTATGAAAATTCAATAATTAGATAACAAAACTAAGGAATAAAATTTTAAAGATCATATTTAGCAATATTAGAGCCAGCTTTGAGTTGAACATTCATAATTTTGAAATTAAGTCCCACTTCATTTTTAAACAAAACATTTTCCTATTCACCTTCTAGAGCTCAAAATTAAATGGAACTAACAAGTGAAAGGAAGCATGTTCAAGAAAAGGAAATAATCAAATCCTCCTTCTTGAACTGGACAAGGGATACCCTTGCCGTGCACTGCTGCTGCAAAGAGCTAATTGTACTTTAAAGGAATGAAAAAAGTGTTTAATGATCACAGCTGTATTTTATTTCTAACTGTTCTGCAGTAGTTAAAGGTGCATTCCCTCAAACATAGAGGGACATAAATCTCTAACTACTGGTATTAGACAGAAACTGTCCTGAGGATGAGGTTCTCATGGTTGCATCCTCAAAGTTTACTCCCCTATATTCCATATGGGAAATTCTAGCACAGGAAACAAGTTTAAACTAGATTAAACAGATAACTGATCACATTTAGTCAGCTGACTCCTGTATTTCAGGTCACTCCTAAAGGGCAAAAATGTTTAGTTTTTCCTTCTGTGACAGCAGTAATAATTTCCCCTTGAAGTGGGCCTCAACAAATCTTTTCTAAATTCATCCACTGCAACTCCTCCTCCTAGGAATTTAAAGCAGCAAGTTCCTCATGTTCAGATATCTTATCCTTTAATTAATAACAAAAGGTTTCACAGAAAATGATGATGATAATACAAAATAGGCAGTATGATTTGAAATAAAGACTTTACTAACATAAGAAATAATCATCTTTGCTTTACCTGGAGCTCTCTAAATAAAGAAAAAGAAGCTTTATGTTTAATTATCTGCAGTTTCACTGTGTGTAAAATAAAGACCAAACAGGCACACCAGTAACAATTATTTAGTTTACTTAAGCACCCAAATTCCTAAGCAGGCGAGGACTTACACTTGGCATCAGGAATATTATGATAAGGAGACCATACAAGCATCCCTCCATTATCTTTATCAGTGTATTTTGTGGCACCTGTAAGAAAACAATTAACTCTCAGTATTTATTTAATAACTATGATCTAGAGAACAACTATGTGACAGTAAGCAAAAGCCAACCACAGTAACAAGTCCAGCTACTGGGGGGGGTTATTAATTCACAATTAATTCCTTAAGATATCAAATGGCTGAATCTGAACACTACTCTTCAGATGTTCAAGTACAACTAAATATTAGACAGTATCCTGGTTACCACAATTAAACCACTAAGTGCACTGCTTCAGTTGGAAGGAATCTTTTCTAGTTCCAAACCTCTTGCCATGGGCAGGGACACCTTCCACTTGACCAGGCTGCTCAGAGCTCCATGCAGCCTGGCCTTGAGCACTTCCAGGGATGGAGCATCCCCAGCTTCTCTGGGCAACCTGTGCCAGTGCCTCACCACCCCACAGTGAGGAATTTCTCTTTCTCATATCTAAATACACCCCCTGTGAAGTTGGAAAAGATGCAACTTTGTTCTCCTGAAGTTTGATTGTCTGTTAGGGCTCTAACATTTATCACTATCATAGGAGGACTAGGACCTGCTGTGGTCAGTTAGACTTCGTAAAACAAACAAAAATAGATAAGAGCCACAATTCAGTCATCATCCCCGATCCCTTTCAAGGAGAAACTATACTAACAACTATACCAGAAACAATTCTGTTAATCTCCCTCCAGTTTTGTTTTTTCTAATTTTATAATTTTAATATTCATAGTCAACCAAATTGCACAGCTGGAGAAAGCAGTCAGATGTGAAAGTAATTTTTGGTTTTGGTTTCTTTACCCTCACATCAACATAGCAAGGGAAGCAATACAAATTACCCAACCCATCAGGACAGAGCAGTACTGATACAAACACTGAAGCACTACATCAGAGCATATGATTTTTGAAAACATGCTGTAAAAGCAAACTCCCCAATACTGTAAAAGCATTCATTCAAGAGCCACTTTCCACTACTATTGCACAAATGTAGTCTAAAACATAAAGCCCCTTATAATCTATTTGTTCACAACCCTTTATCTCGCTAAGAAATTGCTCAACAATTGGATTTATATCTAATGTCAGTATGAATTCCTTGAGTAATCACCCTCAGAGGAGAAATCCTTGAATCCTTATTGGAGAAGAACAGCTTTTTTTATTCAGTGAGACAAGTAACTTTTCACTCCATTTTAAGCTCACACACTTTATATTTAGGCTCTACATCTTGTTTGAAGCAAATAAAAAACCAAACCCCATGCTTTGGAAAAAGAACAGTGTCATGCTTTCCCTTTATGTACTATGTTTTGTTGCTCTTCCCTCCTCGGTTTGGCAGTGTTTTGTATTTGCTATCATCTCTGCAATCTTGATCCATCACAACTGTGAACTTGAAAACAGTTAATTAAAGAACTCCTGTGCCTTTCCAAAATGAGATGTGTAAGGCAGATAACTTCAGTGCAGCATAAACTCTGTAACAGGTTAAGAATGTACATACACTCATAATGCACCAGGTTCAAGGCATAAGCACTACTAAACTCTGAAAGGTTTTTGGTACACAAGAATGAACTCCTTAATATAACATTCCACTTTAGAATAAAAAAGCATGACATTTTTAGTTATTAGGAATGCAAGACTTCATGAAGAGCAGGGCAAGCTGTTACAGGCACAACATTTCTCTTGTCACAAGTAAATGACCACTACCCTGCATTTCATTCTACCTAAAGATGAGGAGAAAGCAGGACCACCAGAGAAGGTATTAGAATCTCAGGTTATGAGGAAAAAAAAATCTAAACTTAAGATACTCACAGACAAAGGGATATCATGGATATTACTGATACTGAATATTCAAGTACTAAAGCAAAAAAAAAAAAATAGTTTCAGAGTTCTTGTGCCTGCAGGAGATCATGTAGGTGGTGACACTCCCCTGACGAGGTGCAACCCTCACATGACAAACAAGCAACAACCACTAGAACATCCCTTTTCAAAACAGCGCTGTGTCCCCAGCAGGAATCACATCTGCTTCCATTCAGGTGGCACCTTCACACTGCCAAAGAAAAGCCAGGATGACAAAGGAATAATGAGATGCATACAGGTAGCTTGAAGGAAGGCACCCTGACCTCAGCACAGCATGTCCCTGGCTGTAGGACAGGGATCCCTCCACCTCTGATGCCTTGAGAGGTGATCTGGAACAGACACTAGACAGAGCTAAAAGAATAAAGCAGGCATTTATTAAAAGGACTCAATGGATACACCTTGGGCAGTACAAGAGCCTGGCCAGGGCTACACCCAAGATGGACGCAAAAAGGTCACAAGATGGACAACCTGTCACAAGGTTTCACACTTTTATAAGTTTACATATTGGGGTTAATTGTCCAATTACAGCTTCAGGTTATGAAGTCCCATCCTCCTTGTTTGCTCTCTTCAATTCACTGTTGTTTATGCTTTTTGGGCCTGAAGGCTGTAACCTTGGGTCCTTGTATCCTTGGTTCTCAAGCTACAAAAGGATTGTTTTGTCTAACTACCCTGTGAAGAGAACTTACTAACACTTAATAAGAAGCTCAGAACTACACACCAAGGCAGCACAGAATCTGAAAAATATGAAAACTAAAACTTAAGGCATCCTCTCCATATGCAAGACCATGACCTACCTTCCTGGGAACTTCCTGCCTCCCCAAGCACTCAAGGAAGCAGCCCTGACCCCCAAGGAGGCTGTGTTACACCTCAAGGGCAACACGATCTTTTTTACAAGGGAGGGAGGCTGGAAATACCCTGCAACACGTTAACCAAAGTGTGTTAGAAGACCTGAAAGCCAGTGAGGAAGAGAAGGACCAAGAGCTACATGTGAAGAATAACAAGTCTCCCTCTCCCCGAAATACACCTCCAAGCCACTGAGGAAGAGGCTTCTGCACTTCAGCTGCTGCTGCACCCCTCTGCCAGTGCCAGTCAGGAAATGCAGCCAGCTGAAGGTGACCAGCAGGCACTCTGCACCACTTCCAGGACAGGGAAATCATAGCAGCAAAGTGACCCTCTCTAAATTGCAGCTTCACACTAGAAGTTGGGCATGCACAGCTGGTACAGCTCAATGCAGGATGCCAGGTACTGAGAATAAAGTGATCACCCAGAAACATACAGGACACAGTGAGGGCATTGCAGGGCAGCATGGCAATTTACAAGCATGTTGGTTTCCAGCAGAAAATGTACCTTCCTCTGCTTCAGACTAAGCCTTCCCCACACCACTTAATAATTTCAATTTTAAAAAGCCTGTTTTCCTATCAGAAGACTAGAGAGGGAAAAGCTATAAAGACATACAGACAAATGCTTTCCTAAGTGACCTTAAATGGTACAAAACATTCTTCCTGACAGCCCCAGGTCCAGCCCTGAAAAGAGGGTAAATGGGAAATGAAGTATTTCAGCATTAAGTAGGCAAAATTCATACTAAAACCATTGTGAAGTCTGAGTAGAATAAAACTTCTCTAGCAGTTCTCTGTGGGTGACACAACAGAGTGGTGCATTCTCTACTGTGATTTCCAAAATAATGTAAACAACCCACAATATAAAGACACCAACTTTGTAACATCCAATTGGATCTATAGGTGGGTCAGAAAACACAAGCAGAAAAATTTTCACCAAGAATATAAAATACTATAGTAAAACCAGGAGGAGGAGACAAAAATCTGAGTGCAAGAGGTGGTATGTTAACTCAGCAAATTAGATAAAGTAAAATACCCAAGTTTACTTACTAAAATTTTTTCTTGCAGTTACAAAATCTCTCTCACTGCTGTAATAGTTGGTGACAATTAAAAACTCTACTTCTCTTAAGCTCTACCTGAAAGTTTGCTTGTAAAAGTAATATGGTGTGGAGGGGGTAAGAGTATACTAAAATGAACTTTGCCTAATTGCTGCTTCCAACCACAATCCACTTCTTCCATGAGGCACTGAGAAGCAGGGGCACTTTTTGTTTAAAAAATTATCTTGCTTTACACATAAACTAAATTTTTAAAACATGTTTACTGCCATCACAACATTAATCATGAATATTTTGTCCCTCAGTGTATTGTTGTAGAGCATTGCTTATGGCTATTTTTCAAGACAGGCTAAGTGAAACCCAAGGATTTTGTATTATTCCACTCATTTTAGTATTCTGTAGGTTTATCAGGGCTGACTTTTGTGTCTTAGAGTTATGTCTACTTTTACCCATCACTGATTCCCTTCTCCCACGTATTTATCTCAAGGGGCTTAAAAAACAGCACTCAAAAGTACTGCAAATAAACACATACTCTAAAGTATCTGATAAACCCTAAAAAAAGAGCATTAGAACAATTCCAAGAAGAAACATAACTAAAGATAATCAAATACAGTGCCATGTCCATATATGCAAACCTGGAACTAAAGGGGAGCTTATTACCTCACTTGCTACAAAAAAGTCATCTGAATGTACCTGTAAGGGCACAGAATTTTGTCTCTAAGAAATTATGCCTCAAAACTCAACAGAACAAAAATTAACCAAAAAACCAAAGAGATGAAAGAATGAGATCTTGCTGATATTTCCTCAGATAAACAATCTGTTAACTTGGTAAGTGCTGAACTTTTAAACTTGACGGACTTTTAAATTTATTTTGTAAGACTTAGGTGTTCCAAAATAAATCACTACCTTCTTGCCCTAATAAGCAAAATACACACACCAAGAAGGATAATAACTCATAATAAAACATTATGCCTGTAACTCAGGAGTTATTAAAGAAACATTTCCATTATTAAGGAATCTGAGAGGGTGAGTATATATTAACCCTAGTTACTGGAGAAAGAGGCATTAATTGAATACCATCCCCCAGAAACACTTAGGAGCTCTAAAAAGTCTGCTTATAGGAGAACATAA
Organism: Melospiza georgiana; assembly: GCF_028018845.1. Lineage (NCBI taxonomy): Eukaryota > Metazoa > Chordata > Aves > Passeriformes > Passerellidae > Melospiza > Melospiza georgiana. The sequence goes on from NC_080432.1 coordinate 35,913,595, forward strand.
AATTAGTTCTGTAGTTACTAATGTAATGGTACTATTGCATATACAGTTTACAAAATTGAAACCACAGAACCTCAATTGTCCTACAAGGGCTGAAGAGTTCTTTTAATCAAAAGAAAAACAAACACTAGGTGTTTTTCTAATTTAAGTGGCCTATAGGAAAAGCAAATCCAGGCTGGAGGTGGGAAACCATCATTTTTATCCGTGTATATTTTTCTGTAGGCAATGTAAAAATACAGGGTGCAAACAATTAGCCTTATTAACAAAGAGACATGGACTGCGTGCTCCTTCCTAGGGGAAGGCATTCCCTTCAGCCAAGATCACGCATTCATTTGATCCCGCCCTGGCGCTTTCCTTCCCCCGGCCTTTTCTTTGGCCGGCGGGGACTGGTGTCCATCCCGAGGGGCTCGCTGCAGCCCTGGGAGGCACCCCGGGGGCAATCCCCTTCTGGTGAGAGACCATCCGACACCCGTGGAGCCTGCCTGGAGAGCAGCAAACTACTCAGGCTTCATCTGACCCACCGCTACAGCACAACTGCTGAACGCTCTGGGCGCTCCCTGCTCAGCCTAGCAAGGCACGGCAGCATTCCCGCAATTAACTTGCTAGAGCCGAGTACCAGGCTGGGCGAGCGCACCCACATCGCTCGGGGCGGGGCTGGGGGCCGAGGAAGGCGGAGGAGAGCAGCTCGGGCTGCCACGGCGGGGCCAGCCCGGCTACTACAGCACACAAAACCGGGAGCAGGAGTTTCCCACCGAGCGCATCTTCCAGCCAGCAGCCAGGTCTGCTCCGCTTCCGGCAGGGCGCATCACTTCCCACCCGTGCCCGACAACATCCATCACCCCTCGGCAAAGATTTTTTTATGGTTGTAGGTTTAAGGACAAGCAGGGGGAAAAAAAAAAAAATTTAAAAAAAATCAAGCTTTTTTCTGCTTCGCCGCCTCCCGCCGGATCCACATAATGCGGCCGATAATGAAGTGAGAATCCCCCGCCGCGGAGCCCCCCGCCCCCGGAGCGCAGATGCTGCCCCGGCCAAGCCTCCCGCCGCCAGCACCGGGTCGTCGACACAAAGGCTCGAAAGCACCGTAAATAGAGCCCCGCGGCCGCCTCCCGCCGCCGGAGAGCGCCGGGCGAGCCCGCCCCGGCGGCGAGCCCACCCCTCCCGCCTCGGGAGATGTCAGGTTACAGCCGAAAAGCCATTTACCGGGCTCGAAGTCAGGAATGCGCGCCTGGTATTCCGCTCCGACCCTCATTCCTACATCTGCAAGGCAAAGGGGGGAAGAGAAATTAAGGGCTGGAGCGTCCCCGGGCGCCGTCCCAGGCTCCCGCCGTGCGGCGGGCGGGCGGGCTGGCGGAGCCCCCGCCGCGGCCGTGCGGAATAAGCCACCTCCTCCCCCCGCCACCCCCCGCCCACCGCCGCCGCCGCGGATTAAGCCCCGACGACCGCCAAGGAGGGGGCAGGAGGAGGCGGAAGGGGGAGTTTATTCCAGCGGAACAATGGGGACGGCGGCGGCTCCCGGGAGACACTCCCTCCCCATCGTTAAGTACCGCGGGGGCAGCCGCGGGGCCGCGCCGCGCGCTCCCGCCCCCCCGCCCCGCACACGCGCGGCCGCGGCACGGACGGAGCGGCGGAGCCCCGGCACCGGCAAGGGGGAGGCGGCTCGGCTCGCTTCGCCGCCCCTCCCGCCGCCTCCGCCACCCCCCCGCCGCCGCCGGCGGGGCGGCCCCAGGCTCGCACCGTGCTCGTCGCCACTGTCGCCGCCGCCGCTCTCCGGCTCCGAGTAGTGCCCGTTGGAGGGGCTGCTGCTCTTGGCGCCGTTGGGGGCTGTCCGGCTCTTTCCCCCCAAGAGCTCCGCGCCCTTCTCCATCGTGCCCGGCATGCCAAGGCTAGGAGCGGGGGAGAGCGACGGCAGCGCTGGCTGCCGAGGGGGGGGAAGTTAATACGGAGCCGCCATGTTGCCCCCTCCCCGCCCCCCCCTCGGGCACCTCCTCCCCCCGCCCGCCGCGCCCCCCTCCCCCGGCGCCGGGAATCCCTCCGCGCCGGCCCGGCCGGATCTCGCCGAGGGGCGGGGATGCCGCCGCAGCGCCGGCGGCGCGGCCGAAGGAAGGAAGGAAGCATTGCTCCCGGACCGCGGCCGCGCCGCCGCGCCGTGGAGCTCACCCGGCCAGCGGGCCCGGAGCAGAGAGGGGACTATTTCCCGGCGGCGGCGGCGCAGGGATCCCGGCGGGCGGGAGCGGCGGGCCCGGTGGTGCCGCGGCCAGGGCGGGAGGAGCCGCGGCCGCGCAGGGGCCGAGCGGGGACGGGAGGCGCGGGAGGGGCCCGGCCCGGGGCCGCGGAGCGGGGAAAAGCCGGGGCCGTCACATCGCTGAAATCGCACGATGTGGGAACCCGTGCCGCATTTTCTTCCTAATTTCAAAAAGTGATCTATTTATTTACCTGTTCAGTGAATTCCGGTGCGTTACCAAGTGCTGCGGTGTTACCATCCAGTTTGTCTCCAATATTCACGTTTTATGAGGTAAAAAAGGGCTGAGACGCGCTCCAGACCGAGTCCGAGTTACAGTGTGACAACAGTCTTGCTGCTTAATCTGGAGGTGCATTATTAGTCTGGTTTGTTCTGTGCAAACGCATTTAATGTTCTTGTGGCTATGTTTTAATATGCGTTATAGGTATTTTTAATGATGCAGTGATAGTTTGTCAGATGTAGGGAAAAAAGTATAAACTTAAATTGCTGTATATCAAATTAAAGTCTCATGTTCCAGCTAAGAGCGTCTGACACAATCCATTACCCTTTGTCACATCTCAGCAATTCTTCCCAAACTTTGCCCTGGCGGCTGCCTGCCCCAAGCTGGTGGGTTGGTTCATTGATTGACTGACTGATTGATTGATTGATTGATTGAGGAGTGCTAGCAGGAATAGTGCAGCTGCTTTCTTGGGGTGAGATAAAGGGGAGACGACCACTTGTGTCCATACTTACTGCTACTAAGTGTTCATGTTGGCTTATAGTTGGATTGTAACATGATGTAGTTGTGTCTGCTTTTTCTTGATACTTGCCTTGAAAACAGCACATTATGGTAAAATTAATATACTTTTGGAGAACCTTTGGTGTATGTGTGCTTCCTAGAATATGTCAGGAAGATATTGCCAAGACTTTTCCTGCTTTGGGAGTTTTGTGGTCTTTGAAGAGCTGTTTTTGTGACAATTTTGGCCGATGGCTATCAAAAATGCAAGTAAACAAGCTGTGACTCCTTTATGCTTGCTGTTTTTCACGAGCTGGAGAGAAAGATTAGCAAGGACAAGGTAGGAGCAGCAGTGCTTGACTGCCTGCAAGTGCCTCAACAATTGAGGACTTGTAGTCTCCAGTTTAATGTACATGAAAGAACTGACAATAGGAAAACACTGAAATTCCAGAGCCATAGGAAAATCATGAACCAAAGTTTGTACTTTTAAGACACAAAATTTACAAAAAGCAGGAGATCATCACGACAACTTGCAGGAAATTGGGATTTGTTGTTTTAGTTCTCCTAAGGCCATCTATTTGAGACTTTTTATCTTTATTTTCTATGGATGTGAAATTTGGGCATATGACTGTATTTTTCTGACAGTTCTTAACTACTGATAAAAGCTGCTGGAAGTTTTAGTAAGCTGTTGCAGCTTTCAGTAATGCTAAGTTCTTACAGGTGTCATGAAAGCAGCCACCTGAAAGGAAGAAAGATTCCTTGTGGCATGGTTTGGAGGAGAATTGTCAGAAGAGCTTGGCCTTTCCTCTTTCTGCTGCTGATGGAACTGCATTTTGGAGGTTACATGAAAGGGCTTAGGTTCCCTTAGTCAAGCAGTTAGATATTAGCAGATCCATATAATGATTTTTTCCCCCATGCAGTCTGGAAGTTGGGCTATTTCTTCTCTTGGATTCTTGTCTTTTCCTTGTCTTCTGTTTTAATTTTTTTGTTTGGTTGGGTTTTTTTGTTTGGTTGTTTTTTATCCCTCTCTGCACAGTTCCTCTGTCGCATTCAGTATATGGGTGCTGCTGGATTAGATGTGACATGATAATCAGATAGTTGTTTGTGAGATTGGTGCTGCATTTGTTACAGAAACTATGAATAAGGAGTTATCTTAGATTAATGTTAGCATATAGAATCACAGCATAGGTTGGGCTGGAAGGGACCTTAAAGATCATCTCGTTCCAAACCCTTGCCAAGGGCAGGATGCCACTCACTGGGTCAGGTTTCTCAGAGCCCCATCCAGCCTGGCCTTGGGCACTTCCAGGGGTGGGGCATCCACACCCTCTCCTTGCTTTATGCTGTCTCCTTTCTTCTGTATATCCTTCCTTCTGTCTATCCTTCCTTCTCTGTATCCTATTTGTAATTCTTGTTTCCGGACAGAAGCCCTAGAGGGCAGCAAAGCAGCCAAAGCGTTCAGAAGGTGCAAATTGGGCCAGTCTGAGGCTTCTCTGTAGGAGCCCGTCGATTTTTCATTCTTGGAGATGATGCCTTTCTTCTTAAAACGTGTTTCCCATGTCATAGTTTGAGGGGGAAGGCTTGTGTTTGGGCAGGGATCCTTAGGGTACAAAGTGGATTGCAACAGAGAGGGAGGAATTAGGGAATGGACAAGTTGAAGACAAGGAAGGTGAAGCAGTGGCTTCTTCCCTTTCAGTGAAATTGCTAAAAAGTAGATACAGAAGCTCAAAAGGAAACAGCTTTCCCTATCCATCAATTAACTCAGCTTAAAACCTATACAGCTTCTGAGGATGCTCCACACAGGGTTGAGACCTTGTGCAATTTTTGTTGGTGTGGGTTCTTGGAGTTCATTGCAAACCAGACTGATTGGAGTGTGGGCTCCTGCACATTATTACCTTACAGTGAGGGTCAATGATGGTTTTAACTGTTGAGTGGTGAGCTAGGAGAAGGTTTAAGAGACTGGTTATTCAGAAATGAGGTTTTATTGAGGTAAATTCTTAAATGAGGTTTTAACATGCCTATAGAATTGTTTAGGATGGAAATGACCTCTAAAATTGAGTCCAACCACTAACCCAGCACTGCCAAGTCCTTCACTAAACCACATCCCTAAGTGCCACATCCATGCTGCTTTTAAATACCACCAGGGACGGTGACTCCACTGCTTCCTTGAGCAGCCTGTTGCAATGCTTGACAACTCTCTCTGTGAAGAAAGTTTTCCAAATACCCAATCTAAACTGTCCTGGTGCAACTGGAGGCTATTTCATCTCATCCTGTTATTACCTGTGAGAAGAGACCAATCCCCACCTGGCCGCAGCCTCCTTTCAGGCAGTTGTAGACAGCCATGAATGTTCCTCTCCGCCTCCTTCTTTCCAGGCTTAACAACCCCTGTCCACTCAGCTGCTCCTCATAAAATTCGTGCTCCAGACCTTTCACCAGCTTCCTCTGGATGCTCTTCATACCCCTTGTGTGCCCATCTCAACTATAAATTTCTAACTCATTAAATTCTAGGTCAGGGGAAGTATTGCAGATCACATGTTTGTCCTTTTTATCTTATGGTGACAGTTTCATGCTTTCAGTTTTTTTGGAAAGAGCATTTTGACAGTTTCCTGTCTTGGGAATGTTGCCTTACACCATTTAAAATCTGTGTCTTTAAATATTTTTAGAAACAGGTCAACAGATTTGTGATGCTTCTCCAGAAAAATTATAGATAGCTGATGTGTGTTGTGTGAAACCCAGAGAAAATAGGATGACTATGGAAACCTTTTGGCAATATCCAGGCTGAAAACTTGTGCTTTAATGTGAAGGTTTATAATTGTTCCATAAAGGAAAATAAGCTCTTTGTCGTCATAACCACATTAAGAAAAGCATGCATGGGATCAAGGTAATTTCAGATAAATTACACTGCTTGGAGTCTGTTCACGCCTCTGCTGCAAAATATATAGGTGTCATCCATCAAATCCTGTGTTGCTTTTATATTAAACACAACTTGGCCTGCTGGGTGCTAAGTGGGAGGCTTAGAGTGGACAGGGTGAGATTTATTAGTTCTTTTACACTGGTTGTTGCTGTGTTTCATTCAACATTCTTGAGTTCTTCAAGGACATTTTAGTGGAACCAGTGGAAGATGGTGGATTTTCTACAGCTCTAGAAAATCAGGCTTCAGTCTCAAGCTAGCATTTATTAGTATTTTTGAATTCTAGTCTTAATGTGTTAAGGCAGAAGTTAGTAAAGATTAAAATGAAACAGCAAAGCATTTCTTGTCTTTCTACTGTTAATATCTCCAAACTTAGACTTTTTTCTTTGTTTTCTTTGTTTTTGTAGTGCTGTTTTCCAGTTGAAGATTTCAAGAGTTATCTGCTTTCCAGATCTGAATGGAATCCTTCTGCATCAGAACAGTTGGTAATTTATTCTTGGGAGATGAAGAAAGTAATTTTGCAATTCCTTTGAGAAGTTAAAGGACTTCACAACTGTAGACACTTTTTTCTATTTAAATGCCTGTCACCAGGTATCATACATTGCCAAAATGTGAGACTCAGACTGTGTTGCACAGTATTAGTGGTAGATACATTGAATGGAGTGGGGAGTGTGAGGACTTGGCACTCTGTTAAAAATAGTATTTTGAGATAAATTATTTGCTGCACTGTTGGAAGGCTTGTTCAGGAATGAGCTTAATGGGTTAGTGCTGACATCCATCTTGCCCAGTACTCTGATCCTGACAGTTCTACAGAGGAACTCATTTTGGAGTGGGTGCCATAGTCTCCATTGTGTTGGCAAGAGGCCTATTCTTGGTCTTCTAAAGATTTTAACTCTGAAGTGTAAAGCTTGGTATCTTTAAAAAAAAATTCTCATTCCTATGGATGTGTTACGAAAACTTCTCTTTCCACCTTTACATATTTGTGGACTTGTTTCAGTGACTTCCTACATGTGAATTTTACTGACACTGTATGATTATATTTTTTTCCTTAAAAATAAAACATTTTCTCTTTTTCTTGACAGGAGGGACAGCTGTTCCTGCTCAGCCCTTTCAGTATCATTGTTTCATTTCTCTTCAGTTAATCTAAATATCTGGTGAGCTGTACTGTTTGTAAAAAGTAAAGAGTTCTGTGTCCATTTGAATATGATAACTCACTGTGGGAAAAGCTGAGTGTAGCTGACTTCATCTTGTGATACATTGGTAACTCAGGACAACAGATAATTTCAGAAATTATGTCTACAGATTTCTATATTATCTATTAAATGATATCTACAGATACCATTTAACCACTTATATTTTTGCATACTCTTTTTAAAGGAGATTTTGGTAACAGCTGGCAGTATGTCTTTGAATTAGAGCATTGACATTCAGTATTGTCAGTGAAGATTCTCAGACTGTGTATGAAGATCTTGTATATGTGGCTGAAGTGGTAGCACCTCTTCACAAATAATTTGGGTTTTGGGCGAGTTGTTTCCCACAAAAAGGAAAAAATATATTGAAATTATTTTGGTAAGCTAGTGTGCTTTTGCTTTGTCCTCTTTCACTTTTGCATAGTTACCTAAACCACTTTTCATAGGACTGTTCAGCAGAAAGCAGAGGTCACCTAATTGATACTTAAAGTTGTTGAACTTATGTAAGAAATGTAGTTTGGTTCTCCTGCACAATGTTTACATTTTGTGTGTTTGTTGTGGTTTGGGAGGGGTTTTGTTTGTTTTTCTAAATGTAAAGCAAGTGCTTTGATTCCATGTGGTTGGGAAAACTGTGCTAAACTTAGGCTTTACTCTTGTCAGGTTGCCTGTCCCTGTGCTAACTTCAAAACTTGAAGAGGTGACCATTTGCTGTGAGGTAATGATGTTTATGCTCTCTCCTGTGGATCTCTCCTCCTTTTCCTTCCCTGAAGTAACATCACAAAAGGAATACACTTTGCAAGATTTTCTCCTTGCAGTTAATAGTACCGAGTGCTTGTTTTGATGAGAAAAATGTTCTTTAAAACATTCTAGAATAAGAAAAGAAAATGCTCTGCTGTGTTACCATTTCTGTGTGCCTAATCCTGAAAAAGAGAGAACTTTGCCCCAAACACCTGACAGTTTGTTTGGGATCCAGCCAGTGTATGTAACTGGAAATTGAATTTCCAATCAGGAAAGGAAAATGAAGGAAGAATAAAGGAAACATTAGTAATATGTTGGACAAATAATGTAAAATTACTGTAGCCCTCTACTGCCCATCCACTTAAGAGAAGTGTTATTGCAGGAGTAATATTGGGGGATCTGAAAGAACCAAATGTTAAAAACTTCACTTGAGGAAGATGATGTATTTTTGCATGTGGAAAAAAGGTGCAAGGAGTGATGTAGTAACCTGAAGTGGCAGCTTTTTTGGCTGTATGTCTTAGGCCTTGGCCCGTCAGAACATTTTATGCTGCAGCACACTGGCACCTTCTGCTAAATTTTGTCCTCCATAGCTTATCCTACCTGGCTTCTTGTGATTTAAGGATGGGGGAAGGAGGCAAGTGGAAAGTAACACTGTCTAGGGCCAAAAGAAGGTCCCTGATGTATTACAAGAGTTTGTATTTCTGCTTTCTATCTTGTTGTTTCTATAGAAAAGTCTACACTGCTTCTTAGACGTCGCTGTGTTATGGAGCTGTGCTGGATTTTGAAGGTCAGTGCTGCTGGACTGTGTAGATATCAAACACTGCTATTTAAGAGTCATATCTTTTCCTGCTGTAACTACTGTTTGGCTCATGTAATGATCCACAGTTCACATATACAGTTTAGGAAAGATCAGCAAGAACTTCCATTTTGAGGATATCTCTAAGACGGAGTTGCAAGCAACAAAAATATAATAATGAATGAATTTTTTTCTCATATAAGTAAGATTTATTTTTCCACATGGAAATTGTTATTATAAAACCATTTCACTGGAATTTTCTAGGAGTGCAAATGATTCTTTTAAAAGTATCCTGTTAAAAAACCCAGCAGCTCAACAACAAATTGATCAATATGGCTGTATCTGGCTCTTCAAGTGGGATTGTACAGTGTTTCCAGGAATGGTGTTCTCTCTTCTCCTGTCTGAGGCAGATAATGACTACATAAATGTAAAACTGAAATCTGCAATTTTGCAGTTGAGACTATGCATCAGTACATAAAGATTTAATCTACAGTAGCAAAATTGTCCTTGGAAAGAATGAACTGGTCACAAAATTTCTGCTGGAGTGTTTGTTAAACTGAGAGGAAAAACAAAAGCTCATGCATACACAACTTCAGGGTGAAAATGCTGGATACCACCAGGACCTTGCCATTGTTGGTTTCCACACAGTTTTTAGAAAAACACCCACTCAACTTCACTCTCAGCCAGTGCTTTAAATTCTCTTACTGCTGGAGATCATGTTTTTACTTGCTCTTACATAGTTCACTATCTTCCATCTAAATTGCATCCCTTTTGGTGAAGGTGGCTTTTGTCCTCAGTTAAATTAAACTAATTAAAACTTGAAATATGTTACAGTCTGGGAAACTGTTATGAGGTCCATTTGTGTTAGACTCATATTGTTCTACAAAACCAAAGAGATGACCCGGGTTTCAGAGTTACACTGTGAGCCCACTGCCAGAGATCCCTCCCTGTGGATACTGCAGAACTGGCAAGGGCATTTTTGATATGTGGTGTTCTGCTGGTTTATTGTGTAAACATACACTTCTAACAAGTGCATTCCCACCCCATCCACTCGGTCCCTAATTTCACCTTCCCATGTGCCACATGCTGTATTTTAGTTTGGTAGCTGCAGATAGGTCTGGATATTCTAAAAGAATGTCCTGATACCTCTCTGTACCATGTGACTTTACAAAGAAGCTTTTGTATTAATTAACTGGTAGCAGTCTGTTTCACAATAATAGATGGAAGCAAAAAAAAAATCTCCTTCTACTTGTAAAAAAATTAACCAAAATTAGAAAAGACAAACCTCCCTCCCAGCAAGTATGCAAGTGTTTATGAAAATCAACAGTTCATGTGTTACTAGTTCCTAGGTATAATTATGAGTCCAGTACTGATAAAGACCATGGAACAAACTGCTTTTAAGATATGATCAAATTTAGAAAATTAGTAATTTTTTTCTCAGTGCAATTGTTGGAGATAACAGCAATACACTAGTTAGAATGAGAAAGTTTGTTATCACTTTATTTAAACTTTAAATGAGGAAAAGGCAGTACTATGCTAGTTACAGAACCCTTCCTTCCCTCCCTCCCTGCCAGATTTATGCTCCTCAGTTGTTTGACTACTTCTGCTTTTCCCTCCCACTGTCAAAGAATGCAACAAAGTTTTGTCTACACAGAAAGCAGTGATGCCTGTGAGTAATGCAGCCTGTTGACATTAGTAAGTGGGAAATATGTGTTGAAATGCTAAACTCAGAAAAAATATGAAATAAAGTAACATGAGTTTGGTCTGCTTTTTTAACTTTTCTATTCTAGGGTTTTTTTTTTGGAGGAGAGGTTGATTTCTGGCTGTTGATGAACCTTCCATAACTGAAAAGTACAAGGAACTGGTATGGTAAAGTCTTAAGGTAAGAAACTTTATAATAAAAAGTATGTGACTTCAAAGCAGGAATTCTGAGTACATGTAAGGCAAAACCTATAAAATATAAGGTCTGTGCAAGAAATTTATTCACTCTGCTGAGGATAGTTTTATGCTGGGTACTCTTTAAGGTGTGTTTTTTGGAGAGGCTGCTTGGAAAGAAGCACTAGCAGTGCTTTTACCACTCTCAGCCTCACAGGTGGGATGCTTCTGACCAGGAAACAAACAATGAGGCTTTTAAGACTGTTGGGCTTTTAAAATTTACCAAAGAGTATAATCTGGGGAGTCTGACTCAGTATTATTTGGGAATTCTTTGTATTATTACATTCTTGGAAAATGCTATCTAGTAGAATATAAAAAAGAAAAAACAGAGGACTTGCTAGCTAGCACAAGCATATTCCTAACTAGGAGTTATTTTTTCTGAATCTGGGCCTAAACCATCTAATTTTCAGTTTTATTCTTTGGACAGTATATAATGAAAACATAGGATTAAAAGTGGCTTTTAAAAATATTGTATATTAGAGACTACTTGACAACAGTTGAGAGATAAAGATGCAATTAGTAACAATACAATAATTCAGTCTTCAGAGCTCCTTGTTACTTTACAAAAAACAGTCACCCAGAACTATGGGTTCCTGGGTTTATTGTGGACAGGGCATGCAGATAAAATTATTTGCTACAATTACTTAGCAGGGCCCTGCATTCTGTTAGAATTCAAGCAAACTGCATCCAAACTACTTAATTTTGCCTTGTTTTATATTGATCGAGAGACACAGGAAAAATGAGGCCAGTGAAATACACGATATTTCACAATACACAATATTTAAATATTGTGTAAATATTGTGTAAATATTTAAATATTTTAAAAAATCCCACCAAACCTGGAACCGAAGAAAGTGTGGGTATTCTCTATCCCCTCTCTGAGTAACACCACCAGCAGGTCACTGCCTCTGCTCTGAGGCAGGGAGAGGCTGTGGCCCTGCCAGGACAGGGTTGAGCCAAGAGGATTGAGTAGCCACAGCTGCAGGGAGGGGAAGGGTGATTGATAGTGGCTGTTGTCCCAAACAAGATGTGTGGTGACTTTATGTTTGGTTCTAGGAGTTTTATTTTTTCCCCTCCCTTACTCTGGAAATCCAAGATGCTTTCTCCTATTGAAATAAATGGAGATGGACATGCTGTCCAAATGGGAAAAAAATTCTATGCCCTTTTGAGGTGTTCTTTAAGAAGGAACAGTTCCTCCCTGTTAGCCCACACTCCAAATGTTAGATGTATAAATAAAAACTGGCTGTGTACTCCCTCATCAGTTTTATTTTGAGATTTTTTTTTTTCTTACTTTCAGAACATTGGATTTTTTTTAGTTATTGTTCCATAATTGTTACCCATAAAAACTCTGGAGGAAATTCAGTAATCCAAAACTAGAAAAGTGTTAATATTTATTGTTAGGCAAATGTTATGGCTGCTTAAAAATATTAACATATCTCAGTTCCTAGGTCTACAGTCTGCTGTGTGACTGGATATTTCTTTTATTTCAGAGCCCAGAAATAATTGGACCTTTAGGAACCTCAGGCTGAACTTGGTGAGTATCTCAAGATAGTGTAGAAATAAATGGAACAGTTTCAGTGAGATGCACAGATATCTTCTCAAAGTCTTTCCTTTTGATGGACACATGTGCTTGTTAAACTACTGACTTGCCTTAGTTATAAGGACTTTTGTTTCTCATGTCTCTTTCCACAAGACAGCAAATAAGGTTAATCACAAGCAACTAAGTATTCATGGATGTTATTACTTAACAGGAGGCCTTTGCCTGCATTCCTTTGGGGGTAAGAATTTGTACAATAATGACTGCTTTATTGATTTGAATGTAAAAATAAATAAATAAAAATATAATTGTTCCTCCGCCTTAGTTGGAATTCAGATTTCTTTTTTTTTGTTTAGTATCTGTATGGCAGTGTAACTTGTGTATTACCTTCTGTAATTAATTATTCTACCAGTTAATGTATTTTATTTTGACAATTTATCAAAAGCTATATGGTAGTATACAAATTGAACTCAATTTAAAGACTGAATGCTCTTTTCATTTTTAGGGTTGGTGGTAGTTGGTTATAACTGTGATTTTGACAGTTTATTTTTTACAAAGAGCAAAAGGAAGTGTGCATAACACAGAAGAAATCAAAAAGACCTTAAATAAACCAGTTTTTTTCAATATAAACCAGCTAAATTCTTAGCCTATGAGATGTCCCTAACTACCATGTTTCTTTACCCATTTGGTGCTGTGACAATGAAATGAGAAGTCCCAAAGTACTGGCAGAATCTTAGAGCAGAAGCCTTGTGGAACTTTGGAAGAACTGGGTTTGTCCAGACTGCGAGGCAGCAAGAGGTGACAGATGAGCATTACAGCAACTTTTCATGCACTTGAAAACTTGCAAAAGGGTTGGTGATTTTTGTCACTGCAGAAGGAAGAGTTTTTACTGGCTTCAGAGACCAGATGACTTAGTGGCATTTTAGGAAAAGCTTTCTCACAAGATTTGTTAGAGGTTGGAACAGATTGCCAAGAAACCCTAATGGCTGACAAAGGGAAAGTTTTTAAAGTTTCCTTAGGGTGTCTCAAGGGTGTGAACCATGGGATAAAGTGAAAGAAGTGAGCTCTGTTCAATTCCGGTGTTTCTATTTCATAAATGCTGTGGGGTTAAATGATCTTCCCATAAATTAATTCTTAGAACTGATGTTTTGAAGATCACTGGAAGTTGACAGTCGTGTTAGTAAGTGGGTTGATGTAAACACAGGCTGCTGTCAAAGAGGGACGTGTCTTAGCTGCCCTTTTCAGGCTGGTTTTCAATTCAGGTTTTCAATTCAGGGGTGACAAATATGCACAGTTTAGATGAAGGCAAATCTGTCCCTTTGCAGCAGCAGCTGCTCAGTGTGACCATGGAACAGGAGCTTAAGGCTCTGCAGCCAAGGGATGGTCACTTATTGGGGTGATTGATACTACACATCCCGACCTAGGGCCTTGTTCAGGAAACAACAGCATAATGCAAGACAGCTGAATGTCTTCCATAGCAAACTATCACTTTTTATATTATTAAATTGAAGTGCTAGGTATTTAGTTCTGTCCAGTGGGCTTTAGCAAACATGCAAATTAAGCAACTCCAGTTTTGAAGTTTCAAAAAAATGATAGTTGGAGAGAGGTAACCCACTAATAATGAAGTCAGACAGAGTACATGTTCTGCTTCAAGTGGGGCTTTACCTCCAGTTCTGTATCATTTGCAAAATTTACCAGTGATGGTGAGAAAATGAGTATAGAATTCAATATAATCACAGTAGGACATTATCACAGTGTCCTCTGCTCTAGTGGTGAAAAATTCATACTGCCAGCAAGAATCATATTTTGCAGGGGGAGAAAGTCCAAGGGAGGTAGAAGATAGAGGAGAACTCTTCCATTTGTTACTGGGTCTGGCAGAGCTGGAGTTCATTTTCCCCCCAGCAGCCCCCAGAGCTGTGCTGTGCACTGGCAGCTGTAGAGCTGCCCATAAGACAGCAGGGTTCTGGCTGCTGCTGAGCAGTGCTGGCACGGTGTCATTGCTGTCACTCCAGCATCTTCCCCTCTCCAGGAGGGTGGGGCTGGGCAAAATCTTGGGATGGAACATACCCAGGACATACTGGAACATAACCAGCAGACCCACTGACCAAAGGGATATTCCATACCATGTGATGCCTGCTCAGATACAGAAGCTAGGGAAAAGGAGTAGGGAAGGGGACATTTGTTATTTACAGTGTTTATCCTCCAGAGCAACCACTGTGTGCTGAAGCCCTGCCTCCTAGGAAGTGGCAAGACATCACTCACTGATGGGAAGTAGATAATAAAATCTTTGGTTTTTTCCTTTGCTTGTGTGCACACTAATTTTTTTTCTTTTGCTGTAATAACATGTCTTTTCTTGACCTACAAGGGTTTTTTTTCCATCTTATTTTGCTGGGGAGGGGAGTGATAGAGCAGTTGATGGGCATGTGGCACCCAGCCAAGGTCAATCCACCACAATTTGCTATAGCATTTTAGTCATTTGCAATGCTACAGGGTAGATGTAAAACCAATTTAGATAAAATAGCACCTTTGACATGAAACTTTGGATTAAGCAGGACACTGAAAAATTAGGTAATCAGAGACTGGACCACTCAATGCAACATAAACTGCAGCCAGCCTAAACTTAATGGAGTTTCAGGAAAAAGTCTTCAGTTTCTTACTCTTAGGTCACCTCATTCCCACTTCTGATTCTGTACTTGCTGATTCAGTTTGAAACCTTTTTCCTGTAAAGACCTCAAAATTCCTGTAATGTATGTCAGCTGCCAGGTGTCTCCTAAGTCACAGATATTCCTGCAGATATTCCAGCAGAAGCTAAGATACAGTGTGCACTTATTCCTCTGGCACAGTGGCTTTGAGGAATAATGAAACACTACTCTGCATCCCAGTTTTCCAAATCTCACTCTTGGTTGTTAGCAGTTATGTAAATTCAGTGTCAAAGGCTACATTTACAATTTTCTCAGAGAGCTTAGAATCTCTTCAGGTTTGGCTGTGCTGCTGAAGCTAGCAGGAACTAAATAAGCTTTGAATGGATTTGTTGGTTTTCTTAGCTTTTATAGAGATGGGGCAACTGAGAGATGTTTTAAAAGATTTTATTCTGTTGTCACTCTTGATGAAAGATGAGACATAAGAGACATAAAACTCAATGCTATTCCATCAGAAACGAACTTATTATCTGGTTACAATACTTTATAAATGTTTTTCAGCCTATTAGCTTTTACCACACAATGCTGCTATTACTCTAACACTAATCACCTAGATTTTTATCCTACATAGTCTTATTACAATAGTTTCACAGTCCTAATTGTCTAAAATATCTAGTCTTTTTACAAAACTATTTTACAAAACTGTATTTTAAAATTGGTTAAAACTTATTTCTAGTTCAATCTCACTCTCAACAATGTTATCTCTATTCCATGACCTTCCTAAATCAACACACCTTATTTCAGTGTTTATATACAAATATACAAAATTATAAATCTTTCTGTCAAGTTTTAAAAGTTCTTTATAAATCCATTTCTCACATGGATAGTTGATAGGGATACTTAGATGTGTAAAGATGCAAATAAATGCTTCTATGGGCTCTTTTAAATCCCAACATTTCAGGGACAGTTGGTGGCCTTTTTGCAGCTTCAGGCAATTTTTTTTTCCCCCTAACCTGCCTCTGTTTGGCAGCAAATGTAGGTGTCCAGCATACAGATAATCACCAGTTTAAAAGAGGCTTCTGTGGCACAGCTAATTCCTGCCTGGCCCACAGGGGCTCTGGGAGTTCCCAGGATCCCAGCTGCGTGAGGGGCTGATGGCACCAGCATGCTCAGGGCCTCCATCTGTAGCTGCTGCTGCAATGAAATTGTCACCTGCCCTCACCCCTTGAGTCTCACACTCCACTTAAAAATGCTGTAGGAGGCTGGTGGCAGGGAGATCAGACTTCTCATGTCACAGTCAGTGTTTGGTCACAGCTGTGTTTTTAGAAAAACACCCTGAACTGGACCATGTGCGTGGCTGTGCTGGAGCTGCCTGTGGTTCCTGGCTCTGGTCCTGGCCCAAGCCTTACCCAGGAGAGAGCAGGCTGGGCAGTGCCAGCATTCTGTGGGATCAGTGGTAGTGGTTAAAAATCTCAGCTGACACAGGCCATGGTGTTTGCCATGCTTTATTTGCTGGCACTATGAGAAATAGCTTTTCCTCGAGCAGATGAACATGCAGAAACATACTCTCCATGTCTCCAATATGCCTTGAGCTGTGGAGCCTGAAGGTGTTACACTTAATGAGGCATTACAGCAAGTAAATGCCAGTGCCAGCAAGAGAAAATATGCCTTTTAAATTTAAAAGATCTGAGTATTTTCCATTTACTAACAGATTGGTATAGGGGAACAACAAAGTCGATTAACCTCTGAATGAAAGCTTGGTGTCAGTTAAATATCTCAAAGAGTTCAAGACCTGTCAAAGGTTATACTCAAACAGTTTGCCTCGCTGCTTCCACGGAGCTGCAAATCAGTTTGACCACTAATACTAAGTGGCCTTCTAACAGAAATCATCGTGGGCAAGCGTGGAGCGCGACCCGGGATGAGGGCGCCGAGCAAAGCTCCGGAGCTTCGCGGGGACTCACCCGGGCAGGGACGTAGCGGTGTCTCCCGGGAGCTGTGAGCGGTCTTTACGCACTCCGCGTTTCTCACCGGCGAGGGGTCGGGCACGGCGGCAGCCCCCTCTGAGCGGGGGCAGAGGCCAGGGGAAGGCGCCGCCAGCCGCGGCCGGGCCGAGCGCTCTCGGGGCTGTCAGCCCGCGGCGCGGCGCGGCCCCAGACGATGGCGCTGCAGCCCCGGCGTTGCGGCGCGGCGGCGGCCGGCGGGGGTCGCTGCGGGGCGGGCCGGCGGCGGCGGCGCGGGGCTGCGGTGCGCGGGAGGCGGCGGCGGCGGTGCCGCACAGCCGCTGGTGCCGGTCCCGGCGGGGGCATGTGGCGCGCGGGGCGGGCGGGCGGCGGCGCGGCAGAGCGCGGCTCGGCGAGGCCCTGAGCGGAGCCTCCGCGCCGCGCTGCGCTCCCGCTCAGCGACTATGGCCGGGGGAAGGCGAGGGCTGGTGGCGCCTCAGAACACGTTCCTGGAGAACATCGTGCGAAGGTCTAACGGTAAGGGGGCACCGCGGGCGAGCGCTCGCCGGCCGCCGGGAGCCCGCCGCGTCCTCGACGGGGACAGCGCCGGGCGGGGGGCGCCGAGCCCCGGGCGCTGCCGGGCGGCTCCGCCGGAGCGGCGCGTCCAGGTGCCGGAGCCGGTGCCGCTGCGCCGCCCGGGTCCTGCCGAGAGCCCCCGGGCCGGGCGGCGGGGCTCGGGCTGCAGGTGCGCCGGCACGGCGGGCGCCCAGCGAGCCCCGGCCGGCCGTTATCCGCGCCCCGGGGCCCGCGGGGGCAGCGCCCGGCTCCGGGAGGGGGCATCGGGGCGTCCGGAGAGCGGCGGGGGCGGCGGCGGCTCCGGACCGGGAGGGGGTGCGGGGATTCAAGATGGTCCCTGGGCTGGGGGAGCCCGGTGCGGGGGCAGCGGCCAGGGCTGCCGGCCCGAGGTGAAAGGGAAGGGTTGCCATAAGTGAGGAGAGAGTTTGCCATTTTAAGGGCTGAAGGCAGATATTGCTTTTTTGTTCTTTTTTTTTCCTAGTGCACTGTAACCAGGTCTGTCTCTTGGAAAACTGTGGAGTGGAAAATGCCTCGAATTTCACAATTGCATGCAAATACGTATTAATGCTATCCAGATTCTTTCACTTAGGGACTTACCAAAAGCTGCTCCCTCTGTAAGCCGGCGACCATGCAAGCGTTCATGGGTTTGTTTAACCTAGGCATGTGCATTTCTTTTAAAGCCCTGAGCTCAAGTTGTGCCATTTTTTGATGTTCTGGTGACTTCAATGGGGTTACTTCAGGGATTAAGAACTTGTAGTATGGTTGAGAATATGAAGATCAAGCTTCTTTTGAAGACACGACGAGTTAATTAATTAAAAACATAGTCAGTTTGTTCTGATAAAGCAAAGACAATTAACCCTCTTGATAAGCAGCTAAAAACTTAAATGATCCCAAGAATGATTTTCAAATTTTTTTAATTAGGCAGTGTGATTGGAGAACTAGCCTTTGATAAGACCATATTTTCACATAAAATTGTGAGGCTCTTTTTATAGGTTATTTCTCTCTGCAACTTTCCTGTAGAAGGAAGGGGGCTGGAGGCTGCATTCCTGAAAAAATTACTTTCCAGTCTTACAGTGAATCCAGTGAATCTCACCCGCTTTTTTTTTTTTTAATGTCTTTAAAAATGAATGTTACATGTCATCACATTCATGCTGCTTCTCTAATCTTCCAACAACAGTTATTGAAGGTTTTTCTCAAAACTGTCTCGACTTTGTAGATTATTTTCTTCATTAAAAACCAATTTCCTCTTTTGGCTTTCAGTGCCAAAGCCTCGCTGCAATAAATCAGTTGAGGCTTGGAGATGGGAGGAATCATGCAGCAGAAGCTATGCTCTGTTTTGTCCTCTCTTCCCCCATTATTAAGAAGGTGTCATAACAGTGTGGTGCTAGATAGCACAGGTAGAATGACAGCACTCCATTTCTAAATGCTCAGCAAGTCCTGAGGGCTGTAATCAATACAAGTTTTTAGACGAAGCTTGGTGGGAAGTGATGCACAGTTCAGGCATATGAGGATAAGCTTAGGGAATCGACTCAGGTTTAGAACCTTATTTCTTCTGTGATGTGCCTTCAAGTTTTTGCTGGACCCAATCCAGCTTTGCTGGAAATGTGGTGCTGTCACATACCCGTGTTGGATGAATCAGTTTTGTCTACCCTTAGTCTGTTTGGAGAGACAGGGATAGACTCCTTTCTCTCGTGCTGAGGCAGGGCTGTGCTGACCAGCACGGGGGCAGTATGGAAACACGCCACATCTCATCTTGTCCTGCCTGCTTGGCCATTGAGGTGATTTGGGATGCCCACAGGATGAGTGCTTAAATGGGCCCATAAAGCTTGAGGTTTGGCTCCTCTTTCTTGGTTTTGTTCAATTGGGCAGTAATGTGACCCACAATGAAGCTGTCTGCGCCGTTTGGGATTTGCCAAATAAACCTTGGGCTTCTTGTCAAGCTTGTATTTGCTGGCACATGCAAGCAAGTTGAGTAATGCCAGCAGATATTGGGTGATACAGATATAGGAATGTTCCTAATTTGCAGAGGATTCCCTTTGAAAGAGAAGAATTTTGTCATTGAACAGAAATAATGGACTAAGTGCTTCGTGTGAAGGAACTTGTATATGATATGGGTATCATCAGTCATGGGTGGATGGAGGAAAGAGTGTTTTGGGGCAGAGGGTGTTATCTCAGTGGCAGGGGCTGTATGGTGGTTACAAAGGAATGGACATGCAGCTTCTTTGGCAAGCATTGCTCTAAGGACAGTACTAATTACACCTTTATTTTACCAGTAGTTTTGACAAGGAATTCTTTGGACGGCCTTTCTGTCATGTTAGCTGTGGGACTGGTGAGCTGATGCACATTCTGTGGCTAAAGGTAGTAGCAGTGTATGTAGATGTGCAGGTCAGGGGTTTTGCCACTAGGGTTAAAATTTGGCTCATGTTCATAGCACACCTTCTGCAGCAAGACTCACCTCCAGCTCCTTTGGTCTGAATTGTCTGCTCCAGAGTTATTAGGAATGAGAGCTTCACAGGCTGCAAATCAACTGAGACAGGCTCTCATGCACTGAGTGCCAGCCAAAAGAGCTGAGCTAGGGTTAGAGCTGCAAAGCACTGCCTTCCCACTCACTGGAGTAAAGAGAGCATGGGATGGCTTAGCACACACAGGAAACATCTTCTAGACCTGTGGACCTTGTCTGGTCCTCTGTGATTTCTTCTCACACAAAGACCTTCTGCACAAAGTGTGAGCTTAAGGTTTGTCCCTCTTTGAAATGAGGGATGCCATAATTCTGGTCATCTTGTATTTATTGTTCAAAATATGTGTTTCTATACTAGTCATGCAGAGCTAGAAAAAGAAATGTTGCGTGCAGTGGTTGGCTGACAAAAATTTCTTTGAAGCAGTGAAATATTTAAAGACCAGAACACCCAGTGGGACAGAAAATGAGCCCATGCTGTAACACAGTGCAGTATATAAAGAATCACTAGCCCCTGATGGTTACTGCTAATGTGATACTAATATTTTTCTTGGTAATGTAATACATCCACAGTATACAAGCACTGTAATTTATAACAGTTATAAACCTGGATCATGGCCAGGGCACCCAAATCAACTGGTGCAGCTTATTGTGGAGGTTATTTGTGGTATTCCAATGCTTTATCAATATCTGGAGAAAAAAAAATATTTATGTAAATGTCAGCCAAATTCTTCAGTCCTTCCTTGGTCAGGATTCTCATTGAGGTGTGTGATAATTGTGCATGTATAAGGATGGCAAAAGTAAGTCCTGTGTTTAGGTGGCTTTGGAATTTCAGTGGAAGTCACAGGTACTTTTCTGATTTATGGACAAAATAAGGAGATTGGAAGAAGAGTAAGTTGGAAGGCATAAAGCTTGTGTGAATTTAATTTTCCTTTCACAAAATCCCCTTGGAACACACTAAGGAGACATCAGTTATGGAAGCAAACTTGTATCTTTTGATGGAGAATGCAGAGAGTTCCCTGTAGAGGGAAAGAAAAAGCACCTTCAGACATAGATCTTGAGTATAACAGACATTTGCATGATTTATGGCATTGCTTTCATTACAGGCTATAAAATTCCCAGTACAATAAACATTTTGCATCCTGGGCATGCTAACCTTGTACCATCATCTGAGACCTAGGAGAGAAATTAACTTTATTGTAAACACTTCTGAAACTGAAAAGACTGTTTTTGTGTTCAGCCAGAGAAAAATGCAAAGGAAACTTAACAGAGAATGAGGAATGAAAACAGCAGACCTTCAGAAACTGCAGGAGGACAGCTTGTAGGTTCTGTGTTAAGGACATTTTCCCAGAAGAGAATGAAACAATGGGTTTTATTGCTTCCTGATCTTCCTTCTTTCCCATGTTAACAACTGTGGAGACACATATATTTTCATATACATTTTCATCCATGCTTTTCTCACAGTTGACCAGTACATTGAAATACCAATTCACTACTGACAATCTTTTTTTCTCAGTATCACTGGAATTGAATGTAAATTTTTTTTTTCTACTGGCTTTTACTAGGCCAGAAGTCTAGTTTTGAATGTGCAGCTTTATGCATTTAGGAATGTACGGCCTGACTTTGTTAAAATTACTTTTATAGATAGTAAGGGAAAAAATGTACAGCACAGAGATGACAGGTAATGTGCTTAAAATTAATGTTCTGAAAGCTCAAGAACTTCTCCTGTGATAATTCAACGTATCAATCCAGTTTTACATTAAATCCTAGAACAAGATTATAAAACAAATTTTAATGA
Organism: Melospiza georgiana; assembly: GCF_028018845.1. Taxonomy (NCBI): domain Eukaryota; kingdom Metazoa; phylum Chordata; class Aves; order Passeriformes; family Passerellidae; genus Melospiza; species Melospiza georgiana. The sequence continues at coordinate 35,935,058 of NC_080432.1, forward strand.
AACCCACTCGTTGGAGAATTGGTTAATGCATTTTTGTAACTCAGATAAAAGTGAGTGGGGAGTTGGGTCTTGTCTCAAACACTTTTAAGGCTATAATCAGTAAATCAAATGGCTTCTTTAATCTAAGAAAGACTCATAATCAATGCAATTAAAGTATGCCTTTTCTGGATTAGTGTTCAGATCATATGGGACGGGAAAAACAAACCCCCTGACCAGCTGAGTGATGAACCCTCACTGCTAAACAGTGGCTTTGTCCTTTAGTAAGAGTGGTGCAATGTCTGACTCTTACCCACTGATGAACTTTTTCATTTCTGAAAATCACCTAATTATCTCATTCTAACATCACATGTGTGTAAATGTTGTGGGATTTGTGTTTTAGTGTGTATTTTTGGTTTTTATTTGGGGGGGCGGGTATGTTGGATTTTTAGTTTCTCAATATCGGTAGTACTTCAGGGATAGGTGACAAATCATGCTGTCCATAAAATACAATGGACAGCACCTTTGGCACAATTTTGGTGCCATTTCAGCTATTCTTGTTCTGTTATTCTGCAGTAATATGCTTTATTTTAAAAGTATAGATAATTATGGAGATTTTATGGCTACAAGTGTTAGAATGATGCATAATTTTCAATTTAAGATTTTCTCATGGTAGATGCCTGCATGAAATATTTTCTATAACAATGCAAAGTAAGAATGTTGAGATGGAAAAGGTAGTTTTTTGTCTATTCTGCTGGCTGCAATTAGCATTCATTTTCTGTAATGATTTAGAGTGACTCACTTGAAGTTGTTGCTTTAGTTGGAGTCTCTTGTTATTTGTGGGAAGACTGAAGATACAAATTTTTTAATAATTCTTTTCAACTTGCACTTGCACTTTGCTCTTACGCTATCAAACATGATAGTGTAAGTCATGTTTGAATAAACACGAAATATCTGTATTTAGGGAATTTTGTTCATGCTGTAGCAACCAAGGAACTTTTAAAATCAATTTTGTTTTGGAAATTAAATAAATAGTTATATAAAACTTTTATAAAACAGCCCAAACGAACCTATCTATAGGGGTTTATGGTTTTTGTATTACAGTGAGCTTAAAAATTTTGACCTCAATATTAAGGATGGATGATTTTGAGGCCACTCTATCATAATCCTATAGAATGATCAAGTTGTTCCATGGGATATTTAAGCACTGAAGCACTTCCACTGTAGGGATGAATGCAAGGGGATACTGAGTGAATGTGAGTATTGGTGTAACACCACTGGCTTACACAGGAGGATGTGGGGGTGGAAGAGCAGAATTATTCCTTATTATTTTTATTTTACCACACGAATAGTCTTTCTGTCATTTGAGCAGGTCTGTACTTGCCCTGACTACAGTTACAGCACTTCTGTTAGGATGAAAATGTGGTTGGTCCCAGAATTGCAAGTCTCAAATCATGTGTGTGCAAAGAAAGGATCAAATAAATACTTGAAATTCAGTGTGAATTATTTGAACTGACTTAGGGCCATATTTTGATCTCAGAAATTACATCTGAACAATGTAGCTAATCAGTGTGACTAAGTGCTTCTGGTTTACTTTTTTTTTCAAAGCTAAGACTAAACATGAGCAAAGATTCATACATACCTATCCTTTGTTAGCAATTTTGACAGGCCGACTTATACACAATGTTTGATTTCTATGCTCTGGGAAGAAATTAGACAGAAATGATGCAATCTCATTTCCCCCCAGTATCCAAATGATGCTGTTTGTTATGCAAAGTCACAAGTTTGTAGATACCACGTGTCCCTTGTCCTTAAGCTGTATGATACAATCTTTGCTGCTCTGACAGCAGCACATGATTTTTGCCTGCTGCACATTTCTTACCCTGGCTGTGACACAGCATCTCTGCTGCTCTGTGCCCAGCCCAGGCAGCAGTAGCTGCATCCTCCACCCCTGTTCCATGGCGAGGGTGAGAGACACATGTGATGTGCAGCTCTGTTAGTTCTGCTCTAGGAGTGGTGTGTGCTTGCTAATGCTAAAGAACTAGGCTTGCTCCCCTGAAGATCCATGGGAAGAGTTTGAGACAGGATAAAAAAAGACCTGCTGGTCTCAATAACCAGAGCTGCCATCACCCAGCATGAGGGAGGCTGTGGTCTCAAATGGGGAGGGCAATTTCCTCCTTCTCCTTCTCCTTCTTCTCCTTCTCCTTCTCCTTCTTCTCCTCCTTCTCCTTCTCCTTCTCCTTCTCCTTCTCCTTCTCCTTCTCCTTCTCCTTCTCCTTCTCCTTCTCCTTCTCCTTCTCCTTCTCCTTCTCCTTCTCCTTCTCCTTCTCCTTCTCCTTCTCCTTCTCCTTCTCCTTCTCCTTCTCCTTCTCCTTCTCCTTCTCCTTCTCCTTCTCTTCTTTCCCTTTCCCTCTTCCCTTCTCTCTCATGGGAGAACAAGCATGTTTGGTGAGCAGCAGGTCTTCCCACCATACTGACCCTGGTTCTCCTTTTACTCAGGGGGGAATAAATCGGGAACAAACCTTTTGAGTGTTGCATTTGTATGATGACTGTGGGGAAATATATTAATATATTTAAATCCCATTTGTGCACTACACAAACCCAAGCACCCTGGGGGATTTGACTGACCCAAACATGGGAAAATGCAGCAGGCAGCAGCCTCTCCTGCTACTGAGGTGTGCACTAGAGCTGCCTGGGCAGAGGTTTCCCCTCAGCTTCCTCTGTGCAATGAGGGAACACCTTCAGTGTGGCATGTGTCTGGCAGTGCTGTGGGAGTATGTCTGGCTGTTGGTCTCTGACCTTCTGCCACTGTTTCCCAGAAGAGGACCTGTGCATCACTGGTGGGACTGGGGAGGTAGAACTGATGTGCTGGCCTCTGGAAAGAGGTGGGAGGCGGTCTCAGCTTGGCAAGATCCAAGTTACAGGAGAGGCTGGGATATGCAGTGGGAGTGAATATGTAGCTGTGCAGGGCAATGGATGGTAGGGGGGAAACATTTCAGTGACTTGCTCCACGTTCGTGCAAGGAGGTGAACACTCCTTAGCCAGTTAGTCCTGGCCAGATAAATGTCTGTGAGTGCAACTTATCTACAGGAATTCTGGAAGCTGATGGACGGTTTTGGTTAAACAAAGTACTAAATATAACAGTAGGATTCAGTAGATAGAGTAGTTTTGGTAAGATGGGTGTCTAGACACCTGTGATTGTTAGTGTTAAAAGGACCAAGGTTATTTAGAAAGACATTTTCTGATTCTTCTGTGATGGTTTGTTTTCTGAATGGAGGAAAGTACTGGTTTCAGTGACTGAGTGAAATCCATTCTTGTATTTTTTGGAAGGAGCTAAAATGTTTTTCTTGTTGCTTTTAAGTGGCCATGTCTACTTTAAAGTGATAACCCAAACTGGATCTGACATTTGAGTGTGTAGATGCTGACGTGGGTATACTGCAATGAGCAGAACTAACCTGGGGAAAATGCAAGCTAGAAAATATGAAGTGATGCACTTCACAAAGTAATCCATGCTGCAGAAGGCTGTCCTACTCATGCAAAAGTAATTGTGCTGCCTTTGTGATGTTACAGCTCTTACTGGTGTTTCTGCAGCACATTGTGCTCTGTGCTGCACCTCTGCATATTTCCTGTGCATACTTCCTTGGTCTTGTTCAGACTGTGCCAAATTCAGCAATTCAGCACAAGCCAGAAGCCTAGGTCTTATATGAGCCTGCTCTCTCTAGTTCTAGCTCATAAGAAGGGCCAGTGATGCTTACAGCTTCTTCTTGGGCTAGGCAATACTGCTAACACAGTTGCCATTGTGATAGAAATTAATTTTCAGGTAGGGGAGTTCACTGAGTCCTTTCAAGTCATCAAATAATTTTGATACTGCTGCCATTACTATTATGTCCAATGCATCCCTGTCTTTGAAGAGAATTTAGCAGTGGATTTCTTCATGGTGTTCCTCTTGCCATCTCCTTTCCTGGCCTTGCTGACCCACTTGTGAGTCCCCAGGAGTCTCTGCTCTGTGATACTCAGAGTTCACTAGAGCATCCCTTGTGCTTGTTGTGTAACAAAGCCACAGCTGTTTCCTGGTCTCTGGGACCCTGTGTCCCTGCAGATGCAATGGCAGTATTTGCCTCAGTGGATGTTTCTCAGTATTTTCTTATGTTAGGAAAAATGACCAGGTTATGAGCTGTCCCCAAGCAGCACATTGTCAGGGATGTCACTGCAGTTGAGTGTAAATGATAGCAATGAGGACAGCCCTTCTACTCCTGGGCTGTCTGTCAGGGCAAGCTGTGCACTGCAGTTATAAGTGGGAGTCCTTATTTTATGCTGTGTCTTGCCAGCGTTCACACAGGCAAACAGTGTTGTCAGAGACACTTCTGAAGAAATGAGATGTGTTTGTCAGCTGTGTAAAGCCTGGATCAAAGAAAGGTCAAGATGCATGAAGTTGGAGTTAGCTGGAAGGGAGAGACACTTAAGAAACAATGGGATCATCAACATCTCTGACTTGTTCTGTGGTTTGATAGTTGTGCAGAATTTTTCCTTTAAAGCTTTATGGGTACATAATGATCTCTGAGCATGCTTTTCTAACTCACAACTAACTAAACCCAGCCTGGACTCTCATGAAACATTGTACCTCTACATGCCAGAGAGGCTCACCCAGTGCTGACTAGTGAGCACTGACTAGGGGTGCATAAAACACAACAGCCAAGCCATACTGACTTCAAACTCACATGGTGAGGGTGTTGACATCTATTTGCTGTGGTGGCTTGATGATTAGAACAGTCATTAGAGAGCTGAAATAATGGTTGAGCTTTCACTGCCCTAAGGTAGCCTTCTCTTCTAGGAGAATGTCCAAACTGCTGCTGGGGGAGAGAAATGTATGATGTTCTCTATGCATCCTTTGGAAACTGCCAGTCCAAAAAACTGAGCTTTGCTGGGCCAAAATATAAGTGGGAACATGATTCTTCAGCTCCTGCAATAATGGCAAAGAATCATGTATTAACTATGAGAACTGGGCTTATGTTAAAATATTGGGTATTGTAGCAAACATGGGAAAGGGGAAAAAACCAGCCTTAAAATATCACCTTTTTCATTTTTTTCTGTGGTGTAACTTGGTCAGATTTCTATTTGCTGTGCTGAAGTTTTTCAGTTCTCCTCTCCAACACTGCTCACACAGCTTCCAGCTCCCAATTCTTGATAGCTGGGCATCTAGGGACTAGACTCTTGCAGTCTCAACTTTTGGAGCTTAAATCCCTTGTGGATTTAGGGCTTTGTTTTCACTTGTAAATAGGAGATAAGAGCATTGTTGAAACTCACAGAAGCCTTGCAAGGCTAGATAAAAGTAGTATTATCACAGTGATGGTTATCAGAAATGTGTCCTATATAGCCTCCAATGAAAAAAACCCAAGAGATTATTTATCTGAAAACAATAAGGTTTAAGGGTGAAAGAGAGGCAAATTCTTAAGAGGAACTCTTTAGGAAGTGGAGAGAAGGGAAAGTTACCTTTTGAGAAGTGAAGGCAGTCAGAAGGAATTTGTAAGCAATTCATGCATGTAATAACACTATTCAGATCAGGGCAGGACCTCACCTAGCATTTGTATTTGCCTTTTTTTTTGTAATTTTTTGTACTTCCTGCTGAAATTTTAAAATATCATAAACCAGTCTAATTGCTATGTTTGTAACAGACACTCAAAAGCACTTGCTTTAGCAGTGAGAAATGACTTGGTTTACTTGTTCATAGGAAGGAATAAAAGAGGTGTATTGTTTTGGAGAGAAGGTGCTTCAACTAAGCAAAGCTCATGGTATTTAAAAGAGGCTGTGAGGAACAAAGCAGCTGAAATACCCTGAAGTTATGTTACTGATGTATTTAATTCTAAAGAGTGTGTAAAAGTACACTTGATCATGCTTGTGGAATTGGGCAGTGGATTTAGCTAACTACAGGATGCTTTATTTAAACCCACTTGAAGTTTGGGGTGAAAGAGGGAATTAAAGGGGGAATTAAAACAAACTAAACTCTCTGCAATTAATAGGTAAAATGTCATTTGTTTGGAGGAAGCATTAATGAGCTGTATGGATGTGTGAGCAGCTGGGAGTTGATACTGAAATGTAGGCAGTGTGTTGGACTCCCGTAAGGGCTCTCCTTAAAAATGAGTGCCTCTTGATCTCATGTGAGTGCCCAGCCTTTCTTCCAAAAGCCAGAGGGTCTTTGCAGCTGTGACAGGAGCCACCAAGTATCTCCTGCTGCCTGCCAGTGCCCAGGGAGCAGCACTGCTGTCTGCCTTGGCACACGTGTAGGTTTGAGTTGGCAAGCGTAAAGTTGTGGCACGCACAGCCCCAGCAAGAACGGAGGCGTGAATCCTGCCTGGTTGTTTTGGGTTTTTTTGTACTGATTGAAACTGCCTCTGGCTTGTATTGCAAACAAGGAATTCCTTCTGCTGGTGTAATTGCTAGCCCTTAGTTTGGAGTGCTGTGCACGAGTGTTTGGGCTTGTGTGGCCAGCAGTGAGGGCGGTGTTGAGAGGAGCCCCTGTGCCTGCATTCAGGGAGGACAAGTATTGCTCATGGCTTGGTTTGGCCCCCTGTCAGAGGCTTCACCTTCAAACTCAAGTGTCATGAGGATCAGAGCATGTGGCACAGAGGGAAACAGTTTGGTGGATCTGTCCTCAGTCAAGAGATGAATTTTACCAGCTTAACCATCATGTGTTTTATTTATGCTCTGTCTGAGTAATTAGCACTCCTTTAAAAATAAAAAAAAAAATACTTAAAAACCAGGAATAATCCTGTTGACTGCAGTGGGAATGATATCTGGGAAAATTGTGCAGTGGCTGAAGCAATTGGGATTGGGTTCTGAAATGAGTATTTCCTCTAATGCAACCATAGCTTTGACTAATGTCTAAATGATGTGTTTTTTCAAACAGATACTAATTTTGTCCTGGGTAATGCCCAGATCGTGGATTGGCCCATTGTCTACAGCAACGATGGATTTTGCAAGTTATCAGGATATCACAGAGCAGAAGTTATGCAAAAAAGCAGCACCTGCAGGTATTTGAGAACAGATTTATTTTCTGTTAAATAGCTTGTACTGTTGTGCCTGTTGCTTGAGGAAAAAAGTAATCTGTTTATTCCAGTTTTGTCTTTTGTCTCCTGGGGCTACATCTGTCAAGTATGCTTTCCAGGTGAAACAAAATCAAAGAAGAGCCATTTCTAAATAGGTCCTTTTTACACAGTAAACAAATGGCTTTGTGTCTTTGTCTGGTATCTGACTGGAATTTCTCCCTTCATTTGCAGTTTTATGTATGGAGAGCTGACAGACAAAGATACAATCGACAAGGTCCGGCAAACATTTGAGAACTATGAGATGAACTCCTTTGAAATCCTGATGTACAAGAAGAACAGTAAGTAGTCAATTGGTTTGTTCATTAATGTAGGTGTGTAAAGGTGTTCTTAATTGTACTGTACACTGCAATTCTGTCACCCTGGAGGACAGTGCTTTATCTGGGGCTAAGTAAGCTCCAGTTCTGCCACTTGATCTGAAAGGGAGAAATGAGAACATTAGAGATGAAAGTCACTCAGGGAGGCAGAGGAAGCTTTCTAATTTGTTCTGACATTTAGAGTAATCTATGTGTGATGCTTTAAGACAACACTGAAGGTTCCATCAACAATGGTAGTACACAAGCTAGGTTTAGGCAAGTTTCCACTGCAGAGCACATACTTTCTCAGTTTTTGACAACTTGATGTAGCAAAGACAGCATATAGTAATTTTGGAATAAAAAGAACCTGTCTTTTGTTTTAGAACCTGAACTACTTCCGATGTTTTCAGATGAAACATCTTTTGTTTTGGACAAAAAAGCTTTAATTGGCACATGATTTTTTTTTTTTCCTAGGAAATTCAGTCTGTCTGTAACTGCACATATCAGCAGATGAACTTGCCCCAAACACTTGACTCGGTGTCTCACCTAGGGTGGACTATGTCATGCAGTTATTTTCGTCTATTAATGAAGATGAAAATACTTAATCTACTTAATCTGTGTCACCTGAAGTGTGAATGCACTGAGATCTTCAGCCTAGGCAGATGTTAAGCTGAAAAAAATGCATTCTGTAACTTATTTTGCTCTTAACAGTTTTGCCTTCTAACAATGAAGCTGGTACTGCCCGTATGCACAGTCTGTATGGCCCTGCTTTGTGCTGCTTTCCTCCTAGGGCTGCCTGCCTCCAATATTTACCTATTTCCTAAAAGCTGATTTCTGTTCCTAGCTCAGTTTGTGGCCTTGGGGACCATATCCAGCTCACATGTATGCATCCAAACCCAAGTAAATAAGCTGCAGTCCTGGGATCTGGGAGAGCCTGGAATTCTCTCTTAGTTATCAGTGTTTTGGCACCGGGAGACGATGCAGTCGCTCTTCTGTCACGCTGCAGCATATGGCCTGCAGTGGAGCCTGAGGCCTCTCTGTGTTTTATGCAGATTTACAGCGAGGTGCCCGTGGAGTGAGGAGTGTTTCCTGCCCTGCTGTACGTGGAGTGAGGAGTGTTTCCTGCCCTGCTGTGTGCTGCTCCTGTGCAGGAGAGGTGGCCTGGAAGGAGCCCCAGCTGTGCAGTAGCTGTGCTGTGTGACGTGAGGGACGGAGCTGCCTCGGCTCTGCTCCACACACAGAGGGTCACAGGCATGGGAAAAAGGGAAGCACAGAGCTTGCTTTCAAGTTTAACAAACTGCAGAGCACCTAATGTTTGTTAGATTTGCAGCTTTAGAGATACATTAACTACTGTTACAGAGACTGACTAATAACACTAGAGAGTTTTAACTGAAAAATTTCAAAAAGGGGACATCCTGGAACTTTCTCAATATAAGGCACATCACAGAAAAACACTGTCCTGTTTATCAGTCACTTAGCACCCAGACTGCTTAGTGGCCTTTCTTTGTGGTCACCTTACCTCTGCCTGCAACTGTGGCAACGGTTCAGACAATGAACCTGCTTGGTTCTAACCTGCTCTCAGTTTGAAAGCTTGGGAAAGGACCCTGAATTTTGTTAGACATCTTTTTTCCTGCTCTTTGTTTCTTCTGTTAGGTCTCTCTGTTCTTTCCTCATTCTATTTTTCTTTTTCAAATTAGCCAGGAAAATTGATTTTTCTTGTTCTTTATCTGTCTACAGCCTCTTTATAAACTAACAGACATGACAAATAGCAGTTTTTTCCCCTAGTTTTGAGTTGTTGGATAATTGGTACATTTTCCACAGTCTGCACATTTAATGTAATTCTGGCTGTTTTAAGAGTACAGTCTCTAACCTTTTGGAGGAACAAAGGAAAACAAAATAGGAGTTTTGAGTTAATAATGATGTCTGTAGTGCAAGTCAATCTTGTACTTTTGGGAGCAGCTATTTTTTTCTTTCTCTGAGAAACAATTATTCCCTGGTTTTATATGCCAAAGCAGATTGAGACATTTAATGATGTTACTAGAAGTGATAGTTGTTTTTTTTTTTACATGGCACTCTCCATGGTGGTGACCCAGTGTTAGTATTTACTTGGTTGCCTGATAAGAATACCCCATCCAGCTGTTGATAGGTACAGTATATCCACAAACTTCATTCCAGTTCACAGTATTAACTCTAGAAACAACATACAATTCCCTGCCTTCATCATGTTTGCATTTATGGATGCTGCCTCTACCCCGGCCTTCCCTTCCTTTGTCCAGTCCTCCCCATATCCAAAAGTGACTACACTCTCTGTTTCCAGAACTTAAAATTAAGATGTGATAGAGATTTGATGATTCCTTGGGCTAGGCCCTTGATAACTGAGCAGATATGTAAAAATCATTGTTATTCTCTGGAAGAATTACTTCCCAGTAATACAGAGCTTCTTCAGGATAATTGGAAGCAATTAGAGCAAACAGGTGCATAGCCACCAGATTTTTGTCATTGTTGCTTTGATGCCATCCAGTTCCATTCAGTGGGGATTCATTGTCATACCTGGAAGGAGACAAAGTGAAAGCTTTCTTTAATCAGGACTGCCAAATGACAACAGACAGACTGGCAGTAATTTCACATGAGAGCTTCAGTTCCATTGTTTAATTAGATGTGAGCGCCCAGTGATGCTGGAAGTATTGTTTATTTTTATAGGGGAAAATGAAAACATCACTAAATCTGAAGTCAGTGGAGATAAATGATCTTATTCCAAGGAAGGGTACAGCTTATGTATTAGAAAATATTTTATATCTAGCCTTAGTCATACCTTACCTTACTTGAATTGATGTGTTTTAAACATTTAACTTCTTATGAGACTTTGACAGTCATTTGTTAAGTTTTTACACTTCATGGTCAGCCTCATGAGTTAAAAATGGCTGAATAAATTAAACTTGGATTTTCTTTGTCTTGTATTTAGTCTACAATGTAGGCCTGGCATACAAGCAGTGCAGAAGCAGGCTTGTTCTATATGCACTTGCTTTCATTACTGATGGAGTGTGTTTTTGTAACAATACAAAATTCACTTGCTTCTATCTGCCCCTGAAGAGGTGGTGTCCAATTGAAATCTAACCCCCTTTTCCATGCAGTACTTGACCCGCTTTAGTGGAAGAATATTTGAAGTGGGGTGAACTCATCAAAGGTGAAGTGCATCAAGAGTTAGAAAGAGTCTTCAAGTGTCCCCTGTCTGAGCAGAGGCATTCCCATTGCTTATGGTCTGCAGCTGTACTGCAGAGAGAGTGTTAAGACACCTTTTTTTTTTGTGTCTCAGAAGTTGTCTACTGATAGGACCAGCAGAATGCTTGCCAGAATGCTGGCTTGGCTGTAGGTAACTATTTTGCATGCTGCAAAGCAGTAGCTCTTTGCTGACTAGACATATTATGGTGAGAGTCCCAAAGGCTGGGATGCACTTTCAGTTTGTGCTGGGCTTCACTTCCCTGTTTTCTGGGTGCTTGAACATTTAACAAATTTAATAGCATGAATGTTTTGTGTGTAGTTTTTTTTAATTTGATGATCTGATTTTTAAAATTTTAATTTTAACGTGTATACAATATTTTCCCTTCCTTCCTTCTCCCTTCTTCCCTCAGTGTATTAGAAAGCCTTCAGATGTCAGAGAATGACAAATCAGCCTAAAATAGTGATTTGGTAGATTCTACTTGCATTTGTCTTTGGGACAAGTGCTTTCTATAGAGGTTCAAAAGCAAACAACCCCATCCTAATTTGTAGGAAGCAGAATTCACTTCAGGGTGGTAGACCTGTGATTGCCCACCAACCCAGTTATGAGAAAAGAGTTTCTCATAACTCCTATTGGTTCAAACCATCTAAACTCATTTATACTTGTTTGTGCTGTGCCTGCAGTGTCTCCAGATGGAAACCTTTGCTAACCCATATTGTTGCATAGGAACAGAAGCAGGAGAGAATGAGGGTGTTGGAATCAAGTGACAGGTATCCTCCTCAACCTCTCACTGAAGTGCAGCTCCATTATTTGTCAAGCAGTATGCACACCTGCATCTCCTGTGAAACCCATCTGTGTGAGTTCAGTTACCTTCAGCAAGGTCAAATTAAACTGGTAATTCCCATTTATCATTGTCTTCAAATGTGTTGGCAAGCAAGGCCTGCTGTCATCTCCACAAATAGGTACAGGATTCCCAGTAGTAGTCCTTAAGTATTTTTCCTGCAGTAAATGGAAAGAAGATCTCAAAACTTTACCGTGTCTTTCTTATACTCATGTTCTGTTCTTCAGAGAGCTCAGAATCAGGTGAACTGTGCCAGCACTACTGCAGTACCAGACTCTGTGCTGAACCTTGTTTTCTGCTGTGCTGTTTCAGTGTCATAGGATAACCCTTGTGAACGGCAATTCCACCTTTGGGGACTAAAATTGATTTTCCTTATCTTAGCATGCAAAGATCTGACCTTTAGAAGCATTAGGTGCCACAGTATCCAAGCACCAGATAGAGAAGACACGAAGATAACAGCTTTAAAAGTGCTAGGAGTCTATTTTAAAGGTTTACTCTTTAAAAGAGTGGTGAGCTGCAGGCTGAGTTGGTCTGTTCTCATTTGCTACACACTCTGTGCTCAAAGCTGGAGTCTATAGCAAAGAACTTTTGTTCTTTGTCTTGCATGGTCAAATGTCATGGGCTTCTCTGAACACCTGGTTAAAATCTGTGGGTACAATGGCTGGTTAAAATCTGTGTGAGTACAATGGCTTGCCTGGTTAAAATCTGTGTGGGTACAGTGGCTTGCCAAACTCTCTCTGATGACACTTCTTCTGTTGTTTGGCTACTTTGACATTGGGACAAACTGTTCAGTCAGTGTGGGATAGAGAGGAACAATCTCATACTGAGTCCCTGGAAGAAGTGAAACCCTAAAAGGGGTGGCTGTAATGGTCAGCCATGCTGTTAATAGAACTTAATTCCTGCTGTCTGCATTGCTGCATGTAGGAATTGGTGGAGAAAGGGCACATTTCTATTTCCATACTGCCAGACTGTTTCCCTTCAGGACAATAGGTGTCTGATGACTGTTTGACTGAGACGTTATCAAGTAATGCAGAAGTTGTGATGCTTAGAGGAAACTTGCCCCATTTATCAATGGCAGTGTAGATGTCAGGTAAATTGCCAAAACATTTTTTTCATTATATTTTAAAATTAATTTTGGTTTAATTAATGGGAAGAAAGATTGTGTATTCCAGTTTTATTTAAATTATGCTTTTTGTAGTTTTGAAAAACAGTTGGCCTCTTTGGTTAAATGGCTTAAGGTATGGGCAAAGAGCACATTTAAACAGTGGTTTTTATTTTCATATTGCCTATTTTTGTTTGGCAGGAGGGAAAACTTAGGAGAGCTCAATGGTATGCTCATGGAGAGGCTGGAATAGACCTTTAAGATCTCTTTCACTTTGATGATGTAAGAATTTCTGAAAGACTTCAACCAAAGTCAAATAGAATGTGAAATGCTGGTGTTCCTGCCCAGCAAGAAGCTGAACATATCATTGTTGAAAGACACAGGACTGGAGAAGAGGATAGGGAAGAGATAGTAGTATTTGTCTTTCAGATGGGAAGTTGAAAGAAATGCAGACATTTAGAGTATGTTACTCTGGAGAAGACTTGGTATTTGAATGACAGCCCTTAAAATTGTCTTTCCTTTAAGGCAACACCATAAGAACTGTGCTTAGGCCATAAAAGCCTATCAGGAGTTGCCCCTGTTAATTCTGGATTGGCCATGTAACTTTGGTACCACGAGCCAGGCTGGTCCTATGGCTGGTATTGGGCATTCATTGTAGATTTTCATTTCCTCTCAGTTGTCCCCACTGCTTGTCCTGCAGCTTTGGAGGGGCATTCCCTTTTCTAGCATGATTGGTGCTATGCCACCAGACAAAGGCTGGATTCTCTCACTGCTGATTCCAAATCCAACAGAAGCCAGTGTAGCTCATGAGTGTTTACTTTTTTGTTTGTGCACTGGTATTATCACTGAACTTTACCAGGGAGAGAGGTTGCCAGGACTAAAGGCAAAATGTAAATGGAAGTAGATATATTGTTGGAAACACTGGTAAACACTTTCTGTGTGGCTGTGCATCAGTGCAGATTGGGAAGTTGCTCTTGTTTTGCTGTGAGAACTCTGGAACATGCTGCAGTTTCACTGCCTGAATAACCACAGGCTGAATCTGAAAATCACATTTTTCATTAAAATGGTCTTTTTGTGCCTCTTGCTAGTCATGGTTGTCTGGCTGAGCAGGGATGTTGGCTTTGACACCAAGAGCATGAGGGCTGCCTGTAGGACGTTGAAATTCTGGTTTCTGACCTGATTTATAAGTAGTTTATACTTTAGGCTTTCCTGTTTAATAGTTAAATAAACTGTTTAAGAAATAAAATTCTTCTGATAATTAAACCAGTATGCAGGACAAAAGCTGAGCATGGCCACTTCTTGGCTGAGCCATTTGGTGTGTTCCCATGTTTCAGATCCCAGTTCTGTTGTGAATGAGCTGCTGGTTGAGAGCACTGTGGGAAGCCCATGTAACCCAGCACTGTGAGCTCTCACCTCATGACTGTATTTTTATATCCACTTGTCTCCTGTTCACAAGAGACACTGACAAGATGTTAGGGAATGCACTGCAGGGAAAATACAATTTTGTAGAGACAGAATTTTCCATCTACTTATTTCTGCCTTTGTAGTGTTACTGTGTAGAACACAAATTGGAAGATGATTTCTGCAGGCCCTGCATGCCACCTGATTTTGGACTTTGCTCTGATGGTGGCACTCTGGAAATTACAAGGATACCCCAATAGTGCATTTCATCAAACACAACTACTTTTGGCTGTCAAGAACATCTGGTTCTTTCTTTTAGCCTGTGGGGCATATCACTAAGTTATACACTTGGTTCTAGGTAAAAAAGTGTTTTGTCTTCCTTTTTCCTATAAATAATACAACACATGAGTGGGAGTCAAGGGAGCCAGAAAGTAAAAACCCTGCTGATAAAAGCTCCTTGCTCTGTAGCTGCCTTCGACAGGTTATTGGGAAAAGTCCTCTTGCTGCATTCAGAACATGTTAGGAAATTCCTGCAACAACACATTACAGCATAACCATAAAAGAAGGTGACATAATTCATCTGACAAATAGCCAGAATAGGAGGGTGAATTGCATCCTTTCTGTGTTGAGTACAAATCATCTTCAAAAGCACAGTACTATGTTTTTATAGCTATGAGAGGCAGAGAAGAAACTGTGTGTAATTCAGCCTCAGTGCTATGAAGGTTAATACTGTGAGCAGCCCATAGCAGAATAGCTGCAGCTTGAAGTAGTAAAACAATACAGAGTGGTTTGGGGAGGGAAAAAAAAATCCCTAATCAAAAAAAGTGCATGTAGATAAAGATTAAAAAGCAAGGCTGTTGATGGAGATCCTGGCTGATTAAAAAGTTGCAGTGTTAGTGAAGGGTGTTGAAGTGGGTAAAATGAAAAGCAGTTAGTCACCAAGGAGTCTCTGTAAAAGCAGGATACGGATTTGATCAGCCTCAGAATAGTTCACATGTGAAGTTGGGAAAAACAAGTAGGCAAGAAGAAATCGAGATTGGCAATTTTAGGAACTCTTGAGAAAGAGTAGTGTAAAGGGTGTTACTGTCTAGAAAATTGCTGTTGGCTGCTTTGTGGCAGTGTCTTCTAAGCTCATTAGCAAGTTAGTGATGATTTTACTGGCACAGTTACTTTACTTAATCTTCTTTCACACTTAGCATGTTTGTTTGTTCTTACTTTTTTGGAAGAGGTTGTTCAGGAATGTTAACTCTTTAAAAAAAAAAAAAATTGACCCTTGAATACTTTCTGCCATGCAGACATATTTCAGAAATGGCCACCAGTGATTCCATCTGGATTTCTCTGCTTTTTGAGCAGAGGCCTCCATGCATCATAGGCCCTGCTGTTTATAGAAGTGGCTGTACATATGGCATGGAATCTCAGCCAGGGTTTGAAACTGCTTGTGTGTTATGCAGGCACAGTGGGAGCCTTAGGAATTGAACTTGGTTTATGGAAGTTGTCCATAGGTTTTGGAGATGCCCTACCTTTCTGTAGCCAGAAAAGATTGCTCAGCACTGAGGCTGGGAAACAGCCAGGTGAGGCACTGGTAACAGCAATCTCTCTTATATTAGCATAGGTGGGAAAAAAGCTGCCTTTGCTTCCTGTTTTGGACAGTAAGTTGTAAGATACCTGAGGTTTTCTTGTGACCCTTTGACAGCCAGAAAACACAAGTTGCCCTTGTTACTAAAAATTATTGCATTAAATATACCATGTCATGCTCATGTTAAAATACTGAGCAATTCAGGCGAAAGAGAATCTGATCACTAGCATAGAGAAGGGTCCTGTGACTGAGGAAGAAAAGGAATAGTCTTTAAGATCACTGTTTCTAAAATAGGCTTTGCCACATGAGTGAAAAAGATTGTGTGGTGCTCTTTATTCTGGCTTTCCCAGAGGGTCACACTCCTGCTGATCTTAGTTTGGCCCCTGGTATGTAGATCCATCTCTCCAAACAAATCTCAAAAGGGACACAAAAAAAATGTTGCTCTCAGCAAGAAAGCCTGAATCTTCTCTCTTACTTCTTGCGCTTGCAAAGGCAGCAGTGAGTTTTCATCATCTCTGAGAGTGTAGGGACAGCCTGAAAACCCATGTACAAACTCCCTGAAGGCTGAGGTCTGGAGTGTCCCTACTGTGATGTACCTCAGAGCTGGAGAAGTCATCTTTTTATCTCTAAAGTTAAGATGCAGACTTAAAAATGGTGCCTTCAGGGAGGTCATGTTCTGGCATACAGGAGCCAAGTGCTTTGTTCTGAGCCTCCCATCAGCTTATACTCAAATATCACTAAAAGCAGTGTGAGTCCTGTGAAAAGAGTGGTAGATACTGCCTTGTTACATGGAATTTCATTGGGTCTTCTCAGCAGTGTCAGGAGAACTGCCAGAAACATGGAAAGGCAGGGCTGACTGACAGATTCTCTCCTCAAGGTGATCTGGTGGGTAGAGGTCAAGAAGAAATGGCAGCAGCAGCATCCGAAGGGTCATATTTTGGGGCCATCTTTTTCTGTGATGTGCAGAATTTAATCTCAAGCAGTTTAATTAGCAGTTCATCTGCTGCAGTAATTAGAAAGGTGCAGTTCCATGCAGTACAACTTGATCCCATCCACAGCATCATGTGATCTGGTCCTAATGGCTTGTTCTCTCCTGAATTCAGGGGAGTCTTGCTTCACACTGGAGTGGTTTGGAGCAGGCTCAGGCCAAGGCAAGCAGCTTGTGAAGGGTTTCCCTTGCATGGGGGGATTTGGCCAGTGCTCCTGGAGCCCAACTCTGAAGCTAGACATAGGCTACTGTAGTAGTTAGGGCTTGGTTTTTTTTAGGGCATTCCTTCTTGGCAGGGAATTAGGAAGTTGACCAAACTGGTCATATTCCTGAGTTGAGACTCTGTGTTATGCTCATGTCCTAGGCATAGCTGGCCCATTTTCAAATCCTTCAAGAGCCAGCAAGACACTGTTGTGTGCAGCATTTGGAAATATGTGGGACTCTTCTTTCAGGAGATCACAAAGCAGTTCTTAAGTTCAAGTGTTAACTTTGCAGGTGAAATTCAGAAATAGGGTGATTCCTGGAAGATTAAAAAGCTAAGAAGAGACAGAGCAGAGAACTTAAACAACAGACTTGT
Organism: Melospiza georgiana; assembly: GCF_028018845.1. Classification (NCBI taxonomy): domain Eukaryota; kingdom Metazoa; phylum Chordata; class Aves; order Passeriformes; family Passerellidae; genus Melospiza; species Melospiza georgiana. The sequence continues at coordinate 35,952,132 of NC_080432.1, forward strand.
CAGCTGCTTTGTTATTTTTTCAAATAGGTACTTGTAAAAAAAAGTCAACATTAAAGTAACTTTTACAGATGGCTGATTTGAGATATAAACATCTGAACTGGCACATTTACTGTTCTGCCTGCCATTGACCAACTCTTTGATGTGTTTGTTTCCAGGAACACCTGTCTGGTTCTTTGTGAAAATTGCTCCAATTCGAAATGAGCAGGATAAAGTGGTTTTATTTCTTTGCACTTTCAATGACATAACGGCTTTCAAGCAGCCCATTGAGGATGATTCATGTAAAGGTTGGTCTTTTTCACAATTATATATTTATGCTGCTTTTGTTTGTTTGCCCTGGTCTTGAAAGAGCTGAAGTCCTTTAAATACCCAAGGCTAAGAATGAAATGTTAAAATAGCTTGTAGCTGTGCCACTGGGGATGGCATTTGTGCAAGAAATGGTTGCTGATTTCTTTAGTAAAATTGTTCTGGCCTGCTCTGGAAAGGGTCATTGCTAATGAAAGCCCCAAGTGCTTCAGAAAGACCAGTTTACATAGTAAATAGGTACTGTTCTTCCATTAAAATACACTATTAACCCACTCTCCAGCATAGCCCTCAAGGATTCACAGTGCTGCTCAACAGCCCTATACAAACTGTGTGTGAAACTCCATGAAAAACCTGAGGAATCAACCTTGGCTGAGTCTAGCAAAGATCAGAATAATTAAATTCTGCCTGACTCGATGTTACTTGTCATTATTATGGGATTTCTTATGTTAAAGTCCTGTTCTAGTTTCTTTTAGCCTATGTGAGAGATTCCAGTTATCTTAAGTGGAATCAGGTTTAAGCTGTCTTGGAGAGTGAACACTAGCACAGCAGTGTCCTGCTCTTAACCCTTTGCTGAGCTGCCGCCTGGAAACCTGGCAGCAAACTCAGCTGTGACAGCAGCATAAACTTCCACTCAGGTTCAGAGCCTGTCAGAAACAGACCTTTTGTACCCTATGGAGGATTACAGAGACTTGCATCCTCTGGGGTGAAAAAGGATGTAAGTTCTCCTGTTGTTTGCATTTTTGTAGTATTTAATAATATTTGTAGTATTAAATTAAACAGGAAACTTACTGTGAAGATGAAGTGATTTACATTTGTTCTCAAAATGTTATTCTTTAAAAACATAGTTTCTCAAAGTGGAAACACCTGTTACCATGAAAAAGGAAGTACAACCTTGACAAACATACCCCCTTCCAGGCTATGTGGATAATTTTTTTCTCCTGGTAATGCTATTTGTTTGGTTCCTTATTGCTTTAATAACACTAAAAATCTTAGCTTGTCAGAAAGTTTGGGTCTGTTTTTTCCCTGCCTAATGGTGCTCACTGTATACTGATGAGGAGTGACAGCACAGATAAATAAGCATGATGCAGTAAAGCTGGCTCTCATTTATTTGCTGGTAGTGAAGGCCCTTGCTTCATTTAGTCAGTTGATAAGCAGGACTCAGTCAGGAGTGCTAGCTGTGTCCTCTGCTTTCACAGGGGTTCCCTAATGTGGTAGAGACAGGCAGTTTGTCCTTCACTTTCAACACAAAGAAACACTTCAGCTTTCTTTTTTTCAATACAAGCATGTTGAAGAAAGGGAATCATAATTGTGTTTTTCTTTTTAAGTCTCCTCTGTATCTTAAAATTATGCTGTTCTTGCAGTGAGCATGGTAATTCTCAGTGGTTGCACATCTGCAGCAGTATAGGCACTAAACCTACACATGAATGCATGGACTTGCAGAGGAGTTGATGATGGGCAGAATTTCTCCCTCAGGCCCACGAAAACTGGCAAAATAACTAACAGAGGTTGCAGACAGAAGAACTGAATGTATTATTTAGAGGCCACTGGTTCACAGCTCTTCACTCTTTCCCTGACTGCTATGTCTTTATGTACAGGAGGGCCTGTGCACTAAATGAGTCTTCCAAATATTATTTCTGGATTTCCTAAAATTATTAACGTTTCAGAACTTTCATGCCGGTAAAGAGTTCTCTGTCACTTTATACACAAATCAATCTTGGTATAAATGGAACTGCACTTTCTGTTTTGATCCTTAATTTATCCCTTTTTCTTCCATAATATACTTGCTGTAGGAATTTTGTTGTGTGATATTGTATTAATCACTTGATGGCTAGATGAGCAACTTCTTGGAGGAGCTGATTTGTCAAACAGAATTTTACACGTGTGTCCATGTCTTTAATGTAAGATCTCATGCTGTGAGAGGGGGAACAAAAGGCAGATATGAGGTGTTAGGTAATCATCTGTAGTAGGCTCTGGGATTCACACAGTGGAAAAAATGGTTTTGGAAGATCTAAAAAAGGTAAAATTGTACTAGCTTGTTCTGAGAACCATTTACACACATGAGCTTTGAGGAGGGCGTGTTCTTTGTGCTGTGTGCAATGTTACACAGGAACTCTGTAGCATGCTTTTGAAAGAGGCAAATTTTCTTAGGAATGTTTCTCATATTCTCAACCCAAATGAACTTTCAATCTGAAAAACTAAAACTGTGAACTGAAAACTGATTGCTAAATCAATTCTTTTTCCTTCTTTCACCTTCAGTCAGCTTAGCAAGTACTTTCCTTTTACCGTGTTTGTATGTGTAATCAGTTTCCTATGCTTATGAGTACTAAGTATGTAACAGGTTGCCTGTAGATGCACACATGTTAATAAAATGTGCTCTTTGCACAGTTGCAGGACTTTATAGTTGAAAGCATTTCAGATTTTCGGAATCAGTGCCTGTATGTCTATGTAAAGAAAACCATTAAATCGATCATGTTCTTGTACTACATAAGGAGCAACTGATCTGTCAGGCTGAGCCTGCTTAGCTGTGGTGTATCTTGGTTTTCTATCACCTGCTGGCAATTTCAAGCCTGATTGTTCAGCTGCAAATGATGCAGCTCCTTGAGTGAAAAGTGTAGAGCTGTAATGGCAGGTGTTTGACTATACAAAGATGAATAGGCATCTTTCCCCTGAAGGTGACTCAGAGGAATAGAAGGTTTCATTACCATTTTTCATGCTTACTTGTTTTTTTATTGATTAATAATGTCAGACGTTGGAATAGATGAAACAAGTAAGTCACATAAAAAGTAGACTTCTCATTGTGGCCTTTTTTTAATTGATTCAGATAATTTAGATATGTTTATTTTATGATTTCCATGGAAGGTAAGTAAGCTTGCTTTTAAATGCAGCAGCTTTAAAAATAGTGTATTCTAAATAAAACTGCTTAAAAATAGTGTCAGTGATGTTGATAATTTTTTTAAACAACCTCTTTCCACTTTTTCCCCTTTGCTTGCCCCTCAGAAAAAATAAGGGAAATGTAAAAGAGGTTTACTTGAATAGAAGAAGGCAAAATCAATCTATAGCATAGCTAAGTTTGGCTTGTCAAGTGCTAGGTCACCTTCTTACCTGAATTTTAAAGTTTATGCTGTATTTGGAATAATGCATTTTGTCTGTATATGTCTCTCCTGGTTTGAGATCTAGCACACCAAGTATGAGATGCTTGAGAATAGTATATAAAGTGGAATGCATCACTTTATGCAAAACAATTATTTATGCAGACAAATAGAAACTGTGCTTGCACTGTGAGTGGTTTGTAAGAAGTTTGCCTGAACAGATTTTGAATGTATGAATCCAAGGTGAACATATCCAGTAGCATCTATGCTGTCTCATAAAAGCTTGAAAACTAAGCTTTGGAACCTAATTTGTGCTTTTGATACTTCATTTTTATACAAAGAGGTGGTCAAATTCAGCATCACTGAATCAAGTAGTGAATAGTTGTTATCCTCCAAGATGATGTAGCCTTCTGTGCTTTGTAGCAATCATCAGTTGCCATCTTCTCTGCAGAAGATGCTTTATTTCATGTTGCAGCTAAGCTGTCCTTTGCATAACAAGCAGGGGCACAGACACAAAAAATATTTTGTCTCCTTCATCTTAATTCAGGGGAAAATTCACGTTTCCTCTTTTTTTTTTTTTTTTTTTTTTTTTTTTTTTTTTTTTCCTTTTTGTTTCTGGAGGATTTTTTTTGGGGATTTTTCGTTCTGTTTTTAAGATGTATTTATATGAACAGAGCCAGTGTTTGAAATATTTTGATTAAGATATACTCTGCTTTCATCTGGATGAAATGTTTTCTTAAAAAGAGGAAACAAATGAAGGGGAAATAGTGAATATGTTAAAAACTTCAGTATGCTTTCCCAGTCCAGATGGAAAAATGATACTGTTTTGGTCATGAGGTTTCAAAGAGAAGAATGGATGTAAGCAGGGATCTTTCATGTGTGGGAATACAACGGTGGCTTGAGTGGAGGCAAGAACTGCTGGAATCTTGATTTATTCGCATTTACACAGTTGTGTGAACAACAGGGCTGTGGACAAACAAGCTTGTTCTCTAGCAGACAATGGCTTCTTGTTCTGACTCTAGGAATTGTGTAAGTCATGGATCAGCAGCATGGTAACAAGGGATCTGTAACTGCCACAGTTCCCAGTGTTTGGATTCTGGAGTTATCAGGAATGAATTGAGAAGAGTGGTGGGAAACAAATAGCTACCTACAAATAAATAATAAGTGCTTTGTGCTTGAGTATCAACTTACTGAAAAATACAGAAAATTCAACTTAAGGCCATTGTTAAATGAAATCCATGCTTTAAGGAAGAAAAGTTTTGATGCCACAGCACAGAAGTATATTTCAATGCCATATTTCCACATGAAACAAACCTCAGGGGACAGCTTTTGTGATCATCTTGTCTTGAGTGTTATCAGAAGCAATTTCTGTTCATCTTTTTGCGAAGAAATGGTGGAAAACTGAAAGAACAGTGTGGAATGCAGGAGTGCTAAAATCAGTGCTGTTAATCTTGAAGGCTTTCCATTCTTTTGAACTGTAAATGTTTTAATGTCATCATTGCTTTGTCTGTGCATGATATTTTCTGCAGAAAAGAGACCAAACAATGATAGAAATGGGTTAAAATCAAAGACAGGGGCACAGACAAGCACCACCATGGGGTGGTAGCCAGCTTTATGTTTGGTTCCTGAATTGCAAGCTGTCTTCTCTTCTATGTGAACTTATCTTGTTTGAGGATTACATATGCCTGTATTAGAAGCACCTAGGATCACTAGATTTTAAATTTAATTTGTGTTTTCTCCATTTCTAGAGGAAAACAATGGATGTAGGGCTATACCAACTGCTTGTGTTGAAAGAGAACTACTAATCCATATCATCTGGTCCCTCTGCTTTAGCAGGACAGACACCAATATATTCTTACAACATTTTGAAGCTTAGTTCCTCATCTTGGAAAGCTCCACGACCCTTAAAATTTAGTGTTTGTGTTCAGTCCTATGGCTTAAGTCCATAACTTGACCTCTCTTTTTTGGATAGATAACTGACCTGCTGTTGTCTTTTCAGGCATTACTGGAGATGTTATGATTCAAAAGGTTTAGTACTGGCATTCTGTTTAATTTTTATTTTCTTTTTCCTATGCCACAATCTGCAGGTCTAACTGTATGTTAGAGTTGGCACATTTTTATCTTTTTCTTTCACAAAAAAACAGAACTCCAAAAGGAGGAGGGTGTTGTGTTCTAGAGATGGAATTCTTACACGTTGCACATGGATTTGGTGCCTGGTTTTAGGCATACCATGGCACCATGGTGGGAGCATCTCCTAGCTGGGCCCTCAGGTGTGGTACCCTATGTGTGGAGAGAATTAGGGTATGTATTCCCACTTTGTGTCCACACTGCTTTGAAAAGCCAAGCTGAAAAGAGACACAGTCTCTTGCCTAGAACAGTTATACTGCTTTCAGATCAGAGTTTGGAGGGGGAGATCTAGAGTTTGTGGAAACAGTTCTTTTGTGGGCCATTTAGGCACCCACAAGTGAGATGTTCACGGAGGGCAGAGGAGATGCTTGCAGGGGATGCTGAGGAGAGAGGGATGGGTTAAGCTGTGTCTTTCAGAAGGAGATGGCTCCTGGGAAGAAGGGGGGTACACCCGAAGGTGCTCAGCATTCACAGCCACAGATCATAGCACAGAGTTGTCTGGCAGTGCTTTTGTGCAACAAAGCTCAAGTGAGGTGCTTCCTTTTGATCTTCCCTCTGTGTATCTCCAAATTGCCCAAATCTTAGAACAATGTTTGGAAGAAAATGCCCACTGAAAGTTTGTCCTCAGGTTTTGAACCAAATTTCGCATCTTCCAGGAAAACTCCCTCCCCATCAATCCGGTTCGAGTTACTAAAAGGAGCTGTCTATGTTATCTGGCATTAGAAATATTTTGTGCATGGTAGGGGAGGTCGGTTTCGAGTTCCCGGGCGAAGCTGGAACGCTGTGCTCCGTTCTGTTTCTCTCGGGGCTGCCCTGTGCGAGCGAGCCCCGCTCGTTCGGCTCCAGCACCACGGCCAGCTCCAGCCCCGGCCCCCCCCGGCCCCGGCCGGCTCCAACCCCGGCCCGCTGTGCTCTCTGCGGGCCCCAGAGGCCCGGGCCGCCGCTCCCTCCGCGCCGCTGAGGGGAGATCGCCGCTGCCCCCTTGGAGCGCGTCCCCCTCCGGCCTCCTCGGGCCCGGCACCTGCCAAGCCCTCCCCCTGGGCCGGGGAGAGGCTGGCTGTGACTCGGCCAGGTGCACTTGAAGCTCATAAAGCCAGCTGTATCCTGGGGTGTATCAAAGGCAGCGTGGCCAGCAGTCTAGGAAAATTATTCTTCTGCCCTACTGTTGCGGTGTGATGTCACAGCCTCTCTCAGTTATCCTGGTTCCTTCCTCAGGTGTGCCAGTCACCTCTCCCTTCCCCTCTCTTGCCCCGTGCTGAGTGCTGTCTGTCAGTCTTGACATTCCAGAAGGGCGTTGTGTGATTGGCAAAGTTCAAAAGATGCCTCTCAGCCCTGGGGACATTGGGCCATCCAGGTGTCATTTGTTCCCTGAGACTTCCTCCCCCTGGGTGGGATCCCTGCCCCTTCCCTCCCCTCTCCCTGGGGTTAAAAGACACAGCAACTATGTGGTTTGGAAGTTCTATTAAGAGATGTTGCTGGATTCAGAGGCCTGTGGGCCAGGAATAAAGCTCTGGATCGAAACCCTCCAACAGAACTGACTCCTTTCCTTCACGTCGCCTTGAAGCCTCTCTGCCAGAGGTAAACCTGAGCTCCTGCGTGCCTGGACCTGTCCCAAGCACCCAGCTGCAGCATCCAGCCAGCCAAAGGTGTCTCTAGGGTGAAACCACCACAGCTGCCGCCTCTGGTCAAGCAGCAAGGGCCAGATGAGCCCAGGCACGTTCCATCTGGCTATATTGGTATTTAATTCCAATACCCTACTCCAATCCTATGTGACCCCACATGGAGTACTGCACTCAGCTCCGAGCCCCCAGCATAAGGAGGACCTGTGGAGCGAGTTTAGAGGAGGGTCACAAACATGCTCAGAGGGTGGAGGACCTCTGCTGTACAGACAGACTGGGAGAGTTGGGTGTGCTCAGCCCAGAGAGGAGAAGACTCCAAGGATGCCTCATAGCACCCTCCAGTACCTAAAAGGGATCTACAAGAAAGCTGTGTAGGCAATGTGTTCCAGAACCAGGTTCTCATTATAAACTGAATCTTCAAAGTGCTGAGCATCCTTAGTTGTAGTTGGTGATGAGGGGTAGGAGCTCAAGAGCTCCCAGGTGGGAGCATTTTTTCAAGATTGGGACTAAACACACTGTTTCTTCCTTTCAGTATACCAAAAATATCCAGATGTATACTCTGCCTACATGTTATGGCAAAGTACTGCTCATAAAGATTATAGTTGTAGCTAGCTCTTGTGATGTCATTGAAAGTCTTCTATTTTCAGGGATATTTGAAATCACTGTAAAAAATATTCTGAATTAAAATTCAGCATATGACTTCTCTGCCAGAAGCTGCTAAATGTTTAATTTGTGCTTGAGAAAATTTATTAGTATATTCCCCCTTTTGTTTAGAGAGAGTAAAATTAATGGTTTTGTTTTGCTTTTCTGCTCTGCTTTTTATTATCTTATGTATATTTCTCTGCTTATTCCAGATCTATGCTTGATGCATCTGAGGCTAGATTCACTTCTGTTACAGACAACTGTAATTTTCATTGTGCATGACTCTAGCCTTACATCTTGATTAGTCTGAAGTGTCTTCTGCAGTGCTGTGAGATCCAAATCTGATCATTAGATTTAATATGAGATTATTCTATAGTGGACATTTATCCTTGCAAAATATGCAGTTCATATGGCAGTACTTTTGTAGAGTCATTGAATACAAAGTCACAGCAGTCATGGGTTTTATTACCGTACCACGCTGACACCTATTCTCTGACTTGCTTTTATCTGCTACTTGGTTAAATTATACTCCCTTCTGGTCAGTATTAAAGCAGATTGCTCTGTTTTAACAACTTTTTCTCCCTTTAGTCACATAAGAGGTTTTATGAGGTGCACTTGCAGCTTTTTTTGGTAATGTGTGTCTAATCTTGCATGTTTTCTCAAGGTTGGGGGAAGTTTGCCCGCTTGACGCGTGCCCTCACGAGCAGCCGAGGGGTGCTGCAGCAGCTTGCTCCCAGCGTGCAGAAAGGAGAGAACGTTCACAAGCACTCAAGACTTGCTGAGGTAATTTTTGCTTTCCCCAGGAGGCTGTAAAGAAATGTTTTTAGTCTTTGTGGGTATGTCATCTCTGTGAGCCAAGAACTGTCAGTCCTCCCTGCCCTGGGAATCTGGTTCGTGTGCTGTGAAATGTGTCCTGTGACAGCAGAATGAAAGCAGGTGTCCCAAAGACTCCATATAACCTGATTGCACTGTTGTGTTCCATATCTTAGCAAAGTCTTAGAAAGGTGTTATTAAAATAGTACTTTCTCACTTAGTTTCCATTCTTCTGAGGATCTTAATAAGAGTAGGATCTTGGACTATCTACTTATAAAACCGAGGTGAGAAAAAAGTTTAGTACACAAGGAAATCCTGGAGAATCTATGGCAGGGTTATTCTCTGTATTGAATTATGTCTAGTTAATTTTCAGTGGGATCCCAACCCTGCATTACCAACTGGTTAAAACCTATGTTTAAGTTACTGCTTTTATGCACAGAGCAGTTGTCAGATGCCACAAGCAGCACTGCAGAGAGATTAGGAAAGTGAAACCTTGTGATTTAAGCAGCCTCTCAAAGGTTTGAGATAAGCTGCAGGCAGAGAAGGCCCCTTGAAGCACTTAGGGTTTGAGGGCTTTCGCCACGAGGGGGAGAGTCTGTCCCAGGTTTCCTGTTTCTGTCTCCTGGGCCAGTAGCAGGGTCTCCCTGGTGTACAAACAGCCTGGGGAGAGGTTTGACATGGTGTTAATGACAGCACAGCCAATATCACATGGCACTTCCTGCTGTGAATGCTATGGCAGCAGCCATACTTGGCAATAATTCTTGATCATCCTGTGCAGCTGGAGGTGTAGGGTGTTGATGGGTTCCATGGGGTGTCCATACAGTCAGCTGTACTACACTCTGCTGGTTCTGTTGTATATGTGTCACTTCCTATGCAAACTAAAATTCACCTGTCTTCTTATCATGTAGAATGGCAAAATTCCTGCAGACAGGATCTTACCTAGCCAGTATTTAATACAGAAGGACTCAAGAAGGGGAAACCAATTTCTGTTGGAGCAGAGAAATAACATGGATCATGCTAGCACAGGGGACATTCCCACGGACACTGTACTGCAGGAGCACCATGTGATTAACACATGTCCACCCTGAGATTACTTTTGTGTGCTGGAATTTGGAACAGTTTTCCTCCTAATCCTACTCAAGGCTTCATATCAAATAATCCTTTCTTCTCTTTAGATCTCTATCCTTGAGTTGTAGTTAATGCTAAAATGTAGGCAGCAAAATGTAAGACAAAGGGTCTGAGATTATTCTGTTTGGCAACAGTCTGGCCGTCAGTGACTACATGTTACTGAAAGTTTTTGCAAGTCCATGTGCTCAACAAGTCTTTGCAAGTATTCTTACTGGCACAGCCAATTGATTAATTACAAATAATAAAGGGCAAGTGTATAGTTTACATGTCTGAAATGAGTTTCTTTAATTGCTGACTAAATATTGCAGTCATAATTTTACAAAGAACATTAGCCCCAGCTGTGATGTTAGGTAGCTTTTTTTCCTGCTGTAATTCCATTTAAGCCAATAGAACTACACTACAGAGAAAAGAAAAGTGCAGATGATCATACAGACAAGACCACCTTTCTTTATTTGAAGATATATGAGGTGCCAGGCTTCTTATTCTGCAAAGGTTTTTTGATAATGCTGAATATGGGATCTCTAACAGTTCCCTGTTGTATTTTCAGATTTTTTTTTCTTCATCTCTGCAGTAGCCTATGTGAAATTTTAAACCTCATACTTTTTCTTTTGCTACTCACTACGACATTTCACATCAATCTTGTTTGTGTGACAAGGCTCCACGTTTATTGCAGTGTTATTTGTGTTGCTCTTAGTTATTTATCACTTATATATTTGAATGTCTTGAGAGGCTGTTGTGTCCCAGAACCTGAGTAGAGCAAGGTGTTGGAGCCTGCCACAACAGCTTACAATTTTTTATTGTTTATGGAACAGTTTAAGAAAGGTGTTAGTGACAGACTAACAGGCCATGGATAATACAAGCAGTGTCTTGAAGCTTCAGTCTCTGACTTTTGCCAGTAGGCACAGATTTTTTTTTAGCCTGACTTCTCTAATAGCAGTCATATGAAAACTACTCAAATTAATTATGCAATTAACACAAAGGTGTTAGGTAACTGTGAGACAACATTTTGCAATAGGAGTTTGTAAAAGTAACTGATGCATTTCTGTTGCTTAATCACCAAGGAGCTGATTGTAGGGATGGTTCTTCCTGGTCACAGCTGAATGAGTAAATGTGTCATCTGCACCTGTGGTCTTAGCTGATGTGTTCTGCACCTTTGCCAGGCAGCTCTGGGCAAACAAGACTGTGTCAAAATTAAAAAAAATATATATAGTTATGAGAAATAAAAGCAGAGAAATTATAATGGTGCTTAGCAGCACTGCTTAAGAATAGAACTTCTGCCAGTTTTTTTTTTAACATTATTTACCAGGAACTTACAATGGCCATTAAAACTGCCAATCAAAATATTGAGCCTTAGCACCTAGCCCTTAGTTTGGGAGCAATTTGTGTCGCTGCTTGGGAAGACAAATTCAAGGGAGAGTGAGAGAAAGCAAATAGGTGCAATTGAAAACATGAAAAGGAGAGATTAAGCTGGAAATGAGTGAGTGTTTGTGTTAGCTTTTTTTTTTTGCCCCCCAGTCATACTGTCATAAAAATAAATAAATCATTGTTACCACATCTGATGCAATTTATGACTCCTGACTTGAGATATATTCACTATTTTGTAAAAAAAATAGGATTTAGAAAAATTTTGCTGTGTTTAAAAAAGAACACAATCTTATAAAACCCATGATGAAATTTGGCGTTTCTGCTCTTGGAATAAAATTCTCCAGTGTTAGAGAGCTATTAAAGCATCATGCATCATTACCACAAATAATAAATGCAGATAATAGAGCTGCATTATCTGATGAATAATAACTAACTGAAATGATACTTTCATTAATAAGTTTCAGAAATAAATATTTCTTTTACCATGATAAAACTGTATAATAGTGAAAAATCTTCCAAAACCAGAGCTGTTTCAATTATTCAGAAAATTGTAGTAATCAAATTGCCCAGTGCACATGAAAGGAAGCTCAGCATATTGGTTTATATAGTTGTGTGCATTTTCTTCATGATTACTTTTCTGTCAGTCTCTTGGGGTTTGGTTTTTTCCCTCTGCAGGAGAAGTAGCTTTAGAAGCAGTTTGAATGTGGTTAGTTTGTGTGGGTGTGTAACCACAGCTGAGCACTTCAGCAAACCTGTCTCAGGTTGGCACTGCTCTCCCCAAGGGGCTGAAGTGCAGCAGGAGCACCTTGGAATAGGGCAGAAGGAACTTTGCATCGACCTGGGTTTGCTGGATAGTGCAGAGAGAGTGGGGTTTATAGCTCTGAATCTCCAGATGACCCAGGGGTGGTGTGTTGGGAAGGATGGTGAGGAAATTGGTGTGACCCTTGGTGTGAGAAGTGGAGCATGGAGCTCCTGTAGCTTCCAGTGCAGTGACCTACCAAAACCTTGGTCTTTACACTAAGCTCTGTGGATCTCCTTCCATCGTTTCTGTGCAGTACTGAGCTCTTTTGTTGTGCTTTGTGATAAAGACACATGCTTGTTCTCTGAGGTGGAGCTTTGTTGTAGGAGTGTTTCCCTTCTCAGTGAAATGAAGAATTTGGTGCCTTTGAGAGCTCCTGGCTGGCACTGCCAGGCACTGTGAGACTTTTGCCTTTGCTGGGAGAGATAGTGTGAGCTGGGGCAGTGCCTTCTTTCACTTCAGGCTGTGAAATCATCTCCAGCAGTGCCAGCAAGATGGGCTGGTTTTACAAAGGTGTGTGTTAGTGATGTAGTGAGAGGGAGCCTAGGCTAGAACTTGTCACCTCCATCCCACCCAAAAAGAGGACTGGAGTCTCCTCTGGCTTTCTGCAGGTGGCTTTCCCCATCTGGTGAGTGATTGGAATCCCTGTGTCATTCCTTGGTGCCTGTCTCCTCCCTCTCCATTCAGGATTCATGCCCACAATGCTTCTGCTGGAGACCAACTAAAGCCACTGGTCTCTTTAAATAACCATTGCTGAGGCTTCTCCAGAGACTCCAGGAGGGTAGCAGAAGTTCAAAAGACTTATTTATAAGGTCACTAGCTATTCAGATAGATAGTTTAGAGTATGTTTACTTTCTAAATAGGAAGGGAAAGAGATCAATCAGTCAACAATCCTTTTATTTTCCTGTGCTGTAGCCCTTGAATCTCAAACAAGTAAGGAGAGAGTGCTTTGTATTTGGTGATGACATTTTAAAACACTGAAGCAGCAGTTTATTGTCTTTACAAGTTGGAACTAGAAGTCTGTTTTTTCTGCTTTCAGTTCAGTTTTACATCCTTACAATTCCACTGGCTTTATTTTAATGGCTTTTTTTCTATTTACAGCAAAACAAAGAACACCACAATTTAGCCCCTTCTTTTTTGCCAAATGGAGATTGTTCTTGCCTTTTCCCCTAATTGGGTATGCAGGTACACATTAGTCTATTTTCCAGTAAATTTAGTCTGTGGATGCAAAATTTCTACAAATTCTTGGAGTACAAAGAGAGCAGTGACCAAAACTGAGTGCATTATGCAATTCTCAGTCTATAACTTATGTATGTATAGATAAGAACCACCTGACAAGAGCAAACAATTTTTTTTTCCAGTTTTTCATGGTTGAGGTTCCTATGCTGATTAGAATAGTTACCAAAATATTGGACTTACTCATGTAATACCAGGGGCTAAAAAATAAAGCTGTAGTAGGTCTGTGATTGCAGAAGAAGCAATTATGCTTTCCTGATGCATTTGAAGGGTGATCCTGTCTCCCCACACCAATAAAATCTCAGAACTAGAACTGAAATCCTGCTAAATGAAAAATGTTACTGTGTGATGGAGGTGCTTGGTTTTGCTGATCAGTTATTCCAGTGAGTGAGGGTTGCAGAGGACTCTCCTTGCCCAGTGAAAGGATCCTATGCTAGAGCTGCTGCTCATGAAAACCAGTAGTAACCTGTAAACCAGTAGTAAACCTCATGAAAGCCAGTAGTAACTCATTGCTCTCCAAGTGATTCAAGTACAGCTGCAATGTGCAAAAGGGAGGGCAGGAGATATTTGCAGTATTGATTTGGACTAGAGCTTTTGTTGGGAAAAGACATCCCAACATCTGTTACTGGGACTGCCAAAAAGCCCTGAAGGGAATGATGCTCTGAGTACACACATGGACTCAGTACACAACCTCTGCCTCTTCCATCACACCAGGGGCTTTTGTGCACTGCATGGGCTGGCCAGTGTCTCCTGCAGGGAAGAGAGACTGCATGTGCCTTGTGCTGCTTCCAGCTCCTCTCAGCACAGGACAGCTTAATTCCCTTTTATTTTTGGTAGTATGGAGAACATGCATCAATGAGGGTCAGCATCAGCATACTGTGTAATACTGCAGTGAACATGTCTGAGTCCTAGTTGGGTCTGCTGGAAAAATGTTCCTTTCTCCTTTTTGCTGTCATTCTAGACACTCACTAACAAAAATACAGTCCTCTTATTTTTTTTTATTGTTTTTTTTTTTCAAACTCTTAATGCCTCTGTGGTAACATGCAGGTCTGTCAGAGCAGGTCATGTTAATTCCCTTCAGGGGAACATCCTGGGCTCAAAGTCAGCAGGCTTGCAGTTCCCATTCTCATTTACACATGTGTGAGGAGCTGTGCTCTGACAGTGTCTGACCCCTGTTGTGTACACGAGTAAGTGATTATGTGAGGTTCAAAGCAGCAGGGAATTTCATCTGAGACTGTTTTGTCCAAGTAAATCTTGTGTAGCTGATCGTTTTCTTTTGTCCCCTTTGGCTGAAACTGTTGGAAAAAATCTCACCAGTTCACCAAAAAAAGGAAAAAAAAAGACACTCAGAAAAGCCTGGAGATAAAATCCACATCTAAATAACTGACATTAAAAAAGCTGAGATAAGGAGAATGAAAGGAAGACATCCTTCTATTCTAGCTGTGTTGTCTTATCTTTTCCCAGAGAAAAACAGACATTTAATTTCCTTCCCTGCTTCCTATTGCTCTGAACTATGTGTAAATAGATGTGAAAAAGGAACCATGCTCCTAAATACTTCTCATAGGTTCTGTGAGTTTGGCATTACCAAACACATTTCAATCAAGTAAGCCTTCATATTTCTTTCAATTTTCATTCATAATTCATCCAGGGTAAAATTTGCTTTAAAATTTAACTTCTCTTTATTTGGATACAGGTTCTTGATGTTGGTTTCACCCTCATGTATAGTGGGTGAATACAGATACATATAAACAAACACATTTTTATTCATAGGTATGTGAAAGAAGTTTGAGTTCCCAAGAATTACATACATGATAATGTTGTTTTTGCAGCAGTGGGCAGAACTGGAGAGAGAACAGACATAAAATGGGCAGCACTGATTGAGAGCGCAGTTATGCAAAACAGTGCTCGGTGTCAGCGTGTGCTCAGCTTGAGGTGCAGGGTTTAAAACACATGCTGGCAGATCATCTTCTGCAGAAGTGCTTTTCTGAATTCAGACCTAGCTGCAGTGTACCTCAGCAGTGTGCCTTGGCAGGTCCCCTAAATCCTGCACTCAGTCTGGAGGCCCCACAGGCAGAGGGACACTGAGGCATTGGAGCATGTCTGAGGGAGGGCAAAGAAGGCAGTGAAGGGTGCAGAGAACAAGTCTGATGAGGAGGAGCTGGGATTGTTTAGCCAGGAGAAAAAGAGGCTCGGGGGGACCAGCCCCTCTCTACAAGTGCCTGAAGGGAGCTTGTAGTGAGGGGGAGATCTGTCTTTTCCTCCAGGTGACAAATGACAGATCCAGGGGAAATGGCCTCATGTTGCACAAAAGGAGATTTAGATTAGATATTAGGAAAAATTTCTTCATTGAAAGGGCTGTCAAGCATTGGAACAGATTTCCCAGGGAATGGTGGCATTACTGTACCTAGAAGTGTTCAAAAGGTGTGTGGATGTGGCACCTGGGAGAAGTTCTCCAACTTGTTTGTTAGACAACACCATGGTACTGGGTTAATTGTTGGACTCAACAATCTTAGGGGTCTCTTCCAACCTTAATGACTCTATCTTTCTATGATTCCACACCATCAGGTAGTTAAGATACTGAACTTCTCTGAATGAAAAGGTGAAGTCCAAAATGACTTTATTAAGGCTAATGATAGATATCTGTGTATTGAAAAGTAGTGTGCCCCTGATGCAGGGAATGATTGGTATTTGACTCTATTGATTCAGAAGGTTGAATAATTGCTTTATTAAAACTTTATTATATTATATTATACTATATTATATTAAAGAGATACTATACTATACAAAAGATACATACTAAAAAAAAAAACCTGTGACTGTCTCTAGACAGCCAAGACACAGCTTTGAGTGATTGGTTAATTAATATAAACAACTATTCCTAGAATTTAATTACTAAATCTCTTTAGGTAAACGATCTTCTTAACACATTCCACATGTCCAAAAACAACAGGGGCAGAGAATAGAGATAAGAATTGTTTTCTCTTTCTCTGAGGTTCCTCGCTGCAATTCTCAGGAAATATCCTTGGGAAATTGTGCCTGCCTGCTCTCTATGAAGAGAGCTGCAGCTACATCTGTGGGCTCTGGACCTGCACAGCCCAGAAAAGAGGAGAGAGGCCTGTGCACTGATGATAGATTGTAGTATGAGACTATTTCGGACAGGGTGTAGTGAAGAGTTAAATAGCCAGTGTTGAAAAAAAATGTGGTCCAGTGGTTCTGCTGCTGGACAGGAACTCAGTTGTATGTTGTTCCTGGTTTTGCCATCAATTTCTATTTGCCTTGGCCTTCCTGCCTATTCTTGCCCATCATTTTTCTGTCTTGTCTGTCTAGGTAGCTGAAGGGGTTCTCTCTTTTCTGTTTGTCTTGGACACTCCACACATTAGACTTATTGTCAAAAAATAATTAATGGCATTAAAAGAAACAACTGTTCTTAGTTTGATGCTGATTTGTGTCACAGAATACTTTTCTTGGCTTGCTTACTATTTGGTGGTGATAAAGGGAGTTAATGGACATGAATTTTTATGAACTATTGTACTGAGCTTGAGAATCTAGTGTGAAAAATTAAGCATGTTTTCTTTTTCCTCTCAAATCTCTCTTGGCTACAGGTATTGCAGCTGGGTTCTGAAATCCTCCCACAGTACAAACAAGAGGCACCAAAGACTCCACCACATATAATTTTGCATTATTGTGTATTCAAGACTACCTGGGACTGGATCATCCTGATTTTAACCTTCTACACTGCTATTTTGGTCCCTTACAATGTCTCCTTTAAAACCAAGCAGAACAACGTGGCGTGGCTAGTAGTGGACAGCATTGTAGATGTCATTTTTCTGGTTGACATTGTGCTCAATTTCCACACCACCTTTGTGGGGCCGGCAGGGGAGGTGATCTCTGACCCCAAGCTGATCCGCATGAATTACCTGAAGACCTGGTTTGTGATTGACCTGCTCTCCTGCCTGCCTTATGATGTCATCAATGCATTTGAGAACGTTGATGAGGTCAGTACATCACTTCCACTTCCATTTATTATTACTTGATGGTTGGGGGGAGGTGCAGGACAGAAGAAATGGATGTTTTTAAATTTATTGAATTACTGTACATCTGTCTCTGGTAGCCACCCACATCCTGCACAGAAGTTTGCTTATGAATCCTAGCCAGAAGGCCCATTCTTTAATTTCTGCTGTAGTTTTTAGTGTTAAAAATCCATGTTTATTTTCCTTCTTTCTGCACCCTCAGGGTTCAGGAGGACAGGTAGAGGCAGACAGCAGCACCTTTGCACAGGTGCTGCTGTCCACAATTTTATACTGTGGTTTTTGTCCATAATGCCATAAGACATAATTCGTACAGCTCTGAGGAAAGCTGCTCCATCTGACTTAGCAGGAGTAGTTTGAGCTGTGTGTCAGGAGAGTTTGCTGGGGCAGGCTGTGCTTGTTTTCACTGATGACCCATCAGGGCAGCTCTGCTAATGCCAGTTCTGCACAGGAACAGCTGGGAAGTAAAATACACATTTCTCAGCTGCTTCTAGTACACTATGGCAGGTGGCAAAGAGGCAGGCAGGCAGTGACTCACTGAATTGTCTTTGAGCACCAGAAAGCACTGTGTGGATACCTGGTGATCTGTGCAGCATTGTTTGGCAACAGCATTTTTAGAGGAAGGTGAAGCAATTGAAGGTGCTTGTTTGGTGAGTTCATAATTAAATGAAAGAGTGGGGAGGTATCTGGGAATCTAGACTCTTCCTTAGTTCTTCATTTCTCTGGGAGTAGATGACAATCTAGCAAAAGAACTAACATTTAGACACTTAAATCCAGAAAACTGGTATTTTTTAACTGCTTGTTTTTTTAGATCAGTCTGCCAATAAAATATTCCTAAGGTAAATACATAAAAGTTCCCTGCATAAATAGTTCAGAGAGTTAATGAATTTTTAATAAAATCTTAAAGAGGATTCCAGAAGTCTGCTTTCTGGTTGCATGCTATAAAATCATCAACTAGTTATGTCTCTGAGTTTATCTGTGACACATGCTTGAATCTGTAAGATGCAGAATCACAGAGTCACAGGGTGGCTGGGCTTGGAGGGGATCTCTGGAGATCACCTAGTCCAATCCAGCTGCTAAAGCAGATTCAGCCAGGGCAGGTTGCACAGGGTCACATCCAGGTGGGTTTGAATACTTCCAGAGAGGGAGAGGAATTTACATTCCTACCTCATCAGGGCTTGATATTTAAATTTTAGCCTGTAAAATTTAAATTTTATTACTTCCTTTAAAATATGCCCATTTACAAAGGACAGCCTATCTATCAAAAGAAAACTATGCCAAGTGAAATATAGGCAAAACCAAACCCCATTTCTTTTTAAAAATTACACTATTTTTTATAAAATTTAAAGAAGTTTTCTCAATAACTTGAGGACAGGTAGGCAAACTGTTAAACGCAGTGGAAAAAATATGACGTTATTTGATATTTAATTCCCTAGAGAAGTTTTCATTTTATATCAAGCTGCAGACTGAAATACCACAAATTAGATCAAGCAAAAAAAGCCTTGTGAGACCTGTCCTTAAGTATTTGTTTGCCATATGAAAGACCCAGACTGCAGATTATTCTGCAGGGCTTTCACAAATTACTTTGCTGTGACACTGATAGAGCGATGGGAGGAGTGGCCATATGTCAGGTTCTGACATTCAGACAGAAAGAGGAAAAAGAATAAATAAAAGTAAAAAATAAAGCAAGAGACAAAAAACCAACCCAACAAAAAAACAACAAACCAGGAAGGAAGCTTTTCTCACCCAGGGCAGATAGAAGCAGCCTGGTGAAGATTTTGCAGAAGGAACACTTCTTGACTTTAGACTGGTGATGTGACCTACAGGACATCCCTGAGGAAAATGTCTGTACTGATGGCTGTGACAGAACTGAGCACAGATGATTTTGGACTCATGGTAGCAATTCTGCAGAGAAATTCCTGTGTGAATTTGTATTTCTGCAGGTTCTCCATCTCAGTGTTGCTTTGTAGCAATGAGAAACTGATTGGTACTTCAGTTTTCCCCTGGCTCTTCAACAGTCTCTGTAATCAGTGTAACAGTGTTAGTTTAACTTATTTTACTATTGTGCCCAAGGAGGAAAAAAAAACCAAGATTTTTCTTGATGCTGTCCTTTCAAGACTGTTCATCTGCATTTCCCATAGTGGCTTCTGACATTTGGCTGGTATAAATTGCTGTAGGATCATTAGAGCAGTTTCCACTGGTGTAAATTGCCATGCTTTTACTGAGGACTCATGGGCTGGTTTGTGGCACCTGAGGGGTTTTGCCAGCAATGCCAGCAGAATAACACAGAGCACATCAGGAGGGGGTTTGGGACAGTATCTGCTGATCACTGTTTCAAGAACTGCCTGTGGAGAGAAAGATAACCTTTTACTGAAGAAGAGAAAAAATAAAAGCCACATTCAAGGAATCTTGAAAGCAGAAAATCTTTGCCTTTTATCTTTCTTTTCTGTTGTGTAGAGCATTCCCTTGTGGGTCAACTCTCTTCCTTTCTTGCTGGCTCAAATTTACCTCTCTCTTGCCCTGGATTGTACACCATATGACTTCACAGCTGGGTTAAGTCAGGTGCAAGGCTGCCCTGCTCAGTGTGCAAATAACCAAACTGAACTCTTATCTCTGTGTCACTTTAATTCTGCTAGAGGGAATTCCCTTGGAGCCATGGCAATGGAGTCAGGAGCTGGCCATGACTGCTGCAGGATTTTTTTTTTTCTGGAAGTCCTAGTGAGAGTATTCTTAAAAAGTGGCCAGAGTTGAAATGATGCCCAGTGTCAACAGTGTGCTGAGATGAGATGAAGAATATGAATGTTATTTTCCCCAATCTGATGTTTTCCATTCCATGATTTCAAAGAGAAAGAAATAGAATCCTGGCTTTGGTGCAGTCCCTTTGTTGAAGGGGGATTGGAACAGGTAGAAGCTTGCTTATTTTGCTGGCTGCTGTCATTTTCTGCTTAAAAAAGGCACTGAAGACTCTGAGAATGTCATGGAGGAACTAACTTGACAAGTCAATTTGTACTTCAGAATGTTGTAATTACTGTGATGGAGACTAATTGATTTGCAAGGGACACAAGAACTGCAGCACTGAATAAGTAAAAAACTGTATAATAGAGTATTGAGATTTTTTTTTGCTCTGGGCAGTTTTGGGACTGTCCCTTTACTTATCTCTAGATTAATAGTGAAACCATTTTTGTCATCTTTAAAATGATCCACTAATTGTAATAGATGAAACTAGAGTTGATCAATATTTTTGGCAAGCAGATACTCAATTGAAAAAATTCTGGTATTGGATATTTTTTCCTATTTTGAAGTAACTTTTTGTTTTGCAATTTACTTCATTATTCCATTATAAGATATAACCGAAAATATTTTCTTGAAACAAAATTGAGTGTGAATTCTGTGGTTTTCAGACAGTTTCAGAATTCTTTGGGTTTGTTGCAGTTTGGAAAATTAGTATATTTTCAATTCACATTTTTCAATATAATCGAAATTCCAGTCTCTTCTCTGCATGGTTGAGAATATTTTTGTGCATAAAAATAATTTGAATTCATTAACTATTAATCAATACAACTATTAATAACTACAATTATTTCAAGAGGCACTTAAGTATGAATAGCCACATTCTACAGATGGAAGAGGAAAGAAAAAACATTAATGTCTTTGTTCAGGGCCATATAATTATATAAGAGACTGATCTCAAGTGCTATGCTCAAAGAGACAGTATAGAATTTCATATTCAGACATGAGCAGAATTCAACAAATGAAGAAATGAATAGCTGTAGAGAGATTTCTGTTGTTACCCAAATGAAAGTAAAGTTATGATTGTTTCTCCTGGCTTTTATATATGGAAAACAAATGATACAGTTAAATACTAACTATTTTCTTGACCTGACAGAATTTCAACAGGAGAAAATATACCATATTCATACTGATTGATGAATCAACTTAATGCTAGGCTTGAACTTTCTGTTGTTAACAGAATACATCATGCTGTAATTTAGTCTGAGTAAGAAAAGAAAATATTGGTCTAAAATTCAAACAGCCCTTGAAACATGTGGTGTTAGTCTCTTACAAATTTGAATGATCAAAATAGCATTTGTCAGTAATTCTTTACTGTAATTAGTATTATTCCTCACTTAAGGAATTACCACCTACTTTGGGGGATAATGTTATCTTTTTGTGTTCAGACATCAATCAGTAAATTTAACAAAAACCAGGCTTAAAGAAAATTCCACATTTTTTGCCAAGAACAGTGCAATTTAAGACCTTGAATTCCAAAGCATACTTTTGCAGTGTCAGCTTGTGCAATTTTATACTGTGGTTTTCATCCATAATGCCATAAGATATAATTTATATTGGAAAAAATTTAACTTATCACATGTGATGCTGTTGTGAAATCTCATGGCAGGAGTGGAATCCAGTCATGTCACCACCATATAAATCTCTGAAATAGGGAGTTTGTAGTAGCAATTGCTATATATGTTTGAGCAGACAGCTGTGATCAATTGTTGGCTGATGCCAAATTGAGAACCATGTATCACTCAATTAGTTGAGGTAGAAGAGAAATAAATGCATAGTAAAAGATCATTAGGAGAGATACATTCAATATAAATGATCTAGTGCTCAGTTAAGTGAATGAATAGGAGAGAAGCTAGCATGTAGGCAAAGAGGATGTACAGCTTTGAAAGGCCAGAATTTATGAAGATAAACGAAGTCCCAGAAAAAAATACAATACGGAATAATAGAAGTAAATGAAGATAATTAGTGCTAAGTGAGTGTGGTGTAGCTGGAAAGTAAACAGAGAGTTGAGAGAGGAAAAAATGAATGTGTTGCTGGTCAAATTGTTGGCAACTCTCTGAGGCAGTACTTTTGCAATAGATTAATTTAAACCTTGTTAATGGAATAATCTCTCATGCTAATACAAATTAGCTATTTAGGAATTACTGAAGCAGCTACCCTGGAAAGCATGCAGCTTCCCTTTTTTTTTTTAACCACTGCATGCAATAAGGGGCAAGGAAATAAATTATCATATTTACAGTTTTATGGAATAAACTGGGACCTATAAAGATTTTGTGTTAGATGAATTTTGCAAACTGGAAAATGTAATTTTAAAAGTATTTTTAAACTGTAAACAGCTGAGTAATATGAAATCTGTTTGAAACAGTAGTTCACCATTCTTATTTGAATCTGTCCAATGAGGCAGTGCTGTATTTTGCATGTGAGTCTATTGCTAAATCTAGCAGTGAATGAATAATTTTCTATGGCTAATTGAAATTTTAAAGCAGTCATAACCTACTTTTTATGTCATGCTTAACAAAAAACCCCAGCTGTGTATCATGGAGCGTGATCCAGGCATAGAGGAGGAGATGCTGGCAAATTGTGGTTCTTGGGTGAGATGAAGGTAGACCAGGAGGGATGAGAGAGACCCTGTGGACTGGGTGACACCTACCGGGGCTTCTGGGGAAGGATCGAGAAATTGGGTTATTGTGCCCAGGTGGGGCGGGGGAGGGCTGGAACACGGGCCTTGGCCTGGGGGTGTGATGATGAAGGAGGTCTACTTGGTGGGTGTCCCTGTGTGAGAATTCCCTGAGAAACAGGACACACCCACGGCAGGTGTGTGCTGGGGGCTGTAACCTGTCAGAAACCCTCAGAGCATAGGAAGGTCCTTGCTCTGGCTCCTAAGTGGTTTTCGGAGCTTCAGAAGGAGCTTGGCAGCCTTGAACTGTGGAAAAGGGGGAGTGCAGTGGGAAGGAAGAGCAGTGGTGGTGGAGGAGGGCTGCTTGTCTGGCTTGTGTAAGTGCCTCTGTTCTGCAGCATGGCCCCAGAGGGCTGTGCAGTAATTCCAGGCAGGAAATACTCCTTAGCAGACAGGTAGGTGGAAGGAGTATTTTGGAGAAATGCAAATGGTGCAAAGCAGATTCCTGGGATAAAGTGCACAGCCAGGATATAAACCAGGTAGGCAAAAGAAGCACCTGCTGTTCAGACACACTTGGGGATTCAAGTGAGGGTGTCTCTCTTCTCTGTCTGCTTTGCTCCACATCTCCTCACCTCCTCCCTGCCCCATTTTCTTTTCCAGTCAAATAGGAGATTTTCTATCTTCCTTCCTTACAAACCCAACCTCCATGCTACCCATCACATGCTATTTTTATGCTACCCTGTGAAGGGGCAGGCTGTCTTTTCCCCCCATATCCTCAGTTTTCCAAATTGTGTTGATATATATAGCCACTGCAGGCATTCAGGGTTAAATTCTCTCCCGTGCTGTAAGCCTGATTCTGCTGCCTTCCCATGTCTTACCCAGGCTCATACACCGTGGTGGCTCAGAGACATCTGCTCTGTCTGCTGATGGACAGCCCCTACCAAAGGAGAATTCCAGAGCAGGATGTGTTGCTGTGCCCCTGCCTGGTGTTGACCTTCTCTGTAGGTTCTGCTGAGGCTGTTGAGACTCTGGCTGACTCTTCTTCTGCACTCCAAATGTTCAGATTAGTCTTTTTGCTAAGTCACAGATAAGTAAGGGTGTTACTGGATTTCAGGGCTACTTCTTCATAGCTTTGAAAGGCCTGACATGATTTATCATTCTGTTAAAGAGAGAATAGTAGTCTGCATAAGCTATTCAATCTGTATCAGGCTAAAAGAATTAAAACGCTGAATTACATTTTCAGTGATAATGTATGGTGATAGCCTTTGTCCAAGAGGGAGAGCTAATTGAATATATTAGAGTCTGAATTATTTCAAAAAGCTGCTGTTAGAGCGAGACTTACACTGTGTATAAAGGGAGGCATGTTCCAGAGGCAGGGATCAGTTTCTCCTCTTCTCCCCCCATTCAGCACACTTGTATCGATCTGAGGCACAAAGTCAGATGAGATGACAAAGGGTATTTGTTTGAGTAGCTAAGTGGTTGCTCTGTAGTCTATTTCATATTAGGGATGGAATTAGAATTGGAAAAGATGGAGAGATATTAAATGCCAGTAACACTAAATATTGTTTGGGTGTTTTGCTCCTTTGAGATAAGTAAAAAGCTAAAAAGCTCTGGAACTGGCTGTTGCTTTGAATCAGAAGCATAGGGAAGCAGATTGTTGTCTGTTGGGGTTAATTTTTTATTTGCTACCAGAGAAAGTAGGATTTCTTTAGGTTACTTATGTGTTATCTTTATTCTTGTTCTTCCTCTCAAAGTAAAAGGAAAATAGAGTTTGTTTCCTGGTTTTGTTTTTTTTTTTTCTCCTGAGTGTGCATGTATGCATGCAAGGCAAGCATGGACATAGTCTTACAAATGAAAAATCAGCCTTCCCATCTCTTCCCACACCCTCTGCTCTAATACATGAATTATTGCTGTTTCTCCCCCATTTCTAACCAAGCTCACAAATGTCTGACTAAAATAAGCTTCAGGGGTCTAGAGATCTGTTTTCTTCAGTGCTGAAAACCACAGCAGTATCCAGAGGGCTTAGATATTGATTTTGACCTGTGCACATAACGCTATCTCATCTCTTGGTTGCTAAATATGGCCATCTGTAGGAAAGGTCATGTTCTCAGACCTAATTAAGAAAACCAGAGGAGACAAATGATGGAAATGTGTAGTCCTAATGATGGCCTGACAGAGCTGCCAGGTTACTGCAGATAGGCAGAGCCAGGTTGTGGCATGGCTGGCTTCAAGCAAAGTGTCAAGAAAGAAGGCAGTGCTTTCTGCAGCTTTTGCCTCACAGTAGTGATAAATTTGGTTCATTGCCTCCACTTTTGGAATAAATAATTTATTTTTTTTTGTCTGTTTAATTGTCTTTCTTTTAATGGTTACCTTTTAGTCTCCTGCATCTCCCATTAATTGAGATGAAGCCTGAACTTTAGCAGTTCCATATGAGAGAAAAGTGCTGAAAAACTTAGGAAAGATTTGTGCCAGTACTGAATATTACTCTTCTTAAAAATAGGTGGTAAGTAGGAAGTAAATTATCCTGCCTTTGAGCCTAGAAAAAAAAATCTTAATGCTTGGGTTAAGTGCATTTTCTTTCTGTACATGTAGAAAGTGAATAATGGCCTAAAAAGTGAATACTGTCATGTAGATTGAATCTATTACTAAAGCACTTGTGCTACTGCAGCTGTAGGAGGTGGGGTGAATGCAGCATTTTAGTTATTTTCTGCAGTTATTCATGCTGCATCTTGTTTGGAATGTAAAATGAACTATTTCTCACGTTTTTGGGGGGGGCAGGTGGGGTCACCTCAGTTACTTTTTATGGCTGTTCTTTAAACAATTTGTATTTTATTTTTTTTCAGGGTGGACTTTTATTAGTCAATGAATTGAGCTGAATTTAATTTTGCATGGCAAATGAACAGGAGCAACTGCTTTTATCTGTACAGCATCTATCACTGTGTGTCCACTGTTACTGTTCTCGGACCACACAGACACAAGGAACAATAATGGCTCTGCTTACAGCCCTTGTGTTTTCACAGTGCCTCTGTCTCTTTTTCTGGGGGTGGAAGTAACAGCACAAATCTTATATTGTCTGATTGAGAGGTAGAGCCAAAACAGGGATGTTCTGGATCCTGTGTTTGGGAAGAAGGCTGCTTACATGCTGAGGTATCAGTGTGAGACCAGGGGTGCACTCACAGTAGATTAGATCTTGCAGAAAGCAAGGAAATACAGAAGAAAGCCTGTGTAAATGTGCACAGTATATAGTGAGGAGGTCTAATTAATGCCAAATTATACATGGAAATTTACTTTTGGCCGTACTTAATGGACAAACTTATGAAGCCTCGGCTTCGAATATAACATATGGGCACTGCTTTCCTCTGGGACTGAGCTGGTCTGTTTTTCTGTTTTTGGGGTACAGTCCTACTCTGCAAAGAACGTGTAGAAGGAGAGGGAGGGGAAGTGGTTGTGTTTATTATTTTAAGAACTTTTGACATTCAAGTCTGCTCAGTCAGTGGCTATGGAATAATTTCTTCAGTGTCTCAGTGCCTTGAGCTTGCCCTTTGGTTTGGAGGGGACTGGCTACATTTTCTTCCTTTTTTTATGCAGCAGCCATCACTGGCAATGAGAGTAAACCTGTCAACCTATGAAATATTTATCAACATCAATACACAGGTATCAGCAGTAGAATTTTTTAGTCTCATTCAGTTGCTTCAAAACATTTGAAATACAAGTGTGTGTGAAATTCAGTATTTTCTGACATACTTGACCAAGTGCTGCATGTTGAAGTGAGCACTGCACCCAAGTTCTCTCTGTAAAAAAATATAGTAAAAATGTACTATGTGTCTATTCTGGCCATATAACAGATTTTTAAAAATTCATTTTTCCATAGCCTCAAGGGATGTTTTCTGTTGGATAGAGTGCCAGTAGTTTCAGCTGTTGGGGTAAATCAGATCCAGTAGAACTCCATGGAATATTACTTAGCCTTGTCCTTTCCCTGGCTGCCTCATGGACATTCCTTAAGCCTGCTTGGGACATGCAGTGCCATTTCTAGCTCTTCATGAACTGAGGTTTTTCTGTTTCCTTTGGGCACAAGGATCTCTGGGTGTCTCCTCATCTGCCTCTCAAAGCTGGCAGGAGCAGCAGACCAAGAGGGTGGGACACACATCAAGAGAAGTAAATTGAGTTCAGGCTCCTTTGCGTGACATCATGGAGCCATCTGTACGATAAAAGCATAAAAATAATCTGCACTGATAAGAGCATTAAAATGGACAATAATCTAAAAGTACAGTTCTATTTTGGAAAGTGGTAATCTAAAATTGTCAATTTTTCAATCCAACAGATCTATTCCAGTGAGCATTAAAATATAATTTGCTAAATCTTGTGCCAGAAAGTACTGATTTAAAGCATTGCGGGACTATCTGATTTTTTTTCCCTACTTTATAATCTGTGAAACAGTCTATTAAGTTTCAGTTGTTTGTAACCATTTGAAATTCTTTCACTTAGAAACTTTTAAGAGTTATATGCATAATCATTTCCCTGTGCAGTTCTTGCTCTTGATATTTGTCCATTTGGGATAGACAAATCCTTTCCTTTGAGGAAAGGAAAGAGAACACTGTTCACACTGAAATAAAAATAAATTGGAGTTTTTTTAATAGAGCTTTTTCTGAACTTTTAGAATCTCATTGGCAATGCAGTCAGGTGAGTATTAGGAGTCATTTGAATATTAAATGTATCCTTCCAGTGCCACCAAATCAAGTATATATTTCTTGTAAATATTCAAGTTCTTCTTGTACAAAAAGCCTAATTCTGTCTATCTCTGGTAAGAATTTGGTAGAATCAGTTTCTCTCAAATGATGCAGTTCAATCCCATTTAATTTTTTTAAATAAAATTTCTTTTAGTGAATTCCACAAGGGAAATTAGGATAAGAGAATGCTTGAAAAAAGTATTTTGCCTTAGACTTTTAAAATCTGATTTAATGTATTTTAATTAGTATTCCCAATTTTCATATCCAATTTCTTGAGCTCCTCTTCTGTGATTCTTTCTTTTCCCCAAGTATTTCTAATCCTTGACTCTTTTTAATTTTTAATTCTTAATTTTTAATTAAGAATTAACCAAACTCTAAGCTATTAAGTCCTTCCTAAACCATTATTATGTTTTGGCTTTGGTAGGACTCATGCTGACAAACAGCATTTTTTGGGGTTTGTTTTTTAATCAAAGGGATATGTTTAATTTGAAAAACAGGTTTTGCACCACTGCTTTTGAACATAAATAAACCCATTTTCTTGGATGTTGGGTGGAGACTTTGAAGCAGTGTATGATTAAAAGGCTTGGTTTTAAGACTGAAGCTAAAAGAGCACCATTGCTGGAGACCTCTCAAAATGAAAAAAATGAGTGTTTCACTGCTAAGGTTTGCAAAGAGAAAAGGGAGAAGTGGGCATGATCCCTGAGGGAAAAAGCCGGAAGGCTGTATTGTAATGTCAGAATATTTAAAATGCAGAGACTAAATGTGTTTGTCAGTCTAGGACTTTATCCAGTTCTAATATGTGGTTATAATTTTTTGCATTTTCCACTTCGCTTTTCCTCTCCATACTGAGTGTTCAGAAATACCTGCTTTCCCTCCCCTGGAAATTAAGGTCTTTTGTGTCATATTCTCAGAATTGGCACTGAGGCTTTGCTCCAGTGTTTACAAAACAAAGCTGAGTATGGAATGAATGGGAAATGGAAATTAACTTTGTTTGTGTAGCAATTTTTGTATCAGTGACTTGAAAAGTTTGGCTTAGATGTTCATTAAAATAATAGTTCACTTGCTCTCTTCTAGATTTCTGGAAATATCTTTGATTTAAAGGAAGGCTGCTTTTTTATTTTCTTTTTTTAATCTCTCTTTCTCTTTTTACTCCCCACCCCCTGGTTGCATTAGATCTTGTCCAGATACTTAATAGAAATTGCTAGTGTGTTCCCAGGTAACAAATTACATCTGTCTCTGAAAATGAGTCAATGTAATCATGACAAATTCATGAAATAAAGGGAAAATATATTGCTGCAGTCTTGGAGAACATGAGTCAATATACTTTATGTAATTATTTAATAAAACATCTTTTCTAGTGCACCGAAGCAGCCTAAGATACTGTGGCAGTTGTATTTATGCAGGAATAAACAAACTTCCAGTAAAAGCTGGTGACCAGAAGTATGCAATTATGCATTTCCAGAAATACTCATTAAACCAGTCTGCTTAAATTTTAATCAGACTTCTATGTATGAAACAGTCTTGGTAAGAGGAAGTAAAAAAAAAAAAAAAAAAAAAAAAAAAGGAAGGATTTTTATGACAAGCTATTCAGATCTTCTCATGCTCCAAATGGGTTTGAATTTTTTAATTTGACTTCTTGTGCAAATCTGTATAAAAGTTAACAATACAAAATCCTGCATGCTGGCTTAATTCTGTTTCATGGGAGCCATATTATTTTCAGTACAGAAATACTGCATTGATATCAAAGCTGTCATAAAAAGGATATAATTTGGGGATTAGTGAGATATTTGAAATATTTAATCTTTGTGTAGTTCATATGAGAAATGTCAGAGGACTGATTATCAGTGCATGAATTTGTATAGGAGAGTGAAGTCACAGGAAATGCATTGTAGGAAATAGGAAAACTACAAATTGCCAGGTACTGCCGGTATTTTTTGGCCTTATTTATCTTTCTGATATGTCTGAGCTAGATATTGTAATCTCTGTTATATCTGAGACATTACATCTGACATGTTGCATAAGAATTCACAGCTGGATATGGAATAGACAGCCTGTCGTTTGAAGTTTTACTAAGGTATTGGTAAACCTGTTCAAATAATCTGAAAAGGGAGTTCAGAGAGCAATGCACCAGATGGTAGTGGATGAAGGCAAGGGTGCATATATTCCTCCCTGGAAAGGGTCACTAAGTTTTTTGTGTTTTACAGTTATCTGGTGACTCTCTGTTTTTTGTGGATCACCTTGTTTCTTTGGAAGCCGCAGCTACAAGTATTGTTGCTTTCATGAAATGCTAATGGGCGCTGTTGTTTGTCCTTGCAGGGCATCAGCAGCCTGTTCAGCTCCCTCAAGGTGGTCAGGCTGCTGCGGCTGGGCCGCGTGGCCCGCAAGCTGGACCACTACATCGAGTACGGGGCGGCGGTGCTGGTGCTGCTGGTGTGCGTGTTCGGGCTGGCCGCGCACTGGCTGGCCTGCATCTGGTACAGCATCGGCGACTACGAGGTCATCGACGAGGACACCAACACCATCCGCACCGAGAGCTGGCTCTACCAGCTGGGGGAGTCCATCGGCACCCCCTACCGCTTCAACGCCTCCGGCTTCGGCAAGTGGGAGGGCGGGCCCAGCAAGGACTCCGTCTACATCTCCTCGCTCTACTTCACCATGACCAGCCTGACCAGCGTGGGGTTCGGCAACATCGCTCCCACCACGGACGGGGAGAAGATCTTCGCTGTGGCCATGATGATGATTGGCTGTAAGTATTAGAGATTCTGCCTTTCTCGTACTGAGAGAGAGTGGAAATTTTCCAGAATAGAAATCCATTTAGGTTTAGGTGAGATGTACATCTTTGAGTTAAGTCTGTAAGCTTGAAAACAGAGCTGTTTAGTCTGACAGCCTGTTCTTGTAAAATGCCTATGCTGGGAGAAACTGCTTCAACCAAAAGACAAGAGATAGGGGGGGCAGACAGAGAGAGGGCAGACTGACCCAGGAATGCTTTCTGGTAAAGAGGAATTAGTGGCAAATGTCACACAAAATCAGTAGAATGAATACGTATGAACCCATTGTGAAATTGCATGCACGTGTATTTGAGAGAGGGATGAAAAAGGAACTGGAGTTCCCTAAGGTAAACATGTCTTTTGAGGGGAGCAGTCCCCACATGTGTCCAGGCTGCAATAAACATACCAGCTTTGCAACTTTCACAAAGTTGTGGAGTTTGTTTGCTTCCGCACATCAGTACACAACACCAAGTAGCTGCATGTCATCAATGCTGGTTTCATAAGAACATCTGGAACCCTGTAAATGTGATGCAGCTAAAAATATTTTTGGTGGCAGTATATATTACACACTTTCTTACCAGCTAGGTTTAAATCACAAATAGGAGTATTGTTGTGACTAGCAAAAATTCAGTGGTTTTGGAAAAAATATTCTGTCCATATCATCTCAATATGCTCTTGTAATATCCATAAAATGCTTAAAGACTGAAGTGTTAAGAATTAATGTACCTTTTTGCCTCCATTTTAGTATGTGGCAAACTCTTTTCATGTCTGAGAGCTGTATACATTTGATAAGTGGATCAGAGTGTGGGAGGGGGTCTGGGAGCATCATCTTCTGAGGGACAGAGAACTGGGACTCTTTAGGAACCACAAACTCTGCCGTGGACTGAGCACACAGGCTTATCCTGAAGCAAGGGGGTTGCTGCTGTGCTTGGGCACCTCTGGCTCAGACATCCTTGTCAGAATGGGTACACGTTGCCAAGCTGTCCAGCTTTTGGCCATGTTATCATTTCAGTGCAGGATCTGCATTCAAAATGCCTTGAGAGCTACTTGGAGTTAAGAACCATATGGTGGCCACTGTTAAACTAGGTCATGGTTTTCTAGATAAGGGTGGAGCTTGAACCAAATTCAGGAAAAAAATCTGCTTTATCCATGGGAAAAGTTGTATGGGGAAAGATAGAAGCTTCTGTATGGTAACATTGCATCCAGAGGAGGAGAAAGTCAATCCTTGCTAAGCAGAAAATTAAAACCAAATACATAATGAAACTCAATTAGCAGTACAGTGCCTGCTGCAGAAATGTGAACTTTTTATTCTGATGTGTCCTTTTACAGCAACACTGAAGTCACACACTGAGATTATGTGTGTAGTGTTAAGTCTGCTGAAGGTTAGTGAAAAAAACTATCAAGACAAACATTGTTGATCACACAGGGATTGGGATATTTGAGCTATAAAGATTGTTAATTTTGTTTTTCTAGCTTTTCCGTCTGCCAAGAGTCCCATCATCCTAATAAAACACCCTGTAGGAGAAGGGAAATTTATATAAAATACGGATAAAATTTTGCAGTTTTCTCATGAGAAGGTACATTAGACAATTTAGTGGTGTAGCGCAAATCAGGCTTCCAAGCATGTTTCCTGATGAAGGTGCCCATTTGATCAGGAAATATCCTGATCTTTGGCTTATTGTTATGACCATGATACTAGCTAGAACAAGAACAGCTAGTATTAATCAGTATTATTGTTTAGTACTATGAATAATGATTAAGCATAAACTTCAAAAAGTCATGAATGTACGTGGGGTTATTTTGGACTTGCACCTGTTCCAAGCTCTTCATATGACAATGTGGCAGAAAGAAACTGAATTTATACATAAATAATGTTGATTTAGATGAGCAGAAAGAAAATGATAACCTTTCTTTTTGTGTATTTTATCCTCTGCTCATTTGAATAGCAATAAGTATCAAAAGACTAGTGGCTTAAACAATACTGTGGCCAGCTAAGCTTACAGTCACAATTTCATTAGCAAGATCACCTTTGAAATTTTTACTTTATTTTTATTTCTGAAAGAAAATTAGTTTTCTGGAAATGGTGATGGAGAAGGTAAACATGTGTGCAAATGTCTTCAAGCTCCCCCTTTCTTGCATGGGCTGGGTGTGAAGCTGTCCTGCAGCAAGTCAGGGTGCAGCGCGTGGCAGGGACTTGGCCTCCACTGGTGGCTGTCACAGAAGCTGCAGCTCTGTGGGTCCTGGATCAGTTCAAAGTCGCAGCACTGCCCTTGCACCCTCCCTCTGATTATTGGTATTGATGGTTTGGCTTCAGTTTGCTCCACGAGCTGTGCCTCCATGGTTTGGTAGGGGCACTCGAGCTGCTTCCCTGGAGTGCAGATGTTGGCATCAAGTAGAGGGAAAGGAAGAGTTTACTTTTAGAAGTGTGAGTCCTTCCTGCTCAGAATTATTTTTAATCCAATGGATGTGATTGTGCAAAGTTCTTGTGCCTCTGGGAAAGGCTGGTCATGGTGTGTGCATTGCCAGGTGTGTGGTGGCTTTGCAAGGCTTTCAGGTCCTTGTTTCTAGCAACTTGTCTAGTTTTGTTTTGGTTTAGTGGATCTGTAGCTTGAATAGTTTCTGAAGAAGAAAGGTGTGAATGGTAGTGATACTTTTTTCTTTGATCTTGGATTGTTGTCTGTTGAGCCTGTGTTTCTGAAGAGGACTTGCTGTGTAAACAAGTGTTTTTAAGACTTGCATTGCTGTCTTTTCCACTGGCAAATTGACAGAAGGGTTTGTGCTACAGTAAGTACAGCCCTGTGATGACATCCAAATGGGGTGTTTGTGCCAGAAAGGCTCAGAATATTAGAGATATTTGAAAGCATAAGCAGTTCATAATTAGTGTCCTTCCCTGTGTCTTTAGTATGCTTATGCCCAGAGGGATGGAATTAACACTGTAATTCCATCTTCCATAAGACAAAATCTGGTTTGCTCTGCTGCTCAGCCATGGGTATGTCCCCTTCTGCTCACTGCTTACTCCCTCTGTAAAGCTGATCCTGTGGCAGAATTTTGTTTGTGTTGCATTGACTCTGTAGACACACTGACCACCAGCAGTAGTATTTTGCTGTGATACCAGATAGCTGTTTAAAAAAGTAGGCAGGATCACTTCCATTTTCTGTTTTATTCAAGCTTTCATTATGGTAAATAATAAATCCAGGTAGCTTTTAATGAAAAATTCAGAAATACTTTAGTGAAGCTGTCCTGAAGCAGTGGGAATTTTGGCTGAGTTGAATGCAAATGTTGACCCAGTAAAAAGTGTAGTGTATGTAGCTTGTAGGAGGAGTGGGTACATGATATTAGTTGGGTACATGATATTAGTTGTGCACAGACACTGGGAAGGCATCATTGAGCTGAATAAGCTGTGTATGGGCATTGAGCCTGTGGGGGTGGATTTGTTGGTTGTGTTTACACTGGGGACAAAGTTTAAGGAAGCCTGGCCTTGTGTCAGCAGCCCTGGTCTCTGCTTCAGGGCCTCCTTCTGCAGGGAGGTGTTCTTGTGCTCTCAAACGCAGTGATGCACATGCTGTCCTGCTGGCCTCATTGTGGCTGCAGTTTTCATACAGAAAGTGTCTTGCTGTTGGTTATTTTGATGTGGGAAGGTGAAGCCCCTAATTAGATTTGTGGGGGGCTATGGCACACTCATAGCCCCAGGGATCTTTTGTCACTTCGTCAGCTCCACTGGAGGGGGTAGGTGAAAATTGCTCTTGATTCTTGACCTCAAATAATGCACATCTGTTTGGGAAGATCAAGTTATTTTAAAATAGAGATGAAATACCCAGTGGCTGCTTTTAATGATTTCTGTTCTGTGGAAGCTTGTGTTTCTTGTTACTGTGTAGCTGCTTTTCCTGAACATATGTTGAATTGTAGTTTTGCAAAGCAAAATATCTTCACATCTCTGAACTGACCTGCATGGTTTTCCCTCACTTTCTTTATTGAGTGTATGTGCGTGTATATATAGGGAGAAGGATGAGTTACTAGGGGAAGTAAAAGCAATTAATTCCTCAGCTTCATTTTAAATGAAAAACATATTTGCTTATCCCTTTCCACAGATGGCCACTAAATTGCTAATTAATAGGGAAGATGTCTACAGACAGATCTTTCAGTGAGGCTGACATTACATAAAACCAGGCTTAAAACCACTGTCTGGGTCTGCAGAAAGACGTATATTTTCCATTTTTAATACTTGAGAAAAAAAAAGAAAAAAAAGCTGTTTCAATTTTTGATTTCTTCCCTGTAGAGACATATGCCTTGAAATTACAGTCTTTATATATTTTTCTCAGTGATTCTGTCAGGTTGGGTTGGGTATTGTTTATTTTTCCTAAGCACTAGCAAAAATCAGAGGACTTTCATTTGCATTTTTTGTATCCGGGCACTGTGTCAGCAATCCCCTTGCTATGCAGGTGGAGTAGGAATGAGCAGTTCTAACAATGCTTGGCATTCTTGACTTTTGACATAAAATAATACTGATGGATTCTTGCCTATTTGGATTTTGAGCAATGGAGCAAAATCCATCATTTGGGGAGCCTTTTGTTGATGTTTTCAGTTGCATTAAAAGATTCCAAGGTTTTGGTGCCTGTTTATGCTAAATTCTCCTTTGTTAGGTAGGAACTTACTGGAACTACAGGGCTGGACACATCCAAAATATGAAGGAAAAGGCACATCTTTGAATGCTAAACGAAATCACAAATTCTCCTGTGAAACACTAAGAGCAGATAGTGAGAGAGATCATGGAAAAAGACAAAAGTAGGAGTTAAAAGGTCAGACTCATGAACATGCATGCTTGCATACCGTGATGAATTGTCAGCCACTGAATTCATTAACCAAAACAGTCCAGAAACCCAATCCACTCCTCTTCTGCATGATGTGGTGTGCAACCCAAGCGTCATGCAGTCCTGCAGCACTTCAGCTGCTGTTTCTGATTAAGGTAGACACAGGTCCCAGGAGCATAGAGTAGCTCTCTCAGCTTTGATCAGCTTTGTCTGTGAACAGTTTCTTGCTCATTAGACAAAAAACCCACCAAAACCAAACCAAACAAAAACACCCAAACAATCCAGAAATGAGAATAACATTCAGTAAATGTGAAAACATAGGCAGTTTTGTTTACAGCACTATTGCTGAAAGGAACAGTAGTGTGACCATCCTTGAGAGCTTTAAGAAAATCTTGGTGGCAGGAATCATGATGCACAGGTCAGTGCTACTCCTTCACAGTCTCACAGAGCATTGGTGTGCTTTGGTGACCTCTGGCAGGGTAAGAAGTGTTTAGTGGCTCTTGTGAACAAGAAAAGTGAGCAACTGATAAAAACTAGACTATTGTTATCAAAACACCTGGACAAGTTATAGAGGCATGGCAGCATCATGTTTGGTGATCTTCCTAAGATTTCCCCCTCATAAAGCAGGTTATCAGTTGAAAAGCAAATGGATGTGGCCATGTACTAAACATTAATCTAATGACAAGAGAAGTACATTTACCCTTCTAGGTGGTGGGGGAATGTGTTGGAATCATTTTTGCTGGAAGCTGGTGGCCTGAAACTAAAGGCCAGCCATGTGCCAAGTGTTAGTTAGATTTGCTGAGGTTACCATTAATGGCTGCAGCACAAAGGCCTAAGGGATTTTAAACCCAAAGCAAATTTCTCTATGTTCATGGGTATTGCCAGTGCAGTGTTTTGGGTTTTGGGACATGCTGGGAAAGGAAAAAGAAACCTTGGCTTGCAAAAACTGTCTCTTGAATTCCTGGTATTTGTCACATCCCTGGCAAGATGACAAAAATCCCTCAGATGTCACATACCTCTTGCAAGCTGCTGAAGCTGCAGATGGCAGCTGTATGCTTTCTATAGGGCTGATAGTTTTGCAATAATTTTCATTCTCATCTGTCTTAGCCAACAGCCTCACTACTCTAGCCAGTTAATTCCTAATTTAAAGGACTGGATTTTAATTTTTTAAAATTTCTTTTTAATAACTATGGCCGGTCTTTATAGTTCTGTTCCTTCACTCCTCTGTGCTGTGCCTTATTACTTTTTATTTGATGTTAGTCATGATATTTGAAGAGATGGTGTGTTACTGCTGTGATTGTTAAGCAACTATTTAGGATTTCTGAATGTTATTTTGCTTGGATGCTTTCTCCCCTAGAACAAATTACCAGAAGTGCTCTGGATGTATTTCTGTGCAAGTTTCAGCAAAGTGATAAGGCTGGCAGAAAAGTGGGTAGAATTTCTCTGTATGTTAGAAGAGGGTTTAACTATAAGGGCAGGATTTGGTTTTCACCTTTCATCACTAAAGGTGAAAATATGTCAATTTTTCATGTTCGGAGTAAAGAACGAGTAAAATCAAGCAAAAAAACCAACCCAACAAAAATCCAGCTCCAAAAATCAACAACAAAACCTATCAAAACCTCAAAGTCATTGTAACAAATAGAAATAAAATGGATAGACAGTTGGTTTTGGCTTTTTGGGTATATAAACAATCCTTCAGACATCTGAGTCCCGAGGGATGCAGTTTCCAGCGGAGCATGTCGGTATTTCTCATCGGTAAGCATGGGGTGTGCCGGGTCGTGGTGGCACTTCCAGCCCCACTGATGAGCCCGCACAGAGTCACATCATTGACATTCAATGCAGACAGGACATGGAGGAGAGATGCCATCAGTGCTGACAGGCTTCACAACTCAGCAAGCTCCAAAGTCTTAGCTCATAAAAGCTGCCTCCTCTTTGGGTAAGGACATCCAGGACCTGCTTGTTTTTTTCAGGATTGCTTGTAGTGAAACACAACCCAGTTCCTCAGGACTCTGTATTGGGACCAGCCTTGTTTAATGTCCTTCTGAATAATCTGGATGAGGGGGTCAAGTGTACTCTCAGCCAGTTTGCAGAGGGCACCAAGTTATGTGGCAGTCTTGATTTGCTGGAGGCCAGGAAGGCTCGGATCTACTGAGTAGACTGGTACAGACTGGATTGATGTGCTGAGGCCAGTGGTGAGGTTCAACAAGGTCAAGTGACAGGTCCTGCAGTGGGGTCACAACAGCCCCGTGCAGCTCTGCTGCCTTGGGGCAGAGTGAAAGGTCCAGCAGAAAAAGATCCAGGGGTGCTGGTACAGCGGCTGAGCAAGAGCCAGCCTGTGCCCAGGTGGCCAAGGAGGCCAATGGCATCCTGGCTTGTACCAGAAATGGTGTGGCCAGCAGGGCAAGGACAGGGATTTCCCCCTCTGTACTGGGCAATGGTGAGGCCACACCTCAAATCCTGTCTTCAGTTTTGGGCCCCTCACTACAAGAAATACACTGAGGTGCTGGAGTGAGTCCGGAGAAGGGCAACAGAGCTGGTGGAGGGTCTGGAGCACAAGACTCATGTGGAGTAGTTGAGGGAGCTGGGGGTGTTCAGCCTGGAGAAAAGGAGGCTCTGGGGAGACCTTATCAACCTCCTCAACTCCCTTAAAGGAGGATGTAGCCACGTAAGGGTCAGTCTCTTCTCCCAGCTAACAAGTGATAGGATGAGAGAAAATAGCCTCAAGTTGCATCAGGGGAGACTTAGATTGGATATTAGTAAAGATTTATTCATGGAAAGGGTGTTCAGGCATGGGAATAGAGTGCCCAGGGGAGTGGTGGAGTCACCATCCTTGAGGTACCGAGAAGACATGTAGATGTGGCACTTGGGGACAGGGTTTAGTGATGGGCTTGGCGGTGCTGGGTTAAGGGTGGACTCAATGATCTTAAACCTTTTCCAATTTGAATGATTCTCTGGTTCTATGATAAAACACTCCTGTTAAAATCAGAAAAAACCTTTAGGTGATGCCTATCTAAATAGCAAATTCCTACAAAAATTGATAAAGGAAAGAAGGGTATATGGGAGGGAGAGAGAGAGATGGGGGGAAAAAGAGGGTTGATAGAGAGAGGAGTCCTCCAGAGTCAGAGATTGATCCTCATAGAGGTGGTGATCGATGCTCGATTTATTTCAAATCTAAGGGTCAGAGATTGATCCTCATAGAAGTGGTGATCGATGCTCAATTTATTTCAAATCTGAGGGTACGTTAAATGGGAATGCAGGGTTCTGCGACGTGAGAATGCATAAAACTAGTTACAAAGTATTATCTGTAACACAAAAGAGCTAACTAGCTTAGCTTGGCGAAACTGTTAGCAGAACGTTCTGCTCCATATCTTCTCTTCACATCCTTAGAACATCCTGCTTCACATCCCTTTTCCTGGGGTACATCTTGGCAAAACTTCTTTATATTGTTTGCCCAAGGGCAGCATCTCTCTGTTATCAGGCACGTATGCAGGGTTGTGCAGCTTGTTTCTATCCAGTGTCTGCTCAGAATGCTCTCTACAATTGTCTCCAGGCAAAGATGGACTCAAAGTTGTTTTTCAGGTCACAACACAAGTGCTGATGCTGTAATAAATATATCTTAGCTAATGACCATGGCCACATGAGGAGTGGCCCATTCATAAGGAGTTAGTCCCTTCACCCCAACTCATTTCAAAGCAAGTAGTAAGAAAGTATTTTCTGTCAGTGTATTAGTGTGGTAATACTTGGTTTCCGGGCCTGGGGAAGCTTAAATTAATTCTCGATGAGATGTTATTTCTTAGAAGGCAAAAATGAGTAACCAGTATTCCCTTTCTTGTTATTTAAAGCATATATGACCAGATTAAAGCTAGATTAAATTATTGCCAGTAATTTTTGGGCAAACTATAATTTGGAAGGACAAGGGTAAATTGCCTGTGTACTTATGGCTGTAGGGAAAAAACCCATAAATGTTGCAGAGCTACATATCACATACCTTTATGCTTTATGAATTGTCCCTTGATATGTTATCTTGCCATAATGGCTAAAAATTTCAGACTGTACTTCAGCCTAATAGAACTAGAGAATCACCCTTCCTTAGAATATACTGGAATTTAGTTCCTAGAGTAGTCCCAGAATATAGTC
Organism: Melospiza georgiana; assembly: GCF_028018845.1. Classification (NCBI taxonomy): domain Eukaryota; kingdom Metazoa; phylum Chordata; class Aves; order Passeriformes; family Passerellidae; genus Melospiza; species Melospiza georgiana. Next base: position 35,991,128 of record NC_080432.1, read on the forward strand.
CTATATTTCTAGCAGAACTCTGCACATCCAATCAGGACAATTCCTGAAGTGAGATTTTTCTAAAAATTTCTAATTCTCAAGGTTTTTACAGTCCATTTCTCTCCTGCAGAGCTTAACATTGCTCCCCAAGATATTGGACAACTTTTGAAAGAACTGTAAATGCAAATGGAGAAAAAATAGTTCTGTTTGACAGGAGAGAAGATGAAAGCTGTGAAGTGTTAATAGTTTGGTTTTTCCAGGATTTGAGGAGAGCTCACACTACAGTAATGTTATAGATAATTGCCTTTTCTCTTTCTTTTACACAGCATTTCTAAATTTTGTCTTTTAACACTTTAATAGGAAGGAGAAGGATAAGGAAAATAACTAGGTGTTCCAGCTGTGGATATCTTTCTTTTTCACCTGATATCTTTATATCACATACAGCATTTTGCTTTCTTTAGATATTTCTAACATTACTTCCTACAAGGAAATTTAAAACACTGATATATGCTGGCTTTATCAAACTTTAATCAGAGTGTGCAACCAACTTGTTTTAAAATCTAAAGGAACATGATTAACGCAAGTTAATTTGTAAGAGAAAGGTGTTATGCATCCAGAACATGGACTGAGAGAGCAGAGAAATATAAAAAAAAAGAATATTTCAGGCAGGAACCAGGGGATAATTTGCAAGATGAATATTTTGTTCCCTACAATAAAACAAAGAATTTGCAAGAGACACAGTGCTTTGCTGTGCAGGACACCAAACCTCGGGGTTCAGTATACAAATTTATTCTTAAATTGCTGAATTACACAAGTGCAATCTAGAAGAGCATGGTTGGTCTGTCAGAACAATATTATGAATTCCCACTTGTGCAATTGACTAACCATATGCAACATACAAAAAGCACAGATTTTTCATTGTCTCTGCATTCCTGAGAGGCCTTTCCTTAAGCAGCCAACTGTAGTGCTGGAGGATGGCAACGCTGGACAAGGATTTGGTTTTACACAAGTCCATTTCTGACTGAGAAAAACCCAATTAGATTGGCATGGGGGGAAAAACAGTAAAATAGCACATTGTGCCATTTGTCATCTAATGTGTGGAATATGATGGAAGTTCTGAAGCATCTTCTAAGCGCTTTTCACTTCTGCATCAGCTTCAAAAAATTTTATTGTTATTTTAATATTTACATTGTTGTATAGTTATTTTAATATCTACATTCTGCTGGACCCAAACAGGCCTGCTGTAGGTTACAGAGTGTTTAAGTGGAAATAGCTTGCCTAGTTGGAATGTGTGAGTGGTTTATAGGTGATGCTATGACCTTAACCGCTCGGATAAGTGATCTCATGACATCTTGAGAATGAATAAAGCTTACTTGTGCTTACCAGATCAGTGAGTTTTAGTGCATTTGGCTGCTTTTATATTTTAAAGGAAGATTTGGCTGTTTATAAAAGTGATAGGGAATGTTTTAGAGGAGGAAGAAGCTGCTGTGGGTCATATTCAGTCAATTTCTTGGAGCTGAAAGCTCTGAAATACACTAGATCTGAACTTGAGTTATTATCTGAAGCCATATCCTATCATAAGCAGCAGCCTGTTGGAAGAAATTCTGATCTACTGAGAGAATATGGAATATATGTAAAAATATCAGTATCTTTTATCCACTGTGCAGCAACTCTTGCTGCTACTGGTGTGAAAAATGTGGAGGGAGACAAGTAACATATTAATAGGTCCTTTTGCCTGGAAGAAAAGTAGAAAATTTATTCTTCTAACCAAGGAATTTGGCAGCCAGTAGGTTCTGAAATCTCAAGTGCCTTTCTGTAAAGAATGAAACAGTTGAGGTATAAAGGCCTGACTTTTCTGACTCACCTCAACATGATTAGGAATGCTTTTTTCCTTCTTTAAAATCAAACCAGTAACTGGACCAAGTGGTGTGGAATTCAATTTTCTGGTGAGATGATAGGCAAACCTTGCCTTCCCCTGTCCCCATCCCAAAAGCAAATATGTGTTGGTTGATGGGTGCAGGTGAGCAGGATGATTCAGGGCTGTGGTTTGGTACTTCTTCATTGTTTTTGCAGGATCCTGCAGGATTTTCACTACAAAATGAGAGGGAACTGGAGATTGATAATATCTTCTAAGTGTAACAAGGCCAAATGGAAGGAGGCAGAATTGGACTTAAGATAATTAATTTCTGTCTTTGAACTTTAATGAGGAATTTTTTTGCAAATTATTTTCTGATAAAATTAGGATTTACTAGGAAAGCATGAAAAATAATGTTGGAGTTTTTGGGTCATCCTGGGTCCACAAAGATCTTAAATAGTCTCTGAGCTTCTAGAAACTTCATCAAGTGAATTCTGAAAACTGCAAGCTTATTTATTACAGTTGTATGACTTACTGACAGTTTGTACTTTCAATTTTTGCAAAATATGGAGTAGCACACTTGCTCCAATTTTGAACTAAGCCTATCCTAATGTTCCTTTCCAAAACCTTTCCCCTCTTTCATATTCAGAAGGCATATGAGTGGAATTTCATCTCATAAGGGTCAGGCCTGCTGTGGCACTTTGTGTGGGGTCCTGGACAGGTCCTTTTGCATCAAACACACAGGTCTGGCACTGATTTGGTCTTAGAAATAACCCACTGTCCACTGAGAATAGTTCACAGAACTGCACACTAAATCTCATGTGGCCTATTTCCACTTCTCTTTCCTAAAATGGACCACCATTTTTCTCTCACTTCTCTCTATAAACCTTCATTTCTGGGCCTGTCACCACTGTGAGCTTTGCCATCCCACACTAGCAGCACCATCCTGGCTTTATTTTTTTTTTTCCTCACAGAGAAAATTTAATAAGAAACAAGGAACCAGAAAAGATACTCAATTTGACTTGTTCTGCCCCTTTGATTTTTGAGAAGGAAGTTGTTATAAATTGTAATTCCTTGAGCTTCTCATTCCTTAACCATTTGCTGAACTTTAAAATTCTTGTTGAGTTTCCTGCATTTAAATCCAGAGGGAAGGAGGAGAGGGGAAAAGAAGGTCATTTCCTGTATTGCAACAGTGTAAATAAGTTTTCATTACCTGATTCACTTCTGTTTTGAATATTTTTGATTCTACTTATTTTTTCTTGATAAAAGCCTTTCTTTTCATGACCTAGAAAATTACAGAATCAATTTTATCAGGAACTAAGTATGCCAGAACTAAAGATTTTAGGAACTGTCTTTCTCACACTCCTTGCAAATGAGTTGACTGCAGGTTAGTAATGAGATGACAGCTACAGAATGTGTGAGGGGGGAAATGGGCATTTTTCTGGAAAGGAGCCTTGTTCCATATGAATTTAGCAACCTCCTGTCAAAGTCATAGAGGAATTACCAAACAGGGAAGCCACTTGGAGCAAGCTGCTGTGTTGTGTAAGTGCTGCACAGACTGTGGGCATTGGAAAGGAGAAGATGACCTATCAGTGTGCCACCCTGGCCCATAAAGCTGTTCTGAGCCACTCATGCAGTGAACACAATGTCTAACAGTGCTCTGAACCTTCATGTATCTGGTGAACTGAAGTGTCTGGAGGCTGTGCCAGGTGCTGTCTGGAAGGGGCATTGCAATCCCATTGCTGGTGCCCTGTGGTGTGACACGGGAGAGCTGAGGCCACATCGAGGTGAGGTGTTGGCTGTGCTGTCACCTTCCATGACCTATTTTCCCTTCTTTGCCAATCTCAGGTGTTTAGAGTCTGTGCAGGGAGGTAGGGAAGGACCTGCCTCATGTTCCAAATCCTGCTGTTTGTTCCCCATGCTGCATGCTTTGGTGTAGGTGTTTCCAAGAGGCACCTGAGAGCAGTGAATCACCTGTGGATACTGCCTTGGCACTGCAATGTGCCATCTGACCAAGAGGCAGCTTTCTGGGAAAAAAGGAAAAGAGGAGAGGCATATGAGTCAGATTTTTTTTTCCTCTCGCTGACGTAAGAGAAGACAGCACACTTGTTGTGAAAACTGCAGGAGTCAAATCAAAACTTCTCCATGTGTGTGTAGAAGTATGAGAACAGCAGTAGCTGTGAGCAGGGATCTGTATGACACTGCCAGGCACCTTCTGGGGAATGACTGGAAGTTGCAAGTAGCTGGATGCTCCCGTTTTCCAGGGATGGCATCAGAAGGTCTTTTCAGGCCAGTAGAGCTGACTGCCTGCTTTTTTGGGCTTCTGCTGGTCAGTTCCTAAGTGCTCTGACAGGTGGGAGATGGAAGAATGTAGGTTACTGAGATTCCCTTGCTTCCTTTGCTGTTATGGTGAGGTGTTATTATGAGGAGTGTGTGGGTGAGCAAAAGGAAGAGCAAGTGTTGAGAGAGAGAAATAGAACTTGAAGTTGACACTAAGGTTTCTCCTTTTCCTTTACAAACTCCTAAACTTCTTTTTTGACTGATTTCCAAAAATACCAGAAACTAACATGGTACATGTTTAAGATGGTTGTTTCCTCATGCTGGTTACAGACCTGTAGTCCAAAATATGGGCATTATTTCTCTTCTTTGGCCTTTGTGGCTGAAAGAGTGTGGGTTGAAGTGTGATGATGCCTTAAAGCAAAGACTTGAAGAGGGAGTTTGAGAGAGTTATTTACGTGAGGAAAAATGCATGCTGGGGCATGAGGTAAGTATGGCCAGTTGACTGTGCTGATTTTATCAGGTTTGATATTGTACTGTACAAAGTACATGATATTCAGATTGTGATTATGCCAACATAGAAGATATCTCCTTTCATGAGGGTGCAGTTCAGGTCCAGAATGGAGTTATCTTTTATTCATACTCAGCCTTCAGTAATACAGAAGACCGGAGGGAAGACTACTGTTTTATGGGACCATTGTGTTGTATCACTGGGCAGCCATACAGAAAAAAATGCTCTGAGTCATTGCCAGTTTGGGTTGAAATGGAAAATATGATACAGCAGGCAGCTATATCCAAAAAGGTATGAATGGCTCAGTACATGGAGTTCTGGTACAGCTGCAAGGGTCCAAAGCACAATGAAATGGGCAGTTCAGCAGTGAAATGCTGGGGTAGGTAAGACATGCAAAAACTGAGGAAGGTGAGGGCTGCCACTTTTCTCAAGCAGTTTGCTTTCAATTAGGAAGGACAACAAGCTGCTGTGAAGCTTGTCTCCTCTTGCTTTGGGGGCCTAGCTGTGGTAGAACTGGTCTGCAACAGAACTAACTCTCCAGCCTTGCACACTCTGCACAAACAGAATGTTGAATCAGTGTTGATGACACAAATCCCACCCTTGTGGCAGTAGTTTCATGTTTTCCTTCCTACAACTCTTCTGTAAGCAACATCATGGCTCCACTCACTCTCCAGAGTTTTAATATGAGACAGTGTCAGAAGGGGAGAGAGCAGTGGGGAAAAATTCTGGGAAAGCAACTACATGTGAATGAGAAATATTTCCTGTAAGCTCTTGATGTTGGTTATTGTCAGGGGTTGGGGGCAGGATCTGTAGGCCCCCACTTTAGGTAACACTGGAAATGACTGATGAGTTTGATTCATTTTGGGTAAATGGACAGTGAAACAACCTGCTTCCCAGAAGAAGGCAATATGGGTTGAAGAAAGGAAAGAACTTAAATCTGAGACTGCTGTGTTTGTGCATGTCTGTGTGCTGCTAGTGCTGCTTTTTCCTCCTTCAGTTGCTGCCTTAACCTGCCAGAGAATATTGCTTTATGCATTTAAGAGAGGAGTATCTGGTTTTGTACCATTTTCTATGCAGCGATGCACAAAATGGTTGATACACAGTAATGTGTGCCTGAGGCCACACAGCCAAATTTCCTGCTGGTTGCTAATGTCAAAGTTTGTCCTTCAGTAGCTACACAGCAGTACTTCTGTTCTAGCAGTTTTGGAGGGTTTTACCATCAGTTGCCAGCTGCCTGGTGAACCAGGGCACTCCTGTAAAGCAGGGCTGCTTTCCCAAACAACCTGCTCTTTTAATTGGTTGAGGCATTTTAAATGCCACAGGATTTCTTGCTGTGGTTGTTGGGCATTTTAAATGCCACAGGATTTCTTGCTTCTCTCGGTTCAACAGGCTGTAGATTCATCTAAAGTGAAAAAAGAGCATTTACTGTAGTTACAGCTGAGGAACAGCAGATTCCCCTCAGTCTCTGCTGAGCCCAGGGAGGGTAAGGGAAGCAAGGTGCTCCTTGGTGCCCCAGTTCTGAATGGCCTCCTCTTGGAGAGGGAGGGCAGCACAGAAATGTTCCAGCTGAAGAAAAGAACACACAGTCCACAAAACCTATTTACCCCAAGGATCAGATTTTACTTTTCCATCAATTTCTCCTCTCGTGGCTTCGGCCATGCTGTTCCTCAAGTGTTCTAGGAAGAGTTGCAAAGACTTGACCGCATGAGAACTGCCCGTGTTTCGAGAGCTTTTGCAGTAAAGGAAGGTAAAACAGCTTTCATTAAAGGGCTGAATTTCTTCTGAACTTAACTCAAAATCTCTGCTTGCAAATGCACTGACTTTCCTCATAGAGATTTTATAATTATGTTGTCAGTTTTATATGTTCAAGGAAAAAATTGCCTGTTGGAGGAATTAGAGACTATTCTGTGTGCTTTCACATCGTCTTTTTTTTCAGTATTTTTCATGGGTGCTTGATCATTTGTGGTTTAGCTTCAGACTTTCCCTACTTGGTACACTGCAAACCTGACTTTATGTTGCTATGCCCCTGAGGCACAATAGATTTATAATTTATTACCTTTGTTACTATCACACTTATAAAAAACAATGAACCTGGCATTAAGAATTTTAACTGTGTCGGTGACCCACTGGAAAACTCTGACCTTAGACAACAGGAGACAATAGAGACATAAGAGTATATGATTTTTCAAGTTATTAGGGATTCACATACCTGTATATCAATGGCACTTAAGCAAAATGTTTAATAGAGAAAATGGACATGAACTTTAAAAGTTAAAATGGGAATTAAAAACTGGAATAAAGAAGCCTAGCAGCACAGGCTAATCCTGTCATCTTAAACCCCCTAGTTATTTGTGGAAACAATTGCACTTTCAATGCTGGCACTAATATTTCTGGTGCTGTCAGGTAGGGGCTGCACCTTGCAGATATGCACTCTCTGGCAGTATCAACAGATAAGGTTAGTGCTGATATCTGGGCAACAACAAAACCATACTGTGCTCCTTGTGTGTGATCTCTTGTGTTCTTTCTCTGTAGTGAATACACTGGGTCTGCTGTAATTCAGACTGTGGACCTTAAAAATCACACTCAGATAAGCAAACCAGAGCATAACAGCTATGATAACAATTATTTATCAGAAATTGGATGGCCAGCAGGAGCAGGGAAATGTTCATCTCCCTATACTCAGCACTGGTCAGGCTGCACCTCAATTTCTGTGTTCAGTTCTGGGCCCCTCACTACAAGAAATACCCTGAAGTGCTGGGGTGAGTCCACAGAAGGGCAGCAGAGATGGTGGAGGGTGTGGAGCACAAGACTGATGAGGAGCAGCTGAGGGAGCTGGGAGCATTTAGTCTGGAGAAAAGGAGGCTCAGGGGAGACTATCCCTCTCTACAGCTGCCTGAAAGGAGGGTGTAGCCAGGTGGGGTGGGTCTCTTCTCCCAGCTAACAAGTGACAGGATGAGAGGAAGTTGCACCAGGGAAGGTTTAGATTGGATATTAGTAAAGATTTATTCATGGAAAGGGTGTTCAGGCATGGGAATAGAGTGCCCAGGGGAGTGGTGGAGTCGCCATCCTGGAGGTATTTAAAAGATGTGGATGTGGCACTTGGGGAATGGTGAACATGGCGCTGCAGGGGTGGCAGTTGGACTTGAGGATCTTTAGGTCTTTTCCAACCTCAACAATTTTATGAGCATGTTCAATACAGCTTGATTGAACCCCTGTCTTCTCATTAGAATGGGAAAACAAACACAACCCAAAAACAAAGAGGTTTTTAACTGATGGCTTTGTTCATTCCACAGGCTGATGATGTGCATTGTGTTATTCCTTATGTTCTGAGTCCTTCTTACTATTTATGATTTTACTGCTATTATCTGTCTGCTGTCATCATGATAGCATTGGAGCAAAATGTAACAACATCTATAATTAGGGTTGTCTACACATTTTCTCTCTATTTTCCATTTGACTCATGTTTGTAACTTTTGAAATCTTTCAATTTTCAAGTTGAGATAATCAAGGTCAGCTGTTTCTGAGAGCAAGGGTGGTGTTTATCCATTTTTAAAAAATGATATTTTGATCTTCAGAGCAGGTATATAAAACAGCAGGGCTGGATATTAAAATTTGACAGCAAGAGAATACTCGTAGTAGAGAATTCTTAGAAAAAACCCAAGTCTTCTTTCAAGAAAGATACCAAAAATCTGAGGACACTTAATAGTCACATACTGGAAAGTGTTGATTTGAAAGATACACAAAATTATGCAGTTATTGAGATAGCCATGTACATAGTTTAATGTCAGTGGAAGTGCTGAATAGACATGAAAATTATATGTATTGCCTTCTCTGGATGAAACCCAAGAGAATGAATCATGGAAAAAGATGGGTGTGTGTAGGACCTGAAAGTCACTGCTCTGGGGACAAGCTGGGACATGCAGGCACCCTTTAGCTGCCAGTGCCCACAGCCCAGCCTACACACCCCTGTGCTGTGGGGAATCACCCCCTGGAAGAAGCAGCGTGGGCTGGCCCCAGCTGGGGCAGCAGGAGCATCTGCTGAAGCAATGATGCTGCTGGAGCCCAGGGCAGGCTTAGGAGCACCTGGGAAAAGGTGAGGGGTGATGGACAGGTGGAACTTTTAGCCAGTGGGTAGTATGTACCTGCTGCATGAGCTGGGCTGGTCTTTAAGCTCTGCCTTTGTAAGCTTGCCTCAAACAGCACAGCTGGGGTTTTCTGCATGGGGGTTCTGTGCCTGACCTTGCCCAAGCTGTGCTGCTGTGCACAGGTACTCTTTAGCATGTCTGGTGTTCAGCCAAGTGTGACTTGTTGCTTTTTTTTATAAAAGTTGAGGCTTTTAAAGTTGTTTTGTTTGCTGAGATCCTTAAAAGCATCCTCCTTTGTGTCTTCTTTTGGGGAGTAAATTATTTTCTGCTGTGTTTCACTCTGGTCCAGTGTGATACCACAGGGTGCTGTGTGTGCTTCATTTCAGGCACTGATTTTTAGATATTTGGGACTGGCCATACGTGAGTTAACTGGTGATGCTAATTGGTGATTAACCTAATAATGGCTTTGATTATGTTAATTAAACTCTTGTCCCACATGGCAGCAGTTAAAGCCTTTGTCTTCAAGCTCTCCCTCAGCTGGGGTCCTTCTGAAACCTGCTGGTTTGTGTTGGCAGGGTCGAGTACTGAGTGTGTGATACCAACACAAGTGTCAGTACCAACACTGTTCTCAGTTTTTTCCCTTTAATTTTAAACTTCCTCTTGTTATGACCCTATGGTAAAAATTTAAATGTCATTGGTCAGCTTCTGTAGTGTGGTTCTCTGGAAGTTCTTCCAAGTGTAAGTGTTCCCCAAGGTGATGGGAGAGAGCCTGTGGCACCTGCTTATGCTAACCTGCCTTTTGGTGCATGTATGCACTTCATGGGATGCCAATGGATGCTGGATACACAGATCATGAGACAAAACCACAGCAGTGCACTAAACATGCAGCTGGGAAGGCTGGGCCAGGTTGTGGTTTTCCTGAAAGCAAGGAGAGAAGTGGATCTTCTGTATGGATTGTTTGCTGACAGAAAACAGTGTGGCAATGAATACTTCAGCAAGAAAAGACTGTAACTGTGGTGGAGGGAGTTGTGTGGCAGCACTGATGCTGCTGCACCTTTTCCAGAATAACTCAGAGCTTTTAAATTTGAGTAAGTAAGCAGATGTTTCAGACTGGCTTGTCCACAGCTTTGTAGCAATTGCAATAATTTCCATGCTGCTTTTTTAGCAGGCTTTCATCCAGTCAGAACAATCTAAGAAACTGCAAATGCAATGAAAAGGGAAACTGGGAAGTTCCATGCAAATGTATATTATGTGGAAACATAGATTTTGCTGACACTGCCCTGGTACCATATCTTTTAATGCTCAGGGAATTAATACAAAATACTAATGCAGAAATTATGTTGTCTTAATGCTAGTTTATTGAAAGCGGTGACAAACACGCACAGAAGGATGAATTTAGCTTTATGTATGTGAAAAACTAGTATTTCTACTTGCAGAATATTTCAGATTGCCCCCATTTTGTGGTTTTGGTCTTTTGGGGCATTCAGAAGCCCCATGCTGTTTGGACTGTTTCAGCTGAGGGTGCTCTGCAACTGGAATTATCAAGCTCAGGTCAGAAAGATTGCTTTTCAGAACTGAGGAACATTTTAAATTGATGGCACATTTACAGTGAATACCTTTCCAGAAGACTGAACAGCACCAAGCCTACAGAAGCCAGTTCCTTTAAACAATGCCTTATCCCTTGTGATTGCTGTGACGATTAAATAACTTCAGAGTTGAAAAAGTTTGAATGGCATTTGCCTTGAGCATTCTTGTGCAGTGCTTTTTTAATGAGCTCCCACACTGCCAGCTTGCAACTTTTAGTACTTAAAGCTTTCTTTGTGCTTCACTCTTATTGCAGTGTTGATAAATTGGGTTTAAGACTTTTATTTGCAGTTGTCCTTTTTGTGTGAAGTGTGAAACCATGCAGTAAGGCAAGGAGACGTTTTATGTTTGCTACTGCTTAATTCTCTTCTAACTTGAATCCCACTGGAAGTCTAAATGTACTAGACTGTAAGTACAAGGGCAGAATACTACAGGAAAGATAAAAACTGATGATCTGATGATAAATACTGAATGAACCCTCAAAGATTCCAAAGTATTTTTTATGACTTAACAAAATATTTATACATTTTAATGAAAGTGCTGTGACAAGACGTTACCACTATGCACTACTGTTGGAACTGCTAAAAGGACATTACTCTTATTCTAAGGCTGAGGAAGAGGAGACTGTATGAAGTACCAGCAGAGGGAGTCAGGACTGGCCATTAAATGCTGGAAATTTTCAGATCCCAGTGGTCATCATCTGGAAGCAAAAACATATTGTTAATGTGTGAGGTAAAGTAAAAAAGGTTGCCCTTAAGAATCTTCTGCCTTTTGTGTGATACATAAGTATGTCTTTTCCCCTCCAGCATTTGGATTAGGAATGTGAAAACACATCTGTTCTATTTTGGTTACCCTCCTAGTGATGCCATTCAAAAATGGTTTTCTGAGCAATTTCCCTCTTTCCTGTGCCCTTCTCAAACAACACTAACATGTATGGGATGTGGTAGCCTTTAGAACTGCTCAGGATTTAACACCTCTAGCTTGTCACTGATAGAAGAATAATGGCAAATGGGACAGATCCACAGAGGCGGGGAGAAGTGGTTTAACGTGCAAAATGTTGGCAGCATGCTCAGAAGAACCACTGTCTCCTCTCCTCCCAGCTGCAGAGCAGTGGTCTCTGAGTGGATGGGATGGATGCTGTCTCTGATGGCACACTGAGAAGGAGAATTTGGGTGAGTGAAAATGCTCTGAAGAGATTTGTGGCCGTGCAGAAGCTCTTGAAGCTCTTTTCTGTCAGTCTGCAGATTAACACGAAGGCCTGCATCCCTCTCTTTCTCACCTTGCTTGTGACAACTTGTTTACTTAGGCTTTGTACGAAGGATATTGTTAGGACCCAATATTTTTGTCCTCTGTAGTGTCCTTTGCAATAATCTCTCTGGATTTGTTGTCTAGTGTTCCTTGGCTTGTTCTAAAGTGGTGTTTTAAAATCTTTCTGGCTTGTTTCCTAAGCTTTCATCATTGAAATAATGGAGAAAAGCAAATAAAAATAATAGAGTATTTGCTTTTAAGATATAAAAATGGATTAATTTATGTTTATTAGCCTCTAGCAAAGACAGCATTCTCCCTGGAGTATTTGTTATCACTGGCACTGTGTTCTTTTGGTCTGACTTGCTGAGGCTAAAGGAGTCTTGCATGGCAGTCATGATGCTGACACACTCTTCAAACAAAGATTTTAGGGATGCATGTAAGCCACAGCTCAGCCTTCTGCTGCTGCATTTCACTTACTGACCCTGGTGAACGTGGTCCCAACGCAAACTGTTTCTTCATTAAGCAGGCTTTTGGTACATTTTCATTTTACTGGAGAAAGGGAGATTCAGCCAGAGACAGTGTTTTTCTTCTGGAATTTACCAGACATTCAGAGAGATTGGTGCTTGTTGCCCTCTTGAATTTGCAGAAGGTTCTGGATACAGCAAACAGGTGTTCCTGCAAAGGAAATAAGCTGATAGGCAAAGAGCAAAGCAAAAGGTGGAAAACCCCATTGCTTGTCTCTTCAGTGCTGACAGTGTGGGGCTGGTGGACAGGGGAGAGGCTCTGAGCTGGCAGGCTTGGGTTGAGTTCCCAGCTCTGTCACACACTCCTCTGTGGCCACCTACAAACTGCTCCAGGTCTCTGCTTTCCTGGCTTGCCACTCTTAACTCTTCACATCTTACTAGTGCAGAGTGGCTTTCACTGTGCCCTGTACACACCATACCATTGTGTATCTGTTCCCTCCCTCTGCAGTGCCACTGAAGTGTCTTTTAATCTTGGACAGAATTGATATCAGTAAAGCCAAGCCTATGCAGAAAACTGGACATTTAAACCCTCTGTGCTTTTTTCACAAGTTCATTTATCAGCTGCTCCTTTGTTCTGTGCTCCTAACCTCACCTGCATTCCTTTTCTGCTCTTTCACCCCGTGCTTACATGTTTAGGTTTGTATCCCTGTCCTTTCCCTTCTTCCCCTCCTTCAATCTGTGAAGAGACCCAATTCTCCTGACCATCTAATTTAACTTCGATTCCCTCCTAGTCATTAGGCTTCTCTATTGAGGCCAGAAAGGTCTGGCAACCTCTTTGATGGGTTTGCTAAGCTGTTGATTTAAATTTTACAGGCTTTGTGATGCAGAGAGACTGCTAAATCACTGCTCCCATGACAGGTTTCTAAAAGGCTGGAGGGAGGCAGGGGATTGAATAGAAAATTGGAAGAAGTGAGAGAAAACAGGAGGGTAGAACTTCTAGAAGGAAGCATGAAGAGTAATTTTGGGCCAGGTAGATGACAAGAATCTGACAGGGAGAAATCATTTTAAAGAAGAGTGTGTATGCACGTGTAGATGGAGAAAGGCAGGTTAGAAAAAAGACAGAGGGACATTTGTCAGAAGGAGCTGAAACCATGGTGACTGGATTCTGAATGCTCAGCATCAGGGCTGATATTTAAGGACAACTTCAAGAGGTTCTGATCAAGAAAGTCCAGCTGTGTGGTTTCAGGTAGATTCTCTTATTAAAAAAACAATTGAAAACAACAACAAAACCTGTGAAAAAACAACCAGAAACAAACCAACTCCAACAAACAAAACACCTAAAGAAATCCAAACCCAACATCAAGGCTGTGTACCATTCAAAGCATGTCAAGAGAGCTTGACAGAAAAATATTTTAATAGCTTGCTGCTCTTGTGCTGATTGATTACAGCAACAGCTCAAAGATAAGCATTCTGTCAAGAATCATTAATATCTGTCAGCCAGTAGTAGCTATGCAATATCAGAAATTCAAGCTGTTGAAAAGCATTCTATCCTTGCCTTGTGCTGAAAACCGTAAATGAATATTCATGGTAGCACACACAGCTTACAAACAGTTCTTCACTTCACATAGCTTTCAAAAGATGAGCATGTAGGTTATTACCACAGTTTAGGTGTGAAAATAAGTTCCTGCTTTTTTACTTCTTTATACTTTGACAACTTAAATTCCTGTAAATGACATGGAATATATTTACCACGATCATTTGTCCAAATCTTACTATTCATCTCCAATCTCACTATTCATATTCCAATGAGCTGTAAGATTTTCTTGTTGCCTGCATCAGTGGGAAGGAAAAATTTAAGATCTGGAAGATTTAAGATGCTACTTAGGTGATCCTGTATGTGGCAAAAAATTGAATTATAGAAGGCGAATTCTTCAGTGCTTAAACAAGGAAAATACTTGTGACTCCTGCAAAAAATCTTCTGGAAGTCCTCTGATGTTGTGAAAGTTCTCCCTGATCTGTGAGAATTCTAAGGGAATGTGACCTTAGTGACTGCTCTGGGACTGCTGCAGGGTTAAGCTGCATCCAGTGTTGTGTCAGCAGACAGTGGGCATCTGGGGCACTTTTCCTTTTGGAATGCAAAGATCAGAATTTCAGTTCAGGAGGAGCCATTGCTCTGACATTGTGTACCCCAAGTCACAGTGATGAAGCTTTCTCTGAGGTTTGACTCCTGATGATGTGCTAGGGTTTACTTATGATGAGATTTCATCACTTGGTACAAGTGCCTTATTTCCTTGTAATTCCTAAGACTTTGTTCATACACATATGTGAAATCAATGAATCTTAGAAATTACTTCTCCTAGGATCTTTTGGGAGTGCTAGGATAGCAGGTGCCCTTGACCTGCTGTGGCTGGTCAAGTAAAGCTTCTCTGAGCAAGCCTGCCAGAGAACACATTACTCACTGTGGAGAGGTGAGAACACAGTCTGTGTTTGTGTCCAGAGATATCTGCCTCCTCCATTCTAATCCATTATTTCATGGTTCAAAGGCTTCAAGGATATGGAAATATTGGGAACACACCCCTGCTGTATTTATGGAGATTGGAACAGTTCTACTAGTAAAAACTCGTTTCCTTTCCTTTCTGTTTGATTCAAAATACTCAGTCACCTTTAGGTGAAGGAACTCTTCATAAAAATGGAACATCTGAGTTGAGGTCTCTGCTCCTGCACTGATATTTGAAACAGGCCTGTTGTATCCCAGATGTTCAGAGACTGTAGGGGATTATACTTGTACTATAACCTTCCCAATCGTTCTTCCCTAAGCAAGGAAAAGCTTTGTGTGCCTAACTATTGGATGAGGTTTGTAGCTGCAAATTACTGACAGAGATATTTCATTGCCTTTGAGAGTCCTCTGTACTTTCTGTTGGACAGCTTCAGCTTATTAGCATCTGCAAATGCCATTTCTGGGTGCCTGGCAGGTACTGCACAAGCAGAACAGTTCTCTAAAAAGGTTCCAGTGGGATAGTAACACATCCTTACTTCTGACTGGATATGTTTGTTTATCTGCAAATATATTTGCATTTTGTGGTGACTTGCTAACAAAGCACAAAATGCAGCTGCCTGATATCTTTTAGATGTCAGATGATTTCTGTGTAATATTTACTTTAAAAATAATTTAGGCAGTATCTCTTACCGAATAGCATCTACCCCTGAATATCATGATTATCCTTTTTAGAAGTGAGGTATGGAACTCCCAGCTGTATGCATGTTTACTGCTGCTTTTAGTCCTGCTGAGTTCTCATAAAAGAGCAGACTCAGCCTGGAAGAAAAGTACTTTTAAGACTGGAGCCACAGGAAGAGAAATGAATACCTGTTTCAGAAAGTTAGGCTGTAACCCTCTCCACCTCTCCAGAGGCAAGTGTTCCTCTCACATGCAGTCATCCATGGTTTGTCATTAAAAACACAACAGTGGTTCCAGTTATTTTTGATAAACCCTCTGTGTCTTCACTAGCCTATCATTTCACCTGTCAATAAAGCAGGACCCCCTTGAGAAGCCACTGTCTATGAGTTATTCCCATGTCACATTCCTGTAAATACTGTGTGAACCTCTTGATTTTGGTCTGCAAGCACACCTGTGATTAGTGTGTGGGAGGAGCATGACTCAGACCGAGTCATTCCACTGACAATTATTCTTTAAGCACCCCAAATTAGTCTTCATCAGTAAATGGCATCTTTGTCTCCAGCCTCACTGGTTTAGTCAACATAATTCCAAACTTCATTACTCTTACTTGTGTTATGAACAGTATTAAATCTTTGTAACTATTTAGTGATACCAGAAGAGGAGAGGTTTTGTGTCACTGTAGGACACGAAAGAACACGAGTGTACACACCGCTGTTCTCAAGGTGAAGAAAGTGGAGTTTATTTTCTGACTCTAACATTTATAGATTTCTAAAAGTGGCAGTGGATTGGAGGGTGAAAGTGCCACCTCTCCAATGACGCTGGACAAACTAACAGTCTATCAAATTTCTCTTCCTCCATAAAGGAATGCAAAACAATAAATTATTTACAGAAAGTGTGTGAGAAAGTTTGTTACAAGAATGTAAGCATCAGAAGGCTTAGAAAAATCTTAAAAAATCAGGGCGACAGTTTTGGACCACTTTGTCTTTAGGTTTGTTTGGGAAGCGTTTGAAAGCCCTGTGTAGAAAATAATGACAGATTAGTTTGTACTTGTTGCACCCAGAAGTAAAAGCTGTGCATGTGCTAGAAGGGATTGGCAGGTGGGTGATGAGCTCCTTGCAGTCTGGCTGTGGTTATTGAAGTAACAACACCCCAGGATGGCTTACCAAGGTTTGGTTGCATCAAAAGTTTCAGACTGAGCTGCAGAAGGCAAAGCACACAGGTGCAGTGTAGTCCAGTTAAGTGCACTGGCTCTAGGGGCTTAATTTCACAGTAGAGGAGATCTGAAGTGAGAATGAATTGTTGTCCTTATGTCCAGCATGCATTAATCCTGTCAGGTGCAGCCATGCCCTTGGCTCTTGCTGGCTGGCCTGTCACCTGGGCAGAGCTGGAGCTCCTGGGTGATGAGCACAGCCTCTCTGGTGTCTGATCACTGCTGGTTTCACAGCGGGACTGCTTGAAGCAAAGTCAGCTTGAAGGGCCTGCTGAGTGTAAACCAGGTGAGCTGCAGAAAACACAGGCTTCCAGGTACCCTCTTTGAGTTCTTTTCAGGGTTTTGTTTGACTAGTTTTGGGTTTGGGGACAATACAGTTAATCCAAAGAAGTGTCTTCTCTCTGGAGTCTGTGAGACAAGGGTTATGCAATTTTTCCATCAGCTGTCTGGTTGAGGCCAGCACTCTACCACCTACCTTTGGTTCTCTTCAAAATGACACCAGAGTACCTCCGTCCCACTCTGCTTTTATGTTGGGGTAATTTATAGGCATTAAAATTTTACCTTTTCTTTTGTTCTCAGAGAAGACAAAACCTAAAAAAAGACTGTGCTGTACTGCTACATAGACAGCAGAAGCTTTTGTAAGTCATTGGATGAAAGTTAGGGCTTGAAGAGAAATGCATTGTCTTGCTGTTTCTCTGAACTGTGCCCTTAACTTTCACCACAGGCAGACATGCCCACACCTTGCAGTAGTGCTTAAAGCACAGCTGAGCAGAGGTTTTAAGCCTAATGAGAAGTGAGATCACTGCAGTCTCAGGGGAAGCCTTGGGTCCTTCCTCCTTGTGGTCTCACTGGTCATTTCAGACCTGAACATGATCAGCAAGGAATGAACTTCCCACATGGGTGCTCTGGTGGGAGTACAGAGGAGCCACCTGAATCCAATCATCATTTGGAACAAAGAATTACGCTAAATGTAAGATTCCTTAATTAAATGAGGTTGAAGCTATGACCAAAAGGAATCAGACAGGAGAATTTTGCTTGAACTTTGCAAGTGACTTTAGCCGTTAAACTCTTGTGTTGCATCAGTGACAGGAGCAGGTTTTGTCCAGAAATCCATATGTGTAAGTGCTGAATGGTGGCTTTGGTGTGCAAAATTCAGATCCAGTGCTAGACCCTCAAAGACCACAGATAGGTTATTGCAAAATGAGGCTCAATAGCTGCCAACGGGAACAGGCCTGAGGCAGCAGTGCAAAGCCCAGCAGGATGTGTGGCAGCCATGAAGGGAAAGGACCAGAAGGTTTGGATAACAGGTCATCTCCTCGAGTGTCCTTAGATTTCCCTCCAACAAGGCCATGTAGAAAGGATCATACAAGTCACAGAGGAAACAGCATGAACAGAGGAATGCTAACAACTACATAGGTAAGTAGTTTCTCACGAAGAGAACTTTTCCTAATTGTGGCTTTTGATTTTTGTTTTTGTTCTACTCTTTCTGTAGTTCTATTTCTGTAATAGATTTTACAATGAGGAGAGTTGGTGTTTAACTGGGGGAAACCATTAGAGCTAAGTTGAGAGTAGATAAAACTGAGCTTTGAAAGCAAAAGCTTTCATATGGGTGCAAATGAGTAAAAATCTAGAAGCAGTATTTGGAGATTTAATTTTAACCAAGTAATTGAAAATGGCCATGCATTACCCTGCATAAACTGTAGAAGAAAAATTATGCCCTTAAATGGCTCAGTCGTCATTTAAATGGTGATCTGTTCATTAGTGCTGGGAAATGAAATGGAAATCCATTTCAATTTTCTAGACAATTTAAATTTTATTGTCCATAAAATTCTACAAAACAGTAAAAGAGTGTCCTTTCTTACAAATTGCAGAGGATTTAATCAGATTTGGCATTTTATTAATTCTCATCATGGTAAAACCTGCTAGTGAATACATTGAGCTGAGTTCATCCTGTGTTGGTAAAGTGTCCCACTGGGGAGTCTGCCCTGGTGTATTTGGAACAGAGATAGTTTTTGCAGCTGTTATCTGTTTGTACACTTACTTTCCTCTTGGTAATCAAATTGGCACATTGAGCAAGATCTTGATGATGCTCCATGTTTTGAGCATGTGTACTTCAGTGTTGCTCTAGACTAATCCCTTATGACATTCCTGAAGATGTGATAAATATACTGCTCTTTACAGGAACTGTAGTTGCTGTAACTAGTTGTGAGAATTGGTACATTTTCTTGCCATTCTGTTTTACCTTATCAGAGATAAACCTATCTTCTGGCGAATAAAATTTAGAGAGGTGACTGGGAAGTGCCATTTTCTGTAGAATCTTCCTTTTTATCTAGTCTTACCTTTGATTTATCATTATCACTATTTCAGATCTTGCCTGTTGATCTTGCTGTCCCATGTTGTTATATTTTCTCTGAAATAAATTGATTCTGCAAGGAGTTTTCTGTAGACTTGTTGATTAAACTGTGCAAGTTCTTGGAAAGTCTTTTTGCTATCAAGGGTTAAGGCCTTAATTTCAATTAATGACTAGGTATTACTGTTTGGAGTTAGTCATAGCTTTCTGTCAGGTTTAAGAATTTACCTGTAAGTTGAGGCAGAACATACATCTTCCAGTCTGGTTTATGATGCACTTTTGAATGTAAAACACTGCTACCCTCATTGGGACTCACTATAGTCAGTGGAAGTGCTGGGCCTTGCAGAGAAATGGATGCCTTCAGGTAATTTAAGTAAGAAGAGTCAGGTGAACTCATTGTTCTGCAAGTGCTGTTTGTTTATAGAATAAGAGTGTGCAATCCTGTTTTCCTGAGAGATGCTCATGGTTAGGGATTTCAAAGTCTATCAGCTTGAAGTCTCACCGTATCCAAGATGCTCTTCTCTTTAATTCCTTTCAGCATTATGCTTCTGTTGTCTCCTGCTGGTGTCCCTTTACAGCAGAAAGTTAGTGTATGACCAGATTGTTACTCTTAATTTCTCAACCAAGAACACATCGAAGTCCTCAAAACTTCTGACTTGTTTTGCATCTGATTACTTTAGTAATCTGCTTTTCTGCAAGCATTTTGGCTGCAGTAGAGTCTCTGTGGCTGCCTTTAAATCCCCCTCTGGTGACTGTTGGCACGTTTCAGGATAAATACAATACTAAACTGTAGCTGTCAAAATAAATGAATGATGAGTTTTGTGAATCAGGATTCTTGCCATTTTACTAGTTTGAACACTTCTCAATTTGCCAAAAATCCAGATTTTACAGTGTTAATTAGTGGGACTGTGTCAATTTAGTCAGGTGCTGCTGTGCAGAAGTAGGAGCCTTGGCCAGGGAGGTAATAGCCACCACTCTGGATTGGCAGGAGGCTTCATCCCCTCTTTTCATAAGCAGGCTCTTGGATCCAAGATGCAGTCCTTCATAGAGAGCAGGGTGGTGTTGGCCCTTCACTGTCAGCTGGGAGAGAGCTGTTCATGTTGAAGAGCTTTCTCACAGGGCTGATGCTGAAGGTTGTTCTGCTGACTTGTACTCACTGTGGCTCTGATGGCTCCTCTGATCAGTTGTGCTCTGTGTGTTTTTCCATGCTGTTTTTCTTAGCCCAAACGCGCTGAAGGCAAAAGCAGAACCTGTTAGAGAGCTGTGCTGCTCGTGTTGCTTGCCAGCCAAAACACCTGTGATTGCTGCTCTCAGCTGTATGGGTGCTTCCAGATCAACATCTAAATAAAAAAGGCTTTGAAGCATCCTAAGGGATGGTGGAGTTTAGCATCTTTGGAAGGTTTGTTAATTTAGCAACACTTGTCTCTATTCTTCCATATTAAGTCTTAAACTGGTAAAATATAAGTCATTGCAGATCCATGAGCTAACAGGAGTTTATATGGCTGTGCTGCTGTAGTAGCAGGCTGCTTTTATTTTGTAGAGTTAGGAAAGGGTGTGAGGAGAGAAGCAGCAGGAGCTGCCTCTGGTGTTTGCTCCATAGCTGTTCTTAACTTCCCTTTCTGCCCTCACACACTGCAGACAGCCTATTTTAAGGTGCACAGATGTTTCTACTACTCTAGTCCTTGGTAGTTGCTTAAGTGGCTTCTTAGAGCAGCTGTTCCCTTGTTTATGTCTCTGACGTTCATTTCATTGCAGTTCTTGATTTTGTTTGGTGGTGGGAAAATGAAAAAACCCCATGTGCAGATGATGCTCTGATGTTGTTTAGCTTTTATCAATTGTGTCATCAGTGGCGTCCTACCCTTCTGCACGGGAGACATTTCCATTGTAGCTGGAGCCCAGTGTTGTCCTTCTCTGTCCCAGTTTTGCTGTCAGCAGGGTGATTTCACCAAATGTGATGATGAGAGTGAGAAGATTTGCAGTAGAATTCAACTAAGAGTTTAATGAAATTTGCCTGTGGTCTCTCCTCTTTCATCCTAGCAGTCAAGTGCTTGCGCCACATGGTTTGATGTGCGTGTCCCTCATAGCCTATTCAGGCTTCCTGCTTTGCTCCTTGCCATTAAATTGATTTTCAGACTTGCTCAGTAGTGTGCCACTTCTCTGATCTTTGCCATTGCTACTGCCTTGCTTCAGAGGTGCAAATTAGAAGCTGGTGGCATGAAAGAGGGAGGTGGAGCAGTGTATTGTTTCTGTCCAGAAGAGCAGAGAGCTGTGGGAAGAGCAGGATTTAACAGTCACTGGGACAGCAAGGGGGAGAGCTGTTCTGGGAATTTACTTTCACTTGAAAAAAATGCCTTTTTCCCAGGTTGTGAAATTCAGGAAGTGATGTACATGCTAAGACTAGCAATTGTAATTTGTTTTATAACAGGTGAAAATGTTCTGGATATATATTGTGAAAAGTCAGGAGGTGCAGTAAATTAATTGACCTATTAGATTTTGGCTAAGTTGTTTACATTTATTCTACTGGCTAAATGGAATTATATGTTTATACATTGTGCTAGCAAAAAAACCAAAAGGCAGATAAAAGCTTACAAATAGGAAACTTTATAATGCACAAAACTTCCTAAGAAAAAGCAAATTAAGCAGCTCTGGGTCTGTCTGTACTGTTCTAGAAGGTTGTGTAGATACTTGATGAGTACATCTCGCTTCAAAAGCTTTGGTATCAGATTGCAAGACTACAAAGAACAATTTTATCAAAACTAGCTTTGTAAACAATTCTTTAAGATACCTGTTCAGTTTGGTATTTGCTTGTATATTGTACTTTACAGTTCAGTGCTTTTCTTTTAACTGCATGTTCTCTACCCATCAGTAGGCATAATTACCACTAATCAAGACCCCTAATCTCAAGCAATTATAAGCTCTTACATTGTTCTAATTGCACATTTGAAAATAATGTCATTTTCTCATGTAATTATGAGATGATCCATACAATTAATTTCTGCTTTTCTTTTTATCTGATCAGTGTTAATTTTGTGTGACCTCACAATGTGTTATCTGAAAAATGCCTTTGAGACTTGCAGTTTTTCTGGTTAATTTATGGTTGTGTTTCATATTCAGTAAGGAGGGATACAGTGCAAGAAATTTTCCAGGCTGTGCTTTCAACCTTCTATGACCTGAAAAATTTGTTGTATATTAGGAACTTGTTGGTGAAACAGAAGTGCAATTATCCATTTAAATCATCTACTCTTTGCAAATGCAGGTGCTTGCTCTTTGAATAGTACTTAGGTTAGTGCAGTATGTAAAAGGGGTTTATTTTGGTTTTTTAATTGTTAAACTGGAATTTACATGCAGACAGACTTTTTTGACCAGCTTTCCGGGCAGCAAAAGTGTGGGCAGTTCATCTTCAGAAAGCACTGCAAGTCGTGGGGGCAGGATATAAGAGATTGTTCACGAGTTGATGTTGGTCTCACTTGTTGCTGCGTAGTTCTGCACACCTTTTGTGTGCCAGGCCATTGCATGAGTGTGTTTTGAACAAATCATCGTCAATCTGTTGAATCATCTCAGAAACCAAATGCAGCACTTACATCTGTAAATGGGGTAATTGTAAACCTCTCATTCTTACAGACAGAAATTATTCCTGTTATAATTCTAAAATCAGACCCCAGATCTTTTACTGTGGACCTACACTGGCTTGTATTTATTTCTCTATTCTTACTTGTTACATCACTAAAAATAGCAGATGATTTGGTGACCTTAGCAACCTGTGTCTGACCTTCATGATTCACTTGTGGGTAATTTGCTGCTGCAATTACTATGGTCCTGTCTGTGGTGTTATTTAAACACTGGTTTAAATGACTGCAGTGTAAATGAGCAGCCACATTATTGGAGACAACATGTTTTTCTTTATTGTAAGAGAAGAATATTTGCATCAGGGGGTGAGTGCCACATCATTTCTGAGGGATCTTGACATTCCTGGAGGAGAAATGCTGGAGATTTTGCTCTGTCATGAATAGCCCAACTTTCTTTCTTTAGTAGAGTGTGTGTTTCTGAAATCATTCTGGGGCTGCAGTCTACTGCAGTGGGTTCATTTCATTATTCATTTGAAAGTAAGGAGAGGCACACAGCCAGCTACTTCTGTGCAGAAGAGTTCAAGGTTTAATATGCTAATGCATCTACCCAATATTAGGCTGCAAAAATCCTTGGCTTTGATGTGTCTTTAATAGTAATAAAATGGTTGGCTAATGATAAATTAAGTATGTAAGGTTGAGAATTAAAAAAATTAATCTAGGCAGGAATAATTTTCCTTGCCAAGATAATTGTCATACTGGAACTGCAGTTTGCAGTGGAAATTCCTTGCTTTATAATAATCAAAATATACAATCAAACTTTTGGCTTTTCTTTAGGCTTCACATTAAAGCTGGGCATTAATGGGACAGGGTGGGGACTGCATTTTATATTTGCTGGCCTGAAGCTGTATGTGCCAAGGTACTGAACCTCCAGGTCTCACTGTCTGCCAGAGAGCAAAGATAAAAGTCTGCTTGCCATCCTCTCTGTAATTGTCACCTGTTTCAGTGCTGGGCTGGCCGCCTTGTGCTGCTGCAGTCTCCTGTAGGGTCATGTTTGCATCTGCATTACAGAGAGCAAACCAGGACTTATTCAGGGATAGGTAATGCTGTTCTAATAACAGAAATACTCATGGATTAAGGAGCTGTTATGGTAAATCAGTTTTGTAAAGCATTTTATCATTCTTCACTACTCACTGGACTGCCCGGTATAGTTTTGTTCAAGCCCAAGTTCAGGTTAAACACGGAAAATATATGTTTCTGGTCACTGTAATAATGCTCTCCCCTCTGAGAGAGCACATTTTTCTGCATATTTTTATAGCTGTTTGTACAGAGGAATAGATGGAAAAAGGGAGAGCTCTTCTCTACAGAAACTCATAAAAAGGAAAGTCATGCAGCATCAAGAAGGAATTCTACAGAAAATCAGCAGTGTAAAGGCCTTGAGCAAACCTTAACTTAAATCACATCTCTTGATGATCAGGGCAAAGACAGTCCTATAAGTTTCTTTTGCACAATATCAAAGGTTTTTGTTGGTCATAGAACCCTAGAGCATCTTAATTGGCTTAAGGATATCTGCCTATAACACTCACCTGAATAAATAGCTGCATTCTCAAGGGAAGAAGTGGGGTGATTTTTTTTAATAGCTGGTGAGGGAGTAAATAAACAGTAAAAAGGGGTACTTCAGTAAAGCAAAATATCTTTTTTATAAATATGTCTTCTCATTGACTTATTTTTATTTCAAGTGGAAGAGATACGATACAATTTAGTGCTTGTTTTGGGGGGCAGGAAATGATTAAGAGGAAGAAGTTACTCAGCAAGCCAGAGTACTTACGGGTGGTTATCATCACATCTGCAGTCTGACTGTTCCTCTACAGCCAACCTGTCACACATCACTGACCTGATTCATGATGTAGGAGAGCTTCCCTTGAGGCTTCCTGTCTCTCCATTTCATCCAAGGCTGGACTGGCTGGAAGAGCCCCAGCCTCTGCAAGCCATCAAAGCTGGCTGCTGGGGCTGCCACCAGCCTGCTGTTCTGTCTTGGCCTTCAGCAGATGGAGCTTCTCAAGTCCTGTGTGTTTTCATCTGCTCCTCTCCACGCCTGGAAACACTGCCTTTTTTTCTGCCTGGTGTTTATTCTTAAACCCATCTTGATGAACCAGCTGGCTTCACAACTGTGTTGTGTGAAGTCAGGAGGGCTGTGCAAAGGTCTGCCTCTCAGGGCTCCAACTCTTGCCTCAGGCCTTGCTGTTCTTTTGCCTGAAGAATGTAAAATGTAATGCGAGTTTTTATATATTATTAAACTTATGTGTATAAATCACTGACCCATGGTAGCTGTTTATTACATATTCCATCTTGTCTTTGATGCACTGCTGCTGTCACTCCGAGGTGGGTAACGATGACTCAGCTTACTGTTGTGAGAATGCACTTAAAGCTGGAAATCTGTCACTGATGGTATTTCAACACAGGTGCTATAAACCTGAGATGAAAAATTAAAGTATTTGCTGTCAAGCTATTTCTCTTAAAATTCTTCTGTCTACTGTTGTGGTTTTGTAAGGTTTTGGGTACTGCTGAGTTGTTTGATGAACAAAGTCAAACAGTCGTGTTTTAGGAGGTCTGTGATGCAGGACATGCTCTCACAGAAGCAGGTGGTGGTCCTCAGTTTGCAGTGCTGAAGGTGACCTATAAAATGCTTGTGTTCATCAGGCCTTCCTACCTTCCTAATAAAGCACCAATATTTGCATGCGTTTTTACAACCTAGCCTTTCCAGCCTTAAAGCCCAGTGGAACACAGACTGATCACCACATCTTACCATGTATTTTCTCTGTGGTTTTTCTTCTTTTCCACAGCCCTTCTGTATGCCACCATTTTTGGTAACGTGACAACCATATTTCAGCAGATGTACGCTAACACAAACAGATACCATGAAATGCTGAACAGCGTCCGGGACTTTTTGAAGCTCTACCAGGTCCCCAAAGGACTGAGTGAACGTGTGATGGATTACATTGTTTCCACCTGGTCAATGTCCAGGGGAATAGATACTGAAAAGGTAAGTAAATTAAACTGCAAGGAAAGAAGTCACATCCTGAAAGCAGTCCATTAAAATAAACAGGAGGTACTGTCTTAGTAAAGGAGACAAATATTCTTTAAATAGTTCTAAACAGCAGCTTCCCTTAATTTTTAACTTTTAAATACAGTATTTCAGCTATTCTGTCATACTGACATATGATAATGGTAAAAGTATGTATGTTTTGCTAGTGAAATGGTATGAAATAGTATAAAAATGATAAAGAGAAAAAGCTCAGTTTACTATAAATAAAGGTGATAAGTAAATAACAAGTTCCAGACTGTAACACAACCTCACAGTTTTTCCAAATGAGATTTTTTTTGCAATATTTCTTGTGAGGTTGCTTGCGGCTCTGTGGGCCTGAAAACAAGGTAATTTTTTTTTTGTCGTTGGAGAGTTTGAATGTAATATTCTGTGTGCAGGTTAAAGATATTAATGAAAGCTGGAATTATTTAATAACGTATTGCTTGAAATCTACTTTGTGTAAGGCAAGTGCTATCATTCTGATTCATTGAATTGATGAATAAATTCCCATTGTGTCTTTTAAAATAACAGATGGCCTTTCACCAGAACAAATGTACCAATGTAGCTCCTTGTCGCTTTTATATTAGTTGCCAGTTTTTGTGGGGATAGACAATTTCTCTTCTGCTTGTAAAGAGATGTGATTTGTGGGGTGGATCATTCAGGAAATCATACCAATGCTCTGGTCACCAGCCTTCTGGTTGGCAGCTTAATTTAGCATTCTGAACTGTGGATGATGCAGTTAAAGAGCAAACAGTGCCATTTCTGTACAGCTGTTACAGCATCGTTATGAAGCAGGAGAACAGATGTGGCCTTGCACTGAGCTGCCTGGAGACTGAGGGGCACACAGGGCACTGTTTGCTTTCCTAAATGGTCTTCAGCCAATCTGCCATTTTTAGATCCCAGACATGATTCTGTAAGCACTGTCTGCCATACTAGCTTTCAGAAAGAAATTATATTTTAGTGCTGGATAGCACTGGTTAGAAGCTGTTCTGCATGTTTTCTCACAATCTGTCTTTGTGTGGGGTTGTGATTCGAGGTAGGTGCATTTGGAGAAGGTGGAGAGACATCTGAGGAAACACAGTGTAATGAGTGCTGGTGCTTTCATTCAGCCCCCATTACAAACTCCTGTCATCATTTTAACAAAACAACAAGAAAAATTTGCTGTGTAAAACATGTTGGTTTTTTTTTTAGCGTATCTTCAAAGTTCATTCTTGGCTTCCTTTGATAAGGAGAGAAATGCTTTAAGAGGATGCATTTGGAGACAGCAGACTAACCAAACCAAGCACAACAATACTCAGTGTAGCCTTTGAGAATTATCTTAATAAGAAGGAAAGAAGTTTCCAATTGTCAGGATACCAAAGTGCTTAATACAGTGCTGTTTTCAGTAACTGGTGTGTTCATAGCTGAGCTGCTGCTGGCCATGACTGCTAAACCAAGAACTCAGCTTTCATCTGCACAGCAAAAGCTGTGGTTGGCTGTGCCAATCCATAAACTCCCAGGTCTGAGCTCTTTTGTTTTGATGCCTGTGCATAACTTCTGGGATGTTTTGTCATGAATAAAACATGTATTGCTCATGAGGCAGAACAGTGGTACTTGTGCTCCTCTGAAAGGCAGTGCAGCTTCCTACAGATGAAGCAGAGACTTAAATATGAACTGAGCACAGAACTGGTCCTGTCACTATTTTGTAGGCCATGAATTTGTCAGTTCAGTGTTCACTGCAGACACGCTAAGTTATTGGTTTAGAAAATGCCAGTACAACAAAATTTAACTAAGAGCTACTGAAAGATTCTAAAATTGATCCATGAAGATACATTTCCTACCTCCCTTACAAATGAAAGTCTTCTTCCATTTATCTGTAGATCTCAAATGTCTTTAATTGCTTTCATTTTTGTGAAGTCTGGAGACAACTTCTTTAAATGGAGAATGGAAAACTGGTTAACTTCCTCTAAGACTGCTATACCAAAAAGTTTTTGGATAATAGCATCATTTCAAATATTCTTTTGTATGCTCGGGGGGGTTTGCTGCTATTTCTATTGCAACAACCCTTTTTGTGTGCGATATCCAGGTAACTGGAAAGTGTGTGTGTAATACCAGTAGTAAAATTTGGCAAGAATATGCCACTAGAGAGTATTTTTATCACCAGAGTAAATGAGATAATGGAAAAGACAGATATGGCCGCTGCCTGTGTTCCCTGTTAAATGCTGGCCTTCCTGCCCCAGCCCATTTCTGTGAGCCTGGAAAACTGGGAACTGGCACTTTTGGCAGCTCTTCTGTACAGGGCAGCCAAGAAAAATCATCCCTGAGTGCCCTACACCTAAGCACTACACAAATACATCTCTTTTAAGAAGTTATATCTGTAATAAAATGTCTGTTTGGAGGTGGGCCAAAGATGTTGATATTGGTGGTGGAGTTATTTGCCTTTGGAGTACCAGGCATGATATCTGAAACCAGTGCCATGCACAGAATTAATAGCTTGGTTCTCTGCTCAGATCTTGCACAGAAGCCCATTTCAAAGTGCAGGCATAGCCATAGTGCTTCCTGTGTTACTTTTGTGTTTTTCAGGAGTATTTGCAGTGAGACAGTCTTCTCTTTCCACCTAGGAAAATGTGTGGGAGTAACTCTGAAGCTCGACTGGAGTGCTCCTTAATTGGATGGAGTAGTTATTACTAAGAAAATAATAATAAAAAAAGAGGCAGACTCAGACTACTCGATGTTCTTCTCAAATAATATGTCCTAGACGTGCTTCATCATAGACCATCCCCCAAGGATTTTGTTATCCCCAAACTCTGCTCATGTCACTTCTTTCCGCTTTTAATCTGCACATGCAGCAGTGATTTGGTATTCTTTCCACTTGGCTGTTCGTATTATATTAAAACCCTTCAGAAATGGCCCTGGCTGGTACCTGCTGTGCTGAGCATCAGCTCCATCAGCTCGTGTTCTCTTAGGAACACACATCATGAATTGCCATGAGGAACATTCCATTTGGAAGATCAAAAGCTGCCCAAAACAGCATCATACCTTTAAAGTTCCTTTCCTGTGTAAACAAAAAACTTGTTAGTGCCACTTGAGGGTAAATTTGGATACCTGCAATTCTCAATGTTATGAGTTAATTAAACTTTAAGTAATTTGTTTTTGTTATTAAAGCATATGACTTGTGCAGGCTTTTCATGGAATCTGCCTATCAAAAAAATGACCTACCCTCTAGAAACAATTATTCTGGAAGATTTTCTTCAACACTTTCTGTACTGCTGGGCTCTAAGTTTTTTTGTCTTAAAAACCTTAGGTCTTCAATATCCAGCAGAGCATGTTGTTGAGAGGGAAACTGTGTTTTCCTTCAGATGTTGTAAGGTAGACTAAGTATTGTTGCTTATGTGGATAAGTAATATAAAAATAAACTCTGAGATTAGAAATGAGAAGGAGGAAAGTGGTTCTTAAACCTTGCGTGGTAACCTAGCCATAGCAGGCAGGTAGAAGCCCTGCGCAGGAGCTGATTGCCCCTCTGGTTTCCCTCTCAGGTTTTGCAGATCTGCCCTAAGGACATGAGAGCAGATATCTGCGTTCACCTGAACCGCAAGGTTTTCAAGGAGCACCCCGCCTTCAGGCTGGCCAGCGACGGGTGCCTGCGGGCGCTGGCCATGGAATTCCAGACGGTGCACTGCGCTCCGGGAGACCTCATCTACCACGCCGGGGAGAGCGTCGACAGCCTCTGCTTCGTGGTCTCGGGCTCCTTGGAAGTGATCCAGGATGATGAAGTCGTTGCTATATTAGGTGAGTTTCAGAGCTGGTAATGTGCATTTGCATAAATACAAATATGTGTGTGGTGGTGTTCACAGGGGTCGCAGGACGAGGGAAGAGATGAGAATCTTGACTCCATGTCTCAGAAGGCTGATTTATTATTTTTTTATATATATTATTTTAAAATGATATATTAGAACTATACTAATAGAATAGAAGAAAGGATTTCATCAGAAGGCTAGCAAGCAAAGCAATGATAATAAAATCTTGTGACTGACCAGAGAGTTTGAGACAGCTGGACTGGGATTGGCCATTAATTAAAAACAACCACATGAGACCAATCACAGATCCACCTGTTGCATTCCACAGCAGCAGATAATTATTATTTATATTTTGTTTCTGAGGCCTCTCAGCTTCTCAGGAGAAAAAATCCTAGCAAAAGGATTTTTCATAAAATATGTCCATGGCATATGCGCAGCAATTTATAGCCTCCTCTACTCTTTCTTTAAAGAGATTCAGTTGAGTTTGTTTTTCCACTGAAAGGTTTAAAGGGCAACCATCTAATATCCAGATTGCTTCAACCCTGTTTCATCTGGTCAATGGAAACCTTATTTTTGCATGGCGTCCTGGTCATTCTTGGGGTCTTCCCTGTCTTGATACATCCCTTCTGTTGGGGAAGATGAAACAGGAAAGCCTTGTAAATATGATTGCCTGGCAAAAGATTTTGAGAATATGGAAACTATAAGTGAGATTGAAATGAAAGCAAGCTTTGAGATACTTTAGTTACTGAACAACTGGAAAGCAATGGTGTGGCCAGCTGAAGGTAATCCCCTCTTGATGAAACAATATCCTTTGCTTGCAGACAGGTCCAAGGGTCAGAGCAGACCCTACTAGCTTGGCAGAAGGAGTCAAAAGAGTAGTTTTTAGGGTTTAAAATGTAACACAGTATGATAATATAATTATTCTTATAGGCTGTATGTAAATGCTACAGGATTTTTATATTGTACTAGATTGATTAGTGAGAATTAGAATATTCAACACAGAAGAAGATTTATTGTATTGTAACAGGAACCTCACTCTCTCTTATCCTCCTTACCACACTCTTGCCTTCTTTCTCTTTACTGCTCTCTTCACCTCTCTCTCTCTCTTTTGGGCCTGCTCCAAGCTGTGGCTGGCAGCTGCAAGCAGGGCCCTGCACTTGGCCCTTTGCAGTAAACCACAAGTTCCAAGACCTGGCTTCAGAGATCTCTCGTCTCCCTCTGTCCTGACCGTCCTGCCCCCTGTCACTCCTACACCCTCTAATTAGAAATTCCATTTAGAACTTCAGAAAACTTGAAGTGCCTGCCTCAGTCCCACACCCCCCCCCCCCCATAATAATCCATTTTTGCTGTAGTTTTTCCAGTTAGATTTATTTAAGATGTCGTGTTGAAATACTATTTATCTATTTTAAAGTCAAAATAGTCTAAAACATTTAGAGCCGATTTGTGTTAACTTGGGTTGGAGGCATTGAAAATAAACTGATGGGGTGTAAACAGCATTCTGAGGCAAAGCTAACAGAAAAGAGTGTGATAATCCAATAGATGTAGATGAATCATGGGGTGGCTGAAGCATTGAGGAGGTGATACTTATCATTTGATTCTGTCAAGCCCTTTTGTGATAAGGTAAATTCTCATGGTGGCTTAATCCTGTAACTGTCATTCATAGCAGCCTGCAAAAAGAGAATAAAACATCTTGGTTATCTTACTTTTTTCTGAACACATACACTCAACTCTCCTAAGATTAATGTCTACTGAAAAATGAGGGGGCTAATAAATATGCTGAGCTTCATTTTTCTCTACTTTTGAATAGGATTGCTTGTATAACACAGGGTAAATTTAGAGTCATGGAGAATCAAGTTGGTAACACTTTGTGCCACACAAGAAGCTAAAAAAGTGAGAAGTTGGAGGATAACTAATTCCCTTTTGTTCTGGAATCACCTGTGCTGCTCAGTGCTAAGTGACATTTGGAACTTCTGCTTGTCTGTGCTGCACATCAAGAACTTGCTACTTTTTGCCATGTTGAACTCATGAATTAACAAATGACAAATGTAGAACACAAACTAAGACCCCTCAGTTTGTGTATCTTTATGCCACCACCTGGATTCAGCATGAGCAGAAAACCTCAACACATCTTGCTGCTCTATTTGAGTATGGGTAAAAAAGCACTAAGATCAAATTTCTTTAAAATGTTCTTTAAAGATACCAATTTTCTCCTCATCTTTCCTGCTAACTCCTGCATTTTATCATAACACTCACTTTAGAAAACCCTCAGCCAAGATTGCTGGAGGAATCAGTGTTAAGGAAACCTAACTCCTAATCTCTGCTGCTGCAGAGTGATAGCTACAGATAAATGAGCCTGTTCCCTTAGGATCTGGGTGAATAGAAGTATTTTGTTGCTGCTCTTCTCCTGGGATGTAACTATCGATTCTCTTCCCACCACAACTTTTTATTTTCTTCTTTTTCTTTCTTTCTTTTTCTTTTTTAAAATTTGGAGTCAGTTCTCCGGCTCTCACTAAAGCTGATGAGTTTTATTCACATTTTCTTTGTGAATATTTTAAGTGGAGAGGAAAGTAAAATGAAGAGGGATCTGTTTGGGATTCTGTGAGATTTCATTTTGGATGTGCATCAATTTTTGTGCTTGTTTCTGGACTAAGGAATCCCTTTCCTTCCACACTTGTGTGTCCCTTCCTCCTCCAGGCATTGAAGACTTCTGCTGAAGGTTTCTCTATTCTGAAAAGAAATTATATATTTAGCTAAGTTTTCACTATTCTGAATCTGTTGAACTTCTTTTTCCTTCAGCAGTGTGTAATTTAATCCCCACACAACTGAAGGATATGCAAGGAGATGGGTCAGGATTTCCTCTCTAACTGCTTTGTACTCTGTTTTCTTATCTGTAGAAAACAGTGTTTTGGGGTGGGATTTTTTCTTGTGATACTTGTTTGTTTTGGGGGGTTTTGGCTTTTTGTTTGTTTGTTTTTGTTTTCATACTTAGCTAAACTTGCCAAGTTCTTGATGAATGTATACCAGAAAAAAACAAGGCACTACAAAGGGGAAAAAAGTGCGTTGTACAAGAAACATGATTTTTGCTGATCACTCAGCCAGAGCAACCTATGCCATAAATTTTGTTTGCCAGTCCCAGCCAAGCATAGCTGTGAATATCAGGCACATAACAGCAAACCATGTGAGGAATTCCTTAGGGTAATTTTAGTTGACGGGTATGTTACAGAGACTGTAATCTTCTTTCAGGCAATTTGGAAGTGAAAATGAAAAAAAATAAGTGCACAAATTATTCAAGGTGAATTATTTGCTCAGCTCTGGCTGTCATGTAATAAAGTAACTTTTGTAGCTTGCAATGTAGCCTGTATCTTCCTTACAATGGAGAAATGAATTTTAACTCTAAATCAGTCTGTGGGACTGCTGTACAGCATTACATAAACCAAAGGCAAACTGCACTTAATGCTTAAAGGATCCAATTCATAGGAAACATTTTTGAGTTCTGAAATCATTTAACCTTGCAGACTGGCATATAAGAGTGTATTGTGCAGACTTGGAGGGCATTGTCTACACTTGCATAATATCCTTCCAAATCATTTCCATGTAATACCCCAGAAACAGGTATATTCTCAGTTCAGGCTTATGTTCTTAGAACAAAGCACTGACTTTGATTGACTTGGATTAATATGAGTCCTGAGTTGAAAGAAATTGCACATAGGCCAGCAGTGAAAAAAGGCACTTTTTTGTGTGTCCCCTAAGATTGCCTTTCCCATTAATATAAATTGAGACACAAATACAGAAATATGCAAATTCAAAATAAAATCAACCCCAAACCTTTGCCTGTTTTAGTAAAAATTTAAAGAAATTGGTGCACTTTGTATGAAGTTTGATTTGTTGGAATGAAATATACATGTTTTGAATTCTATGCAAAATTTATACCAAAATACAGAAATTACTGGTGTTCACACAACACAGTCTTTGGATTTGGTGTGTCAAAGAAACAGAAACAAAAATGTAGAAAATGACCTCTCAGCCAGGTGATTGATTTATTTGTGATTCATTCCAATACTCCAAATGAGTCAGAAAAAGAAGACAGCAAGAAAAGCCACTCTCTTACTATGTTTTCTGTGTTAATGTGTAAGTATGAGAGTGGGATTATGTAGAAGGGAAGTTTAGCTGGTGGGAAGCTGCCTGGATGAGGCACAATAAATTCTGGTTTTGGGAGTTTGCTGTTCTTGCAGTGACGCTGCTGTTGCTGTGTGGGATGAAGTGCTGACGTACACTCAGCACTTTGAGGAAGACTGAGACAAATCACACAGTCCCTGCCCTGAAGAGATCTGAGTGAAGCACAGGTCAGGCAGGGCTTCCATTAAGAGAATGTTTTCAACTTGGCTTTGCTTTTAACTTCCCTGAGCCCTCCCACTTGGCCTGATGCTGCTTTATGCACCTGAGACTGACGGTGTCTCTTTGAACTACTCTTGCTTAAAGACTTTGCCATTTATCTTGATGTGGTTAGAAAAAATAAGAAGGTTTGTTTCCTCTGTTAAAAACACTCAAGTGTTTATGTGCACTTCATTTGGCAGCTCTGGTTTCTCTGTTTTGGAGCAGATCTTTCAGGCTAAGACCCTGAAACATCTGAAAACCTGACTTTACTGCAGGTCTTTGAAAAGTTAAAACCTACTCATGCTCAGGAGATTGGCTGTGTTTTAATTTATCAAATAACTTCTTAAAATATTCCTCCTGAATTAACTTTGTTCTGGGCACAGACCATAAGGTCTGACTGCAGCTTTCTTTGGAATATGCAAGGGAAAAGGCACTTTGCTGCCCTCCAGTCATTTAGTCTGAACCTTTTCAATCTCTTCTCACCATTGCTTGAACAAGAGCTGGTTCCTGTGCTATGTCTCCAACTGTGTGTGTGTTAGATAATTCAGTGAAAATTACAGAAAAGAATGTCATTAGCAGCAAAAATAACATTTTGTATGTATTTTCTAGAAATACATGGAAGGGCTGGATAGGAGACCTTGTTAGTACCCAAGTTGGTTCAAAGTCTTTCTGCCTGAAATTGGGATAATTTTTGACATTTAAGAAAACATTCCAGTAAAAAAACTAGGGGAAGACCCTTGAAAATTAGGATGGCAAACTTTTTTTTTTCTAGATAGCAGTGGGGAAAGCAGTGTCTTGTACTTAAATTTTCAGACTGCTGTGAAATCTGTCAATTAATGGCTGCTAGAGGGCCTGACTGAGCAGTAGATCTTTACTTGTATGAGATGTTCAAAGCTGCTGAAATGGTCTTGACACTTCCTGCAAGGAGCCAAAGTGTGTATGGATGGTAAGACTGGAGGTTAGTTTTGTGGACTTGATTAGAGACAGGGAGCTTGAAGCTTTTATTTAACAACTGAAATCCAAAGCCCTGAAAACCACTGTGGTCTTCAGAGCTGAGGGCTGGATGAGAAGAGCAGCATTAACTAGAAGATTTAATTAAAAAGAAAAAAACAACACCGTCCCACCAAACAGTTTGTCCCAAGAGTTACATTCTGGCTGTTCTGCATTTATGTTCTTGCTGTCTTTATTTGAGCTAAAAAAATTCAAAAGAATAAACCTTTTTCTTGACTGTTGTTTTAACATCACAGAATATCCTAAGTTGGAGGGGACCTGTGAGAATTGTTGAGTCCAACTCCTGGCTCCACAAAGGGCAAGTAAAGTGAACTAGACAGGAAGGGAAGTCAGGGCAGGAATTTATTGTGAGTAAGGAATACAAATTTTCTCCAACAGGTCAGTTTGCTTTTACTATTCCTTTTGCTGCTATCAAAGCTGAAAAGCAATAACAGCATGGAGATGTTATGTAGGTATGCAGGTGTACAGTAACACAATGTCAAGAATGGGATTTTCTGGGAGAGGGGCAGGGAGTGTACAAAGGATGCACACAGATTTACATTAAAGACTACACAGGAGCTGAGGAGGTGAAATTTGCATGACCCTGAAATACAGATCTTTTATTGTTATTTACAAAGCTACAAAGTTGACAAGATTGGAGACTGTGGATTTAGCGTGAGGTTGTGGGGGACTTTGGTGTGCCATGTTTTGTTTCAGCAGGATATTAAATGCTCCATTTGCTTTGTGTGGAGAAATTCCTGCTGATTTAATTTGATCTAATTGCAGTCTTAAAGAAATGTTATAAGAATAATTGTTTGTTTTCTTTACAATTGCTTTGGCTTACTCATTTAGCCGTAAGCATTTTGTTCAGATGTAGACACCAGAGGATTGATTCAGATTTTGGTGGGACAGATTTGCATCCAGATAGGACAGTGCCGGCTGCAAGGGCAGCTGTGCCACAGGGATGCTCTCTTTTAGAGGAGGGACAATAGCAGTGCACAGGTATTGTCTGTGTTAGACCCTCTCCATGCAAAACATTGCAACTTCCACACAGTCGTGTGAAAACTGCTTCTCAGCAGACCTGAAGATGGCAGATAAGTTAACTGACTCCAGGCTGCTCTCTTTAGTCTATCCCTAGTACCTGAGCTAGCTCTGATTTCCCTGAACTCCTCTATGTTGTACTCCATTTTCAAAGATTAGCTCTGTTATTTTAGAGCCTAATTTTAGAGCCTTCTGTTATTTTAGAGCCTGATTCCAAGCCCTTGAAGAAGTCCCATACTTGTCTACTTCATTTTTCACCTGAATTTTAAATTTAGGTACACCTCTCTGTGTTAAAAATGCCAAGCTCCTGAGCTCTCAGGCTTAAGTAATGGTTGCAGGATTATGGATGGCATTAAGAGTTTTCTGACAGTATCTAACATCTCAGCATTGTTTGTGCTATTGAATAAGACTGCAACATGACCAGCAGTGCTTTGACAAAGGAATGATTGAAATTAAAATCCATCTTTATCCTCAGTAGTTCCATTGTGCTTTTTCTATTTATAGTTGAAAGGTAGGGTTTTTTTAGGTTGATTTATATAGGCAGGTTGGACAAGTTGCATGTTTCTGTGAAGCAATTCAATAAACATCAACCTAAGGAACAATTTTCAGAGTCTGATTTGCTCAGTGAGTGTCCAGGCACACTTAGTAAAAGCATTACAGATGGAGAGGCAGCTAAACTTTTTAAAAGGACATGGCATAAAGAGGTCTACATTAATATAAAATTTTAATTTCATGGTGGATGAAGGAGCAGCACTAAAACTCTTATTCAGAAATATAGGTTTATCCTATATGGCACATGTCCTCCAGACATCTGGGGTGGTCTGATATCAGGACTTGCCATTTTTGAAACTTTTTGTTTGTTCTGTGTCTAATTTCTGACAGACATTAAAACCATGAATTGCCAAAGCTCCTGTCCACTGTTGTTTGTAGATGGTTTAAGACTGCGCAGGGTATTGGAAAAACAGATTTTTAAAACACTTGATGACTTGCTGGAGTAACTGAGGAGGAGGAGTATTCAGAGGCCTCAGTAGGGAACTTCTGGGTGTGTTTAATGTTTTATTGTGCTGAATTTAGACACCTTTGCATAATGTGCTCTTAAACAGTCCAACAGCATTGCGTGTGGAAGAAGTCCCCCTTGGAAGCTGGCAGTGTCTGGCAGGACACTGGGAGCTGAAATTGAGATCTGGTGGGGATGAGGCTCTTTGTTCCAGCATGTCCCTTGATATCTCAGGATATCTGTGTTAGGAAGGCTTGCACATCATCACATCATATTTGTGTGCATGCTGCAACAAGAGGTGTGAAGAGGTAGAAATTATAATTTAGCAAGGAAGTCAGCTTTCTATAAAGACCCTGATTTCTGGCAGGTGAACCACTGAACTAATTTACTAATTTTTTTGGTCTTTTTTTATCTTTTTTTTTTTTTTTTTTTGTAGGATAGATGGAAATTTCATGAGGTTTTCAATGTTTACTTTCTATATTTCAGAACACAAAACTTGCTATTTAAACTCCTGTGAATTCTTTGTCTGAAATAAAATAATACAATTTTGGGGCTTTAATGTATGTTTAAAGCAATACCTATAATATACAGCCTGTCCCTAAGTAATCAGGGAAGTAACTCAGAGGATAATGCAATTTGAACTTCTTAAATAGGTTTGTTCTTTTTTTTTGTCAGAGAATTAGCACTGCCCGTGCAATGACAACACAGATTGAGCTGTGTTTTTCCTATTATTAACCAATGCAAATACATTCAAATATATTTATTACTCCAGTTACCTGCTACTGCATATCCTCTGAGTTTGTACAAACTGCCCACATGTTTATAACATTTTTATAGTAACCATGAAAATGCAAATAAGGATAAATCATGCAGATTCTGGTGAAGCCTCCTGGCTTTTTTTCTGAATAAACCTGGTAGGGCCCAGTTGATGTTTAAAACTCCTCTTCACAGTACATCAAGTAGTGAAATATAATTCTATATTCTGTATTTGTGAGACAAATAAGCACCTTAATTACAGCAACAATAATAGAAAATGTAGCAGTAACTTAATCATGTTGTTGCTACTCATCTCTAAAATAACTTTTTTTTTTATTTTATCTGTACAGTAATGTGTTTCAGCAGAGAAAACTGATGCAGTTGTGTAGTAAACTGTCTGCAAAATGTTGCCAGACTGTGGTTTACAGCATAAACAGATACTCTGTGTTTCTGTTCATGAACCAGGCAAATCACTGAAAGAGCAACTTCAGTTTGTTACCTCTGTAACACTTGCTTTGGTTTCTGTGGCAAAGATACTCAGGAGTTTTGGAGGTCTAATTAGAGGAAAGGAGTAGTTGAAACCTCCGGTTAATGAAAAATAATATATTCTCTGCAGTGCAGTTGGTCATTCACTTTTGATTACATGTCTCAGTTTGCACTTGAGAAATCTTAAGAGAATCCAAAGCAGCAAACAACTTCCATGCATCATCTCCTGCTGGCTGTACTGTGCTGGAGAGCCAGACTGTGGCTATTGAGTGGCTGTCAAGTTGTGCAATTTATCTGCAGGACAGACACTGAATACTCCACCTCATTGCCAAATGGTAGCTCTGCTTTTTTCTGGCTGCCAGGTTTTGTTGCATTAATGCACCAAGAGGGAAAATTACTTTTGCTCTGTTATCTTTACTTTCCTTGAATCTTTCTTCTCCCTGTAAAGTGGGAAGGTTTAAATTGCATGCTTTAGATTTGGAGGAAATGAGGGAAGAGAGAAGGGAAGGATTTTCACTTGAAGGCAAAAAATCATGTGAGGATCACAGGGGGAATTTGACCCTAGAAAATCTGTGTGTTTGCTTTTATAGCAGTTGGTGTCTCCCACTGCTTGGAGGTGGAGAGCAATCCTGAGGGTGCAGGCCAGTGTGGGGGCTCTGGGGAGCTGTGCTGGGAAAATCATTGTGGATCAGGATCACAGATGTGTTTGCTAAACACCTGATTGCCAAGATATGCTTGGTACTGCATTGCCACTGAAGTGAGCAATGTCTGGTCGTTCGCTGCTCAACCATAAGCAATATTTGGTCATTCTGTCTGATCTTTGTATCTGCTGATACTGTCAGGTCTAATTCTATTGTTCAAACATGCAGATGAAGGCAAATTGGGAGGGGACATGACCTAGATTCTACTGGTGGCTGCTGTAAAAATGATTACTATTGCTTTGAGAATGGCTCAAACATGAATATTTTGTCTGATGTACTGAAAATCCATGGGCTCATCTGAATGCCTTCAAAATCCATGCTGACTTGGAAGACCTGCAATACATGAATCCATAGCTTCATCTTCAGCTATCACACCAAAACTGCACCAGCACTTCCAGACACCCAGAACCCAAAAGTTGTCAGCCAAACACATATTCCACATGAGTCATGTTTTTTTGGAGTAGAGTATCTTCTGCCTGAGAGAAGAGCTCTCAGTCTTTCCCCTTGTAAGAGTGAAAAGGCCAAGAGTTGTTGTGGTATCAAGGCAGTTCAGTTGTAATGTGAGAGGTTCTTTGCTCAGAACCAGCAAAGCACCTGAGTAAACTGCAATAATCAGATCTTCACCACTGGTGCTGCTTTCAGGATGTGGCCTGGCCTTATGCCTGACTCAGGCTGAATTGGCAATGGGAACAGAGAAATCATCTTTTCACTTGTAAGATAAACAGCAAGTTTGATGTAGAGAAGAAACTGGGAAAGAATAAAGATGGAAACACACAGTTTTATAAAATATTTCTTCACAGTTTAAATATATCTGGATTTGGGGACTTGTTATTATAATTAAAACAAACAAGGAAACATAAAAGGCAGAAAACTGTTTGGCTTTCCAATGCATGCTGAGCTGATGGTGGAAAATGTCCTCAGCCCATAAATCCAGCAGGGAATATAAATGATTGATGGTAAAAGCTTAGATCATCCACTTTAAGTGTGATTGACAGATAATGTTCCTGGCAAACATCTGGAATTCAGCAAGCTGGGAATGAGAAATGCAAAGTACTGACAAACAAACAGCCATCTGCATTTCTCTGGCTTTTTAATCTTTTTTCAAAGGTAAGGTGAAATACCTAAAGCCTGGAGTTATGTATAAAAAGAGACTTTTGGCTCAGGTTCCTTAAGGCAGCCCTTGGACTTTGCCAGGCACCTTCTGCCTCAGAAGTATCACCATACCCTTCTTGCTTTCCAACTACAGATGGTTTTGATAAAACACCCACTTAGTCTGCCCCCCCTTTTTTTTTGGTTTCTTTTCCCACAGGGGTTGATCTTACTTTGTGGAGAACATATAGACAAAGGGAGATGGTATGCAATTCCTTATTATGCATAAGAGACCAATTGTTCTAATGGAGTGCAGGTAATCCTGGGTGGAATTTTAATTCCTCCTTGCTGTGTAGATTTCTACTGCTCCTTCCCCCCCCTCATTTTTCTATAAATGCCAAATAAGTTTTTTTTTAAGAATCTGGCAATCAAATTTGATACTTTTGGTACGCATAATTTAGAAAATGGACTTGACAGAAATAAAGCAATGAGGTGCTTGCATGTGCCTTGCTTTGGAAACTCAAGTACAGTGTAGGATTCGTTTTCAGCTAGATCACTGGCTGTTAACTTCTAGGAAGTTTTTTAATAAAAGAACACAATTTCTTTTGGTTTTTTAGTTTGTTTCTTAAAAGCAGGGTCTTCTGTGATCTGACTTGAGTTTGTCGCTCATGTGTTGGTTTTCTCTGGTTTGGCTCAGCAGGCACCCAGCAGACCCAGCTCCTTCCTGTGCTCCTCTTGCCTCTAATGGGAGGCAGCAGGACATTGCAGGAGGGAGATTTTTTCAGATGGAAGAGTTAAAAATAGTGAAGGGAAACTGTGGTTGCTGCCACAAGTGAGGGACAAAATTGTGTCTGTGTTATGAGAAAAGCAGAATTAAATTCCCCAAGAAGAGTAAGATATAACTATCTTCTGTTGTACTTCATTTCCGAGGTAGGCACAGCAGCACCGAGGTGTTTGTGCTTGGATTGTGCTAATTATTTATCACATTACTGTGAGGCAGTAACATAATGGCTGTCATTTTAGGGTAGGGAAACTTGTCTGGAGATGTTAAGCAATGCTCTTAGAAATGAGTTAGAATTCCTCTCCCTTGTGCTTGGACTAGCAGCTCTAACTGTTGCTCATCAGTGATGGCACAATTCAATGCTTGATAGATTCTAGAGCGTTAATTAAAACAGTTGTTTAGCTAATTGCCTGGAAGATTGTGAATAAAAGCATATTTATTCCAAAGGCAAACAATCCATTTTTACCCAGTGAAGCATATCGGTTTCTATGGGGTGTAAAAATTGTTTCATTTCAGTTTTGAATATATTGTGTGTTTGTCTGAAAGCCTTGTAGATGATCTGTTTCAACTGCATGGAAGCTTTTTTCTTTAGCCATTTTTAATGTATCTGCTAGCAGAAACCATACAAATAATTGAAAATGTGAAAAGTCATTGCTATTAAAAAGAAAAGGTGTTTACTGGTGTGTGGGATTACCACCATGCTTGGTGATATGAAGCTTTTGTACTCTTTCCAGATGTTGGCATTGTCCTATGCAAGAGACTAGAGGTGAAAGAAAGGTTATCTTTATGGTGCCTTTGCCTAGTTTTGTGAAAAATGTGGTAACACAACAGGTAATTTCAGTGTATAGACACATTTAAAATTAAAATAAAGTCCAAAGCAGTCAGGATCTAAACTGATCCATGTGAGGTGGATGGTGTAGGTCTTCTGTGTAAGACTGGGAACACATCAGAGTTAATAACAACTTATTGCAATTCAGGGTAGTTTAACATCAAGCTGATAGCTTTTTCCCAAAGAAAAAGTGCTTATCATCTAGTGGAAGAGATTAGGTAAGGGTGGAAGTACAGTTGAAGGACTGAGATGGCAATTTTGAGTTGTATTTAGAGGTTTTCTTTCTGAACTCTTTACTCATGATAGTTCTCTTGACTTTATATAGGCTTTCAAAAATGATGATTTATTTAGGGAAGGAATCTAAAAGAACCTGGGTGAAGTCAGTAAACTAATACATATTTTGATGCTTTGGATTTAAGAATTGCTATGGGCAAGGTATTACTTTTAAGACAACGGACCATTCCTATCAAAACTTGATAGATAGGAATGTATTTCCATGTCATTGGTCCTTAGAGAGATGGGCAGTGATGATACAGCACAGCAGAAGTTTGGGAGGAAAACTAATTTCAAAACAAGGAAAGTATAGCTTTTCATTATCAAGGTCACAAGTGAATTCCTTTTTTGTTGGCATTATGTATTGGAAAACAGAGGGGAAAAAGACCATTACTCTTGTAAATAAACTTGTAACTTTCTCCTACACATTTGTGCCCAGCCTGAAATGGGGTTCAGCCAGTTAAGTCCTGACAATTTCAGGATTGCTCCTCAGCTGGATTTTGGTTTACATGCCCTGCACTGTAGTGCCCAGACTGGGGCAAATGCCATCCTTGCAGTATCCCACAGTATTCACTGCTGCCCCAAGCTCATACAGACATGCACATGAGGAAATGGCTCTTTGCTTCCTTCCGGTGAGAAACAGCTGAACTTTCATGCCTTGCCATTGTTATCTTGGGGATAACTAATTGTACTCTTCTTGGTT
This sequence comes from Melospiza georgiana, assembly GCF_028018845.1. NCBI lineage: Eukaryota > Metazoa > Chordata > Aves > Passeriformes > Passerellidae > Melospiza > Melospiza georgiana. The sequence goes on from NC_080432.1 coordinate 36,033,310, forward strand.
TGGACTCAGTTTAGCTGCAGACTGTAGCTGCACTGATGTGTGATACAGGATGATTTTATTGACATAACAGTGGGTAAATGTTAGCTAGATAAAGGAAAATCAACAACACAGATGTAAGAAACAGATCCTTTGTGTGACAGTTAAAAGGAGGAAGGGAAAAAACATTTCCTCTTAATTAATTTCTTTGAAAGGGATCAGAAGAAAATATGCACCGAGAATGAAGCACTTTTCTTGATTTTTAGAAAAAGACCTTTATTGATATTTAAAGGAGACTTGTCACATAGAACTCTTTTAAAGTATGATTTATTCTTATGAAGTTTAGTAGGCTGTTGTAATTAAGAAAAAGATAATGGAAAAAAGTTATCAGTTAAATATTTCAAAGTTGGTTTTTTCCCCGACAGTTTTTTTTTCCTGAGTGCAAAAGTAGAAGAAACTTGACTACATGAATGAGATGTCTGTTCTTTTATATTTTTGATGGAAATAGTGCTGTTAATGAAAGCAATGCTGTTGATTTTCTGTAGGCAAAGGAGACGTTTTTGGTGATGTGTTCTGGAAGGAGTCGACTCTCGCCCAGTCCTGTGCTAATGTGAGGGCTTTGACTTACTGTGATCTGCATGTGATTAAAAGGGATGCCTTGCAGAAAGTGCTGGAATTCTACACTGCCTTTTCACACTCCTTCTCCAGAAATCTCATTTTGACCTACAACTTGAGAAAAAGGGTAAGTAGCTGTGATTTTAACATACATCATGTAAATTATCTCACTTTTAAGGACTGTCTGCATGAAAAAAATGGAATGACTTGAGTTCTGGAATTTCTTGCGCACCCTTTTATAAGATGACTTTTCAGAGCTTGCCTGGGATACCCTGCTGGCATATAGAGTCAAAAGGCTCTGAGTATTTATTCCAGTGCTAGCTTCAGAGGGAGCTAGACTGTATGTATGTGAAAGTATTATACATTTCCAGGAGGTAAACCGGTTCCAGCATATATGAAAACTGTCATGCACTTGAGATAAACAGTGTTCACTATGTAATGCAACTTCAGTTTGTAAAGCATCTAAAAATACTTTAGAGGTGTTGCCTGAAATCACAAGGAAAATGACAGGGAAGATATAAAATATAATATATAGAAGAAAAGTCAAGTACAGTAGACATGATGGAAAAGTAATATGAACACGACATTCTATCAAGAGTTGTTTCTTTTATTATAAATCACATTTTGGAATGACTTTGTTTATCTATAATATTTACATTTTCTTATCCTTGATTTTTTGGCTCTTTTCATTCCTTGTTGTGTGCCGTTTCAAGTTATTTTGTCAAATGCAAGTAATCATAATCTAATAGCCCAGTTTAAATCCTCTGTGTAATCTTCAGTGAACAACCTCTGCAGAAATTTATTAAAACTGTAGTGGGTATAATGCAGATGATAGGATTTTATGATGCAAGGTAGAAGACAATAATATTACATTGAAAAGAAATACATTAGAGAACCTGTACTTGCTTTATACGGGTATTTGTGATCAGCTAAAGAAATATGTTTGATAGGAAACTTTTTTGTTCCTAAAAATGATTCTCTATTGTAATTTCCAGGTGCCAAGTGAGTCCTAGATAATTAGACCTGAAAAAAGAGAAATCTTTTAATATTTTAAATCTATTTTATAAGATTACACTTTTCAACTGGACATTTTTAAAGATTTCTTTTAATATATAGAATTGGCATACAGAAAGTAAAGTAGTATGATGGTATTTTTTATCTCCATATGTTATCAGTATAAAAGAGTTCAGCTTTTTAGTGTTGGATGAAAGAAGAATGTGTCATCCACACTTTGGTGAAATAAATCAGAGCTCTGGTAGAAAATTGATGTGATTAAAAACTAAGAAGCAAATTTTTACTTGGGGATTTCCTCCTAAGTAGTTTTTTTCAAGTGAAGGTACACAGCTGCAAGCATATTAAGAGAGATGTCCTGTTAATAAACAGCTCCTTACTCAGTCTTAGTTAATGTAAGAAATAAAATAAATGAAGGAATTTGACATTGCTGTCACCTCAAGAATCAGTATCATTGACTGACATATTTTATAATTAACTCTGTGGCTAATGTGGTAAGATGCTCTCAGAATATATAATTACTTTTTTCTTTCTCAAAAATCTGTAGAAATAGCAAGCTTTGAGGCTTAGAAGGACCAACTTTTTCAAAACTCATAGTAATGCTAGCAGAATTCAATTATTTTTGACCTGATCTGAGCCAAAAGGCCCAGCTTTAGAATCAAATACCTACTCCAGTAGTGCCACTGTCCCTCCATATTTATTAGCATTGCTTTTCCCAGCCCAGGTTACGAAACATTTTTTAACTGTAGCATCAGTAATTCTGTGCTGTCAATTTTCTATACAAAATGTTCCTAATAAAAATGTACATCTTATGATAGCAATTTCCATCCAGTTATTTAAATAATTGGATTTTAATTGAGTTGCAGTCAGCAGAAAAGTGGCATTGATTGATAATGGAAGTGAGAATTTGATGGTTCTAAGTTAACAGACTGTAACACTATTTTATTAAAAGAAGGCTGATTGCAATCAGAATGCAAATGTTAAATAATGTGAATCATATATGCTCTTGGAAATGCGTGGAAGGTACAATACTTTAGCGATCTGAGGTGATGCACTTTAAAAGGCAACTTTTTATAATTTAGAATTTATTCTGGTTTAAATATCTGTGATTTGGTTTTTTATAGAAATAGCTCCCCAGCCTGTTGCTTCTAACACTTCTCTGGTCTATTTCTGCAAATGGAATTTTGTAGAATTAAGATGAACTGGTACCTTCTGTTGGTTACATTTGTGATGTATTGCATATCCTTTAGAGTATAAATACCAGAATTACACTTTTCATTTCAATAAACAGTTCCATCTCTGGCTCCAAATGCATTCAATTAGTTGAAACATAGATACTGTATATTCCTCCCAAATATATTAATACAGATTCCAAATACATGAAAAAGCAGCTTTGGGGATTTTTTATTTTTCCAGAAAGATCTTATATTTCTAGTCTCAGTTACTCCTGTGAGGTGTCCCCATCTTCAGGGCACATATGCCTGTAGCTGGTTGTGATACTGAGTGCCACTATGCAGGGCTGGGTGATTTTTTTTGTAGCCTGGTTTCACTCAGCTTTATCCCCGGCCGGGGTCTTTGTACAAATCACCAACGGGATGGGACTGCCAGGAACGTGCCTTGAGCTGTTTGATTTTCCAGCATCAGTCTCATTACAGGGTTATGACAATGGGAAGGTGCCAGCAGCTCACATCACAGGCAGCAGACCAAGAACTTAATGTTACAACTTGCTTTATAAGTTTTTTGACCAATCACACAAAGCAAAAGCATATTGACAGTAGTTCTATCCAACCACTATAAGCTCACGTACCTTTGGTTAAAACAATGCCTGCTTACTTCGAATACAATACCTACTTGTAAGCCTTAAGATACAATGCACAGAGCTCCATTATTAAGTTTAGAGCTTCCTAACATCTTGCTAGATAACTTTTCTGTAGCTTAGGGAGTTATTCTAGACAAGTGTTAATATACAGACCATTGTTGTATTTGTCCTTACTTTTCTACTTCTTACATAATTTTTCTGCTGACCTATCTCATGGCTGCTGCTTAGCTCTAATCACAGTTCTACTGTCTCTGAGACCTGCCTTTTGTAGATTTCCCAAGACCCTCTGATTTTATGGATTCCCACAATTCCCCCTCTCAGTTCACCTAAAAAGAAACCTTCGTAACTGTTTCATTTATTGCTACTTTGCATTTTGTATCTTTATTATCGTATATCTGCTTATTACTTACTTAAAGCATCTTTTTGCTCGCACTAAGCATTGCTATATCACAACACAGCAATTTTAATGCTGTGGAAGTCCAGTTCGTTCAAAGGGCATAAATTATGTCTAATAACAATAACAAGTCATTGTTCAAAAAAGTCTCGTTGATTCCAAGGCCTTAATTCAAAACCTTCCTCCATGTCTACACCTTCATCCACCTTCTCTGTGAGATTTTGAGAGCTCTCTATGAATCCATTTTCTACCTCTCCCTCCTGTGTGATAAAAACTGTGATAGTGTTGTCCATCATTTGTCACACACACCGAAGTATGCACAGTATTACTACTAATATAACTACCAAAACACCCAACACGTATGGACCTATCTTACAAAGTTCCCGTAGCCAAGGTGCAAAGCTCCATTCTTGGAACAAGTCATCTAACCAGGATCCACCATCTTCTTTAATTGGAGCTGTCAAATCTTTCAGCTTTTGTATGCTTTTGTGGATGGATTCAGAATGATCAGACAGGTTCATACAACACAATCCTTCAAATTCCTCACAACCATGTCCATGTGCCAGTAAAAAAAAATCAATTGCTGCTCTGTTTTGAAGGGTAGCCTGTGTAACACTATTAACATCTGTCAACATATCACTGATTGCAGTGGATATGGCATTGGCTTGTTTACGAACATCCAATCCGATCTAATTGTTTCAATACCATTGCTGAAGCCAGTTGGGGTAAAAACAAACCTGCTAAAACTCTTTTCCCAGCATTTCTGCTGATGGCTGTGACAGAAATAAGCAAACATGCAGGTACATTGGAAGGCACCCAGACTGCTCAGTTGGTCTTGACCTTAGCTGAACCTAGAGCTGGATTTAGGCAAAGTAAAAGGCAACACACCTTGTGCTGTTCTTCATGCTTGTCTTGAATGTGGTTTGAGCTGGGCTGGGAGGGCAGGACACCTCTGGTCTGTGTATCCCCTCTATGCCTTCCATAGAACAGGCCTGCAGGTGTAAAAGGTTACTGCCTGTGATACTTAAAGACTTTGTGGCCAAGGGAGAAGTTTCCAGTGCTCTGTGCCTGGCATGTCATTATTGTCCCTGTCTGTGCTGTGAAAGCAGTTTCCTTTCACTCACTTTCTCAGCAAATGCCAGTGAAATATCCTCTTTTCTGAAAGCTTGCTGTCAGGTGACTTCTGAGCAGTTTCCTCAAGTGACTAAAATCCCTCCTGAAGCTATTAGTTGTCTAGTTACCTCAGAGTGGAGCTCAGACTTAGAAAACTTTTTATTTTTCCTAAAGGAAAGGAGAAAGCAGACCTTTAATTAACTCCTTCTGCTGCCAGTCACTGAAATGTTCATCTAAGTGGGAACAGGGGGATAATCATCTGCTGCATCTCTCTTTCCACCCTCCTAAGAAACTGAAACTGCAGTCTGTTCTGTGTCTGCAGGTGCTGTGTGTTGGACTTGAAGACTTAGCAGCTGAAAGGAAACTGAGAGAGGTTTTTCAGAGCAATACTTGCTGTAATAATGTTCTGAAATTAAAGCAGCAGGTTAACTTGGTGTTTCTCTCTGTTTTTGGAATCTTTGAGGGGAACCAGAGTGTAGACACTGGGGGTATTGTGGGATAGTCAAGTGACAAACTCACCCTCATGAAAGGTATGCTGGACAAAGGAAATGCTGCAAGCTGGGAGGGCAGCAGGATTCACAGGCTGGATGGAAGAGATCTGGTTGTTCCCACCAAATATTTAAACACTTCTGGGTTTCCAAACTGGATGTCATAGCTCCAGGTTGGTAGAGCTATAAGAAGATAAAAGCTTCCTCCATAGCTACCTGTCTTTGGCTTGTGGTGGGGTGCAAGTTTTCCTCCATAGCTACCAAGTCTTTGGCTTGTGGTGGGATGCAAGTTTGCTGTCTTTAAGAATGGGAAAGGCCTTTGGCAAATGTTCTGGCTTTGGCAGTTGCTTCTTTCCATATGCACGAGCTTTGTGACCAATATTAACTTCCACTGGGTTGTACCACCCTGCATTTGTTCATTTCATTCTGCTGCAGCCATAAATGATGTTATAGCTCAAATGTCTGCTCACACTACATAAAAGGGAGAATTCTAATACATAATTTATTAAGCTGAGATTTCTCTAGTAAGCCATTTTAGCCTGGATAGAGATTAACTGACTAATTCTGAATACTTTGGAGTGTCATGATAGAAAGCGCAAGTAGCTTTCCCAGAAGCTGAAATTTGTGTCCTAATATAAAAGAAGGAGGGCGGTAGGATCTAGGTACGTTACTGGGATTTTGTTGGAGTGAAAGTGGCAAAGAATATTCTGCATTTTTACAAATCAAGCATGATTTAGTGAGTTAGAGCCAAAGCTCCTAGTCTGAACGTGCTTGAGAGAGCAGTGATTGCAACAGAATAGTCTCTCTCCTTGGCAGTGTAACAGTACTTGCTTTTGTACATTTAGAGGTGTGTGTATTCTATGGTATTCCAACTGTGCCAGTGGACAGGACTCCCAGCATCTCTTTCAAAAAGCAATTTTGAAATGTAATTGTGCTTTCCTCTTCAGCATTAGCTTAATCTTTCTTCTTTTGATAGTGTAAGCTCTAACTAGAGAGAGAACCTCTCTCAAATCCTACATTTCAGCTAGGAGTGCCTCAAACCCTGATTTTAAATCTCAGTGGGTATTGGAAGCAGTTTGTTTTCAAAGGGGCAGTCCATGGCCTTATATTCTGCCTTTTCACATGACAAAAAAGATATTAAAAGATTTTAAAATTCTTTTTCATGATGGAGGTTCAAAATGGTATCCCAGAATTTTTTCTGGTACACAAAAGCCAGAATTGCTGGAAGGTTTCAACAAAGCTTTCTTACACTGAGAAGAGAAAGGTTTTAATTTTAGAATCTTGTCCCATTTGATGATGGATTTCATAATGGTCAAACTGACAGCCTGCTTCTTTCTCCTGTGTTTGTACTCACCAAAACAATCCCACAAATCCTGTGGGAAGAGGATTTTGATGTTTGACTGGCGTGCATCTTACAGCACTGAAAACTGAGGACGTTGGACATGACTGAGATGTCTGGAAGGGCCTGTGGCTTGTGAATTATGCCAAATTCCCAAGGAGGCAAAGTTGTCAATTTCCAAAAAAACTGTCCAAATGTAAATTAACAGTTAAGCACCGTGTTCTTTCCCATGCTGCTTTTTAAAAGCTGTTCAGGGAGTTGGATACTCTTGTATACACAGTTTCTTTATGTCAGTGTAAACAAAATGTATTTTATTCTGGTTCATCATTATTAGATTCCATAATGCATTTCTGCATCTTTTCTCTGGCCTTGGACATCTTAACTCCTATCTCTGACAGAGAACTGTCTTGCTGGCCCTCAGATTTTTGGTCAAATAGACTTTACACTCTGTACTGAAAATGCTCTGAGGCACTGTGTGTGTCATAAAGTTTGTACATCTTCTGTGGATGATTTTAGTGCTATGTCTGTCAATGAATTGAAGCCTTATGCTCTCAGCAGGACCTCGGATTTCTTCCTCCTCTGTAGTTTGTTGGACCCCTTCAGGTAAAGCATTACCACCCACCCTTAGAGAGGATTTGATGAGCTGCAAGCTTTTAACATTCATACACCTACAGTGATTGTTGATGCATGTGATTGTGTTCAAGCCAAAGTAACTCCATTATCTTTTTTCCAAAAGTTCCAAAATTGTAAACTTGTTTCTGTTCTATTTAATGCTTATGGCCTGGAGCCCTAGGGAGAGGAAGATCTGGCTACAGACAAATAGTTTACATAGTGAGGATGTGTGTGTACAGTAGAAATCATAATTGACTAGGAAGTATAAAACACTGTGGTGGGTTGACCTTGGCTGGTTACCACCAAGGCTGGTTGCCACTTGACTGGTTACCAGGTGCCCACCAAGCCTCTCTATCACTTCCCCCTTCTCAACAGAACAGGGAGAGGAAAATAAGATGAAAAGTTGATGAGTTGAGAGATAAGGACAAGGAGATGACTTACCAATTGCCATCAAGGGCAAAACAAATAATTTCATTTATTACAAGTTAATCAGAGTGGGATAATGCCAGATAAGAAAAAAATCTAAAAAACGCTTTCTGCCCATTCCTTCCCTTCTTCCCAGGCACAAATTCACCCCCAAGTCTTCTGTCTCCTTCCCCTGAGCAGTACAGGGAGGTGGGGAATGGGGGCTGTGGTCAGTTCATAATGCTTGTTCTCTGCCATTCCTTTCTCTTCACACTCACCCTGCTCCAGCATGAGGTCCCTCTCATGGGAGACAGTCCCTCACAAACTTGTCCAATGTATGTCCCTTCCCACAGGCAGCAGTTCTTCAGGAACTTCCCAGTGCAGGTCCCTTCCAGGGGGAGCAGTCCTTCAGGAGCTGCTCCAGCATGCATCCCTTGGGGAGCCACAGGTCCTGCCCAGAGGACCTGCTCCTTCAAGGCCCCCTCAGTGCCTGCAGGTGGATGTCTGCTCCACCATGGGCTTCCATGAGCCAGAGGGGATAACCTGCAGTTCCACAGTCTCCACCATGGTCATCACCATGGGTCGCAGGAAAATCTCTGCTCCAGCCCCTGGAGTGCCTCCTCCTCCTCCCCCTCCTTCTTCTCTGACCGTGGTGTCTGCAGAATTTCTTTCACATGTTCTCACTTCTCTCTCTCAGCTGCTGTGGTGCAGCAGTGCTTTTTTACTGTTTCCTAAATGTGTTACCACAGAGGTGCTGCTGCCATTGCTGATGGGCTCAGCCAGGTCAGCCTTGGAGCAAACCACAACTTGCTGGGTCCTACACAGGGACAGGTCCTGGTGCCTTCTCACTGAAGCCACCTCTGCAGCCTGTCTGCCATCAAACCCTCACCACACAGACCCAAACCACACAACAAAGCTGTTCTGTTACTCACTGCATGCTATGTTGTCATGCAAATTTTAGCTTAGATAAAGCTCTGCGGGTAAGTAGCAAAATGCTTCTTCGGAATGCTCTTAAATGACTAATCCCTTCTAAACTGATTTAATGAATTCATCACATGTTTGAGATGCCTTCTGCTACTATGAATAATGAGTAATTTTCATACATTTAGGTGCTGTAGTATAATGTCTGCACAGTTGTTACAAAGAAGTAACTTAGTATGCCATGCAGAGCAAGCTGTGTATTTCTTCATAGAAATATTGAGGTGTTGAAGTTCTGATAGGCCATTCACTAGCAAATCCCATTAAAAGCAATGCAGTCGTCAATAGATATTATTAATCATCAATAAAATTGATGGAAGAGCTGGTATGGGTGAAATTCAACTTCCAAATCACCTTAAAATGGAAGAATATGATTCTTTTATGAAGCTGGTGCTAAAACCATAACTGCCTTGACTTATCTTCAGTTAAGAGAATATTTCCTGTTCTGTGCTATTGTAGATTTATAGGTTTTCCCATGCTAGTCACTAAATTCTTAACTATCATTTGCACTCTGATCACTGAATTAGGAATTAAATTTGTGCTGACTAAATTTGTAAGCCCAGAATTCTGACTATTTGACAATGTGTTTTCTAACAGAAAAACACATGGAAACATAAAAACATGGAAAACTATGTCAATGTTAAGTCAATAAAGACATTCCAATTCTATGTCAGTACTTGGAAGGAAAATGCAGTAAACAGAAGGAGTTCTGGTCAGCCAGAAATTGGAGTTAAGCACTTCATTCATCAATCCAGAAACTGAATTGATGCTTGGTTTGTTTTTATCACATTTTGAGGAGACCTGCTTGAATTGTCTTTGAAATGTTTTTTTATCAGTGACCCATAAAATACTCAGTCTTAAATATAAAATAAAAAATTCTGACTTTTTTAAAATCTGTCGAGTGTCCTTAAAGTTTTTCTATAAATGAGAAAGCTGTTTTGAGTAGATGAAAAATGCCCTTAACTAGATTGATAGTGAATTAAAATAAAATTTGTTTTCATACTGTTTTAATCCTTAAAAAAGACACATTTGGCTTTTGTGAAGCTATTTTCAGATGAGTAATAGAAAGTTGACGTTAAAAAAAGGTTTTGTCTCATTTAAACATGAGACACACACCCACACCAACTTGTTTATCCCAACAGAAGAAAATGCATTACTTTGATTTTTACCCTCCTCCACCCACATAGACTAAAGCATAGAAATAATTTTAATACAGAGAAAAGTTATTCAGAGTGAATGAGGATTCCCCAGAATAGCTCCCCCAAGCCTTTTTAAAATAGAAAATGCATTTCCTAGGAACTGAGGAAGTTCTAAATGTTGGCCCACCACCAGGGACAGAAGACAATAATCCAAAAGAGTGTAGCTGCTCTTACACAGTCTGGGAATCTAGTCTTCCTTGTGAAAAGAGTGAAAGGAAGGATTAATCCCAATTTCAAACTCATACTTTTCCTTACTAATGTGTTGATTTAGAGAAGTAGAAGTGCAATATGTGGAGTGTGTCTGCATGGTGTGTTCAGTATGCGCGTGCGCTCCACCACCTGCTCACAGTCAAGTGGAATGGGGTCTTTTAGTCCAACCCTCCACCAAGCTTGCTAAGAAGGGACTTTCCAGGGGAATTCAAGGAATTCCTACCCTTTGTCCAAAGCAATCATCTGCTTACCGTGACTGAATGGTGAGAGTTTGAAAATTTTTCTGTCTTTCCAATTTAAAAAACAAGGTACAAGGTTTTTTTGGTGCCTGCCATCTCTATCTGTGCATAAGAGTGTGTGTGTGCGTATATATATATATATATGTATATATATATGTTTGTGCAGTGACTGACTTACTGCTGAAGCTCCCAAGTAAGTCCAATGTCACACACTCTTTCTAATATATTCATGTTGCTACCCAGGCTCTTTTGCATGTGTGTGCCACATTCTATCATGTATTATAATTGCACTAATTATGTTAATGTCATGGTAACCTCTGTGGCCTAGTGGGTTTATGTTTTGGTATAACCTGGTGCTTCACTGTGAAGCACTACTGACCAAGCAAATGACAGAACAGTGACTTGATACCTTCCATTTTTTCTAAAAATGATTTTTTCTGGTCTGGGAAGCAGCTGGGTCCAGGACAAAACTTATTAAAAGGAAATGATTTCCTGGCATAACAGCTTTGACCTTCTGGTCTCCTCTAGGGTCACTAAGGGCTGAACTCATATGACTGCAGATCCAAACACAACCTGTTCAAGGTACTCCATGAAGGAGAGAAAATGCAGATAACTGTGCAACATGAAAGCTGAGTTACATTGGCCAACCTACATATTTGAGCAATCAAACTCTATGATCTAAGTGATCCAATTGATCCTTTTTGGCACTGCAATGAAAGCTGAAATAACTGCTCCCTATGGGACAACAAACAAACAAAAAAAAAAGGAAAGCAGAAGAAACTAAGCTCTGGAGGTTGCAGCTAGGTTGTATAGAGACTTTGTGATCCTTGCTCCAGACCAAAGGCTTCTTCCAGCTCCTCTTTTCTGGCTGAAATGTTCTTTCCTGTTTTCTTGCTGAAATGTTGAGACTTTTTATCATAAATATGAGCTTTTGGTCAGCGAGACAAAGGAGGTCCTTCTCTTCTCTGTGTGCCTCAGCCAGGTCTCCACAGTTCCTCTGAGGGCTCTATTTGCTATGCCACATGATGGGCATAGAAGAAGTAGTTCACCTTAAATGCAACAAAAAAAAAAAAATCCTGTTAAGATTTTGTGTGAACCAAAGCAGTTTCCCAGTTTGACTGCAAACACTGAGAGGTCAAACTAACCTATGTGGGTAGACAGCTGATGTTTTTCCTGTCTCCATCCTTGAGAATCAGCCTTTGAGCTGCCTCTGGATGAGCATCTTGCTGGGGGAGAGCAGCCAGGAGCGTGCCACACTGCTCAGCCTCAGGCCTGCTGCCAGAAGTCACGCAGGTACCTGGGTGTCTGATGTCAGCCTGCTCTACAGGCTGCTGCCATTCCAGGCTTTGGAGTGTTTGATTCTGCTTCTGAAGTGGAGTAACAACCAGGCGTGGCCTTGTGAGAGTTTCTGAGTTTGAAATCCAGCACGCTTTGCCATCATGGGAATGAACCAATTGCAAACAAAACTGGATAGGGCACCTTGCCAGTCATCTGCTGGAACTGTGGCTACCAACTGTTCCTTCAGCTAAAGTCAAGTGTTAAGGAGTGTGTTGGGCTGTGCCTCAGTGTAAGAACTTAGAGAAATATATTGAGAGTAGGATCACAAATCATCCCCTCTTATTTGGTGTTAATTTTGCAGCCAGCAACCGGGTTTTTGTTCAAATTGTGTATGATTCCTTCCTCAAAAGGAAGTGCACTTTGTTATGTGCTATGTCAAACATCTGTTTTAATTCAGATTTTCAAACAGAAATTGGACACTGATGTAGAATGTAAAATCCCTATACAAGTGAATGAACTAAGCTTTTTTTGAGTATTTTTTTCGAAATTAGCAGACTGCAGAAGAATCTTAGCTCCACTTGAAAATACTAGTATTCTCCCTCTTATAGTGGCTTTTTTTGTTGTTCCAATTAATTTTCTCTTTTGCTTTTTACATTAAAAAATGGGGTGTGAACTTCAGCATCTTGTGTGTTTATATATGTGTATATATAGAAATATAAGGACGCACACACATTTTATATATATATATATATATATATATATATATATATATATATATATATATATATATATACACACACACACACACAGTGGTAAGCTACTCTGAGTGTATACTCAGTGTGCCAATATGCTGTCCTTATAGGACTTGGAATGGGAATTTCACTATCCACAAGCAGCCATGCAGCTGGACGTGAAGGGTTCGGTTGAAACCCTATGTGTCTCTTTGCACCTGTGAGAATGCATAATGTTTTCACCAGGTTTTTATCAAGTGATAAGTTCGTTAAATCCATTTTTAATTAGTACAGTATTATGAATGTGAAAACCCAATACTCAATTAAAGAAGTGTTTGGACTTTAATACCACCATATACCTTTGTATTTCTTTTTGTTGCCATCTCCTGGGGTCTTTTCCAAACACAGAAAGCAAACACTCCACACATGCACTTCTCCAACTCTTTGTGACTTGGCAAACCACATCTACATTTCCCCAGCATTCCCCAACCTGGCTTTACCTTGCAATTCATCTAAACATATTGTTCCTCCATGTTAAAATTTCAGAGGATGTGCTTCCACCATTCTGACATACTTCATGGTTGGTCATTTCTCCCATATGCTCTGTAATAAATATACTACACAACAAATTTTTTCATTATTCATTTACACAGCTGATGCCAGAGAATCCAAGAAAATTTCAGCCACAATAATTTTGTAATACGTCAGATGCTTTACTTTTGTAAGCATTGTCTTTGTGTGAAAATACAGAATTATGTTCCCCTTTTAGAACCTTCTTTTTTACTTTGATTCTTAAAACAACCCACAAAAAACCAAATCCAAACAAAATAGTGTAAAAGGATCTAATATTATACCCAGGTTGACTGTTATAGATACATCTGTGTCTCCCACCTTCAAGGCTGATGCCTGGATTTAGTATAAAATTTAAATGTCATGTAAATTCCAGCATTCTTTGTAGTGCTATAGAAGTGAGCTCGTTGCAGTCATCCTCTAAGTAGGGAGATGTGCAATTTGTTGTTTTTCAAGGTTTTGCTGTTACCTCACAGTAACTGCAAAGATGTTATTTATGGCCAGTTATTATCTTGATTAATGAAAACAAAATTGCTGTTGATTTCCATCACATACTTGATCAGATGGTTGGCTACAGTGGAAATATGAGGATGCTGTAACCTTTGGTCATGCTAAGATGCAAAGCAATAACAGAGGAAGAAAATAATGTTAGCTCTAACAAATGGATATTGGTTTTGCCATTAGAAATTTGGTGTAGTCCAAAAACATTAACCTTTGGTTTTCCTTGCCTGCATTTTTCAAATTGCTTAAGCAGCAAATCTTGTAGGAGTAAAAGTCTGAGTGGCTTACATGTTCTCAGTAATTATCCTATACCCTTTCTGAAAGAGGAGATTCCCATTTAGTCCAATGACAAATTCATGGAGTGAACGGAAGAAGAAATAATGAAAAGCTTTTATTTGGAATGTCATTTGGGATCAGTTATATCCTGTAACATGAAAGCATTATAGTGGTCTTTTTCAGCAACCTTGAAAATGGCCATTTGTGTTTGACAGTCAAAATAGTTCATAAATGACCTTCAGCATTCATACCCAAACCATTCTGTAATGCAGATGCAGCCATGAAGGGAGTCCGGAGAACTTGTGGCTTCTGGTTGGTAGTATATTCCCAAAATTTATAAAATTTGCCTAAATTTGCAATTGCTCTGTCATTTATGTAGCATATTTGTTAGTGATGTGAAGGCATAACTTCAAAAATACTGAGGGGGTGTTTCTTGGTATGCTATCTGAGAATCTCCTTAAATATTGCATATTGCTTGTTTCATCACATTTTCCAATCAGTAAGATTTTCCAAACCCCATCATGCTCTTCAGAGAACTGTTCAGAAAAAACACTTTGTAGAATTATAAGGCCCCTACCAAATTAGCTTTAATAATATTTTCATTTTATTACATGTTGGAATTTGTTTTCTGGACATTTTAAGGTATACAGATGGAGTACTTCATCCAGAGGGCTCTTATGGGGCTATATTTCTTTATTTCCTTTTTTATAAGATACTGAATGATTTATTCTCCTTATGTGAGGGGAAACTGAAATGTAGAGGATTGACTTGCTGTCTTGTACAGTGATCCTCAGTGACAAGGAGGAATGGAACCAGGATTTTGTAGTCATATGCTGTACTCTTTGTAGAAGACCCTTGAAAGTCTGCAGCACGTGGCATAGGATGTGAAATTATGCTTTGTGTAGTGGAAGAGCAGACTGATTTTGTGCTGCAGTCTTGCTAAGGGCCTTGTGTCTGCTTTGAAACAAAACCCAGCCTGTAAGTATTTAATAGTGCATACAAGTGTGCTAAAGAAAGCAGCTGAATGAGCAAAAACAAAGGACAGGGTTGTCAGGAGAGGCCAGAAAAAAGGTGCTTGAAACACAGGCTTGGCCTTCTTCCCCTTGTTGAATGCTGCATGTACCAAGAGAGCCTCTCAGCAGAGAAGCTAGTTAAACAGAGAAAGAGGCAGGAGACAAGTGGAGCATCTGGTGTCTCTCCATGGAGGTGGGTGAAAGAAATCTGGATGAATGGAGCAGCTGATGCTCTGTGATCCACAAAGCTATAGGACAGCAGTTGGTGACTGGGGAGAGAGACAGCTCAGTGTTTCAGTTTTACTACACCAGGTGGACACAATAAAAACAAGAAAGAGCAACCTCAGATTATCTCACCAACTTTTCCCCTATCTGGCCCCCAAAGAAACCCTTCAGACTGCCCCATGTGACAGCCTGTCTGCTGCTCCTTCCTGACAGGAGAAGCTGCAATACAGCAACATCTACACTCTCGTGATCTCCAAGGAATATTATTAAAGCAACCAGCAGAAGAACATGAAGATGTCTGGTGACATTACTGATCCTTTTTCAGCTGTCTGTATCCAAAGTTGCTCTAGTACCCAAGACTTAGAAAGTCTGACACGAGACCATGGTGTTATCCACTGCATTGTGTCTTATGGCTACCATAACACATCCTTAAGCCAGGGCCCAATTGGACTCACAGAACAGTGAGAGGGACCCTTAAACGTCATCTAGTCTGACTGCCCTGCAGGGAGCAGGGACCTCGTCAGCTAGATCAGTTCTCCAGAGTCCCATTCAATTAACCTTGAATGTTTTCAGCAATGGGGCATCTACCACCTCACTGGGCAACCTGGTCCCATGATTTACCAAACTTTGTGGTAAAAAATGCTGCTTCAAAAGCTGTGTGGCATAGGTATGAGGCCCATGTCTCCCACTGGACAGGTTGTGCTGCTGGGCCTCTGCCACAGTGGTCATCTAAAGCAATCTTAATTGGTATTTCCATGTGGTACCCACATAGTGCATGGTTGATCCTGGTCCTCCTGCTCCTCCTGTGTGAGCATGAGTGACAAAGCTGCTTTAAGGACCAGAATAGATATAACACTTGCATCCTGCAGCCCTCGCAGTTTAGAGAAACAGCATGTGATCGAGCTGCTGCTCCGTGGCTGCTGGGTGAGTGCCAACTGTGGGTTGCTGAGGCTCCCCAGACTCACTTAGCAACTGTGGGATTTGAGAGTGGCTTGTCACACCATGCTCACTGCCCACCCCTGCCTGAGCACAATGCCAGGTCATGTTTTCCTTTGAGATTTACTCTGCATGTGGGATTTGCTGTGCTCTGCCCACCAGCAGCTGAGCCCCACACCTTCTGAGCAGCCTTTGAAGGTGACCAGCTGTGTTCCTTCAGACAGGAGGGACATCTCACACTCCATGAACCAAGTAATATTCTGAGTTGTGGGATCACCTTCTCAGGGGACAGGGCTGGAACCAGGAGCCTGAGGAAGCAGAGAGAAGGGTGGTTTTGTTCCACATGAGCAAACAGGTCTGCTGGAGCAAGCAGCTAGAGATCAGTGGTGGTTGGCTTTTCAGGTCCTTGATGAGCCTGGGGAGTCAGGTAAGAAGGGCTGACCTCTCAGAGATCTGGATTTCTCCTGATTTCTTTCTCCATTCCCCTCACCTTGCCTGAAGAGATGCTGCAGGTAGCAGAGCTAGGCAGGATCCCTTCCATAGAACTGCTTTGTGTTGTGGTAGTAGTGTGGACAACCAATCTGTTATCAGACTAGATTGCCTTAGCTGCCAAGGGTGGTGGGGTCTCGGGCAGTAGGTGCCCTCTCAGGGATGCAGTGAAGAGCAGGCACAGCCTGCTGGACACACCAGGCTGGGCAGCAGTCAAGAAGGGAACATTGCTGCTCCAAACTGAGGCCATCTGGTGTGTGCAGATCTTCTGAAAGGGCAGCTTGACAGTGAATATTGGTCATTTTACCTTAGAAGTGTCAAAGCTAGTTGGTCTGGAAGAAAATAAGATTTTTACAAACATTACTATTCTTCTGAGCTATTTAGAGTTTTCTAGCACAAACTGTTCAAAAGAAAAACTCTTGATTTGAAATCTAGCACAGTTCAGTGCAGGGTATTTCATGGTTTATGGAGCTGTGTAGTAAAAAACAAATAGGAGTAGTTCTTGTGTCTGGGAGCCTCCTCAAATGGATCTGACACCAGTGGTGAACACTTCCACTGAAGAAATCTCTGATCCTTCTTTAACCAGAGGTTTCTAGTCTCTTTATTTTGTAAATGCTGAATATGTACTCTGCTTGTTCAGTAAGGCAAGACTGAGCAGATAGGAGTACGGTGCAAAGATGCAATAGTAATGATAATGATAAGCCAAACAAATTACCTTTGTAATGTAAAGAAAGCTAATGTTAGTCATTATTTGACTGTTGCTGGATCCATGACTCTTTAGTTCCCATGTGCTTATCTTAGGACATACTAATCATGATTGCATTAGGAGGCTTCCCATTTTATTTTTTGTTTAGGGTATTGATATGGCAACTTGCATTAAATGCAGAAAAAGACTAACACTTTAATAGCATAATATTAATTGTTTAAGATTGTTTTGTGACATAAATACTCTTTGTTCCACATTAAAAAGCTTCAATTGCCTTTAGACATCCTAAGTGATTTAGAGAAACAGACAAATGATTTAATTTTGATTTTGTTTTATACTCCAATGAAACAAACAACAGATTTGGAACAAGCTGCTTGCTAGACATTGGAAATTAAACTGCTCTTTTTATTGGGCACTGGTAAAGCATCTCTGCTTTTTCTCATGGCAGACAAGCATGAAATACATTGACTCATGCTTGTGAGGGTGCCATCAAGCTCCTTTTATTTCCTTGATTATGATTCTAGTGCTGCCACCCAGGCAGGAGCTCCCATTTGATTTCCCTTGAAACCTGTGCTTTCCAGAGAACATCTCCCCTCTACAACCTGGCGTGAGTTACATTGTGAGGGATGGAGTTACAGGGCTCTACAAAGCTTGTAATTTAAAGCACTGAATGCAGAACAGCCAAGCTTTTTTTTACCCCTTTAGCTGGGGATCTGCCTGCATGCAGCATTAGGTGAACCTGGAGCTTTGGGAAACAACAATAGCACAATTTTAACTGATAAACCTGTTTTGATAAGGCCACTGTTGAAACCAAGGTTTTGATGACTGAGTGTGATACTGTGAAGAACTCTTGTTCAGGTCACTCTTGGGCCTTTGTAGGTCTTCTCAAAACTGAAAGCAGCAGTGGCAGCTTTTTGCAGCAGGGTGGGAGCTTGGGGTGAGCCAACCACTCACCCAAGTGCCTGGAGCAATCCTGAGTGCTTCTTATCTGGTTTGCTTAATGCAATCCAAGATTAAATGTTTAAAGGCAGGTTTCTTGCTTGCATGGCACTTTTTCAGGCTCTAAAAGTTCTATAAATAACCTGATCTCACCTGATTGGTTTCAGTTCTTGTACCAGTAAAATATTTGCTTTTTTGTCTTCTTTTTTTAGTTCTGTCCCGGTATATGAAGGCTTTCACTGCCTTTATCACTGTGTTATCCCAGGGTCTTTTGGTGAAGCAAAAAGCAAACCCACTAACATCTGAACATCTGCCTCATGTAGTTTATTCTTTCTCATCTCTTTTCCTTGGAGAAGTAAATGTATATTCAGTATCCTGGTTTACTTTGGTTAGGATTTTTAGTACATGTATGTTAGAGAAGGTGGAGCCTATGCACCAAGAACAGCAAATGGTAATAGCTTCTCAAAAGCAAGGTGAAGTAATTACACCTAATTACATTTTCTTGATGAGATGCATCTTGTGGGCAGTATGGTTATTTTCCCTAGCAGTGAAGGGCTAAAGGGTTGTTCACTGGAATGACTTCTGTCTTTTAAAAGACAATATTTCCTCTCTTAAGTGTTTCAAGAGTGTTACAAATATGACTGTGCAAAGATCAGCAGACACTATGGTGGCAAGCCAATGGATTTCCTTTTTTTTTTTTTTTTTAAGAAAAACATGCACTTAAAAATATTTCAATCTTCATGTTTCACAGGGCATTTTATTTGGTATTTCTCGATTGTACAAAATTTAAGTGGCTCTGTTAAATC
The DNA here is from genome assembly GCF_028018845.1 of Melospiza georgiana. Lineage (NCBI taxonomy): Eukaryota > Metazoa > Chordata > Aves > Passeriformes > Passerellidae > Melospiza > Melospiza georgiana. The sequence goes on from NC_080432.1 coordinate 36,052,178, forward strand.
TGACTTATGTTCTTCATACCAGTGTCTACTGAAAAAAAAAGTGTGTTTCCTCACATGAGAATATTAATTATTGCATGGTCTCTTCAACTACAGAGAAAACTGTTGCTTGTTTCAAAATTGCACAGGATTTGAAGGTCCAGTTGCCACAGTTGATGTATTTTGATAATGAACTGAGAGCACTGCCTAAGTCTCTGGGGCTTTTTTAACTGATGTTCTTGCAGCTTCTCTCTTTTTTGCTCTGACTCACATCTTGGATGCTGTATTGTGTAACCTGCCAGCCAATTGCCTGGTATGAAAAATTTAGCCGCAGGGATTATTATTAAGTATGTCTAATAATTTTCATATTTTAGTGATCTATTTTTGGATCATTATGCAACCCACTACTCAGTGGGACTAGGCAGAAAGGATAGGGCAGGACTGGATGCTGACAAACAGACACCACTTGGTGTGCTCAGCCAGGCACTGGGGGCCCTCTGGGCACAGGTGCTCTGTTTAAAGCTGTCTTGCTTTGCGGCGCCTTGTCAGAGCCTCCCCAAAAAACAAAGCCATTTCCCTACGGAAATCTCTGGTCTCTGTGGGCAGGGGGCTGTTGGTAGGACCCTTCTGCTCTCAGGTGGACATGACCCTGAACATAAACCACATGTATTTACGTTTTTGTGTGTAGTAGGGAAGGATGTAAGTGCGATTCAAAACAGTGTCAATACATGCTGGAAACTGCATAGCAAATCACCATATGTTCCAGAGGAAATGCCAAACAAAGTCATGATTGCTTTATATGTGCACAGCTGACTGGCAAGCATTAAGGCAGAGTCATGATGGGGAATGCCATCATATGCTTTTCTTCTCTGTGCTATATCAGAGCATGATTAGAGCCCATCTGCTTCCCTTGGTGCTGGGAAAGGGTAGGAAAGCACTCAGCCTGAAGTTTTGCTGCTGGAGCATTCACACCAGGACAAAAGAAGCTAAACCCAAGGAGCTCTCCTGGATATGTTTGTTCTCAATTTCCTTTGAAGAAGAAAATTTAAAAAAATTATTTAAAATTCTCTTGCTTCTGCAACTTGTACAGCTCTGTGTGTGTATTTGTGCTGTGACAGCCTCATGTTTTCTGGCTGTGTTCTCAGAGCAGGCATGGCTGGGAACAAACCTCAGCCGTGTGTGCTGCTTGGGCTGCTTAGTAGACCTGGGGAGGGGGCAGCAAGCATCTCTGTTCTTTTAAGCTGTGCCAGCACGGAGTGTTTAGTGCCTCACTAAAGCCCTAAGTGCAGGTGTAAGAGCTGCGGTATTTGCTGACATGTTTGGCAATCTGTTTGCGTTCTTTCCAAACTCTTTAAGGATACTTGAAATATCTGATAGAAAGTCATAGAAATGACTAATGACTCCCCCCCCCCCTTTTTTTTTTTTTTCCTTTTTTTAGCTTTAATTTTAATTGAAGCAGATTTATTTTAAGTACAGTAACTTAGCATTCTCCAGACTAGGCACCTCTGTGGCCTGGAGTTCTGCGCCCGATAGCATTGACTGCTGTGACACCTACTGGCCGAGGCGGGCAGGGAGAAGCCTCGGGGCTTCCTCCATCCCCTTCCCAACGCAATTCCATCTCCTGATGAGCCGGGTCCCTGCGGGAGCACAGCCGTGGTGCTGTCCCCTTGGAACGGCTTCTTTTAGACGTCACCTCCTTCAATGTCCCGGTACTTTGTGCATTCAGAAAGCCAGAAAATCACCCTTCTTTTTGCTAATAGCTCCTGTCCTTTCCATTCCTAACAGCTCTTTAGTCTTCACCCTCTTTGTTTCATCTGTCTTACCTTTACTCAAGTTTCTTTTTTATCATCCCTTAATAGTATTGGGAACTGCAGGAAGTCACTTTGAAGCCTACTCTGAATTGCCTTCCTCTCCTAGAACAGTTCTTCTTCATTAGCTGTGATCATTTCTTCAGTGCTTGCGACGTATTACCATTCTTATGACCTGTTTAGGCATTCCACTTTTCTGAGAAAGGTAAGGAGCCATTCATGCAATTCCTTCTATGAAATCTCATACCTGAGGAGCTTATGTGAGTATTAAGAAAAATGGAGTTTTTCTGTATATATAAAAATAAAGTTCTTAGTAATTCGCAATAAAAACAACTTTGCATCTCCACTGAACAATGATGAATGGATTACATTTCAGGACTGTAGGGAGATTTTCTGTATACTTTTTCAGAGGGATAGTTTTTCCAGCACTCCAGCAGTCCTGTAATCTTCTGAAAATGCATTCTCTTCTGTGTGATTCTGGAACATGCCACCAATGCAAAAAGTTATGCAGAGACCTTCTCAGGCTGTTCATTAAAGACAATTTATATTTTAAAAGCTTGAGTAGTTCCAAATAATTTAAAATTGCATGAGGTGACTTGATTGAATGTGGTAGATCTCAGTGGCTGATAGCAAGGAACCCCTGCTGTCTCCTCCTCCCTGTTTCTGTGCATGCTTCTGTCACTTCTTTTGTGTCTGGCAGCTCCAACACTCTTCAGACCCTTTCTGTAGCCACATTCAGGTCGCTGAAGTGGCAGAAAGAGAGAGGATGGGCCATGGAAATTCCAGTCTGATGAGCACCATTGGGTATCAGAAAGGGACACAAGGTGGCTGGGAAGCAGGGGTGAGGAAGCTGCTGGAGTGGAAAGAAGGTTAGTGAGGTTCCCCCTTTCTGGCAGCAGCAACCTGATAGATTCAACTGTTGCAGTGATTTTCCCTATGGAAAAAAAAGGTTTGTTGTCTCTTGCTGCCTTTTCCCCTCTCTGCTCTGCTCTGCCAGCTCTGTGGAGTCCTGCAGTGAGCTGTGTGTAATGCTGCCCTTCCTGTGTCTTTTCTCAGGTTTTGGGCAGCTCCTTGCATTATGTTTTTAGAGCAGGGTGTGCCCAGCATGCCTCCTCTCTCTCTTCTTCCTTGGGGGAGAGTTCAGTTTGCCTTTACCGCACAAAGTAGTTCCATACCAATGAGCACAAGACTTTTGCAAGTGTTTTCCTCTAGAGCTGATATGCTTCTAACATAGCCCTGGAATTTATGGAGCTGGGGAGAAAATGGGAAACTGAGCAAGGTTTTACATTCCTTAAAAAATTCAGTGAGAAGATGAGATTATATAGGTTTTTATCACAAAAGATTGTGGTATTGAGGATTTGCATAGGTAGTCTACAATAATTAGAAACTGTGTCAGTCTATAATCTAATGAAGAATGAATTGAGATGAGTTAACAAGCTCAGCATCGAAGAGGAAAGGACAGAATCTCTGTCAGACAGCTGAGATGGTCAAAGTTCTGTTGTTCACAGACTCCTCCTGAGCAGATGAATTGACTTTGCTATGCCATCCACCACAGACTTACTTTGTTTTTCAACTTGAAGAGATCTGTTCTAGAACACAAAATATGCCAGTGATGGCTATTTTACTTGTCTGACACTATTCTGATTCCAGATTTCATTTTTAAAAGTTGGGTTTGGGCAGTGATTCATGTTACTACAGGGTGCTGAGAAGTTCCTGCTGATCTGTGCCCTCACTGAGGGCTGAGGACAGTGGTTGTGATGGTGATGTTTCATGATTTCAGCTCAGTAACAGAAAAATGTTTTTAGCAAATTGAGACCCTCAGACTTGCCTATTGCAGTCACCATGTCCAAGGTACTGCTCTGAAGCAAGAGTGGTTAAGGCAGAGGATGCATTTTTCTTGTTGCAGTGATGAGGAATTAATCTCTCTCTATGTGGAGTTGGAAGTTAGAAAAGAGTTCAGTAACTTGTGAGATTTTCTAAGCCTCTCAGGGTCCAGTTGCCCATAAAAGTCAGTTAACCTTATTAATAGTTTCGCTCTACATATTTCTTATTGTTCGTCCCTTGTCATTAAATGGCCTGCCAAGGTTCACACAGGAAATCTCTGACAGACCCAGGTACTAAACCCAGATGGCCAGACTCCCTTTCCAGGTGCTTAGGCACTTTCTGGGGTGGCTCTTCTGTAAGCTAGATCCCGAAAAAGAGACTGTAGGTCAAGTGGCAGTTCTACAAATCATAATGCCTATCAGTCTAGAAACCCACAAAGCAGACCTGCATTTGTAGCCATTTTTGCACAGTATGAGTGTGTCTTTCAATGACACATCATTGAAAGATACCATTTGAAATATTGAATTATAGAAATCTCTGAGTCTTACTTTAATCACAGTCCTATGCTTAGCTAGACAATCCAATCTAGAGACAATTGACCTTGATTTAATTATATACATTTACAATGATTAATTTGTGGTGATGTCATTTATCTGATGGTAAAGTTCCAGAGAGTGAGGGACTGCAATTTAATTTCACTTGTCCCTTGTGCTGTTGTGGCAGTTTGACTTTGGCCTCAAGATGTAGTGGGGCACCGTGTCCTTTAGAGGTTTCTCTGTGAGCTGGCTGGAGCCAGAGTCTCTTGCCAGCTTTTGGTTACAGCTCAGACAGTGAGGCAGAGCTCTGTCACCCTAAGAGAGCTCCAAGCAACACAGTTTTGCTGTCTCCAGTGCAGCCACTAAATTAAAATAGTTAAAATCCTTTTTTTTTTTTTTTTTTTTTTTTTTTTTTTGTTGAATTCTTGCTGTGAGATTGCAAATCCATTGCCTGGAGGAGGAGTGTCCAACCTGTGAACCTCCAAGGACAGTCTGGTTGGTGCTGTACCCAGCTGTTTCCCACTGGGCCCCTCAGCAGCAGAATAAGGGCTGGATGGGTTTTCCCCATGCTGAGCTTCCACTCCCCACCCTTCTCTGGTGTGTGAAGGTGCCTTGAGCTGCATCTATGATAGCAGGCTCAGATACAGCATGTGGGATTGTGCTAACATCCTTTGTACCTTGGTGATTCTTTGTTGGGGTCTCTAGCTTGTCAGAGTGACCCCGAGAAGAGTTCTAAAGTCTCTTTTCCCAGCCCGGCACTTGAAGAAGGAGTCAGAGCTCTTCTGGGTCCCAAGGTTGTTTATTGTTCCTTATCTATAAAATATTTTCACCTGTCCAGCTGAGGTCCACTCAGCAGGACAGTCCAGGCACTCTGCCTGCCCCCGGGGTGGTGTTATGTCTTTATACTAAAAAAGTACATGTACAATGCTTACAATTACTTTCCAATACCTATCACCTATGTTAGACAGTGAGCTTCTACTCTAAACCAATCTAAAAGTGTCAACATCACAGCAAAAGATGGAGGCCAAGAAGAAGAAGGAGAAAGGCTGGACATGCCCAGATCCCTCCATCTTGCCCCCTGAACCCCCATACCAAAAACCCCAAAATCTACTTTTTAACCTTGTGATAAATTCACTATCATTCTACTTAATTTGTCATGACTTGCAGATCGTCATCTAAGGTTGGTAACTTGCTCCATGGGTCATAATCAAAACCACAGGCATCCTGGGCTCTGTGCCAGGGTCTCTGAGCCCCCTGGCAGGGGTCTTGGCTGCTCAGGACAGCCAGAGGGATGTCCTGGGTCCTGACAATTCTTCTCTCAGTTCCAGCTTTTCCTTCTCATGCTGAATCTCCTTCCTGGCATTGTCTCTGCAGAGCCACAGTTTGTCAGCATGCCTGCTAAATGTTTTCAATCAGTAAATGGTGGCTGTTAGGCTTACGTGCACCTCCTGTACTCAACGTCACAGACACCAAAAATAGAAATGTTGATTTTCTTTCTAGCCTTGTGCATCAGCCTGAATAGTGGAGGATTCTGCACCTTTGTTACATTCTTCTATTGCATTACAGTACAGATCTCTGATTGAATACTAAGTGTTTCTTATTCTATTCTATCAAAAATCACAATGGGCACTCCTGTAATCTGTCATTGTTATGTTGAGCCTCCTTTTTTGTAGTGCAAATAACAATTGCTTGTACAAATCTTGTGCCTCTTGCAAACATCTTTGTGCTTTTCTCTCAGACCTTAGCATGATGGCAGTGCCTTGCCTATAAGCGCTGAATTAAAGAGGGATTTTGATAAATGTTAGCAGGCTGCATGTAGCTTTTCAGTAACATGTTTGCTTAGTAAGAATTAATAGATCTGTAAACTGTTAGAAATAACTCGCATCTCTTTCTGGCTCCTGCTTCTGCACAGAAGGAATAGGTTTGGAGTAAAGTCCAAGGATCTTGTAGGGACATATGCTGCCCACCTCCAGCTCTTGTCTAGGATTTGTGTTGTTGTATTAGAATTTCAAGATTACAAAGCAACGTAATTAAGCCATTTTGCACATCAAGATGAAGCCTGTTATGTATAAATCCCCGAATTACAGTTCTTTCCTTCCTTTTTGTGACTTCTTGGAATTTTTAATTTACATTTTTGCTGAAACTGACATCTGTGGGTTTTATGTTAGCTACCTTAGTAAAAGCTTACATCATGTTCTTAGGAAATATGCACTCTTTGTTACTAAGTCCAAAGAATATTGTCAGTTGTCAGTTATACAAGGTAACGCTGCCTGAACACAGTAAGGGGAAATAACTGTTTGCCCTAAAACATCTAAGGGTATACAGATTTGGCCTGGTGAAAAGCTGATGTACAATGTTGTAATCCACACTTGGTGATGGAAGTGGCTCCAGGGTTCCTCCACAGTCCTTTCTGTGTTCAAGCACTCCCATGCATGCCTTTGGCTCATTCCTGCTCCAGAGCTGTGCATGCAGTCGTTCAGCTTGTCCTGAAAAATGAGAGTGCTTGTGCTTGCATTTTTACCAGGACATCTTTTGAGAATGTATTTGCATGCTGTGGTTTCTAAACCTTCATCTGGGGGGGGAAGGCAGTTTTGCAAAGCCAGTGGAATTTCTGCTTTCCTCTCAGTTATGTAAAATGAGGGGAAACAAGCGTGGTCCAGGACGGTAACACACAGTTATGGGGCTCAGGCTGAGTTGGTGTCTTACAACAAGTATTTACTCAACTGGCTTTGGAGCATAGCTGCAAGCATGGAGAGATTGCTCCTCTCAGAGGTCCATCTAGCTGGGTGTCTGGTGTGAGACAGTGTCCAGCACTACTGCCTAGGGGACAGCACAAGTACAGGAGGGAAATGCCACTGTGCTGTTTGGAGTAATCTCCTGGCACCCAGCCAGTTAGGGGAGAGGGTCAGAAGCACTCTGTATTTAGTAATCCTTTGTGTATTTTTCTTCTGTGACTTTGTCCTGGTACCTTTTGAGTCCTCTTAAAACTAAGCCTTAAAAATTCATAAGGTCCATGGCAGGGAGATCAGAAGGTTAGAGAGCTGTGTGGAAAAAGCTGCATTTCTTGTTTTGAACCTGCTAATACCATTCAATACCACTTAATTCATCATCAGAAGAGAGGGTCAGCAGCATTTTGCAATCCTCTAATTTGACACTAATGATTTTATAGCTCTCTGTAGACAGCTTCATGTTTTCCTTCTTTTTCTTCCCTCTCTTCCTATCCCCCATCCCCAAGGTAGGTGTGAGACTACTTGTCATTCACAGCTTCACGTTGAATTTGACTAATAAAGCGTGATGAGAAAAAAATTATGATGCAAAATTGTTTTCACATTTTCAAAGTCAGCTGTTCATTTAATAATGGTTAAGTTAAACCGTGAAACACATTAAAACACAAAACAATATAATTAAGGGAAAAAAACCTTGAGAAGAAAATGAAACATTTTTCTTGCCTCAAAGTACATCTTTTGAGGATGTTTTCAGGAGCTTACTTCAATTTTTGAGTGCACATAGCAGATAACAGGGATTTTCTTTTCTCTTTGGAAGAAGTGAATTGTCTCTCTCAGCCCTTGTGCTGCCCTGCAGCTTTTCAGCTCTCAGACCTGTTCCACAGTGGGAGCCAGGTCAAACTGGCAGCACTGGCTTCACCCCAGCTGTGGGACACCATCTTCTAGCCAAAACCCAGGATGCTCAGGGTCTGCTCAGAGCCAGGTGTCACAATGAAGGATTTGGTCTCCCTGCAGCCTTTATGCAGATATTGATACAGGAAGTTTTGGTCTTGCCATGTCTGGTTTGTAGCCATCCCTCTTTTGAATGCTTTAACATCTAACTGTGATTTAATTATCAGTTTAATTCTGAAAGTTTCAGTCTGACTGCTTACTAGAAAGTTTAAAATAAAGCGCAAAGAGCCCTTGGCTTAAGTATTTTCTTCTTTTTTTCCAGTTTTTATTTTTGTAATACTATAAAGGTAATACTACAAAGCTCCAGACAAATATGTACACAAGGCAATTTTAGTCTTCTTACATCCAAACTGTCCACTTCAGAAACTCCAAGTATATTCAGCTAGCTTTAATCTGTGTTTATAGCTAACCTGCAGAATCATAAAACCTTCTCTATTACTCTGCAGAATTAATTAACTGTGATATCTGACTTTTCTCAATAAATCTGAAACACTGTGCAGTTGAATACATTATTTTGCTCCTAGCTACTAAGGCAGAGGTGTTCCTAAAGATTACTTGAACACTCATGGCCTGATACTTCTGATTTTTGGGTGGCCAAATCTTTGGTTGTCTGATTGGAATATTTTGGACCTTGTTTTCAGTGAGCTGGAACATATCTATGCCTGTCTCCAATCAGAAGTCTAAAATGGTAGAAACAGAGATTACTGTGGAAAGGTTGTGTTATCAGCCCTGTGTTAAGCACAAATCCAAAGCACAGCCCCTCACCACCTACTGGGAAGAAAATTCACTCTATCCCAGCCCAAAGCAACACAGGCATATAAAAGAGCTAAAGTGGCAAGTCAGAGACCACTGTTTAAAGAAAGAAAAACATATGGTCAACAGCTTCTGGAGAAGTTAGTGTAATAAAACCAGGAAGAAAATCTGAAAATAGCACTAAATGGGGGATACAGATATGAAAATGATGGGTTTTTCAAACTTACTCCTAATTATGTGCTTTTTAAAAAATGTAACTTGTGTATAGCATGAACCTAAGTATTACTTTTAGTTGCTGGTATGTTGTTGTTACTAGAACAGTATAGGAAGACAAACTGAAGGAAATTCAGAGTGTGGCAAATTATTAAATACCTTTAGACAGTTTATTTAAAAAAATATGGTCTTTCAATAAATGCAGTATGCATTAAAATACAAATGGTTAAGAAAGAAAACAAAAACCAAACAGCAGAAAATAAGAGCAATAGAAGCTGCAGTTTTGAACTTTTTTTACTGTGGAGAAATGTCAGAGTAACATCATGTTTGGTGTTTTATTCTAAGTAACACAGGGTAATACTGGAGAGACCAGATGAGTCTTTGAAGCAAGAGGAATATTTTACAAACTGACAATATGCAGCCAGGTGAATTGGTTAGGTGGGTGAGTGGCTATAAGCTTGCATGACTCCACAGTGTATTTTGTCCCCTTCTCAAAAAGCAGATTTCTTTTCCTGTAACCCAAGAGAGAAAAAAGGTTAGAGTGCATAAAAGTGCATATTTGTGCCACACAGTTCTGTGCCTGGCTGTTAAGTGGGTCCAGCCTAGATGCCAGCTGAATTTGGGAATGTCTGGCCCAGCCTGCTGTCCCCTGGCCTTGCTGACATGCTCTGGGAGGAAGGCACAGGAGGGCTCTGCAGGTGCTGTGCTGGAAGGGTCGATGTGCTTGGGTGTCCTGGTGCTCTGAGCTGGGGCAAGAGGAGTAAATGGTGCTGCTGGGCTGAGCCAGGCTCTGCCTCCTCTACTTGTGCACAGGAATACCTTGCTGTGGTAAAGGGAATGGAAATATTTGCAGAGTAAGGTACCACTTACTCGTAATAAAGCAGTGCGAGCCTAGTCTTATATTAATATTTATTTAACACCACAGTGTTGAGTGAATAGTGCTGTGGAGGAGGGAAGCTATTTATTTTTCACACAGCAGAGGCATTTTGAAAACCAAGAGATGGCAATGCAAAGTCACTCAGAGGAGTGAGCTGCTGAATGCTGGATGTGTGTGTAAGAAATTCTGGAAGAGCGTAGTGCTTTCAGCTCACTGGGTGGAAATTAAAAACAAATAATCTGTGTGCCAGCAGGATAGCAGTGAATGATTTTGGAACCCACTGTTGTTTTCAGATTTATGTTTTTATTAATTTACTTCTTGTTTTTAAACCCAAAACATGGGTAGTACAACTGTAGGCCTAATAATACTGTAGAGTAATGCCTGGCATCTTTTAAAGGGAGGGAACACAGAGGGATATCCTAATCTGGTTTTGGATTATGCCTGACTGACCTTCTCTCATTGGAGATGGGAGTGTCTGGGTGAGATGTGTGTGTAGGTATGTCAAAGACAAGACCTTCCTTTATTTTTCATAAGAACTTCTTACAGTTCTTCTATCTTTCTAGAACATTTGGTTTTCATTTCTTTTAAGATACTCGGATTGATTTTCCAATTAAAAAGCATTTTCACTGTTGCCTGAAACCTCCATAACCAGGATCTTCATCATGTGGCTCATTTTGCCTGTGAAGAGAATGTAGGGAATCAGGTTTGTTTTGTGATAGCTGAGGAAGGCTGACAGACTGCCCAAAAAGTGCTTTTTTACCAAAACCTTCGTACTTTTTTTCATTATGAGGTGGTTTTCAGAGAGTCCATTGACTATAGGAGCAGCAGGGGATGGGGTGTTATTTGCAGTAATTCAGAGAGTGTTCAGTAAAAGCAATGTGATCAAAATAAGCAAGCCATATTTGATGCACACACTAAATTTTGAAATGCTGCTGTCTTGGAAAAGTCATCTTTCATGTGGTTATGATTCAGCTCAGAGATTAGTTCCAAGAAGAAATGAGAAATTGAAATGCACATATTGGCTGGTAATTGTGTGAATAGCAATGAGTGGGTAGTTCAAAGCCAGCAGATTGCAACTATTGGGTCTCTCCCAGTTTGCTTTTTCACAAATAGCAATAGTGGCAAGGGACAAGCACTTTTGCTTGTTGCTTTGTGGGGTCTGTATGATTTCCTAGATGAATAGATGTTCCTCTGCAACATGGTAGATGATAAGATTTTCTGTGGGCCATATTTCAGTGCAGGTCCAACAAGACAAAAAACCCTCTAGTTTTATTATTTTATGCAAATTATTTCCTGTAGCAAGAAGAATTTCAAGCACTATCTAGGTCATTACTGCCAGAATTAATTAGTTCATTTAAAAGTATGACAAAAGAAATGTAAATCACATTGCCCATCTATTCTTGGCAGATCACTGAAGTATATACTGTAAAAAAAAAAAAAAAAAAAAAAAAAAAAAAAAAACCACCAAAAAACAAACCAAACTAAGCAAACAAAAATGTTTCCTTGGCTCAGAAGTGGAATAGGTGGTTGGGCAGTTTTCTCCCTTTTCCATTTTTAACATCATGATGGCAGCCAGTGTAACTCATTTTGTATATGTGAAGGCTGAAGTGGGAATATCACAGCTCTATACCAGAGCTGTATTTGCAGAGAATTGAAATTATAGTGAATATGTGAACCTCAGTTTCCATAGCATGGTGACAAAACTTGTGAGATGGTCAGTGTACATAAAATGTTTGTTTCCTCACTGCTGTTAATCTTATTCTTGATGAATACAGTCACCTGTATTTAGAGTTTGGCTGTGTCATGTGCTTTTGGCACAAATATATGGCCAATAGTGGTCATGTTTAGCAGCCATTTGGCTCTGCTTCCTGCTTCTAGGGGAGCTGTGTGTCCTTGAGCCACCCCATCCATGGTGGCAGCAATGGAAAATTATTCCCCCAGATCATTCTGTGTGCTTCCTACTGGCAGAACCTGAGTCAGCCTCCTCTCCTCCTTGCAGTGGATCTGCACTGCTCCTGGACAGAGGGACAAGGGGACTCAGCTTGTCAAAATAAGCCAAGTCTGCTTATTTTCCCTCCATTGCATTCACCTTCATTTGTGATTCCACATCATTTTGCTTTGGGCAGCATTGTGATTTTTGAACAACTTATTTTGAAGAGCATACACTGAAAAACTTACGGGTATAGATGCTCTGCCTCCCTTCATTTATTGCTTTAATGTAACCATTAATTAAGTTGAAAGCTCAATCAGCACTTTGAGAACCTGTGAGATGACCAACAGTGTAGTGCTAAGCAGTGGTCTCTTCTGGGAAGTCAGTGCTTTATCAGCAGATATCAGAAATCAGATGTGCTCTGAGCTGTGAGAAGAGCTAGAGCTGTAACCTGCATTTCCTTCAGGTGTTCAATACTGCAAAGGACCAAAAAGATTGGTGTCTCCTTAGAAGCTTCCTTTGGAGAATTATCCTGTTAAAGAAAAAAAAAAAAAAAAGAAACACTGAAATAAAAATAACTTGGAAGGAGGAAAATTAAATGTCCTTCCCCCTCTTTCCATGGTTTTCCAGTCAGTAAAATTAGGGAATGACCCAATTTGGAAAAGAAACTTAAAAATAAACCTTTCTACTGAAGTTAGCATGTAGAAGTGCTAGACAGTGCTATGTTACATGAATCTTCATTTTGTCCTAGAACCCACCAATCCGGACTCCTTTTGTAAATCTTATGAGAAGCATGGCAGAAATTTTACAGGTAGTTACTCACAGGAAACAGCTTCCAAAACTACCAAAACATTGGAAGTTACAGGATTTTTTTTCCCAAACATACTCATTATTGTGACTTCTAAATGAAAAAAAAAAAATCCTTTCTTCCCGAAATTAATTCTGGGCTAATTAAATTTTTAACAATATTTTTGAATGTATCTGACATATTTAATTTGTTCAGTTCTGAAAAGTACATGGGCTGTAAAGTGACACAAAATTCAGATGATCATAAAATGTTCATTATGGACAAACTTGCTTTCCATGTTTCTCTTGGTTGCATTTGAGTTATACCATTGAGCATTTCAGAAACAAAAGCATCAGATCAGCTTTCTGCCTATATTACTTTGCGCAGGGAGGGTAAACATGCTGCAGATGAGTGTCAAATTTTTTGAGGTGATTTTTAGAAGTGTTTAATAAAGAAGCATTTTCGTCACTATAGAGTAATAAGTTTAAAAGCTAAGTTCAACCTCTGCTCTTTGAGAATATGAAAATACTTTCTTGAAACATATCTGGAATCAGATGCATGGGACAAGGGGCTCCAATGTGTTTCAGTATTACATGATGGTGCCATTTTGCACTTTCCTCCCAACATAGCCTTTTTCAAATTTTCTGGGCTTACATTTAAAAAGGCCAACTCTGCTTATTTTCCCTCCAGTTTCTAGTGCTTAGTTTGCAGTTTTTCTACCTCTGATACCAAAGAAAGAATATTTTTGTTGCTACAATGTCAATATCCATTTTGCTACGAGACACAAGTGTCCTTCTAGAACCATATTACTTGCCTCAGTGCTTGCAAATCAACACTTCCAGACAGAATAAAGCACACAGTTGTTTCATAGCTCATAGTTAGCAGGCATTCTAATTAAATTGCCTATTTGTTGCTTTTCTTACCAATGCTTTCTAATTTGCTTACAATTTTGTGACCAATTTATGCGTTCTATGATTTCCAATCAGAATGTTCCAGAGAGAAACAAAGTTTTGTTTGGAAAAAGTAGAATTATTAAAAAATAGACACTGAAATTTAAACAATCTGATAACAAGTTGCTTTTCCCCCCTCTCATTTCTTTCAGGATATGTAGTCACAGCAGACATAATTTTCAGCTTCTTTTTTTTTTTTTTTTCAAATGTAAATGCAGTGTTGTAGTGCAGAAATTAAATTAGAATTAAGGATGATTGTTTGGTATTTATTATGCAGAGTATGCCTACTAGTTTAATGACAGACTTTGACATTTACAATTAACAAAATTTGTACCTTGTCAGCACTGAAAAAGATGAGACTTGCTGTGTTTATTAATTGATTTATTACTTCTGAAAGCATCTAAAGAATGCAAGAGCAAAATAGTTATTTATGAAATGAAATCTGTAATGAATTCAGTGCATTTGGTTGCAATCAGTAGTATTATCATCAGTGTTATTTTGCCAACAATACTGAGAGAAATGGTACAAAATGAGCAGTGACCTGGACTGTTTCTTGCTGTTGTTAAACCAGGAGCTCTGGGGAGCTGCTGAACACAGGGAAGGGGCGAGATGATGGGAACAAGCTGGTTCAAGCCTTTTCAGAGAATAGTCCGAGTAAATTAGTTTTTCTGATGGAAAATGGTCAGCTCCCAGGCCACAGAGAGCTGTGTGGAGTGCAGGCTTGTTAACACTTTGCTGTACAACCAGAAGTGGCAGGGGAGCTACTTGGAAGACTTTGACTGAGCAGTGCTTTACTATTTCCCCCCAGCCCCATTGGAATGCACTCTTTATTCACATTGATGCCTTTTCAGGCTGATGCTCCAGGTTTCAGATCCAGGGCCATGGGTGACCTGATGCTCCAGGTGACCCTTCATTGCTCACTGTGGCCTGACCCTGCTCTGCCTCCTTCTCTCACAGTGACAGCAATTCCAGTGCTGGCTCCTCCATTCCCAGCCCCTCTTCCCTCCTTGCACATCTGTCTTTTGAACAAGATTCTCCATGGTGCCCTCTAGATAAGTTACTGATTAGTCTTGGGGAAGGGGATAAGCAACTGGTCTGAGTAATTCATTGTAATTCAAGTAAGTCATTGATGTTAATAGAAATGGCTTTAATTTGTTGATTTTCCAAATGTACCTCATCATGGCATTTAAAAGCAATGAATGCTTTTTACTCTGGTTCCACTCATTTTGCAGTTCAGTGTCTCAGCATTCAGGTTATTTTTCAGGTGCTTAATTGACTTCATTTTTCTGCAGTAAAGCCCACGATTTCCCTTATATTGTTGTAATGTCTCTGATACTGCTTTAAAAGCCTCAGTACTGAGAACCTCCCAAAGTGGAGAGAATAAAATCAAAACATTACAGTATAAATGATTTGCTTTTTGGCATGGGCTTTAAAATTTTAATTTGAAGGAAAGGTAAAACATACTTGGAATTCTAGAAAAGTCTCTTCCTAGTTGAGATCTGCCAAATAAATGGTGAGGCAGAGTCTGACAGCAGCACTCCAGCAACATGGCATAAAGCTCTTACTCATTTATTGCTCTTCCTTCTCCATTTGCTTCTGTTGCCTGCCACTGTTTTGCCTCCAGGTTCTGCTGAGATGGGAATGCTGCACGGAATCTAATCCTAATGCAGAACTGCATTCTGCTCTGAACAGCCTTTAACTCTGAGGTACACTTCCCTTTCCTAAACCCACCTGAGGCTGCATTAATAGCTTAAATGAAGTGTAATGAATCTACATACTCTCCAAATGATTTCCTTTTTGCCCTTTGGTTGCTTTGAATTTTTCAGATTTTTCAGCTGTGAAAATTCTCAATGGTTTCCCTGTTTTCTGAAGGACTTTTATTTTTTGCCTCTGTTAAAAACCCATGTATTCTGTTTTCCCCCCTTAATTTTTCAGCACTCTTTCTGTCCAGATGATGGATGGCTTGCATTTGACTGGTTTGCTTCCTTTACTACAGTGTTAGGAAAACAAGTCGTATTGATGGTGGAAGCATTGGAGAAGAAAAAGGTGCACAGGCCCAATGTTCAGCAGCACAAACCTCTTCTGCCTCGCTGAGGCTGAAGGTGGGATGGAGCTGCCTGCAGAAGAGAGGAGAGGCAGAGCAGATGGTGTAAGATGAAGGGGTCAGGATGTGCCAGAAATCTCATTTCACACAATGGTGAAGAGTTCTTTTACCAAGTATTTAAAATAACACCTCAGAGTGCCAGCCAGCCTCCTGTTACAGACTGACAGCAAGTTCATTCTTTCTGCTTATTGGAAGTATTTTCTTTTGCAGGCACCATTTGGTTCTGAGAACTAGGCTGTTGCAAAACCCCCCGCTTTATATTTTAAGATTCACAATAAAATAGGAAGAGTTGCAGCGCTTGCCAGCTCCTGTAATTTCATGAAAAGGCTGCATTTGGTGTTTTTCCCCTGATGGCACAATTCCTGGATACAAGCATCTATGCAAGGAACACAACTCATGCATTTAGGAATCCCACAGTTATAAATACATGGAAATGTGTAATACAAAACCTAAAAAGCAGGGTATTTTTGCTTCCTAATCTTGTGAATTCCAAACCTACTTGCATGATAAGCAATACTAGTGTTGATACCGTAGTCTCCTCCTGGTTTTGAAGAAGAAAAAAGCATCAAGGTTATTTTATACCCACCTTAGCATTTCTCTCCAAGGTCTTATATTGATCCTCTGTTTTGTATATAACTAAAATATTTTAAATAATCAATTTTATTTTTATTTAAATTAGGTTTTCATTAAAAAGCACTAAAATAATGGTGAAAAAATTTATCTGTTTGCTGTGGTATTTATAAAATAGCAACTTCATTTTAAAATAAAGGACAGGAAAAATAATGTAGTCACAAGACAAAGGACTTTGATTAAAGATTTTGGATATGAGAAAATTTTCACAGAAATATATTTTGTTGTTGTGTTCTAGACATGTAGGCATACATTCATATAGAGGAAGTATGTTTTATATATTTTATGTATGTGTGTATATATATGTTTATTTATGCATGGGCAGTTGAGCTTTGTAGGCATCTGATTACAGCGCTAAATAGAAATTCCACTTTATTGATATATTAATATTCAGTAAAAGGCCCTAAACCTTTTTTTTTTTGTTTTGAATTCCACCTGCTGTATTTACTTGACAACAAACAAACATATTGTGACAAGCTGGTTTTAGGAATATGATCCTTTTTTTATAATAATAAGAATAGTACAAAAGCAAAAAAATCCATCAAAAGCTACCTGGAGAAACTGTGGAGAATTTCCAAATAATAGGAAATAGGGTACAGAGCAGGTACAGAGCAACCTCCCAGCCAGCTGGAAGGCTGTCTTTGCTGCCAAATTTGGCTTTTTGAAAACATTTTCCTGGCCACAATGAATGCTTCATGGGCTGCAACAAGGTCAATATGGCATCTGCCATTAATCATTGCTTTTCATGTGCTGGGCTTTTAAGACATACTGTTCTTCCAACTCTTTTAGAGTTGGTGGTCAAATAGTTTTCTGACAATATGTTTTCTTTAATTGGAAAGCAGAGAATGGCATAGTCTCACTTTTAATACAAAATATTATAGTGGTGGATTCTAAGAGGAAATAAAATGGGACTTTATGACCACTACTTACTAAAAAAAGAGTGAGCTTATGCCAAATAGATCTACATTGATCATGGATAAATTTAGATGGAATTCAAAATCAGGTTTCTTATTATGGAAAGGATGAGATGTTGAAACTGGCTTTTAAATATGAGTAAAAGTCAAATTAGGTCAAAGACAGAACTTGTGAAACCAATGAAGAGGTTCCAGTTGTCTATGGCAGCACACAGTTGGACTTGGAGGAGGTGTCATTGCCTCCCAAGCCTGTGTTCCCTGTCCTGCTGGCAAGAATTGCTTTATAGCTCTGCTTGTTCCATGTTACTGGAGGAATCACATGGGCACTTAGGATTGTGCCTACGTGAGGGTTTTTGTGCTGGAGGTGCAAAGTCTGAAAGCTGCTGAGTCAGGTCTGTGTTTCACAGTATTTCCCAGCCAGAGGCGCTGGCAGAGCCAGAAGGGACCAAAAACTATGTCTGGCATTTCCCTTCTTCCCTTCCCTTTGCCCTCTCCACTCTTGCTGCTACTACACAGACCGGTCAGAGTGCACAAACGTTTACACACACACTTGTGCAGCAGTCTTTGCCTTGAGATGTCTATGGTTCCTCCACTCTTAGTGTTTATTCCAGAATTGCTTTCTTCTGTTTACATCTCATTCTTTGTTTTTATCAGTCTTGAGACACCAGTCAAGTGACTTAGGAAGCAAATGTCCTGCCTGTGTTTTTGCATCCATCACCCCTGAATAATTGCATAAATGTATCTACCAACTCTCTTATTCTGCTCTTAGTTGAAATTGCTTCCACAAATAAGCAATTTGTGCAGAAGCCTCTGCATCTTCTTCTGCATGATTATACAATGGTGAGGTGTCTGTGAGTCACTGGAATCACCCCCTGTGCTAAATCTGCCTCTTGCCAATAGACTGTCTGGCCTGGACACTGAAAATAGAGTGAGAGCGAAACACTCTATTAACCTCTAATGTGATTCCTTACCACAAGGCAATAAGTTAAGGGATATTTTTGTGTGTGTGTTTTCATTTACGATAATTAAATATGTGAAATCTTTCTCTTACAGAATAGAAAGTTAAATTACTATGTTTTGATTCTGTGCCATTTTGCTTTTCAAGTCTGTTCTGTAGCCTGGGCTAGATTCGTATTTGATAAGAATAACCTAATGAATTTTTTTAAAGCAGCATATTAAAATGCAAAAATAGGGTATCTTGGTTTAAAATGGTGATGTTAATGGATTTCAAACAGCAAAAATAACAGCTTAGTAAAAATAAGCTTTGTTGCAAGGCTGTAGTATTGCAAAGTGGGAATTTGTTGTATATCCTCTAGAGAAAGGAAAATTAATAGGTTTGGATTAGATATTAAGAAAAGAATCTTTGCTGTGAGGGTGGTGAGGCACTGGAACAGCCTGCCCAGAGAGGCTGTGGATGCCCCATCCCTGGAAGTGTTCAAGGCCAGGTTGGATGGGGCTTGGAGCAACCAGGCCTAGTGAAAGTTGTCCCTGTCCATGGCAGGGAGCTTGGAACAGGATGATCTTAAAGGTTCCTTCCAACTCAAACCATTCCACGATTTTACAATTCTATGGAAAAGTTGTGTTGCTAGTTAATTTTAAACGTGGCTTTATTGCATTGGGGTTCAAATATGTTCCAGAGAATAAAATTACTGCAGTTCAGACTTTAAGAAAGCAGACATTTAAAAGTCTAAATGATTCTTTATCACTTATCCATGACTGGAAAAGTCAATGTTAAAGGGATTTCAGCTTTATAGTGTGGCTTCCAGTAACAGGGTCTTTATCTTGGTGATTATGCCCTGCTAAAAATCAATCTTAGCACAACATTCATTACAAGTGTCAGGTTTTGTTTGCTAACTTTGAGTGTATGCTTTAATGTTTTGTCAATGCAAAAGTATTCCTGATGAAGAGATGATAAAAAGATGGTTTGTGATTTAACTCTCCATTAATTACAAAACTAATTTACTTCTATCTAGCATATTTAAGGCACGACCCAGCAAAGAAGAGTGATGTTGTTCCTAATCCATTTTTAGCAGTGATCTTGTTAGTGCTCCCCAAAGCATGGCTGTCAAGTAGAAGAGCACAGAGCTGTTTGCTAGGGAACACCTCTCCCTGCTCCCTCCTCCATCCCTGCACTCCAGATCTGCTCTTTGTTTCCATTCAGTTGGCAGAACCTGTGCTTTCAGTGCAGGAGCTTGCAGTGCTGGGAATGCAGAGGCCTTCAATGCAACGAGGGGCTGATGTTTAGAATAGCAGTCAGGATGGAGCAAAGATGCCTGTGGGGAATTAAATGCCAAGGGAAACTGAAATATGCCATAATCATGAATGTCATCTCTCCTTCCATTGGTCCCTAAGGTGTCAAGGAACCTCAGCTGAGGACCATGCACCAGCAGCCCACCAAGCATGTGATTCCTCTTCTTTGGACTCACTGATGGTATCTGTCAGGGACAGTACAAAAGATGAACAGAAGCAGGGAGAGGCCATGAGTTTTTCAAGGGGATTTTGGAAGTTCTCTGCTGCTTTGTGTTTGAAATGTTCCTTTTCCTCTGAGGGAAGGAGAGAAGTGCATTCCTGTTCCAGTTGACCTGCTGGGTTGCTAGCAGGGTCATCATCCTAGAGCACATTACATGGAAATACATCCAGAAGATTCCTGAATAACCCTGGTGAGGGAGAGTCCACAACCTCTCCAGTGCACAGTAAGGAAGAAGTGTGAAGGATGCAGCAGAGGCTGATGACAATGCAGATCTCAGTGCTGAGTTGTTGTAAGAGGGTAAGGCCCAACATATGTAGGGTGTATTTAGCTGAAACTGCATTTTTGAACAGAAAAGGAACCTTTATAGAATTATTTAGGTAATCAGTTTTCTGGATTTTTGCTGATTCTCTGTGTAGTCTTTAGGAAAGCTGGTGAAGGGTCTGGAGACTAAATCCTGTGAGGAGCACTTGAGGAAGCTGGGGATGTTTAATCCGGAGAAAAGAAAAAGGGAAGAATGTTTGGTTTGTGTCACATCACCAGAGAGGATCAACGCAGGTGATGGAGTGGGCAGTAACTGTAAGTTTTGAGGGGCTCTAATGGATAAGAGGATGAGTAGGAAATGTTATACAGGGGAAAAGCAGAAGCCAAGATCTTGGTTTAAAATAGTTAAAAAATGTAGTCCCAGAAACTCTAATGGGTAAGATCTTTCTGACTCCATACTGCACACAGAAGCAGGCACTGTAAGCATTTGAATCTACAAAAACTGAAATATTTCTGTTACCTCATTCTAAATGTTCCATTCAGGATCAAAGTAATTTATAAACTGTAGCACAAATAGGTAAAAGAATGAAATTTCAGGCCAAATGAACCACCAGTCTAAACAACTTTAAATATTGAGAACTTCAACAAATTCAGTCAATGATAGAAAATGACACCCTCATCAAGACTTCATTTGCTAGAAGGGTGCTTTATTTCAGCTAATCAAAAATGTTTTCTATTACTGTGTAGGACTGTCAGCAGTCAAGCAAAATAAATGGTTTAAAAGTAGATGCATTGGAAATAAATGTGTTTGGATCTTCATGCAGTGGTATCAGCTATATGAGGGTTACAAATGATGAAAGGATAAATTTGGTGGTGCTGACTTCAAATAAAGAATAACATTAGGGTAGCTGCAGACACACAACTTTTAAGATATGGCAGTATAAAAATCCACTTTTATGGCTTTATAGCATATGCCTGCAGGAAAACTAGTTAAAAGCAAATAAGCATTATAAAAGAACTAAAGAGAAAAGCTTTTTCTCATAGAAATTGAGAGAAGTCTGTTATGAACTGTTGAACCTGCAGTGTAATTTAAATATGTTATTTCCTTCTCAAATTAGGAGTCTAGGATTTGCTGGCAAATGATCCTTGTTGAAGATGGTGACACTGTTACTGGTCTATGCTTTTACATTTGTAGCTCAGAAGTTTTATTTCCAGGAAAGAGATAGTCACAGGGAGATCTGTAATTTCTTTAAAACTTGCTTTGGGAAGAACATATCCTGCCTGCTGATTTCGTGTAGGTGTTGGCCTGATAGCTGCTCTTCCTCCCTCGAGTGGTTCAGAACAGGTTGATCTGAGCAATAGGCAGTAGGCACAAGACCAGCAACAAGATCAAAATTAGCAACAGATTCTGCCTTTTTGTGTGGGTGCTCAGCACCCCTGGCCAGCTCCACTCCTCCCTGGATGTCTGCTCCACCACGCTGCCAGACTCTTGGCTGAACCAAACCATTCAACCATTCGTTCCAAGCTTTTGATGAAATCTGAGCAGGACCCCTAAGTGACACAAAGTGTTCCCTTCAGCAAAGCACCTCAGCCATCACAGTCTCTTCTTTTAAAGGACCTGCAGAGCAATACCAAGAGCCCCTTTTTTAGGGAAAGTGTACATCCCAAGGCAAGAGCCATTAGCTGGTTGTCAGTTTAAGGATGTAGTTTGTTGGCACAAAGCTTGAGCAGACAGAAGTACCACAAACCTTCTTCTAAGTGTTAAGTGCCACTGGGAGGGCAGTGAAGGAGAAAGCAGTGCCATCACTTGAATAATGCCATAGATCACTAAAGAACAGTGTGTTGCTTTACTGCATCCTCACTCACAGCTAAGGTAGAGAACTCGCTGTTGTGTAGGGGGTTCGCAACGCCACCTATTTCTGTGTGTGGTTAAAAGGGAATTGTCTAGTCACACTGGGCAATTATCTTTTTCAAAGACTTCTTTGTAAGTGAGAATCGATATGGTTGTTAGTGATAGTGGTTTTCCAACAGTAGTGGGAATGTACCTGGTAATTTCTAGACAATTGAGTGATAAAACCAAGTTGCATTATACTCGGTTAAGTTCATTTTTTTGTCCTCTTCATAACAGTGACTCTGGGAAACTCTTGGGTTATTGAGCCAGTCTGTTTTCAAGCCTCAGGTTAATTCCAAGGTAAAAAGCTGTTCATTGTGTACACAACCCACTTCTGGTATTTTTCTTTTTGAATATTGGAAAAATCTATAATTCAGGCTCTGCAGATGTGTGTCACTAATGTCTGGAACTTTGCACCAAGTTTATTTCATCACCAGCAGAAGAACAAAACTTCTGTGGGAGATAATCAAAGCAAATGGTGGAAAATAACCATTTCCAATCAAATGCTCACAAAACTGTGAGGTTTCTACAAGACTGAACTTTACTTCAAATAACAAAGGGATTGAACAAAATCAACCAAGACCTTTAAATTCAATTTCTATGTATATACATTCAAAAAACGTACTTATTTATCTATAAAATGCCATCAACAAATGCTGTAACAAAATATTTACATGCTCCTCTTTGATACCCAGATCAGCCTCTACATTGTTTGCAAAATACTGACAGTAAAGGTGTCACTCTGAAATGGATTTCAACGCTGCTGTCTTCCATTCATCAGAGCATAGCACCAGTAAATTGGTATGAATTTTTACAGACAATGGCATTTAAAGCAGCACTTGACTCAGCCAACAGCTGTGATTTATTGTCACTCAGTTGGAGCTGCCAAAACACCAGAAGCAAAGAAGTGCTTTGGAAAAGGTTTGTATGGGTGGTGTGCCTGCTTTCTGCCTCTTGGGTGGTTATCAACTCCAGTAAATTCCAGGAAAGAATTTATAGGGGAGTGGTGAGGCCCAGGTAGAAAATTAACCATCAGTGAGATGAGGATTTTCATTTACATCATGGCTCATTGGTAGGTAGGTCACTGGCAATGCAGTTGCTGCATTCCCGTGGGCTGTCCACTCTGTTTTGTCCTGTATGTCAGCTGATATTTGTGGGTTTTGATCATATGTGTAGTGGTAGACAATGAACTTTCTTTAACTTGGTGTGCCTTGTAGCACTGAGATACCGTTTTATCCTGGTGAGGTGAAAATTGCTTAATTCAGGCTACATTTCTCCCATTCTTCCATGAAAGGTGTCAGCATTTTTCCCCCATGACATTCCCAGAGCATTCACTGGTATGAACAGATGAACAGTCCTACATTCACTGTATGAACAGTCCTACAGGCAGCCTCACCAGTGAATCAGTTGCTTGTGATATTCAGAGCATTAAGAAAAAAGATTAGCAAATGGAGTTTTCACCATAACAGTCTTGCATGATTATTGCTGTAGACATCTTTCAGTGATTTAATCTGTTTACTTGAGACAGAAATGTGTAGCCATTGCAAACTGTCTATAATAATTAGTTCATGATAACAAAGTTATGCCTGGATGATTGCAAGGCAGACTCCTGAGTGCATTTTTATGAAAAGATATTAACAGTGCTGAGTTAGATGAAACTGAACTAATCCTGTTGTTATCTATCCTATTTATATTTTATAAGCAAGGGCTGTCAGTTTGACTAATGCAACAGAAGTGATGTATATACAGTTATTTATCAAATTATTTGAATGAAATCTCAGTGGCAGGTACTGACTCTGTGCTGAGGTATGCGTCAGTGGGTGTTTCCTCTAGACCTTGCAGAGAGAGGTACTCAGTTTTCTCCAGCCAGGCTAGTTCTAGCTAAGGCTAGCCAAGTTCTTGTCTTCCTTGAGGTCTGCACTAAAGGGATGGCCACAATTTCCCATACAAATGAATATTGCTTATTGTGGAAGATTATCTACTGGTACGTTCTCTTTCCCGTTGTTTTGCCTTTCTGTTGCAAGCTCACTGTGGGCAGCTGTGCCATACTAGTGCAGTGGTTCTGAAAATGCACCCTGTGAGAAGCAGAAACAAATTTTCATCCGAGTTTTTCATTCCTGTTTTGAAGCAAAATACATCAGTCTTTAGTTGTTGAGATCATCTCTGTAGCATATATATGAGAAGCCAGCATGTGGAGAAGGACGCTGATGGACTTTTCTGTTGTACAAAAGCAGTGTCTAAAGCCTTTTCATTCTCTAAAGCCCTGCCACTGAGCTGAAAAAACCCCTTGCATGTTCTGTAGAAAAGCTGGGAAGCATCTCACCAGAGCCTGCAGAATGGTTTGCCAGAAAGCAGGGACATGTTCCAGGTTTTTTGAGGGGACACACTGAGGGAAGTGTGTTGCCTCATGGATAGATAGATATTCCATGCTTACACAGGTGGCACGTGAGATTTGCCTCTGCTTTCCTAGAGGAATGAGTATGGTTTGCTGATGATGAATTCAAATGTTGATGCTGCTTTCCCCAGAAACAGAGTGAGGCTCTCCTGCTTTCTGAAGAGGTGGGAGGGGATGTTCAGCTGGTGGCTGATGTGACAAACCACACAAACATTTTAATGGATGTTGTTTGGGACAGTGATGGAAGTCACAGTTTCTTAACTTGGAGCTCAGTGAGCATCTTTCTTGGAAAGGTGCTTTCTGGAAAAAAGTACCTATATGTCACAGACTTGCCCTTTCACGCACACAGGTGCCAGAAGAACACAGTGAATACAGCAATAGTCAGCCCAGGGCTTTACAAATGAGATTGAGCTGAGCTTCTCTTTTCTGCTTGCCCTTTTTCTGCTGACCCTTTGAGGTTTCCCAAAATGGTTCCCCAATCCAGTAGCACTTTCTTTTGCAGCAGTGACAGCCAACTGCTCAGTGTTTTCTCACTGAGAAAAGTACCTGGAATATTTCAGGCTTTGTCTGACAGCCATGTGGGATATGGATGCTCCTAATTCAGAAGAGCAGTACACCTTCCAGCAGAGGAGTCGACTGCTCCAACTGCAGGACTGGAAGGAGAAATAAAGGATGAGGGCCTCATGTTTTACAGCAGTGGCTCACAGGAGAGGTGGGTGGTGCAGGGCAGAGGGGCTTGGAAGGAGTGAGGAGAGCTGTGGAGGCTGCAGAACTCCCACTTAACGCAGCAGATGCTCAGCTTTGGTCTCTGCTCCTCTTTTTGCTGCAGCTCTGCTCCTCTTGGAGCTGATGCTGGGGGAGGGAATTTGCATGTCTGACATCTTTCAGCCAGTTTGAAAGCAAAGCCAGAAATAGCTTTTTTTAGGGGGAAGGGAAAGCTTAAAAGTTTCATATGCCCTACACTAAAACTTTGCCCCTTTCTGACTGTTTATTTTCCTTTAATATGCAAAGTGTAACTGCAAGTGGATCATCAGGCATTTGCTGCTTATATCTGGTTTAGCTGCATGGCAGTTTTAGGGTTTAATAGAGAAAGCAGAGGTCAGGCACTGCCTGTGGGAGAGCATGTGCCCCCAAGCCAGCTGTGCCTGGGATGTGCCGTCTAAGAGCATTCCCTCTTTTCTCATAAATGACTGGTTTAAGATAAGACAAATTAAGGCAACATGTTAAGTAGTGGTTGCAATGACTACTTCCATCTGTTTATTCCATTTTTATTTTGAAAATGCATTAATCATACTTCTCCTTATAGTGAGGAAACAGTAAATTCCCAATACTGTAATGTTGCAGCAAAGTTTAGCTGTTGGGATATCTTAAGTTTCACAAGTCACTGCAGAATTATTATTAACTGAGTAGCTTAGCCAGACATCTAAGGCTGAGGGAAGTCTCTCTACAGTATCTTGCTATGTGTTTACGTGCCTGTTACCAGCTAGGTTTGAAAAGAGTATGATTCCCAAATATTCAAGTGGACTATCCACTCAGCTAAGCAGTTAACTGCTCTAGATTTAATATTCATTGGTGTCATTGCTCATTCTGTAGTTGTATCTACATTTGATTAGAGGAGCCAGAGGATATACCTTCGTCTTTCGAAGTACTTTCCTATGTCAAAAAATTAGATTTCCTTTGAAAACAAAGCAGTAGATGTGCCCATTACATCTTTCTCTTGCTGTGTGTTTTGCACAAAAGAGGCTTTTCCATTTTATATATTGCTGTGATAATTTGTCTCTGTCTAACTCTGCTTTTGTGGAGTAAGCGATACCTGGTGGTACATCCAGTTAGTTGTGATTTCACCTTGTAATTGCAGTTCTGCCCCACCTGGGGGTCACAGTTGTCTGTGCTGACATGAAGCCACAATTGTCTTTGGAGACTGATGACAGGAAACTTGAATAGAAGTCCTCAAAGCAAATTTTGTCCTGTGCTGTGGGATCTCAAGAACATACTGTTTGCTCTCACACCATTTCTATACTGTGTGGAAGGGGCCATGTCTTTGCAGCTGGATAACTGAGATTATTGGCTCTCTAAGGCAAAACTGATGATATGTGGGCTATGGTGAGCATGGGAGGCTTTCCTGTTCCCCAAATTGTGGTTTATGGGTATATGCACACAAGGGGTTTGATGCAGGATGTGTCCCTTTGTGCTCCTCTCCCATGCACTTGGAAGGAGCCTTGGCCAGGGCTGCCAGAGGGTGTTCACCACAGGGGCTGTGAGGGGAAAGCCTCCTGCAAAGCCTCAGGTCTTTGTGCAGCCAGGACCCAGTCTGAGCTGCTGCCACAGCTGCCACCTGCAGAACTCTTCACAGGATTTGTTCTCGTCAGCTGCTGGCTGGGCATGGCACTCACCTGTGCCTCAGCCATTCTCTGGGCATGGCACTCACCTGTGCCTCAGCCATTGTCTGGGCACTGCTGCACTCACCTGTGCCTCAGCCATTCTCTGGGCATTGCTTCACTCACCTGTGCCTCAGCCATTGTCTGGGCATGGCACTCACCTGTGCCTCAGCCATTCTCTGGGCATGGCACTCACCTGTGCCTCAGCCATTCTCTGGGCACTGCTGCACTCACCTGTGCCTCAGCCATTGTCTGGGCATTGCTGCACTCACCTGTGCCTCAGCCATTGTCTGGGCTTTGCTGCACTCACCTGTGCCTCAGCCATTCTCTGGTGCAGGGCAGCAGCCAGGGAGGCAGGTCAGGCTGTTGGCAGGGGCAGGTCAGGCTGTTGGCGGGGTGGTGCCTCGTGCTCAGCATCCCTTGCTGTGCTTTCCCTGGGCAGACCCGCTGTCCCTGGCTCTGCCATGGCACCACGGTGGCACTCCTTTGTCCCACTCATTTGAGCTCCATGACTCTCAAAACACCGGGCTCCTGTCCACGGAATTGCCCAATAGTCTTTATAACAAATGCTGCAAAGCTGAGGTGCTACAGGGCTCTGGAAGCACTGAAGGTATTTTGCTTTCTGGCACATTTGTGTGTGTGTATGTGTTGTGTGTGTAACATATGTGAGAATTCAAGGCTTAGTTCTGATCCTGCTAAAGTAACAAAGTCCAAATCCTGTTCCTACCGTGGCAGATGTATCAGAGCATGACTGCAGATGCTCTGAAGCTGACTGAGAGACAGCTACGTGCTGTGGACAGGCAGCAGCCAGGAGTTCACTCCTACAGCTACCACGGGAGCAGGAAAACAGCCATGAGTAATAAGAGTGAGTGGGGAATGTGCAGCAATTTTAACAGCTAACAAAATGAATGTAAAATGAAACTGTGTTCCCTGCATTAATATTAATTATTTCTCTCACCAAAGTAAAATGAAAACAACATTGTCAGCACTCATTTTAAATTTTTAAGACTATATTATTGAGGGACTTACATAATGCATTTGGGACCCACTTTCCTGTTTTGTATGAGAAATAAGAATTTTGGAACAAGATAAATAAGTGAAAAAGAAGTATTTCTCATAATACTGAGAAAATGAAAGTCATGACAATTGCTGCTTGTAGACTTTCTTCCTTTTCCTCTTCCCACTTGAGATGCTGCTGTGCCACTGTACGTTCTGGGGCTGTAACTCGATGAGAATGTGATTGATTGCAGTCAGTCTCTGGTAGAATTCAGTCCTGTAGAAGCAGTGATTTAACCTGGGGACTATGGGCTTTGGTCACAGTTCATCATCTTTCTATAAATTGCAGTATGTAGCTGTGCTGCTCCTCACAGCACCTTAGAAAGGATTTGCTGTCTAAAAAAAAATGATCACCTCTCCACTTTGTTCCAAGAAGATTGTAATTTGCAGCCTCCAGGAGAAGCATTGTGTTTGTTACTTGACCTGACCAGTGGAGTTTTCCCTGTTGTGTTGGGTGGGTGGTTCATCAGAGGAGGAGGCAGGGACTGGCTCCCTCATGTTTTGCCCCTGGTCAGGT
Source organism: Melospiza georgiana (assembly GCF_028018845.1). Lineage (NCBI taxonomy): Eukaryota > Metazoa > Chordata > Aves > Passeriformes > Passerellidae > Melospiza > Melospiza georgiana. The sequence continues at coordinate 36,080,125 of NC_080432.1, forward strand.
GGGCAGGTCGTTCATTTCTCTCCATGTGTGCTCAAAGATGTGAGGAGGCAATTCAATTCAGGCTGTCTCTGGGCTAGCTGTATAGCACAGCACACCTTCTTTTAAACCAAGGATTTTTCTTCTTGCATGCCTCTAGAGCACACAGCAGCTATTTACCCAGTCAGTCATGATAGTGGCATATTCGGATAAAAGTGTTGCACATCCATGCCCATGAGCTGGTAGAGATGGACGGTGCTGCTCCTCCATCTCCCCCCATATCCCACTGATGTGTTCTTTGGTGCTGCACTGCCTCTCAGGTGCATCACAACCCCACTCCTGCTCCCAAAGTGGGTGTGGGCTGAGCAGTCATCTCCTGCAGCTCTTCCCAGTCTCCTCTGGGGAAAAGATAGTTGCACAGGTAGAAAAAGTCCTGAAGAATCAATGTGGCCTACAGAATTGCCAGCTGGGCCCTCCATGTCTAGGCTAAGGTCTAAGCATGCTGAAGTAATTTTCCATTTTTCATTGTAGAGAAGGAAAAAAACCTGGAAAATCAATATAACTTCTGTTTTCCATAGGAGACAATGGACAGATTGTATGCTTTAAGGTCAAACAGATGTTTCATCTCAATGCATTTTTTTAATCCATAAAAACAGTGGGAAAATATATACAGGGGGAAAATGCTTCAAATAGATTAAGGGTGTATTTTTGCTTTATTGCAAATATTTTAAAGCATCATCGAGAAAGAAAAGCAGTTAGTTTTGTCTTAGCTAATATAGTCCAGTCATTTTCAAAGCCATCTCCTTCATTCCTTGTTTTATACAGAATCAGAATGAATTTTCTAAGTCACAAGTAAGGAAAAAAAGAAAGAGGATTTAATTCTTGTTAGCAATTATCAGAAGATGACAAATACTCCAAAATTACTAGCCTTTTGATGTTTAACATCAAAATGAAGAACTGTTTGCTAAAATATTTGGCATAGTTGTGAAAACAAAAATTTTGATGCTACTCTTTAAAATTTCTCTACAAAGGGAACCAGTGAAAGCAAGTGGCAACAGTACCCAGTAATTGCAATGTATGGATAGTGGCATTAGAGCTGTCAGCAGAATGTATTCATGTTTCAGGTGCAGCAGTGTGTGGGTTTGGAGATGGACATATGGAATTAATATTAGCCTGGTTTCTGATCAATACCTGGCTCTGGACTGTGATGGTAGAAAGTGAATCTTCCTCTCCCAGGCACTTAGATGAAAACTCACTGTGGAAAACCTGGGCTCTCCCCTCGTGTTGGCCCAACGTCTGGTGTGAAAGAGCCCCCATGCAAATCCCAGGTTTGTCTCTGTCTCTTGAGCCTGGCCTGGGCTGGCTGAGCTGCTCTTCCCTGGCACCTTGGGGAGCCAGGACCCGCTCCCGTGCAGGCCGAGGGAGCAGCGCATCGCTCTTCGGGCTGGGCGGTTTAATATTCTCTGCTCACAAGGTTTATGGAGACTTTGTTCAAAAAGCACTCTTGTGTGCCCTCTGCATTTTCAACATCAGATAAGAAGCTTTAGAACCCTGAATTATTTATAGGTTGGTAATACAGTAGATCTGACCTTTTTACGGGGTAGCATCGTGCAGAAACAAATGAAGTATTTTTACACAAGGGTCATGCACGCAAGGCATAATCTTGTTGTTTCAATTGTGACGTCCCCTCACTTTGCTCTGTCCTGGCTGTTTTTGTTGTTGTTGTTGTTTTTTTTTCCCCAATGGCATTTCTTGTATCTTATGTGTGAATTGAGGACAAATAATGCAAAAAACATCTGCTACTTTAAGCAGGGGAGGGTTTTTTTTCAGCAGCAATTGAACAAATGCAGTTATAAAAAAGTTAAAAAGCTGTACCCTTTCTGCTGATCTCATAAGGATGAGCAATAAGGCCTGTATTTCCCAGTTTATTGAGTCTGAGCAGTACCTTTTACCTACTTAAATGCCAAAGCATTGAAATAAAGAAAATTGGCATTGTATTCTCGTGAGTCACCAGAAGAGTAGTGGAATAAGATTTTATGTACTTCACAAGAAACCCAGTGTGTGCCTGTGAGAAGTGTTTTAATATCATCTTTTGGATTCTGAACCCATAAGCCCATATTAAATCCATATGCATCTCTAGTGCTATATTTTGGTTTTGAACCTGATTTCCAGAGATACTAAACCAACAAAAAATTAAAAAACCAAAACCAAACAAAACTCCTCCATGTCGGCACTTTTAAAAACTCCAAGGAAACCCATCCAATTTTGAAATTTTGAACATCTGCATCTATACTTTGGACTAGAAAACCTCAAAAGAGCTCCTTTGTAGAATGGGAAGAGAAACCCAGAACAGCACTCACGTGCACACATTTGCTTTCCTCATCAGCTTTGATAAGATATTAAAGGCAGGACAGAATGGCAATGGGTTAGGTGAGTTCCTGACTACTTCTCACTCCCTAGAGTTGCATCTCTCAAAAATGCAGGCTTGGGCTGCATACTTGCACTGAACCATCGTGTATTGAATTTGTAGCAGGTTGGCACTGCAGGTCTGAGCCTAGACTGATGCTTTAAAGCATCCCTCAGATGGGAAAGATAAATTAAAGATTAATTCAATAAGTAGCAGAATCACTCATTTGTGCACTGCTATTCAGTTGGACTTTTTTACTTATTTTGAATGGTAAAATAGGGACATTTAAAGATTCAGACTGAGCAAAATATGAATGTGAAAAGACTGTGCTCTCATTGGCTTTAAAATCCAGCACAGTAAGGAAGTGATGTGGGTCAGTGGATAAAGGCAGAATAGTAACTGCATAGAGGCAACTTTTGAACATCACTGTAAGATGCTGTCAGATACTTGAAATTTTTAATCTTTTAATTTGTCACAATTTTTTTTCCCTTTAAAAGCTATGAAGGTATGTAGCATTTCAACAGACGTGCTGGTGACTTGTAGCAACTTAATCCTGTGAGTGCCATGTCTCAGGTGTCCTAAGAACTCCAGCATGGCTCCAGCTACAGCTGCTTGCAGCACTTGGCCTCCTGATTCCAGCTTGCTGTGG